>NC_143530.1:2594004-3194004 GCF_031878675.1 Megascapheus bottae | reverse complement strand
ACTAGCAGCTGAGTAGCCCACACACACCAAGAATAAGAAAAAAGAAAATGAACAAAACAAGACATTTTCTTCATGAGTGTGAGAGAGGCAATCATCTAGAAGACGAAGCGTAAGAAGAGAAGACCTGAGACATGATTAACATCCACAGATTCCCTTTCACAGGTCGCACTCATAACAGACGGAAAGCTGCAAGAATGTTCACTTTCCTTTGTTTGAGTCAGCTGTGCTCTGCTTAGGCTGATGGATCCTATTTCATTTTATGAAATTTGAGAAGTTGTATTGGCCTCTAAATGTGCAGCGCACATGATAACAAAAAAGATGTATATGGCAGGAATTTTGTCTCCCTTCCTCCTGCCTACACAAAATAGGAAAACACATATTGTTGAATGTATTTTTGGAAAAAAAAGAAAAGAAACACCAAATAATGTGTTGTTCAGACATTTCTCCCTTCACCTAGAAGGTGAGGAAGAATTTAGGACTAAATAAATGCTGCCTGGAACTGGGCAGGATAAAACATAAATCATTGCATTAAATCCTGTAACAAGTCTACCTGCTTTCTGAAATGACTGGAAGATGAAAGTGAGGGGTGTCACTTAAGAAGCCCAGTGGATCCGTTCTGCATTTATATAGCTGTTATCAAAAGCAATTCATTTGGAGATCAAATAGACTGACAGATAGAGCAAGCAGGGTCACCATTGCCTTTGGCAGCCCCAAGCCAGGATGGCGTCCCTACCCATCACCAAGATTGGGTGTAGGCAGGACTGGTGCCTATCATTTGCCCATCCGCTGCCTGCTAAACACACAACACATGCTTCTGTCATCCCTTCCCAGCCAGGCAACAGCTGAGGGGTAGCAGTAGGAATACGAGTCCCCAGCTAGTCTGGGAACAGGACAAACTCCTTCCTCAGACTTTGATGAGTCACCATGTCTATTCTGACATGGACAGAAGACAGAGGATGTAGAGAAGGGGGAGAAAAGCAGGAAGTTGGAGATGCTTCTCCCAGACTGTGGGTTTACGCTTCCCACCCCATCTTCTCCAGGCTGAAGCTTGCATTCAAATCTCTGCAGCCGACTCACCAAATTGATGACTGAGCATGAGGACAGTGGTCAGGGTAAAGTGAATTTGTGCAGGTGAAGAAATATTCCCATTGTGAAAGCTGGGACATGTCCAAGCTGAGAAGTTGGGGGGCTGAGGTTTCTGTCCTTCAGTGACACTAAACTTACTGAAGTTTTTGAAGTCTTATGAACAGGTAATATGTTGTTACTGAAACTCAGAATAATATAGAAGCAAAGAAAAAAGTGAACTAAGAAACACCGTCATTCAGAGGTAATTCCAGTCAACTGGTATACTTGCAAATATAAATATGGACATAAATACACAAATTTGCTAAGCTCGTACTCTATTTGTATATTATGTTTCACTTAATATTAGAAGTAAACAGTATTTGAAAGCATTTATATTTGTCATTACAAGTAATGAATCAAATTTGTAATTATATATCTATTCCTAACTTAATTGTCTATAATTGGTATATTAATGTCTAAACTTATTTGAAAGTGAAAACTCCAATCATTATGGCATATTCTGTGAAAACAAATGTAAGGTTAGTTAGTTCCAGCTTTAAAACATGAAAACTGTGATTATTATTTTGCAAATGACTTAAAATAGCAATCAATCAACAAATATTCACTGATTACTTGTTTTGTGCTTGTTGCACAGGGCAATTATAGCTATTAAAAACACACATTTACTAGCTGGCCACCAGCAGCTCATGCCTGTAATCCTAGGTATTCAGGGGGCTGAGATCTGAGGATCACATTTGGATGCCAGCCCTAGCAGGAAAATCTGTGAGACTCTTATTTCCAATTAACCTCCAGAAAACCGGAAGTGGAGTTGTGGCTCAACACAGTAGAGCCCTAGTCTTGAGCAAAATAGCTCAGGGACAACACTCGGGCCCTGAGTTCAAACCCCACAACTGAAAAAAAAAAAGCTCAGGCCCTGAGTTCAAGCCTCATGAATAACAACAACAAACTCATAGATAGATAGATAGATAGATAGATAGATAGATAGATAGATAGATAGATAGATAGACAGAGAAGTAAATACCATCTAGCTATATACCTATAAGTAGATATAGTAAATACCATACTAACCTGTAGCGTGCCTTCATCTCCACACACCTAGGTATGATCAAGTTCATTTGTAAGTCAGGCAGAGCAAGAGGTGAATAAGAACTAAAATTACAATAGAACAAGTACTATAATATATCCTAATAAATCTCATATAAATTCAGCCTCTCTCTCCCTCTCCCTCTCCCTCTCCCTTTCCCTCTCCCTCTCCCTCTCCCTCTGAGAGTGTCTTTTTGTGTTACAGATAGTAGCCAAGTCAGCATGTAGTTGCTTGGCTTCCTTCGTGAGAACGGCCAGCGTTTCTCTTGGAAGGTTGTCGGCCTTGCTGCCGGCCATTCTGAAGCACAGTAGCCGTGACTGTATTGGCTCCCTGCACAGCAGGCAAGTGGATAGCTAGGAGGGCCTCGGGTCATGTGGCACACAGCGACCCTTCAACAGAAAGAGCCACTCAGTGTCCATGAGACATAGCAAGACAGGGCAGCACCAACACATTTCCACATGGCGCTAACTGACCCCGTGAACTGTATCTCTGGAAGTGCCCACTTCCTATTTTCAGACTGGACTAGACTGTGGACAACCAACTGCATAGTGCATCAGTTTAGACGAGGCGAGATCACTGGATGCTCCAATCCCAGCTCTTGCCTTCACTCAGTAAGGAGTTAAGGACTTTGGAAGACACATCTTCCCCTCTGCTCACTGATTCGACATTCACAACCAGCAAGGCACCAGAGGCACGGCTACAAATTCATCTAGTCTCCCAGAGACTGAAAATGGTCCCGACACCTCTATTCAGAGCGGAATACAGCACAATCAGAAACAAAAGAGACACCTTCCAGTTCCACTGTAAGTTTCTATGTGTGATGAAGTTCTGCCAGGGGTCAGAAATAAAGTTTCATTTTTCAGCTTTCCAGAATTTTATTTAGAATATTGAACATAGGCCCCCTTATCAAATCACACCCCCGTACCCTCCCCCCAATTCCCTCATCCTCCCCCCAATTCCCTCATCCTCCTGAAACAGAGAGGCTGCCACAGTGAAGTTAGGCAATGAACTCTAGGAGTGGAGAAGCATTAATATGAAAATATGCTACACATTGCTTTGCAGACTACGCATGTGATTAGATAGTCATTCTCATTCTGTACAAGAAACTGGGAAAACTCAACAGCAAATACAAATGAAAATCTAATGCATGATGTTCAGATCACCAAACAGACATTTCTCAAAAGAAGATATACAAATGACCAACAACTCTAAGATGTCACTAACATCAGGAAATATCACAAATTGGCAGAAAGGTCAGCATCAGACCCACAGTGCAGCAGCATCTCATACAAGTTAGAGAGACCAGGAGTAACAAATGTCAGGAAGGCTATGGAGAAAAGAGGGAATTCTTTTATTCTTTTACACTGTTGGTGAGAATGGAAGTTCATATATCCTCTGTTCAAAAAAAAACAGTATGGAGTTTCCTTTTTAAATCACCTTTCAAAAAGACATATCCTATGATTCACCAATCTAAACAAAATGAAATCGGCACTTGTGTTTATTGCAGTAGTATTTACAACAGCCAGTTTGCAGAATCAATCCAAGGTGACCACCTGTAGGAATGGTTCAAGAAAATGTAGCACATACACATAATGAAATATTATTCAGCAATAAAGTCTTGTGACTTACGACAACATGGATGGAACTAGAGGATATTGTGTTAAGGTCAACTATAACCATAAGAGTTTGAAAAGTTGAGTTTATAGAAGGTGAGAACCATACCTAGACACCAGACTAGGAAAAGCAAAGGAGAGCTGAAGGAAGTTTAATAATGAGTTCCAAACTCTAGTTACAGAGAGGAAATAAATTCCGAAGTTGTATAAGACAGCACAGTAACAGTAGTTCACTATGAATTCCAGACAAATAAACATCAGAGATTCTCAGCACAAAAGAAATATTGAGTATTAAGAAATCGGAAATGCTAATTACCTTGAATTGGACATTGCACATTGTATACATGCATAAAATGGTTGCACTATGCACCATAATTATGTACAATTATTATGTACCACATAAAAAAACTAATCCATCAATCAACCAATTAAAAAAGGAAGGCACTTAACCAGGAAATGAGATAAAACATTAAATAGCACAACACAAGGAAATGAAATGTGCTTATATTTTCTTATCTGGATGTTGTATAACTTAATGGTCAGACATGCTGTTAGTCACAGGCTGATTTGTTTAATATGTGAGTTCTGTGCAATTTTATATTAACACTCACACTAATGTTGTAATTTCAATAAAACAAATAGGCATTTCAAGAAATGCATGTTATTCTCTTTTCAAAGATTTTGCTTTTGTAAATGCTTATTTTTTAATATCAGAATTTTTTCCAGAAAAAGAATAAAATTCCTTCCTTTTTAAACAAAATACTAGGGTTTGTAATTTTTATTTAAATTAACTAGATTGAGGATTAGAAGTGTCTTTAAGAGAGCTCTTAGATTTTAAATGTTAATTTATTGACTCAAATTTTATTGTTAATCTAGTGTGCAAGTTAAATATGCTGTCTCCTTCCCAGGGAATCATGTTTTAAGTCTCTAAATTCTTTTCTCCATGTGCAGACAGCCACTCGTCAAAACCACATAGAAGTCAGCAATTGTACATATATTCACATCCAAAATGAAGTGTCTACAATTCTAATGCTATTTCAAGGCAGTGTATCAGAGTTAAGATCTTTATTATCTCTGAGACAGGACAGCATGCAGATAAATGTCCTGATGGCCTCGGCTTTCGAAGGATGTTTCCATTTATTCTCCGGTTATGCATCCCTGCACAGCTCCAAGACTGCACATGACACGTGAAACAACTCTTCTTTCTCCCCTCCCATTCTTTCTCCTCTTTGCCTACAATTCTCCCCTTTTCTCCTTTCCCAGCTCCTTCCTTCGAAGGTTCATTTTGAAGATAGACTTTTCACCAGGATTAATAGAGGGTTTGCATTTGAAATTTTCATTTACTAAACAGAAAAATATTTGACTAGAAGGGAATGGTATTAAGGAAAAATGATTTTCCTTCGTGTGCCCTGAGGCCCGGCATAGACAGGATTTGATTTGCTATGTTCGGCTGGAATCTGGATTGATACGCAGAGATGAGAAGGGGTGTTTAATAAAATTTACATTTCATTTTCTCACTTGACACCAGTCTCCTGTCACTCATGGAACACAGGGGCAGCTGAAAATAACTTTTGTCAGAATCTAGTTGGGGAGAGAGACTGGGAAATGAGAAGTCAGAAAGGGAGAGAAGGAAGAGGAAATCATTCAGCTTATTCTTTCTTTTTTTGGTCATGTGATTTCAGCGATGGAAACAAACCCACGGTGTCAGAAGACCCGAGAAGCAGGTGCACCCATGGGGAATGGCCCGGTCCTGGCTGTGAAAATTCTGGACTGAGCAAGGAGCTAATGGACCAAAGACGCAGAGAAGGCAAGAGGAAAGCACTGACCGCTCTTTCCTCAGTGAGACCATGCTCTTTGCTGATGTTCTACTTTCATAAACAAAGGCTTCAAATGGCCCGGGGTCGTGGTTGGTGTGCAGATCTCTCAGGGAGGGAGAGAAGGCTGCAGAGTCATCTGAGTTCTCTTGTGTGGCTTTTATCCAGGGCTTCAGTAGTGAGTGTGAGATCATGAACGTACTCAGGCAGTTAAGACTCAGGCCAGGTAAGACTGAAGTGTCTCCTTCCTCCTGCCTGTCTTCTGGGGCCTCTCTTAAGACCTTTAGGCCACGACCTCCTCTGTCACCAGGCCTCCTCCCTCTTCAAAGTGCTAGAGGTACCCCGAGACCTCCCCACCACTGGAACAGCTCTATCCCCTCCTGCCATCAGCCAGAAGCAGCTCTCCCCTGGGAAGGCAGTCTCCTGAAGTTGGTTCCACACCGACAGCTCCTCCGCCTGTGGGCAACGGATGTGTGAGCGTGACTTCTGCAGAGCCTTTGGCTCTGAGGGCAACAGCTTCGGGGATGTGGCCCAGGCGTGTAATCTCATGGATGTCCGAGTAGCCACACCCCAGGTGGAGGCAGGCCTGCCATCGGAGGGGCGGGGCAGAATGGCTACTTGCTAAGGGGCAGGCCACTGGAGACCTGGAAGTGAGGAAAGCAAAGTGAGAACCTAGAGAGGTGCTATGAAAGAATCTCATTCCAGGATGACTCTGTAAAGCTCAGAACTAATAGGGATTGTTTGATGAAGAGAATGGAAAGTCTTTTGAACAAATGAGGGCCTACAGGATGAGAAGATATTTGCATATGTGACATTAATACATGTCCTTCCTAAAACCACAAGACCAAGACCTAGACAATGGATGGTCTAGAAAGCGTGTGTGTAGGAGGCCAACTGGTCCTTCTTTTGGCCTTATGGACACCCTGACTGTGTGACAAGGCAGCTGGAGATGATTTCAATTCAGAATAGAGCCCCACAGAACACAGTGTCTGGAAAGAAAAAAATATATCGACTTGGTCTGAAGGTAGTATAGCATAGGCTGAAGTGCTATCTGTCTAGCTAGCTAGCTAGCCAACATCTAAGACCTACCTATCTATCCAAGATCTACCTACCTATCTAGGACCTATCTATCTAAGATCTAGCTAGCTAGCTAGATCTTTCCATGCATCCCTGGCACATGTTTTTAATACAACACATGAAGAAAGAAGAAAATTTTTAATGCTCTTACTCTTATTCTATCTGTGAAAAATGGCTTCGGGTTACATAGCATCATATCCAAACAAGATCAAAGCCTTATGCTGTACATAGGTTAACTATGATATAAACAGGCATCTCTGAGTATAGCCAGCAAATGAAGCATAGAGAAGAACCTAAAGTATGGTCACATTAAACTATAGATTAGAGAAGTAACAGTGAACCATGTCTAAAAATGCCAATAGAGGAAGATGCTGATGAAATCTTCATGATACTGACTGATATGTTTCCTCAAGAAATTAGACTTTTTTTCTTCTGTAGGTGCAGTGAGTTTCCTTCTGTTTCAACTGAGGTTGAAACCATTTCTACCAGATCTCAATATAATTTCACAGGTTCCACATGGTTATTAATTATTCATTCAGCCTTTTATTTCCTGTATTCAACAGCAATAATTCATCACTGATGAGCCCATGATCTGGGGGCAAAAACTCTTCTCCTCTCACGTATCCCTTTCTCTCGCCCTGGGATACACTCCATCTCCAGGCATTCCAGCCCTTCTTCTCTCTCTACTTCTCCCTTCCTTTCCTTTCTCTGTGAAGGTTTCTTCTCTTATTCAGATATTTTTCTCAGTCTTTGCAATATATTATTGCCTTAGCATGCAAAAGAAGACCCATAAGCAACAATTACTTAGGAATAATTTAATGTATAGAAAGAATTATCCAAATATTTAAAATACTATTGCCTAATAATCATTCCTACACAAGAACAAAATCCTTATTCATTTCTAACACCTAAGACATGGAAGTCAGAAAATACTGGAAGGTTTCCATGATCAGGCAAAAGCTTAGGGCTTTTAGGGTTTAGGGCTGGAGGTAGGGCTCAAGCAATAGAGTAGTTAACCAGCAAGTCCTTAATTCGTACCCCAGGACCACCACTCAATTTTTTTTCATGTGTAAAGGTCATTTTCCATGCCAAAGGCCTCAGCAAATGCATATCTCTTGTGTTTGCCTTGAAAAACAATGCTACCAGATACATTTCAATATACTCAATCAAAGTGATCATTTACAAATGAAATCATCTCTCAAAGCAGCAAATTAAGTGCAATGATACAAAAGCTCAGTGCGTTCTCAAAAGAAAAAATACAGAGCTGAGAAGAATCATTTAAGACAACCTGTGGCTACAATTATTGCTCAATTCTCCAAGAAGAAATGACAAAGGTGAGACTCATAGAAGCAGGAGAGCACTCTAATACACCAAGCTTAGTGCCCTAGAAACAACAATGTGATGTCATTTCAAGTTTTCAAAAAATGTTTAAAGCAACAATACAAGGAAAAGGCATAACCAAGCACTTGTGACTGCACGTTAAGGGGTTGTTTTACTTCAGAGTATCACAAAATGCCGTAGCTTAGGTGGTGGGGGGAAAAAAAAACATTCCTTTCTCACCATTCTGGAGGTCTCAGACCAGGAACCAGCAGACTCAGCTCTTATTTTCTTCCTGCTTTTTTTCTCCACTATGCCCTTGTAAGGGGCACAGACTAGGAGAAGAGAGGGGAAAGTAATGAAGAGGAGGGAGAGGGAGGGAGACGGGAAGAGAGGGAGACAGAGAGGAAGAAAGGAAGGAGGGAAGGAGAAAGAGAAGCTCAAGTCCCTTCCTACTTTCTAAGACCTGGTCCTCATGACCTAAGCTAATGCTCTTCTAAAGGCCAACACCTGAATATCTTCCCCCGAGAACCTAAGAGTTTCCACCTGCAAGCAGCAAGGAAGCACAAGCTATCCGTTGATGGCTGAGGACAGCTTGGAAGCCGGGATGATATTCCTGCGTTTGGCGGGCTAGCCGAGACCATGAATGTGGGAAAAGAGACCAGCCAAGGCCGGGATCTTACCCTATGGCTTAGTGAGAAGACATATGCAGAGATATGTGAGGAAGCCCAGGAGAAAAGAAAAGGCCAAGAGAGCAGAGTGGATTCTGTGGAAGAGAGGTAAAGGCTGGGTTTGGTGCTCCTGAGTGGTGACGCAAGGGACAGAACTGGCAATGGAGCCTGCTGCTGATGCCTTGAGAGACATCTCTGCCCTGTTATACAGCAGAATGCACACTGCCATGCTTGTGGATGAAATATGAGCCAAGGAGAAAGAAAACCAGTGAACCAGGGGTTTACAAGCAGTTGTTGGTTATTTTTTTCTGGGATAGAAACAGCATAATGGGAGGAAGACTTGAAGGGTCCTGCAGAATCAAACCATATTTATTTTTGCTTTTTTCTTTAAGATGGGATCTGTTTTTTTTTCCCAGTCCTGGTCTTGAACTCAGGGCCTGAGCACGGTCCTTGGGCTTTCTCAAAGCTAGAGCTCTACTACTTGAACCACAGCACCATTTCTGGCTTTTTTCTATGTGTGTGGTACAGAGGAATCGAACCCGGGTCTTCGTGCATGCTAGGCAGGCACTCTACCACTAGGCCAAACTCCCGGCCAAGGTGGGATATACTGAACTATGTTGGACAGTCACAATGAGAACTGAGTGGGTAGTGAGAGAATTGTGTTGTTGGAAATAGAAATGACCATTGGGACAGATTCGATGGCCTAGAATAGCATGAAAGTTTATTTGTGGGGAGCAAGATCTCATCGTGCTATAGTTATATTTCTAGCCCAAATGCTTTGTGTTCCTGTAGTTGTCAGAGCTCTACTTAAGCCCTTAGGACGGCACAGCCATGTAGAATTTAAGAACATCTCAGGCCATTTATTTTTGAAGCCATGCCTGTTATTGGCAAGCAGGGGCCCACAGCCCCATGACCTGGGAGCTTCCTTTCTCCACAGCCTCTTTGTAAATGGGCCGTGATAGCTGTGTGCAAGAGTCTGCCATTGTTTCTCAGTGCTAGAGCACCTGGAACTGGGCTAGAACGAGTCCCTGTGGGTCTGTACTGAACACCTCAGTGGCATGCAGGCCTAGGCCATGCCATCCGGTGCCCGTTACCCCCGTGCTGCCAGTACATCCCGAAATCACCCCTGACCTACAATTAGGGTTTGTTTACGTGGTGATGGGAACTCGCCTCTTCTGCACCCGGCTGGAGAGGTGCTCAGGCAACAGCTATCTACATTTTCTTTCCTCACCGGCCCATCCACAGAGGGAGTCCTGACACGGCACCATCGAACCTGTAGAGAAAGCATTGGGAGATCCAGTCTGAGCACTTTCCCTCATCTTCATCCTTGTTCTTCCTTGGCCTTCTGGTGAATTCATCTTCCTTGCACCATGAGACATCCCTTCCTAGTCCTGTTTGTGTATCTTACGTGTTCTTTTTGGGAACAAAGAACATCTCTTTGTTTCTTCCTCTCTCTTTCTTTCTCTCTCATCTGAAAAGATTGCCCACTGCTCTGTGCTCATAACTCAGAGAAAATGTTTTTTAATTTAGTGGAGATACAAGTTTACCAAAGTCTGGAAATACAAAAGATATCCAATACAAAGTGTTAATCAATCCATTTTCCAAGCTCAGTTCTATACAGGTAACTCTTGCAAACAATCGTCTTGACTCTCTGCACAATTCATCTCTGCATAAATAAACCACAGATAAAATCCCAGGACACATGCTGTTCTTGCAATTTGTTTCATTTTTTTCAGTGTAACCATACACCTGGAATAATTTTCTACATCGGTTCTTAGATGTATCACAAAGGTTAGAAATTTGAAAGGGGAATCAGACCCAGTCCAAACATTGTTTTTGTTTTTTTTTTCAATTTGCCATTGACCATAGCAGTTTTGGCCACAGATTATATCATTTTCTACAAAGAAAAGAATGAACATTTCCTGTTTTCAAAAGAAAATTGACTCTCTTCCCTTGTTATGACTGCTAACTTGGAAATAAAAGACAGAGGCATAATAATAAATGAGATCACTCTGGGCTGAAATAAGAGATAATATGGCAAAAGATATATTGAATTCCCGTAAATTTTAGAAATTCATCCTCTGCCTGAAAACAAACCATCTTTGAACAACCTCTTCTTTTCTTGCATTGTCCCAAGCAAAGACAGACCAAGTTAGTTAGCTATTTTAAAAACTTAATGATATCAAAGGCTAAATGATATTTGTAAACATTCAAATCACTGGGTCTTATCTCTCACAACTTATTTAACAAGATGCACAATATTTTATTCATTTTCAAAATTTACATTCTGGAAATGTGACTTGCCTCTCAAATACATGTGTACTTGGTCACAGTGCCATAATGTGGGTTGAAATTGTCTTATATTCAGTAGTGTTTAATTTCTTCTGCTTATGGCTTTTTAAAAATTGATGCTAAACACATTTCAAATTCTGGAAGCAAAAGATGGAATAAATGCATGAATTTAAAATGACACAATTAATTAAACTCCTTCACTATTATGACATATCCAGTTTCATAGAAGGTGGGTTGAATAATATTTGCATGTGATTTCCATTCTATTTCTCCATACTCATTTTCACATGTAGTTGGCAAGCATCTCAATGTATAACAATTACATATAGTTGCAATTAGGCTGCTAGAAGTAATTGTTCAGCTAAGTAATCGTTGAAATGGATGAGCCTGGAGAAAACTTGAGCAGGTATTGGTTCCCTGGGCAGACCTGGGCAGATGCCTTGCAGATGCACCTCTATCAGATAAGTTTCTGGAACCTTCCCTGGACACAATCCCAAAAACATAGAAAGAGGGCCCAAACCACCCTGGCCTCCCTCTCCATTTTGATACCCAGAAATATTTGTAAACATTTGTATCTTTATTTAATTGACAAATAAGACTCCTTTAAGTTTATCACACAGGACACGATATTTTGAAATATGTATGTATGAAGTATAATGTGGCCATCAAGCTAATTAACATATGCATCATTCCACGCACTACTGGCTTTTGTTTGTTTGGGTTGGGGGTGGGGAGGGCACTTAGAAACTCCTTAGAGTGTCAGTCTCTTCAGTCTCTTGGGAAGAGAGAGATCGTCATATGGAGAAAATCGAGAATGGGTAGCCAAGAGACTGAAATAGCGTCTTTCCATCTTCATGTTAGGTAGAGTGAGACTCACTCTTCAACCCAGATTCTGTGGGTGATGGCTCTCTGCCAGGATGGGTTCTAACTTCAAGACTTCACTAATTTAAAACTCAGCAACAGAGGAAGGTGTTTCCTCCCTTTTCCCAAACTAATGACTAAACCATCCTGTAGCCTTTCAGACATCCAGAAATGCAGACTTACGTAGGGGTAAATCTGAGAACCATTTTTTTTTCTGGAAAATCCTCTATTGTCTTTGAGAACAAAGTGTTCTAGGTATCAAGCCAAGGGGACAGTGAAAGTGCTTGCAGTAGTCTGTAGTTTGAGTGGGAAATCCCTGTGTAAATGTATGAATGAGGTGAAATCCCCTTCATCTCCTTCCTGCATGGATCGGCAGCATCAGTAGCATTCATCTCCTCGTCACCTCTCCTATCCCACTCTCAGTCTGCGGAGGGAGGAGCCAGGACCCATCATTCCTTTCTCTTTTTGAGCACTCTGCACAGTTCTACAGGGAAGGAGTAGCAGATGATCTCCCTGGCCACACCATTACCTTTCTGCTCCCAGTACAGTTTTCCCCTAGTTGTACTTTTGACCCAGTTACTAAGGGAAAGAACAACTGGAAATACAATTGTGGCTTATGAACAACTATTCCTCCCTTAGCAGTCTTTTTCCATCTTTGTCTTTAATGAGAATCAAGTGTGGCTCAGGAGAAGGCTCCACATCCCTCCACAGGACGGAGCCGAGGCGCTGCCCCGTGGTATTCAATTCCTCTGGTGAGCCTCGGTGTCCCAGGACGAGGGCGGTGGGGAAACAGGGAAAGCGTTCTTGCTGAACGTGCAGGCCACGTACAAAAGGAAAAGGGTTTCAGAGCCCATTTGCCAGGCTTTCCATGGGCTCCATCTCCTCTCTCTGTCTCTGTCTGTCTGTCTGTCTTGTCTCTGTCTGTCTGTCTGTCTGTCTCTCTTTCTCTCTCTCTCTCTGTCTCTCTGCCCCTCTCTGTGTCTCTGTCTCTGTCTGTGTCTCTGCCTGTCTGTCTGTCTCTGTCTGTCTGTCTCTGCCTGTCTGTCTGTCTCTGTCTGTCTGTCTCTGTCTGTGTCTCTGTGTCTGTCTCTCTCTGTCTGTCTCTCTGTCTGTCTCTCTGTCTCTGTCTCTCTCTCTCCCTCTCTGCCTTTCTCTGTGTCTGTCTCTGTCTCTCTGTCTCTGTCTCTGTCTCTGTGTCTCTGTCTGTCCGTCTCTGTCTCTCTCTCTGTGTCTCTGTGTCTCTGTCTCTCTGTCTCTCTCTCTCTCTCTCTCACACACACACACATACACACACACACACACACACACACACACACACACACACACACACACACACACACTCACACTTCCAGTCTACAGGCATTTGTTGGTAGGACTTCCATCTTTCCCCTGGGGCGGGAGGGGGCTGCTTCCCGTCCTCCACGCGCCTCCTTCACGGTTCTCCACGCAGGCCCGGCCTCCTCGCTGCTCTGCTGGACTGGACACAGGGGCTCCTCCAGCACCCTGCCCCAGGGCTCACAGCTGCTCCGGGACGCCTCCCCGCCCCAGTCCGGGTCCCCAGGCTGGGGCCTGCCCTGCCTGGGATCTGGACACCTGAGCAGCAGCTGACCCGGGCCGGCCAGCTGGAGTGGGGGCAGCTGCTCCGGCTCCTCCTTCCAGTCCCCCGGCGGCCCCCCGGGAGTCCCACGATGGCCCACCTTCCTCCTGGACACGCCCTGCAGGGCCTGGGGCTCCCTGGGGCCCAGCACGGCCTTCCTCCTCAGACCTGGGGAGAGAGGAGGTGGAGGGGAGCTCTGAAGTGGCCTGCAGACCTCAAACCTTCCCCTGGCCAACACCCCGACACCGCCCCCGGCCCCAGCCCAGTCCCTCCATCATCCACTAACCCAGTCACTCAGACCCCAGCCCACAGCCCAGTCCCTCCATCATCCACTAACCCAGCCACTCAGACCCCCAGCCCCCGGCCCAGTCCCTCCATCATCCACTAACCCAGTCACTCAGACCCCAGCCCACAGCCCAGTCCCTCCATCATCCACTAACCCAGCCACTCAGACCCCAGCCCCCGGCCCAGTCCCTCCATCATCCACTAACCCAGCCACTCAGACCCCAGCCCACAGCCCAGTCCCTCCATCATCCACTAACCCAGTCCTCAAAGCCGGGTACCTGCCTCTCCATTTCCAAACATCTCTGGCAATGCTTTGCCTAAAATAAAGTATTGTCTCCCATATGCAATTTGTGATTAATACTGACCACCCAAAATTGTTTGATCATAAGACCCTTTAGAAAAATACCCACCCCTGTATTAAGAAATAGCAATGATAAAAAAAAAACCTGTCTCTGTCCAAAAAGAAACTACTCTTCACCTGACTTGAGCAATTGTAACCCCCCCATACATCACATCACCTTAATAATAACAATTAAAGTGTTTTCACAAGTCTTTTCCCATATTTTGGCTTTGGGGAGGAAGTTACAAGATGAATGGCTTCGACTGCATCAGACATGAATGTATGCAGAGATAACAGAAATACACAAATAAGCATTTATCTATATGAATGTGTTCATGTGTGGAGATGCATTGGACTAGAGCGATACAATTAGGATTCCTGTTCTCTTTTCCCTGTTGTGACTTCCACTTTGTCACTTAGAATCTATGGTTTCTTGTACAATTGTATAATATTCTCAGGTGTTACTTAATTTGCAAAAATGTGACTCATTTTAATCATATTGTGTTACTTATTGTTTGGTTGCCTGGATATTGCATTTGTATTTCATTTTCCTGTTAGAATTGAAAATAAACTGAGGAATGCACAATACTGGTAAACTTAGACTCTTGGCACTTTTGTCCTCACATTCTTTGGTGATTACATTATATATAATGTGACATTTTACATATAATGGGATCATACGTGTTAACTAGCCTCTCAGTGGGGGATGTGCATATAAGTAAAAGGAAATAGACTTTTGCTGATCCAGTAGTCAGACTTACAGTTGTTTATATTGTAAAATATGTAAATATGATTCCCCAAAGCTACATAGCATAGACTTAGACTCAAAGGCACATGTTAAATCTCTTGCTTGGTCTTTTCCTGGCTGAATAAATGTGTAAATTACACCTAAACACACTGTTCCTCCATGTCCCCTTGTGTAATAATGTAAAAAAAATCTCCTTCACAAGTCATTTTGGAGGGTAAATAAGCTGAAGAAGCAGGCCAAGGACCGCCCAGAACCTGCAACACGGAGAAGACAATCACAACAATGCATGATACCTGCATCCGTCATATTATGAATGCTTATGACATAGCCACACCTGCCATGCACACACTCAACTCAACGCTTAAATTTCACTCTCATCACAGTCAAAGGCTAGAATTTATTGCCACTGTCCTTGCTTTATTAATGGACAAATAAACTTAAAGCTGAACATACTGGCACTAGCCTGTAGTTTCAGCTACAGGAGACTGAGTTGGGAGACTGAATTCAAGAGTTTGTGGCTAGCCTGAGCAGCAACTGAAACCCAATCCTAAAAATTAAAAATGAAGATGTATGTACCCTAGTTTAATCAAACTCAGTCAAACTTAACCCCATGCATGAATCACTCAACATGATTATTAAACTATGCATAGATGCATATATATCATACTCATCCCTAAGGAAGAATTTAAGTATGTTATTTGCAGGGAAATGGATGGATTTGGGAGGCAAATCATGTTGAGTGTGGTAACGACTCAGAAAGAAAGACAAAGGATAGGTTTTTCCACATCCGGATATATAGAAACATGTATATAAACACGTGCATGCCTAGATGATCCAGCTGGCTGAAGTATTTAATGAGGGTCGACCCAGGAATGAGATCCCATGGCATAACCCTCTGAACAATGAACAGGCAGCTTAGCAAAATCAACACAAGGCAACTGAAATGGGTCTTGACTAGAGAGGTGGGCACGAATGGACAGGGTAGACAAATCGGCAGAGTTCAAGCCCAGTTCTAGCACCAGAAAAAGAGGAAAAGGTTCAAATCTGTGCTCAGCATTTGGGAGGAAAGTGACATAGCGTCACAATTTCCTACCTGGATTCCGCCTCGTTCTGTGCACTTCAGGTGGGAATGTAATAATGGCCTATCAATGTATGTGCACTGCTTTGAAATCAAAGCATTGATGAACCAGCCATGTCATTGAGAATGTACACCATATACGAGTTCATATTCGGACAAAACCATGCTGTTCCTGTCTCCTCTCTCTCGTTTTCCACAGTTCTCTGGCCTGGCATTTACCCACCACAACCACCTTCCTGTAGGAGGACTCTCTGGCTTAGAGCTAAAAGAACTTTCCAGTTAGCCTAGTTTTCCTGTAGGATGGGCAATTCCCTGCAGAAGTGTTCCTTGACAGCTCAGTGACATTGATTTATGCCTGGATATTTCTTGAATGGAGTTTCTCACTTGGTCTGAGCATCGACTTTGTCATTGGCCCTCTAGTCCTGAGTGACAGCCTTGTCCTCCTCTCAGGACTCAGAATGCCTTCAGGAAAGGGACTGTGTCCTCTTCGTTCTGCCCAGTTCTGTCCCCAGAACTTCACTTGGTACCATCTCCCTAATAACTACTCTCACCAGGGAGAAAAGGCACAGGCTATCAGGACCAACCCTCAACTGTCAGATAGAAGCAAACTTTAAAAAAGCCAAAAACAAAGGGGGGCTTTGAATTTTAGTCTCCTGGTAAAACCGACAGCATTTCACATAAGAGGGCAGAAACTGTCCAATTCACCATTTGCAACTCACTGCAGATACAGATGTCCAGTTTGGGAGAGGCCTTCACTGGAACGCTGCCTCTGCTCACAAGGGACAAGCAGAAGCCTCGTGCTCTTCCAAAGACTCCTGCCGAAATATTTTTAAGCCACCCATCAATTATGTACACAGCATCTCTGGTCAGCCACATGCATGACAGATTCCCAAGCTAAAATGAAAAGTCCCTGTGCCAAGGTGGCCAGGGAGTCTGGTGGCCCCGTGGAGGGGCTATAGATAGGGCTAAGTCAGCACATAGGACGCCTCAGTGCCAACATCAGAAGGAGATGGTGCCTTTGATCTCAGACCTCCACAGGAAGCTTAGATCTCAGACAAATTAAATAAAAAATGAATTTATAGCAGATACCCATCCTAAGGCGTTCAGCGGAGCATTTGAGTTTGTGGAAAGGCAGGAGATTTTTGTACCACATCAGAATTCACCTCTTCTATCTCAGCTCCTTCTTGTTGAGTCCCAGATAAAGGGATCCTCCATCTTCCCACCACCGGCTCACCAGGCATCATAGACTTGGTCCCACTGATGGGTCTCAGTTTCAGCAAGAATGGGATAAAGTACAGAGATCAGACTCCCTCTTGACCCAGAGGAGGACAACGTGTGCGTGGTCCTCGTCGAGGCTCCCATCCTCAGCTGTCACTTTTCAGGTCTCCATAAATCCTTCCGTGTCTCAGAACGTTCAGAAACAGCAGATCCATGCCAATTTTAATGACCATACTCGTCATTTTAGCACTTGTCAATTTGTTAATAAGGGTATTTGTTAATCTGATAGTTGTTAAAAATTAGACTAGGATAAAAGAGAAGAAAATCTTTTTCTTTGCTTTGTTTTTGTTTTGGGGGGCTTGAGCCCTGGGCCTAGGCACTGTCCCTGAACTTTTATGCTCCAGACTAGCACTATATTATTTGAGCTACAGATCCACTCCTGGCTTTTTTTGGTGGTGAATTGGAGATAAAAGTCTCACTGACTTTCCCTCACAAAGCTGGCTTCAAATGGCAATCCTCAGATTTCAGCCTCCTGACTATTTACAGGCGTGAACCACCAGTGCCTGGTCAGAAAATCTTATTTTTGTTCTTTCATCTCGTGTCGTAAATGATCTACAATTTATTGTGGGTTTTTATTTTTTCATATATTTTTATTGCAATTAATAGAAGGGTTACATTATATTCACCAGATAGAAGGTGCATTACTTCACACACATTGATACCCTTTCTCATGACATGGTCCCCATTTCCCTCCCACCCTCCCCCTGCTTATGTTGATTTCTCCCCTTCCCTATCCAATTTCAAATAACCAATTAAGCACATATAAAATGTATCAGAAAACAAGCTGGAAATGGTAACAATATGAGATAATCTAGGGATGGCAAAAGAGATGAGAGATAATATAGTACATTAAGGACAACAGTCACTCATTATATGGCTTTTGTTTCCTTATCCTGGAGTTCCTTACATTTAGTGTTGTACTATTTGGCCTAATGTCTCTAGATTTTGTTCTATTGTAAATCTCTGCTAGGAGAGCCTGAGATTTCTACTGATTATGCCAAATGAGGGAGACCACAGAGCCTATGTTCCTTTGAGTCTGGCTTACTTCACTTAATATGATTGTTTCTAAGTCTTTCCATTTCCTTACAAATGGGGCGATGTCATTCTTTCTGACAGCAGCACAGAATCCCACTGTGTATAAATACCACATCTTGTTGATCCACTCATCAACTGAGGGACATCTGGGTTGGTTCCATATCTTTGCTATGGTGAATAATGCTGCAATGAACATCATTGTGCGAGTGGATTTAGTATGTCCTTGTTTCTGGACGATTGGGTAAATGCTTCACTAACCATACAATGGACAAAGGCCTCATATCTAAAATATATCAACAGCTCAAAAAATTGAATCACTCCAAAACTAATCTCCAAAGAAACAACCATCCCATTAAAAAATGGGCCAAAGACTTAAAGAGAGTCTTCTCTGAAGAAGAAACAAAAATGGCCTATAGACACATGAAGAAATGTTCAACATCTCTGGTCATAAAAGAAATGCAAATCAAAACAACTCTAAGATTCCACCTCACTCCAGTTAGAATGGCCAGGATCAAGAAATCTAATAACAACAGATGCTGGAGGGGATGTGGCCAGGAGGGATCCCTACTACACTGCTGGTGGGAGTGCAAACTCGTTCAACCACTATGGAAAGCAGTATGGCAGTGCCTCAAAAGACTGTACATAGAACGAACTCCTCTATGACCCAGCAATTCCACTTATTGTGGGTTTTTATTTGTGAACTTTATAGATATGTTTTAGTCAACCTAATTTAGTTCATTTATGCACCTGGAATTTATTCATGAATGTTCTAAATATTCACATGCACTAGCTAAATATGTGATATTTCTTCTAATAAGTACAATTACAAATATATAATCTAATCACATATTATATATATAGTTTTCATTAGTGTGCCCATATGTTCTATTATTCTATATATTCTAAAGAATAGTGACATAAATATTATCAGTCTACTAGAGCTACATTTTCCTATTACCATAGGGGAAATTTAAGCAATTTCTTCTAGAAGATTGTCTTTATATCACTGGTCTATTCTTCCTAGGGAACTTTCAAATCACCATATGCCATTTTAAACTATATAAAATTATTGAAACTTAATTAATACCAAGTTAATTTGGGGGCACTAAGATCTCTGCAATATTAATAAGTTTAATTACACATGTAATTTCCTTTATATGCCGTTCTTTTATTCAGTAAAATATGCTTCATATATAAGTCTAATATGCATCTACCATTTTCCCATGATAGCATCTCTCTTTGCCACTACTGTAAAAGGTAAAAAAAATGTATACGATCTGAAGAGAAACCAGAGTATCGCCACTACTGTATTATGTATTTCATGATATTGCCTAAGTAACCATACGCTAGTTAGAGTATCTGTCCAGTGTCTGTAACTAAAATGAAATACCTTAGGCAGGCCAATTTTATAAAGAAGCTTGTTTAAGACTTATAGTGTATTACCTTTTAAAGACTGACAGTGCATCTGAATGAGTCACTCAAGTAGTTAGAAGTTATAGTCATTAATAGATGAAAATTAGACAGTCCTCTCATCTACAAGTGACCACCAGACTTGTCATTTTTAATTTTGTTCTACAGCTATCTTCATTCCTTACCATTATAAAATGAGTTATGAAATCCTAAGGAGGAATTATGTGTTTCGACCTTATTTGAGTAGGAGAAATTGACATTTTTTTCTTAAATTGACATTTGCTCCTTTCTTAAACAGAATGTGATATATACATGCTATTTATTAGTGACTTCCAAATACAGATCCATTTCCCTGGGAGGCTGGAAAAGTCTCAGCTGTTTGGCACTTCCCTGCTTCTAGAATGCCACTCCTCTCCAACCACCTTCCTGGCATTCTTGCAGATTTATATTTTAAAAAGGCCAGTTGCAGGTGGTCCCTTTTACTTTATATTCACAAAACTCACTATGTGCTCAGCAGATCTTTCATGTGGTCAAGGCCACATGGACCCATAGTCCTTCGACATACCAGTCTCCCATTCCCAACACTGCATACATGGATTCCACAGCAAAACAGAGGACACAACTACAAAGACTGGCTGGAGACGGGAGTCTGGGCACACCATGTGTGTGCAGTAAGTTGAGGTCCTGGATATACACTCAATGACATTCTTTAAAGAACGGGAAGTACTGTCTATTTTTTTTCCCCAGCAGTGGTAAGAGGTGCTAAAGTCCAAAGATCTTTAAAATGGGAATGGAAAGCACAAACGGTCCTTTCTCCTCTATCTTCCTCATTTACTCAAAAATACTTGCCATTGGCTTTATCTCGTAAACCCCCATGGTGAGAGATGTACCAAGATTAGAAAAGATATGGAGCTTATACCAAAGAAAAGATGAGCACAGAGATTATATTACCTGCACTGAATTAAGTAAACCATAGTGGAATGCTGTAAATGCTGACACAAAGGGAAGATGTGTAGATAAGGGAACAAGAGAAGGTGTCTAGTCAGGGGCTGGGAGAAATGGATGGGCTCAATATGGACTATGGACGCTGAAATGAGGAGCCTGCTCTATATATGAGAAACACTAGCCTGGAGGGAAAAGAGGAATGGACCTGGCCAGCAGGGTATTAAATGTGATTATCATCATAGCTGGGTGCCAGCGGATCACACCTGTAATCCTAGCTACTCAGGAGGCTGAGATCTGAGGGTGGAGGTTTGAATCCAGCTCTGGCAAATAAACCCAATAGATTTTTATCTCCAGTTTATCAGCAAAGAGCTAGAAGTGAAAGTATGGCTCAAAAGATACAATATCAGCCTTCAGCAAAAAGCTCTACAAGAGCAAGAATCCCTGAGTTCCTGCCCAAGTACCAGCATACACACAGAAATTAAGTGACTATCCTGAAAAAGTATGGCAAAGTAAAGCAAAAGAAAAGGCAAAAAGAGAAGATCAGGCAAATTGAAGAGGCAGAACTGATAAAATTTGGCATGCTTGAAAGCAGAAGGCAGAGGGGAAGGAAGGAAATTAAAGCTATCACTAAGGTGTCTAGAATAGGGGATCACAGCCCAATTAACCAACTGAGTGGAACAAGGGAAGAGCCGAGGCAAATGGAATGCAAAAGTGAGTTCTCACAGAGTGAAGCAGCGCTTTCCTGGCACTTCTATGACCCTGAGACATTTTCAAGAACACACGTTTCTGTAAAACGGACAACCAAGCCCTTGGCAAATGAGATTTGACACAGTAAGATTGAGAGAGCCCTACAGAAACTCAGGGCCCCGCGAGTCTTCCTCTCCTTTACCATCATCTCCTAGACGAAAATTCTCCAAATACATATTGCTAGCTGTGACTTCTTTATATTTAGTTGCCGGTGGATTGAAGCTGTTTGCTAATTCTCTCCAAAATATCACTGATGGGTCCAGTCATATTAGAAAATAATCATGAAGAATGAAGGACTCGGATACTATCTTTTTGAACTACGGGGAAATGACTGTATAAGTACTGCACAGATGCCTATTTAACAGCATGGACAGACAACATGGAACTGCACTGCCGTTCCAGTAGACTCCAGCCGCCGTGCTACCAAGAGGTAGTAGCTTCTTGAGAGTTTCTCCTCCTCTTACCACTGGCATTTTGCTGTGGGGTGCCACTGCCCACTGAATAGTGAGGACAGCATTCACCATGCTTCTTCTCCCCCTCCTCAGCTGTGCAAGAGACAAAGGGCACCCAGAGTACAGGGGCCCAACCCCACATCTGCCTGGAACTCACGAATGCACCCTTCAGACACAGCCTTCCAATTTGAAAACTGAAACATTTTGGAAAGACAAAACTGAGTTGGTCATTAGATCTAGGACAAACTTTCTTCATGTGACAACCACTTCCTAGATGGGCAGCGAGGGAGAAAACGGGGCTACAATGAGTCCCCAAGACCTTGAGCGTCATCAGGGAGACAGAGGGTCAGTATTTACAGCTCAATGACAGAGCATTCCCTTTGACTGAGGTCTAAGGAATTGGGAAGGGGTTTTGGTTGGTTTGGCTGGGGTTTGAACCCAGGGCCTGGTACATGCTGCCCTATTCCTTGAGCCATGCCTCCAACTCTCCCTGAGGGGAAGCTCTATGGAGAAAAATGGATCTCGGCAAGTGTGAGGAGGTGGAGGTGAGTAATCCATCTGGAAGACACACGAAAAGCAGATGAGCAGAAAGAGTGAAGACACATTGCAGGGTGAATGGGGCTGGTGTGGTGAGCCAGGGGGAAGAGGGAGAATGCCAAAGGGAAGTGAGGGTGGGGATGCTCGAATCTTAACTGGCTTTGACTCTTGTGTGGCAACCAGACCAACCACTGATAAAGAAAGAACACATCTGCAGCAAGTGCAGGAGGATAAGGCTTTCCTCCACTCTTTAGGCTCTACTTCACCTGACCTGTGCAGCAAACCTAACTGTGAGACTGTTCTGGCAGACACTGAATGAGGAAAGAAAAAGGCCCAGAGTGGCTCATTGTCCTGCTTGAGGACACAAGATCAGCCACCAGGGGAGCCAGATGGCAACCCCGTTTCCCTGACACCGGAGCCCCACCCTTTTAACATCATTTTCCTAGGGTCCCCTTCCTTGGCATATCCCCCTGCCTCTCCAACTTGCAGAACAGATTCATTACATCTTCTAAGTCACAAACAGCATGAATAGGTGGGGATTCTGGAAGCTGGCTCAGTCTCCCTGTCGCTGTAAGCCCTGGCAGAGGTGCAACGTAGCAGGTTTGCTTCGCTTCCACCTTCCTCCCCCCAGGACACCTTTGCACTTCCAGGCAATTTGGAGAATTGCAGTGATGTGATGAGCTCACTGCCCAAGCCTCGCCATGGTGCTAAGTAAGCTAAGTCCACAGCTGTTCTTAGGGAAGATACAGCTGGGCAAGCGAGAGCCAGCAGCTCCATTCATAAATGCCCCAAAGTTCAAAAGCTAAAAGGTCACGTCAAGGACAGAACAGACCCACTTTCTCTGAAGTTAGCAGTAATTGGGCGTTCTCCTAGCTGTCTCGGAGAGAATGTTCATAAGATCTGGACAAAGCTTAGGAGAGAAGGAAACTCATCCACTGGGATTCCCAAGCATGGATTAGAAGACCATCTTTTGGGTTTTGGCTTGGGCCCTAATGAGATGCCCCTCCGTGCTCTTCCTGATTTCTTCAGGCTAAGCAAGCCCTTCCATTGTCTCAGTCCTAACCATTAAGGACTAAGCCACCACATAAAATATGTTCTTTAATAAAACACCCAGGCATTGTGGACTGCTTGTTTCACAGAGGGCATTTAATCAACGCAACAGACAGCCACCTAGACCACCATGTTAAGTGAGGGGAATTGTTATCCTGCTTTTGCTGTCCAAGGAAGGATATAACACATGGGTCCCTCAAGAGGTACCTGCAGGCTCCTCCAGTTCCTGACATAGCTAGGAATGCAGAGGTAAAATGGTCATCTACAGGATTCTAGAAATAGTGCCTGTGTCTCTGTTGACATTACTCACGCTATATCCCACTCACTGCTACCTCTTGGCACTGATACAGGAACTGCCATACAACTGGACAACTTTGAAAAAGAACCTTAAATCTTCTTTCTCCATGAAGGAAACAAGGAATCCTTGCTCTGTGTGCACAGGTTTTCCAACTCCTTAGTAGTAGAACAGCTAAGGGCTCTATTTTCATTAACTATGACCTCAGAGCCACTAAAGCTGGAGTTGATTTTCAAGCAGAAAATATGATGATTGACTTAGAAAAATAGAAATATCCTTCTGTTCATGACATATGTTTTCAAATATTTCAGGCTCATGGAAATGGTAAGAATAGCTTTCCTACACCATATATTTGGCAAAGCCATCCTGTATTCTACTCATGGTCTTTCTGTTTTATATACGAAGACAAAGCCTTTGTTAGACAGAGGCAAAGCATTGCACTAAAACAAATGCTTATCTTTTCTCTACTTCAGACCAATCCCAACAGCAATTTAACCAAAGAATAAGTAAAGTCACCCAACACAATGCACAATATAGGGAAACACTGCTTTTTTTTTTCTTCTAGAAATGCAACTCTACAAAGCAGAGTTTAGTCAAGCTGACTCTTTTCTTGAGGGCTCCACACTAAGTCTAATTTGCATAGCAGGTATTTGGCAACTCTGCTCTCTGCTTTCCCAAATCCAATAATATTGCCAAATTGGCAGCTTTGCTATTATAGCTAAGGGAAAATTTATATGCCTATATGCTGCTTTTTCCTCCTCTCTGTGTAACCAACTCAAGTGTTAAACCAATAATAGTCTACGAAGAAAAATGTATAAAAATCAAGTCAAATAACTGACTACTGGCTAAGTGAATTGGGTGGGGCAGTGTATTCCTGTGCTGGTGTATAAGTTCCTTGGGGACAAGTAGCAAAACTTGAAGATGGGGCTATAAAATAAATTGCTTCAGAAACTCCACACAGGGGGCCCACAGTGGTCTCTACAAACTCACCTTCCCCCATCACAGCGCCATTTGCCATCTCTTCTTGTGAGCCTTGGCGTATGGCAGACACGCAAATGTGACTCGGTGAATCATTAATCTGAGATCCAGGTATCTCTTCTGGCTTTGTTTCTGTATCAATGAAAACAAAATGCTGCTGTTGTTGCTTCTGATGAAAAAGAACAATTTTATCTGTAACTAGGCCTTAAGGGTTAAGATGTCTGCCTGGTGAAATGCTCTCCCACCATGACTGTGATTACATGAAATAAAATGTGTGCTTAAGAAATGAGCACCTCCCCCATGACATAATGGTATAAATTTGTTGTCCAAAATTCAGAGGGGAAGAGGGGGAGAATGCAGTCAATTATCCGATGTATATCTTACAACACTAAGAGCAAGGGATGGGAATAATGCAATGCATTATATCCATAAACTGCTTTGTTCAATGATAACTCCTTTGTGCAACTACTTAAAAACAATACATAAATAAATGGAAACTTTACTGTCCACGTGTTACTGAGCACTTGAAATGTGACTAGGTTGAATTGAACTATGTATTTTTTAAGTAAAATACACAGGAGGAGAAATGTATTTCTCTCTATATATGACATTTAACACACACCTATATGACATATACATGCGGATATAATCAGGATAAGTGTCCACTGCCTCACATTTATATCATGTTCTATTTCTCTTGGACAGAACACATTGATCTGATATTAGGGCATTTAAAAATCTGTTCAGTTGAAATAATCGTATATTTAAAGGGAGTTTAGAAGTTGACTTTTCACCAAGCACCCTCTATCACCCAGTGTCTCCCAGAGCTCCAAGACTAAAGGCAGGCCACACGGGGTGCGAGCAGGGAGAAGCTTCGGGAGAAGATGGGGTGCCATCACAAGCTGGGGTGTGCAGAGTGATACTACTGGGAGCTGCTGGAAGCTTCTGGAGGTGAAGCCCAGTCCCAGCCTTCAGCACTTGGGCTGGACGCTCAATGCATTCTCATTGTCAACGAGGCCATTCTCATCTCCACAATATTAATGGAGCCTCTACACCCTACCTGCTCCTGAAACTTCTCTTTGGAAGGAAGAAAACAATCATTAATACATTTTACATGATTTTAAGATATGTGCACTCAAAAAATCGTCATGTACTTCTGTGTCTACTTTTCTTAAACCAGCAGCACACCAGACAGCTCAGAGCCAGCCAGGAGACCACAGAACACAGCAACACAGCCAGAACCACAGCCGACCGCTCCTTTCCCGACACCGGCAGAACAGCAAAAGGCCTGGACCGAGCCGTAAAGTTGATTCCTGGCCAAAAGAAGATGGTTCCAATCACACTCTGAGGTATATTAAGCTGTGAATTAAATATACAACTATCCCAGAAGAGCCCTGCTTACAACAGTGCCTGGCATACAACACTTAGCAAGTATTCAGTGAATTAAGAATCCAGTCATGCTATTCAAAGTACCCACGTGAAAACAGACCCCTGTCACTTGGAGAGATGGATGGGGTTGGGAGAGGTGAGGGTGGAAAATGGTGGGAGGGGGAGGGAGGGCATTGCCTGAGATGCTTTGTGTGCACAAAATGACACACTGAATTCAAACTCTTTGCACAACTACCTAAGGATAATTTTTAAACATTAAAACTAATCAAAAGGGCTGGGAGTTTGGCCTAGTGGTAGATCGTCTGTCTAGCATGCATGATGACCCAGGTTTGATTCCTCAGTACACATACATAGAAAAAAGCCGGAAGTGCTGCTGAGGCTCAAGTGGTAGAGCTCTAGCCTTGAGAAAGTCCAAGGACAGTGCCCAGGCCCTGAGCTCAAGCCCAGGACTGGCAAAAAAAAAAAAGAATCAAGAGGCAGGCACCAGTGTTTCACATCCACAATCCTAGCTATTCTAGAAGATCACTTTTCAAAGTCAGGCCAGGGAGAAAAGTCCTTGTTATTCTATAATTCCATCTCAAAGACTAAGGAAGGAAAGTCAGACTGGAGGCATGGTAGAACAACCATAGCACAGTGCCAGCCCAACAACCAAACTGAGCAAACACACCAAACAAGTGCCAGGCCCTGCATGGGAAATAAAATGCAATGTTAAATCAACATTTATAACCCAGAAGGACAGTAAGATTGAAGTGATAACTCATAACCTCTCAGCCAACATCGAACTGTGCTTTAAATCACTAGGACAATAATAGGCATGCGTTATCATGATATGCCTCAATATCCCAAGACTTTCCTGTAAGTGAAAGTCTCCTGGTAATTTCCTAACCGAATGTGGGTACAAAAGGAAAGAGAAGAAGCAAGTACAAGACACAAAATAAAACTTTTAACATCTAGAGGAAAGTATACATTTTGCATTCCTGTACTCACGGAGTCTCGAGAAGCTTAATGTCTACATGTGCTCTTGATCTCATGTTTTAATGATATAACTGAGTAAAGTTTTTTCCTGTACTAGGATAGCTTCTTATTCATGAAAAGAGTTTTTTTTCCATTATAAAGGAGAAAGGGTAACTTTTTCAAAAGAAGATATAAAAGCAAACTGTGCTGAAATTACCTTCAGGGGAAGTAACAGTAAAAATAAAGTGCCAGCTTGACCCAGAGATCAACACTGCCAAGTCAGAGAAGCTCACGTAACCATCTTGGGTTTCTGCCTGAGTACACCCTATAAAAAATACACAAACACACACACAAACAGAAGATGGAGGCTGATTATCTAGTCAAGAGCACTGCCACCTCTTCAAGTGAAGATAAGAAAATGGACAATAAAGCAAAATACTTTGAAAATTAATGAGGTTATCTAACCCAACAAGTTCCTAGACAAGTCCTGGAACCAAATAATTCCAAACAGACTAATACTGTGACCCTATACTGACATTGAATCATATACACTAGCATACAATATATGATAACTATAAAATATGCCATTATCACTATTCATATGTTAAATTATAAATTAACTGGTGCTAGCATTACAGCCCAAATTGATTAGAGTTTCAAATTTTGTTATCTTAACCACTACTACATATTGACTATTTGTTATTAAAAATCTATCCAAGTACTAAGCCTGTGGTGCAGGGAAATGTATGAGGGCCTGGGTTCAAGCCGTGGAACCACCCAAATATTATTTAATGAAATCTTAATGATGTTAGTTTCCTAAGGGATCCGCATCTTTATTCGGGGGATCTGTATTTACTCAGTGGAACCAAGTTAGACCAGCCCAGGATAACAGCATCTGATCAACAAACTATGGCTGGCTTCTTGGCTATCACCGCTTGGGATGCCTTGAGCCTCAGTTTCCCCAAATCAAATGAAAAATGAAATCTCACTTGTCCTGACAATAAATCATCCGAGTGTACAGTAAAAGGAGATAACACAGGAACCGATTCCCAGTATCATAAATCGTCTTCTGAGTTGGCTTCCCCTAAATTATTTTGCTAATTAACAGTTGCTACCCTTTGCTCCGGAGCTGTCGGCATGGCGGTTATTCACGGGAAAGAAGTGGGAAGACCCCCCCTGTCTGGAAGTTTATAAACTACTCTGCAATCTCAAAGGCTGAAAAGCATGATGAAGACGTAATATGCTTAGTGTTCCATTTTTCAATCCAATTGCTTCATCCTTTTGTATAAAATGATGTCTTTGCTCATCAATTTTGCAGCGCAAAGGAAAAACTTCCTTTTTTGGAGACATCATTTCTCTGATCTATTCAGAGTCCTAAGATAAATAAAAAGCCCAGAAAAATAGAAATAAATAAGCCAAGAGACTCAAATAAATGGTAGGCACTCAAGATAAATGCAGTTTCTACTCTTAAAAACCTATATGCATCAAAATTATGGTCAATAAACTCTTGCAAACAATGAACTGCCGTGTACAGATGTTCCACACGAAATCGTTTGCTGCAGTTTTTCCTTTGACAAACATCCTTATTGTCCCCATCTTTACAAGAATACAAAGCAGCATTTAATAGCAGTGTGTCTGCCCAGCACAGTGAATCTGCCTCCGAGAACAGCCGCCAAACTGCCTAATGGAAAGTGCTTCAGCACCAAATGGGTTTTCGTTTGCGTTAAATACCAGCTTGCCTTGGAGATCTCCACGAAGTTTCTCATAGAGATCTATGATATTCTCAGATTTAAAGCATATGTGCCCCAAAGCAGAAGCAGTGGCTGCCAAGGATAGCACGCACACACACACACACACACACTCTCTCTCTCTCTCTCTCTCTCTCTCTCTCTCTCTCTCTCTCTCTCTCTCTCTCTCTCTCTCTCTCTCTCCAGGGTCCATCAAATCTTTGGGAATTGCTTTTATGAAATATACAAATGCCCTTGACAAGCTGTCTGATCAAGCAGGTTTTCTAAACAAGGCACAAGCAGAGGGCATTTGGGATTCGATGGGGTGGTGGGCTGAAATCAATTACATGGCTACCAGGACATGCCTGGATGTGATTCCGTAGAAACTATGGCTCCTAAAATACCAGAGCTTTCCTACAACTTTTAACCACCCCCACCCCTTGCTGCGAATGCCAACAAACAGTTCCAGCAGTATTGTTGATGTATCATCTTTAAAAACATATTTTCTGCAATTATGACCTACAATCAAATGTCAGGTGCTATAGAGGACCTTTAAATGATTGTCTTGAACTGTATAAATGTACTTTTATGATAATAACATCTTTTCCCATTCCAGAGAGTTTACTATCAGGAAAAAAACCTGAAAATTAAATTTCAGCCTAAAAGATTTACATGAGACATATAGAAATGGTCTTGTAGTTGATCTGATTTTTCTCCAGGAGATCCTTAGAAAAATTTAGTTGAGTCATCCCAAATAAGTTTGGTTCTATTCTTTGTCAAGTTAAAGAGGAATATTTTATGAGGGATTTAAAAGAACTTTCAATCATATGAAAGAGATGTTAGGATTTTTGTAGTCTGAGCATCCTAAGATTAGAAAACTACACATTTTCTGTCCTTTGTGACAAATGTGCGTGTACACACACACACACACACACACACACACACACATTCTCTCTCTCTCTCTCTCTCTCTCTCTCTCTCTCTCTCTCTCTCTCTCTCTCGTTCTGCTTCTCAATGGATCTTTTATTTGTCCGTCATGGGGCATAATCTGAGGGCCTGGGCACTGTCTCGGAGCTTTTTTGCTCACGGTTGGTGCTCTACCACTTGAGCCCCAGCTCCACTTGTGACTTTTCCTGGGATTGATTGGAGATGAGAGGCTCACGGACTCTCCTGCCCAGGCTGGTGTGGCCATGCACAGAGCTCAGCGTCCTGCAGAGGTGGGATGACAGGTGTGTGCCACCAGCTTCCCTGGATGTTTCGAAAAGGGCAAAGGCCATGTTGCCAGTCTAACTGCGCCAATGGCTTGAGTATAGCTTTGTATGGGTGGAACAAACACTTGCCTGTCCTCGGTATGTAGAGCCACAGCATGAGCCTAAGCTGTCTGTGTAGACATCCTTCGAGTCATTGAAGGAGTATTACTTAAGGGCGGGGCAGAAGTGGCAGGAGCGGAGTGACACGGAATGTGCGTGTGAGAAGTCCTAGGAAGGGAAAGGCATTCATGTAACTGACTGCGTGTGGTGATGTGGAGAAGAGACAGGGCATGGAGCCCACTCAGGTGTGGAGCACGAGGAAGGCAAGAAATTGTGTAAAGGTCTGGAGGATAATTAAGGTAAGAATTGTGTGTGGCTAGTTAAGAATTCCATCATCGGAGAAGGTAAGTTTTAATGCCACGTGACGTTATCTTTTATAAATGTCACTGCAACATGAAAAACACTGGCTATAAATATTTCTGATGCTGCTATATCAAGGTCAAAAGGTGAGGTACTTCTAAATCCTAAGCATTCTCTCTACACAAATACCAAGCGCATGAATATGGTATTAAAAGTTAGCTAACCAACAGCATGCAAACAGATAGCTCTCAACGCTCCTAGGGCAGGTTTCTAAAGTTTCCAGCGGCTGTACCCCTTAGAGAGCTTGGTTGATTATTTTACCTTCCTTTTCTTTTTTCTTTTGTTTCTTGCTTTTTTTCCTTTGCCAGTTCTAGGCTTGAACTCTGGGTCTGGGAGCTGCCCCTGGGCTTTTGTGCTTCAGGCTAGCCCCTACTACATGAGCCGCAGGTCCACGTCTGGCTTTTGAGTGGATCACTGGAGAGAAGAGTCACACACACTTTCCTTCCCAATCTGACTTCAAACTGGGATCCTCAGATCTCAGCCTCCTGAGTAGCTAGGATTGCTGGCATGAGCAACCAGCATTCAGCTACCTGGCTTTCTTAATGATCTGGTTTGCTCCTGAGCACAGCTACAGGGAATGTGGAAAGCTAATCTTTTTCTTTAGGAGTTTAACCCTAAGGAGTTTTTATTTTATCAGAGTGATGTATAGAGAGGTTACACTTACATTTGTAAGGTAGTGAGTACATCATTTCTTGAACATTGTTACCCTCTAAGGAGTGTACTATTTAGGTAAAGAAATGGCCAAAAGTAAAATAATATGAGTTGGCAGTATAGGTGTTATTTTAACCATTGTGAGTAAAATTGGGTTTCACAGGCATAGAGAGAACTATGAAGAGATTTCCCCCACAATAGACAGTATTACCTGGTATGTAAAACATGAATTCTATATAGGAAGCAGTGGAGGAAAAGGTTCTAGAACTTTGGAAGAAAATGGGTTTTGTGGAAAGGTTGGAAAGATTTGGTTTCCACATAAACAGATAAAGTAGGGAGTTCACAGTCCAGACAACTTGACAAGAGAGAGCAGGAATATTCACAGCTCTGATAAGAACGTGCATCAAACAGTAAGAGGTTTGAAGCTATGAAATGTTTAATCACAACATGCAATGGTGTCGTCAAGAGGCAGCTCTGTTCTCTAGAGTCGATAAGGTGCAACCTTATAGGAAACAAAAGATATGAGCTGAACACAACAGAGATGTTAGAAAACCTGAGTTCAATCACAAAATCTGTGTGCATGAGCATTCATTAACATGGAGAGCTCATAAGAGCAATTTGACATCTTTATATAAGAACAAATAGAGGGAGGGGAAAGGAGAGAACCCATACGAATAGGAGAGGTGGGCCTTCGGACATTGTAAGAGCTGATGCAGGATGAAGATCAATGTAGGTGGCAGAAGAGACAAGACTCACCACCACTGCATACAGTTCTCAGGAGCTACGTGACTGCTCACAGCCCTCACGACTGAATAATGGTGTTTTATACACAGCAAGAGACCAGGCCAGTGAGCAAACAAACATGGGCATTCCCAGAAGGATGGGCCAGATGCCGGCCCCTGAATTCCACACCCACAGTCCAAATAAGCCTCTTTTCTCTACAAAGCTACAACTACACCAAGCGTTTCGGTGTAATCATGAAAACTGGCTTCTGCCAAGTCACCTGCCTTTTAGCACTGAGTCTGCTGTCCCTTCCAGGGAAGCCAAAATCATCCAAGGCGCTGTGGGCGTCCCCAACGACTCCACCCTTCGATTCTGGAAGCGAGGGAGAGAGGGGAAAGGGTGGTGTCAGAAGAATGTTTTACAAGTACAAAAATAATAGACATGGAGGCCACGGAGCGTGAGCCTAGCATTATGCGAGGAAACAAAAAGGCAAAACTAGTGAGGCCGACTCACACAGCCTGGAAGAGTGTTAGTGAGGCCTACCGTCTGCGCTGCAGGTAAGAGTCCTACCGCCTGCGCTGCAGGTAGGAGTCTTCAGCGGTACTCACCTGCCTGTCCAGGACAACCAGCTGAGGCTGCACTGCTAGCTCCTTCCCCACTTCTCCGTCAGAAGGCTGCACCACGACTGAGAGGCTATAGGGCCGAACATACACCAAGTTCCCAGATCCCAGTCCGCTTTCATTTCTGGCAGACACAAAGACACATAAGAGACAACCACACGATCACTGCAATAGTCGTTTCCACGGCGCACTATTTCCACGGAAAATATTTGCATGGGTATTTAGGCACGTTTCTAGAAATGTCATACCACTCTGCGTGACAAATGACATGTTTTATAGTTTTGTTTGGTCACAATAAACATGGATGAAGTAGGGTGTGGAAAAATCTTCAACTCTGAATTTGTATTTTTGTCACTTCGTGTTAAGATCAGACATAAAAAAAATTCTCAGTGGAGGGGGGGAGGGAAATGGGGACCAAGACATGAGAAAGAATATCAATGTATGTGAATTAATGCACCTCTTATCTGGCAAATATAATGTAACCCTTCTATTAATTACAATAAAAAATATATGAAAAAAATCTCAGAAAATTATCAAACTAAAATCATTGGAGGGTGCACATCTATTTATTAGTGTGCTATTAAACTCTCCCCCAAAAAATACCCTGCTTGGTAACTGGTTCTAATTCTTGTGGTGTAAGTAACTCCACTGTAGCCAGCTCCACAATACCAAGATGGCACTGCTAGACACAACTGAGGAGAGAGATCAGGAGAGCACTCTTCCACATACTTAATCATGATAATCACCATCTCCTATTTCTGTTCTTTGAAGGTTCTTCCACTAAAGGGATCTAATAACGGTGGCATTTGATGAGTGATTTACTTGCAAGGAGCTGTTGTGAAGAATAACACTTGTATTCAGTGAGCAATAACTGTGTATCATTTTAGTAGTATAGATTTTCCTGGTATAAACTCACTGCATTTCTTAGTTAACTACAGACCAAGGTCCTAGGTGGTTAACCCAAGCAGCCACACTGCTTCTGGATTTGCACAAAGAATGTTAACTGCTAAACTTACTAGAACAGGTATATAATTCATAACTCAAAGCACCTTTCAACCAGAGTTTTGGCATGTTGGCTAATGGAGCCAACTTTATTAAAATAACACTATACACTTAAGTATTGTGTCGAGCCTATTATGTGTCATACACATAGAATTGCAGCCACACTAGGTAATTACAAATGGATACTTAGATTTCAGGTCTTCTGGATTGGTGACTTATTCTCAAAATAGCCTGGGTCCGTTCTAACAATTTTCTACTAAAAAGCAAAAACAAAAACAGACAAATAAAACAGTAGCCTACCCTGTCTCCAATTAAATAGTTGTAAAGGAGAAATAAGAAGTATCTATTCATCATAGATGGTTTATATCGGGTAAACATAGAAAATAATGGAAGAACAAAGAGAATGGATAGTAAAACCTGAAGTTTCCAGAATACCTTCCCTGTGCCCTGGAAATTGCTGATGGTGGATATAGAGCCCAACGGGTGGTCTTGGAACCCCTTTTGGTCTTCTACCAGCTGAACCCCAGCTTCTGTGCTCATTCCCCTGTGTGGGAATTCATCCAGTGCCACCACGGCCATCCTTTACTACTTTGCTTAGCCTAAATGGCTAGGGTTCCTTTCACATTTTAAAGGGAACTATTTAAACCAGATTTCCAGAAACCCAGGCTAATAATTCTGTCTTTCCATGGTTCCCACCCTATTTGAAAAGTGCAATATTCTTACCAGATCCCGGTTCTATCTCCTACACTAGTCTTTAATAAAAAAAATCTTTTTTCAATGAGGGGTAGGTACAGACAAGCCAGCCGTCTGGGTTAAAGAAACCGATGGGCTATTAAAGAATCTGACATGAGTTCACTGGTGTCTAGAGAGGAAAGGATGGCAAACGACTGCCTGAGAACCCACACAAAGGCCCGCCCGACACACTTTCAAGTTTATGACATGTAAACAGCCTCTCACTGGAGGGCAAGGCTGGCTGCCACAGTGGATCCCAAGGTAATACCACTTTAAGCTCCACATAAACTCTCAAACACTTTCTATCCCACAACCTGACCGTAGGTGGTACCGTTTTTTACGATATGTTATAATAGTGCAATAAATCTGTTAGCTTAAAATCGAATCTCCGTGGCCTTTTAGAGAAATTATCATTAAATGCAGGGTCCTGTTAATGATGCCATCCCAGTGAAATTGTTTAATCTGCTGAGGGGGTGAAAGGTCACCAAATGAATTTTTTATAATACATCAACTTGACACGCAATAGGGAAAACTGTAATAGATAAAAGCAGAGGAAAAGGGCACCATCTTCTCCTGATAGGTCAATAGCAGCCAAGAGAGTCACTCATCCACTTTCCTTTCACGATGGGGCTCCTTTTGCATTTAATATGGACACCCAATTAATACCTCGGCGCCACAGACAACCTCATTTTAGGTGACTTATGGCAATTTCTCCCCCTTCCCTGAGATGAAAGTGATCACAATACATCATAGCATTGTGCGAATTAACGCTAATTGATTCAAGTTACAGAGCAATGATGGGCCACTTATATAATCTAGGCGTTATTGGGTGCTAGAAGGGATGGAGGGAAGATTAGATTCCAATGTCCGTTGCTGTGACGACCGGAGTCACCTGACGCCTTGTTAGACACTTGTAAGGTTCTATTGCCGGCCCCAGTGGGGTCGTCAGCAAACCAGAGTGATGTCCAAACATCATTACACGCTGCTCCAATATTAAAGCAAAGGGATTAGCAACTTATTGCAAGCAACCTGGATTTGTCATTGTGCTGTCGTTATCCAATTTCCAACTGCTAATGTGACTGTAGCCTGCAGGCAGAAGGACCCACAGCCAAACTTTAAAAAATGGGGGAGGAAACTTCCCTCTGTCCCTTCCAGGTTTAACCACCGCTTAACGGCTTCCAATCCCCAATGGGTGATGTGAAAGAATTCTTTCTCCCTCTCAGTGCTTAAGTGAAAGATAAAGAAGAAAGGTCGAGAGAATATAGAAATTTCCCAGCTCAGAGTGCACACTATTCATTTCCAACACTTGGCCTCAAACCCACTAGATCTGAAATGGTTAGCGTCCAGAGGCTGGGGCTATTTCTGTTTGTATGACGCAGTGCATCACCAGGCAAAAACATCCTGTGGATTTTCTCAGTTTGGTCCTGCTGCTGTGGGCTGAGATGAGGAAGAGGGCTAGAGAGACGGGCCCAGCCCTCTCCTCGAAGCCATGAGCTGGATTCTATACAAGAACCTCATAGTTGGACTGGATGTTTCGGAGTATCCCAACCATTGTGGGGCTCTCTTGTTCTAAATAGGCTAAATAAGGAAGCATAGTATATATGGATATAGTATATATGGATTAAAATAAGTTCCCTAGTCAACTGCAGTTGACAAACTTTGGTCCAGCCTCTTGTTACGTGCAGACATTGCTCAAGGCACTAAGAGACAGGCAAAGATAAAACACAAGGAGGTGTAAGGCAAGAATCAGCTTCCTGGCTATGTTCCAGAGCGGTATAGAACCCTTCACTTACATTTCACAGTCCTCGTGGCTCCTAAGGTTCCCTTAGGGTCTGTCAGTGATGGGTGGAAGGAATGCCTTGTGATGGGATCATTTCCTCTGGGAACATACATAGTCTAACAGTTGCAAGTCTGGCACATTGCAAGACCCTCAGTGCATTTTACAATGACACTAGCACTTTGCTGAGTCAGCATGCTGTCTGCCCATCCTCTGGTCCAAGACGGCTGATTGTCTCCATAAAGCCACCACCCGCCCCCCACCTGGCCAGCTTCCGGTGCATTCTCTGCCCTTTGTACGACCGAATTTAGGTGAGTTCTGAAAGTTATTATTGCAAATTGAGTTTGAGGACCCCTACTCATAGGCTTCAATAGGTCAAAAGTGCAAAGACACAGAACAAATAAGGCACAGCTCCCAACAACAGCAACTAAATGCAAACTTTGGGAGGACAGGTATTTTTAATCAATAAATTATTTAAAATAATAACTCTAACCATGAATACTTTATAAAGAAGAATGGAAACTAGATGTGTGCACGTGTGTGTGTGTGTATGTGTGTGTGTGTGTGTGTGTGTGTGTGTGTGTGTGTGTGTGTGGTCTTTAAATAGATGTACACAGGAGTTGGCATCCAACAAAGCATCTTATGAATACAATCTGAATCTACGTGTTTTAAGGCTGTACACAAATAATCAGATTTCAGGTTTCTGATATATGGAACTATAAGCATCATAATCAGGCAAGAAGAAAATAGAAACTACTCAAGGCCTTGCTAAAAGAAGAATTTAATTGGGTATGTTTGATTAATGTGAGTGAAAAGTGCAGGTTACTTAGGAATAAAATGATAAAGTGAACCTTTTATACATAATCAATACTATATAGACAAAATATAGTCACATTATTTTTACCAGTCCTGGGCTTGAGCTCAGGGCCTGAGCACTGTCCTTGGGATTTCTCAAGGCTAAAGCTCTACCACTTGAGCCTCAGCACCACTTCTGGTTTTTTTTTTCCTATGTATATGGTACCAAGGAATCGAACCCAGGCCTTCATGCATGTTAGGCAAGCACTCTACCACTAGGCCAAATTCCCAGCCCCTAGTCACATTATTTTTATAAAACCTAGAGTAATTGTTGGGATTACTTTCTTGGAACAGAGACAGATGGAATAAGATTTGACAAAACATATTCCCATGTAGTTCCTAAAGATTGTTTTTAAATATGCAATAATTTAAAAAATGTCTAGACCTCCTTAGGAACCAGATAACAGAATATTTGCATATAATACACAGCTATATAACATTAGCATAACACTTTGGACATGATACCTGCTCAAATGATGTTTGAGGAGACCACAGAAGCACGAGCTCCACTGAGTCTATCATACCGACCTAGAACTTGGCCACATACACACATAAACCTTAACTTGGGCCAGAAACTGCTGGATGCAGACACATCAGCAGCAGAATAGACTGCAATTAATACCTTGTAGTAGACGAGAGTATAAACTACAGATAAGAATCAAAGATTTAGTGAAGTTAGACCAATGGTATAAAAACAATAGTCTGTAAGCTCATCACTGTAAAAAAAATAGCCCCATGAAATACACTAATAGTTTTAATAATGACCCGAATCATATAATGATGTAAATGCTCTGTGTTACTCTACACCCTCTTCATTTTTTTTAAGTTCACTGAGAGAGATTTTAAATGTGCTAATGATTAAACTAGCCATTTAAATTGTGTAACAATAAAAACTCACATGTGCAGAGATCTCATTTTCCTCCCAAACCATACATGAAATATTAGGACAATAATTTTGCCTTTCGCTCAACTCAGGAAAGCAGTGAATTTGCCACAATAGTAAAAAGAAGAGATGGTATCAAATTTTCCTTAGTGGCAAAGCTGTAGCTTTATCATGAGGAAGGAAGGAGCCAGGCTGGGCACACAAAAGTCATCCAGAAAGAACAGCCTCCTGTCCTGCACACGGTGTGTTGCATAACTTAACCAGCTCTTTCCTAGAAAGCCGCTGTCTGGGAGACCTGGGGGTCGCAGGGTCAAAAATAAGACTTGCTGTGTGACCTGAATCTCCTGTGGAAACTCCTGGATTTCCCGGTCACTTCAGGCCCACGCCATACTGTGCTCCTTCCAGAGAGTAGGCACCCCACGTCAATACGGTCGGGTACACACTGATGCAACAAAAATGCACACACACGCGTGCACTACACACCGTCATGCCCTCCCTCACCCTAATCATGTTCAGGGCACAGTGATCACCTACTAGTGTTCTGTTGTTGCCCAAAGTAGCCACAAAGTTGTACTGATTTGAAGCACAGGAATATCCGATCTCCAGGGATGGGACGGGAGACTAAACAGGTCCATTCAGGGTCAGCTTGTGAGGAAGAGTCCACTTCCAAGCCCATTCAGGTCATGGCAGAAGTCTTCTCCCCATAGTGGTGGCACCGAAGGCTTTGCTTCCTCACTGGCATCCACTCTAGGGAACACATCGGCCTGCAAGCCTTCTTTTACTGCATACATATGCCAGCCACTTTTATTTTACACTTAGACTCTCTCTGCTATTCATTTTTGCCTTGCTTGTTGTGGCAGGAGTAAATTCTCCTCGGAGTGTGCATGCTTGGCTGGCCCACCTTACTCCAGAACGGGTATCTCGCTATCCCCAGATGAACTGTGGCAGGAAATACTGTCCTCATAAATCATAAATCGTATCCTAAGTTCTAAGGGCTGAAGAAGCATTTCTTTGGGCATCGACCCCCAAAATTCTGCTGAAAACTTGAGCATTTCAATAGCCACACTTCTTGAAGAAATGTAAATACATTTAATTTTTACTAAGTGACAATATTATATGGAAATTTTTGTTTCTGGAATGAGGAGAGAGAAAGGAAAAGAAAAAAGACAGAAATGAGAGGCTTTCAAAACCGTAAGTGTCAGTCCAGCACTGGTGGCTCACGCCTATAATTCTGGCTACTCAGGTGGCTGATGTCAGAGGATCGCAGTTCAATGCCAGCACAGGCAGCAAAGTCCACGAGACCCCGATCTCCAGTTAACCACCAGAAAACCAGAAGTGGCGCTTTGGCGCAAAGTGGTATGGTGGAGTGCCAGCCTTGAGAAAAAGCTCAGGGACAGAACCCAGGTCCTGAATTCAAGCCCCACAACCACTACCACCAAAATAATAATAATTACTACTACTAATAAATGTATAGTTGCTCCTGAAATCAAACAAACCATGTGAAATATTTCCCATCAACTAAAATATATGAATAGAAATAATACCCTACTCAGGAACCTCCATCTTGAGCAGGGAAGATTGAATGCATGTTTACCTCTTCTCCCTCTACCAACTCCACCGTAATGGCCTAAAGAATAAACATGAATGAAAATAATGTCAATTTTAAAAAGGAGGAACACGGGAGAGAAGACAACACATGAAAACAGAGGTCAATAAAGTTTTGTGAATGAGAAAGTGGGTACATGGGACCAAGAGCAAAGCCCTGGGAATGTAAAGTCAGACGCCTGTGGAGAGGAGGATAAGGAGGTGACCTCATGGCATGCTGTTGGCTTAAAAGTGGACTGACAACAACTCCATTTTCCTCCACAAGCTGATAGATTCTTGAAAGACTATTCTCCTGGCAGTACAAAAGCCCAATGTGGCCTCCTTAAGAAAGAAAGACCGTAGTCCCATTAAATGAACAAGAGAAGCCTCTGGAGAACCTGGCTACCTTTCTGTGGAAGCCCTGTGGCCCTACACCCATTCTTCTGCCTCCAGTCTGTCATCCCTGGCAGAGGGCTCGCCAGTGACTTCCGTGGAAGTCCTCATCGACACTGACCAAAGCGGATGGAAACACAATTGTCCTTGGGGTCTGGATTGGGTAGAGTTTCAAGGCTGTTTACCGCAGTCTGCAACTCTTAGAACACGGAGAGACGTGCTAACTTCATTCCGGAGGGTAGAGTAGTTCTTATTCTACAGAGACTTGTTCAGATCTGTTTTATAAATGCCCTTCCTATATCTTCAGAAGATTTACTTTTTGCCTTATGTCTTGAAAATTTGCCTTAAAATAATAGGAGAGAGACAGAAAGAGAAGAAATATAATACATCGCAACAGGAAATCAATAATATAATATACACGTTCAGCAGTTTTTTATGAAGCAGAAATACGGCTGTCACTTCTTCGTGATACCAGAGCGTCAGGCTCTGTGATCCACCCCACTCCCCACCAGTCCTCTCTGGATTTTCCTTCCCACACACCTCCATTGTTTCCCACATATCGACTTTTCTCTCCTGCTAGTTGGAGTGTTCACTAAGTCTTTTCATATGTGTAATATAGAAATCAATCATTTGCTAATGGTCACCCATCAGAAATGCTGTACTATACTATAAATCTGAAGATGATTAAACGATTCATTGTTTCCTCTCTAGGCAGAATACACGTACAATGCAACAGTGACACCTAAATGAAATTAGGCTAAAGGAAGTAATAGAATGTAAACATAAGCTAAGATACACTCCTCCGAAGAGTTTCTGGTGTTTCACATCACCATGGATAATAATACAATAATATACCAATAGAATAAAAGTGTGGTGGCTAGATTTAAAAAGAAAAAAAACTCAGTAGGTTCCTATGAAACATCAGGAACGATAAGTACTGGTTTGTTCTAAGCTAAGAATGTCTGAAGCCCTTCAGCTAAACCAGAACCAAAGCAAGTTATTAAGAGTCTTCTTTCCATTGTCCATGTATAAAGGGGTGTGTTGAGAGAAAGGAGAATCGCGATTTCCATCGCAAACACTGAGAAGATACACCAGAAAACCAGTGCTAGTGCACTCAGAAAGATGGCTCTTTGTGTGACGAGGCCACCGAGGTACTAGCTGGACATTCCCCTGGGGAAAGGGGGTGTCTTTTTATCTCACTTGTAGTCAGTCTCATGTCTTCTGGAGGTAGTCTGGCACTAATTACTCTGCCCTGAGCAGCAGCTCGCTGCTTCTTAGCAGCACCCCCAAATAAGAGCCACAGCCCCACAGACAGGCCCGTGGCTTCACTCATCCCAAGAGAGAATGGGTTATCAAAGCAAGTTACTTAAGGGGGAAAAAATGTCTTCCTACGTGATTTTCACCCTAAAACACCAATAAATCAAGTTGTCCGCCCAGAGAGAAATGGCGCAGTCGTGACGTCTGCGGATTGAGTAAGGAGACTGAAGTGCATCAGTCAAACCTTTGGCTTGCTCTTGGAGCTGTCCTTCCCACCTACGAAAGCAGACGGGCTGGGTGGTTCTGCGTTAGCAGCCTCTATCTACATGGATACATCAACATGGACGGAGGCGCGGGGCCCTCACTGGGGGCCGGGATAGGGAGCACTTACCCCACGCCTCCCTGTGGCTGAGTCACCAGCAGAGCCCCCACAGTCACATTCAGAGTGGCCTCCAGCTCCCCAGTCTGCTGAGCGGTGATGAGCTGGTGAGCCAAATTCTGCAATTCAGAACTGGACAAGGATGGGGTCTCTCCAGTGCTCCTTCCTGTCAGGGGATCACCAATTTCAGCCACGATCACTTTTGAGGCAGTTTCCACCCTGGTAGTTGGCCAGCTCCCGGGGGATTCCACTTCCACTGCCAGTGCTCTCCGCTGACCGACTCTGCTAGAACGACCGGCGCAGGTCACAGGGGGACAAGTATGCTTTCTTTTGGCGCTGTTGTCAGCCATGATTTTTAAGGTCTCCTCATTGCCAGGCATCTCGTGGATGAGTCTGACTTGACTTGGGTGGATCTGCAGGAAACCGGCTAGTCTTTCCAAGGTCCTGATTTCCCAGCCTGGCCCTGGGGATGCGATATTCACTGTGAAGGCCACATGGATGGAAAGCCCTGTGAATATTTCGATGGGCTCATCTCCTTGCAGGACGACATACAAGAGGTTGTCCATGACGCTGAAATAGTTGGCGCCCACAGATTCCCCGAGCAATGAGGAAACTGACTGCACGGCAACAGGCGGAACAAGACTTCCCCTGAAGAAAACGTGGGGGCTCTGGAGCTCATGGTAGAATAGAGCCAAGAGAAGTCTGGAGGTATTTCCGTTCCCCAGGAGGAAAAACTGCAACCTTGGAGGGGTCCGATCCTCAAAGCATACTTTGGTGACTTGCCCGGCAGGTAAAATGGAATAGAAAGTAGACCCAGAGCTAGAGGTAGAGCAGCCAGGATTGGCCTGGGCACGGCTAAATGTGTCCACAAAACCGCTAGTCACGGAGACAACGGGATATAACTTCCGGCTTGCCCAGGTGACGTCGGAGCTGGTGAGAACCAGGACTACGAGGTCGGCCTCTCTGCAGATGAGGCCCCGGACGGGCCATGAAGAGGAACACTGCTGCCCATCTCTAAACACGCCTGTGAAAGAAAAGGAAATGCACGCGTGACAGGCCTTGGAGACAACTTCCAGTCCTCTGCTCATCATCTGCGATGTGCAAGGCATAGTCAACGTCTAAATGTCCTCAACCCTGGCAGTGCCCAGGAATCTTATGCAAAATAGGAAAAATGGCATGCATTCAATAATAGCACTTTTAAGCTGGGTGCCAGTGGCTCATGCCTGGAATCTCAGTGACTCAGGAATCTGAGATCTGAGGATAGTAGCTCCAAGCCAGCCCGATTCATCACAGAAAAAGCCACAAGTGGAGCTGTGGTTCAGGGACAGTGCCTAAGCCCTGAGTTCAAGCCCCAGGCCCATCACTAATCAATAAATCAATACAAATAGCAATTTTATACACACCTATGTACTTACAGGCTATTTAAAATTACTAACAAAAATAGTCAGTACAAAGTGAAAAAATAAAGTGAAAATAATCGCTTCAGGGCTCTTGAAGGAAAAGAAAATGTTTTCCTACTCTTCACAGGATTGTATAGCACAGAATACTTCAGCAAAAAGGGTAAGTGATTCTCTCCACTGATGAGGAGGCCAATTGAGTACGACACAATGAAACTCAGTTTCGCCCCTGCCCAGAGTTCACACCATGTACCCTCGGGAAAGACTCAGGTCTATGCAACTGTGCTGTGCTCTGCCCCACATACCAACCCTAAGCTTCTGGTGAGAGTGAGCTGTTCTCTTCAACGGCCAGCAGTGAGTCAGGGCTTCTACAAGTGGGGGCAACTCATCTGCCTGAGAGGCTCACGGAATGCAGGACAACGCATTGCGTTCACCCATGGACTACAGCGCATCTGACAAAAGCTAGGTGTGGCTGTGGAATGGAAGGGAAGCACGGAGGAAGCGACAGGAGGAGTCCATGCCTGTCCAGCAGGCGCCTCCACCTGGGCACGTCCACCACCCAAGGCCCTCGGAACTCTGTCCTTTTAGGCTTCAACGACGACTTCACTTAAAGCACATAATTTATAGACACATGTTAGGTCAGCACTAAACTAAGTGGGACCAAAGTGCATGTGACTTGAGATGTCAAGCCACATAATTCATTGTAAAATATTTACATCCTCTTTTTCTCTAATGAGACACGTATGTGGATCCTATATAAGTACGGCAGTTAAGTTATTTCTTTAAGTAAGCCTTCTCAACCAAGAACTTTTGTTGTTGTTGTTGTTTTGGCCAGTCATGGGGCTTGAATTCAGGGCCTGGACGCTGTCCCAGAGTTCTTTTTGCTCAAGGCTAGTGCTCTACCACTTTGAGCCACCGTAGCACTTCCAGTGTTTGGGTGGGTAATTGGAGACAAGAGTCTCAGGGAGACTTTTCTGCCTGGGCTGGCTTTGAACTGTGATCCTCAGATCTTAGACTCCTGAGTAGCTAGTATTACAGGTGTGAGTCTGAAGAACTTTTTTTTCCAGTTTTGAGTTTTTATTTTTCTTCAAGCCTATTTCTTACATAGTCATGGACATTTTATCTAATTCCCTGGTTAAATGTTTTATTTCACCAGTAATATTTTATTTTTCATAAGTATTTTAATGCTTCCTGTTTTATTCATTTTACATTTATTTTTATTAGGTGGTTATACAAAGCCATTTCAATTCCAGAAGTCAGGTTATGATCAATGTCAACCCTTCCATCATTCTCCCCAATCTTTCTCCACTAAAGAACTCTCTGTATGGGAAATCATACACCCTATAAAGTCTACTTTCTAGGAATAACACTGTGAAAAAACTCTATAACTGAAACATGTGGTTTTTCTTTATCATAGTAGAGTATTGGCTAAAACTAACTACAGTGCATTTCAAAATGACTGGGAAGAGAGTCCCAACATATAAAAATGATTCATGTTTGAGGACATGGAAACACTTAGTACCTTGATTTGATTATCACACATTATAAACATGTATTGAATTACTATTATGTATTTCCATAAAGTTGAAGAAATATGTTTCAATAAAAAAAAATCACACAGCAGCAGCAACCTGAGAGAGCTGGCCGGACTGCCTTTTTGCTAACAGGAGTTATTTCTACCCTGCAAAGGTCACAGAGACCTACTTTAAATAAATCATTGGTGGAAAGAAATAGCAAATTGTTTTAAGGCTGGGCAGGCTTATGAAAAATAAATGTTGTCTGTCTCCACGGCTCTCCGAAGTCTAGCGTCGTGAGCACAGTGTAGGAAAAGTGATCGAGGTGTGATCTCCTCCCTCTCTTCCTGAGGGGAGAACCAGGGGAGAGGCTCTTGAGTATCACATGCCTCATGATGAAACAGGAAATATCCCTTTAATAAACATGCTTGAAACAGAGGGAAAACAACTCCACCAATGGCATAGTCATCTCTTTGAGGTACACGTCTGCTGCTCTCAGAAATGTCTCTACGTAAAAATTCTCTATCTATAAAGGCATGCTTAATGTGGGTTGAAGAAAGAATGGATTCCCTTAAAATAGCCTTTATCATTATGACGGGAAAGCCGTCCGACATGCGAAACAAGATAGAATTATGAAAACAACTAATGCATGCCTACGATAATTCAGAGCTTCCAGAAATGAATTAGGAAAAAAGGTTCATCTTATTTAGACACAAGGTGAAGATAAGAGAGAACTGACTTTAAAAAGAAGGGAAAGACTGATGGCTGGGAGAGCGGGTGACTAAAAGAGCATGCTTCTTGTGAGTCTAAAGAAAAGAAAAGCAGGTGGAACTGGAAAGGTTGACTCTCGTCTTTCATGGAGGAGGCCGAGGTTGTGGGAGGGCCAGGTGGGTGATTCTGGTACAGGGAGAGGGAAAGGTGGTAGCCCGAGAGCCAAAACGAGGGTGGAGGTATGGACTTGAGAGCCAAGAGAGTGGTTGAATGGAGGGAATATTCTTGGACTCAGGAAAAAAAAATGTTGTAAACAGACATGTAGAAAAGAAGTGAATTTAGAGTTCATGCAATGTGAAGGAACCACTTCATAAAAACAGGCAACACTATCACTTCAAAATTAGGATTGAGAATACCATTTGTAATGTTTTTGTAGTAGTTGTAATGTTTTCTATGAAGGTTATTAGATCAGTCTACCTTTTCCTACAGCATAGTTGATTACTGTTTGCTTTCCAGCACAGATAGTCTTGAAAAGTTTCATTCAGCTTCACAACTCAATCAGGGAATGTGCAAATGTTTAGAATTATAATTCTAAGTGTGAGGAATTTCTTGGACAGCTTTTCTTATGTCTGAGCTGTAATATCAGAGTGATCTTTCACGAAGTAGCATTTAGGCTATAATCCTTTACACTCTTCCATCTACTCCACCTGTCACTTTATAGTGTTGATGTCACACTCAGGGCAGACTGTGGGGCAGGAGACTCTGGGGGTGGCAAAGATGCCTAGAAGTCATTTTATATAGAAATGATTGTGAACCACAGAAGTCACAATCCACTAAATCCAGATCAAAAATATACCCAGCATTTTTTTTGGTCTGTCCTGGAGCTTGAACTCAGGGCCTGAGCACTGTCCTTGAACTTTCTCAAGGCTAGAGCTCTACCCCTTGAGCCACAGCACCACCTCTGGCTTTTTCTATGTATGTGGTACTGAGGAATCAAACCCGAGTCTTTGTGCATGCTAGGCAAGCACTCTACCACTAGGCCAAACTCCTGGTCCCAAATATATATCCAACACAACTTCTCCTTGGCTAAAATAACTCATCAACAGTCAATTATTTATTATGTAAAATAATTATCTAGCTTTTAAGTACATATGGTTGGTTTTTTAAAGATTTTTTTTAGCAAAACATAGATGTACAAAACACATTATTAAGACTCCTAATAATATGGGACCCTTCAAAGGCATTTCTGTACATGGAGACCCTGAGATGAGCTGTCATCATCATCACAGTGAATCTGTGTGTGTTGGGAAGAATGGGTGAGCAGAAGAATGGGTGCCACTCCTAGAAAGATGCCAAGGACAAAGGATGGGTAGGTGAATTTGAGGCGTAACGACACCCCCCAGCCCCCCCCCCCCACACACACTTGCTTAGGAGAGCCTTAGGTACAGAAATATCTGAAGGGAAGTCCACAGGCTAACAGGAATCATCCAAGAAGAGGAACAGAGTGGAATAAAAAGTAGAAGTCTTGTCTTCAACACAAGAGAAGTGATCTTCCCTTCCTTTCCTCTCCTCCCTTCCTGCCTCCCTCTCTCCTCCCTTCCTTTCTTCAACACAAGAGAAGTGATCTTCCCTTCCTTTCCTCTCCTCCCTTCCTTTCTTCCTTCCTCCTCTGCATTTTCCCTTCCTTCTTTCCCTTTTTTCTTTCTTCCTTCCTCCCTCCTTCCCCATTCTTCTCTTCCCCCCATTCTTTTCTTCCTCTCGCCCTCCCTTCTTCTTCTCCCTTTTCTTCCCTTTCTTCTCATGCTTCCTTGGTGCTTCCTTCATTTTCTCCTTCTTACATTCTTTTTTAAATATATATATATAGTTATTGTAAAAATGATATACAGAGAGGTTATGTAAGTCAGGCAATCCATTTTTCGTTCCTTCCTTCTGTATCTACATTTACTCAAACCGTCTTCACAGTGTATTTAATTATTCATAGCTTAGAGACAGAAAAAGGGAGTCACAGCCATTTTGACTCAACATAATTATTTACCAGTAGAATGGAGGAAAGGAAAGAAAAAAATACTTTAAAAAATGTTCCCCATGTCTCTAGAAAAGTAACATCCATCTAGACAACTTCCCTTTGTGGCTCTGTATGAACGTGAGATTTATTTGGGTGTGATGAATAATGTTGCTAGGAAGGGGAGAGTTTTTTATCATCAGATCACTTCTTTGACAGGATCTGACTTGGTTTTCACATGATTATGTGAGCTTTGGCATCCATATGTTATCATGCTATCCCAGGAGTATACAAATAAGAGTCATAAATTCAACCAATACTACAGCCCAAATCTTATCAACAAGTAAGGTTCATCATGAAGTTCTCTAGCCAGTCTTGAAAGCGGGGTCTTCATAAATTAGAACGTCTGTCTTAATTTCACCAGAATTCAGCACTGATTAAGAACAGGGCTGGCAAGTTCATCACTGTCCTTTTCCCACAGCGTCTGCAGGGTTAATCAAGCCTGGGGTCCTGTGTTCAGTGGGCATAGCTCTTAATTATTCTTTTCATTTTGTTTTTTATTATCGAGGTAATGTAGAGAGGGGTTACAGTTACAGTCTCCAGATAGTAGGTGCATTCCTTCTCACATAGTTCTTAATTATTGCAGAGAACCCAGGCTGTCTAGCAGAGCTCCCCACACAGACACCGGCCTCTCAGCCCAGTCCCCAGCTGGCCGCAGCCCACAGTGGCGGTGCAGAGTCCACAAGACAGCTTTCCTTGCTGTTTTTCCTCGTGCAGATTTCTTTCTAGTCCTCTTCTCTCCATAGGATAAGGTTTGCTTTTGAGTAATGATTGTCTTTCTGGCCTGTTTTTGTCTCTACTCTTCCCACTTCACCAAATGGCCCAATCTGCCAGCCATGATTTTTGTGGTCAAAATTCTGATCACTTTTAAATGAAACCCATGCTGGCTTTGGTAGTCATAATGTCATTTACAATTTACCACTGAACACGTTTATTCAGTTAGTAGCACACTGGAGAAAGGGAACTCCATATGAACTCACCGTGAAAGGTCTAATCTGATTATTTCCTCATGAAAATCCAGGCAGGGGTTCTTGTAAGAGGGGCTGAGAGAAGAAAGGGGAAAGGCCGGCTCTGGCCACAGCTGACTTTGATCATCCATGTGGATAGATAAGTGATAGGGCCTGTTGGGGAAGCTCCCCGGTCACCCTGGGGCGTTCCTCTCAAAGAGGCCAGAGTGGACAGGTCTGACTCAGAGCTGAATGACCACCGCCCATTGGGTGGGCATGTGCAATTGCACTCAAGCTGGACAAGAAGGGTGATGAAGTCCAGAAGCTCTTCCCTAAGTGGGGGAAATTGGATTAAGCAGGTTGTATTTGTGTATGCAGGAGCACTTGTTTTGTGTCTATGTTGCCTTCCTAAAATATCCTAGACATAAAATCTGCTCGGCCTACATTTCCCATGGACCTAAACCCCAGGAAAGGAGGCGTGTGTGTGCGCGTGTGTGTGTGTGTGTGTGTGTGTGTGTGTGTGTGTGTGTACTCAAGTTGCTTCCAGGCCTCTAACAAATATTAACTTTGTGTCAATATTTGTCCTTCCTGTTGTGAATTGAGGATTTTCCACCTCATTTCACGATTGGAAAGAAAATATGCCAAAGGGGTCGTCTTTGCTAACAGAAAAAAAAATTAAGAGAAAGAAACAAGTTAGTTCTATCTTTTATTTAGAAAAATGGATCCAAAGGAAAGAAAGAGAAGTGTTTTCTTAAATAAATATTGTGACTCAAAGGCACATAGAATTCCCCCATTTCCCATTTTTTTAGAAATAGAAAAAACTTACACGTTTAAAATTGAACGAAATACATCAACATAAATGACTTTTTTTTCCTGGAGGTTAACACTACCATTTTCCTCAAGAACTCTTTTTTTTGCCAGTTTTTGTGATAGGTTTCACAATTCATGGTACACACAAAAGTACAGCATGTTTTTGACAAAAACAAAATACATAATATTCTCTTATTTGAAAAAAAATAAAAAGAAACAATTCAAAATTTTTCTTTGTCAAGTAACATTTGTACCTCATTATTTCCACTTTAGCAAATATAAATGACCACAGATCAAATAATATGAAATCTGGCTGGATTTCTCCCTAGTTATATTTGATTTTCACATTCTCAGGCTGTGGGGGTAATACTCCAAAATCTAAAAGCTGCCCTCAAATACACAAAGGAAGCATTAGAACTCTCCAAAAGAGTTCTGATGGAAAACATATTCAGGTGGTTCCACAAGTAACAGTGAAAAATAATCTTCTTTTCCAAATAGGAGAGATGGTAGTGAAGAATAACTTTTGAAATCTTCAGAAGAAATGAGCATGTGTTATATTTGTAAGGTGAAAATCATTTGGGAGTGGCATTTATGCTGATGATAGGAAATACAACTGCGCGAACCTTTGCTTTCTATGATGGCTTCGGTGATATGGAGGATGGAACTCGGGGCCTTAAATTCTAACAAGCGCTCTACCACTTGAGCCACACCCTTAGTTGTTTTATTCGAATTTTGCTTTTCAGACAGAGTTCTCCCATCCTCCTGCCTCAGTGGCTGGCATCACACCTCCAGATACTGCAGGCATCCACTGTCAGACACCATACGACTTTGCTAATTTGAAAACTAAAGTCACAGGTATGTTCAAGTCTATTGAGCAGCCAGAACACGCCAGTTCCACAGATGATGACAGAGAAATGTATCTTGTAACACCGTTATTGATGTTGGTAATCTGAGTATAATTATGACGTCATCACTTATTATTATAAACAATATGTGGAACCAGTATTCACCCTGCTGAAACAAGTCAACATAGATTCATGGACTAAAGTTCTTGAATTAAAAATGAATGTATTTCTGATTGGCCTTAGATAGCAGCAGTCACATAGCAATCACTTTATATAGTAGAAATCACTTCTGACTATGCTTTTTTTCTTTTCTAATGTGTGTGTATGTACTGGTTCTGGGACTGCACCCAAGTCCTGACCCTGAGCCCTCATGCCCAAGGCTAGCCCTCTCCCACTTGAGCCACAGCGCCACTCCTGGATTTATGGTGATTAATGAGAGATCGGATTCTTGTGGACTTTCCTGCCCTAAGAGGAAGGTTGGCTTCCAACGAGGATCCTCAGATCTCAACCTCCTGAGTGGCTAGGATTAGAGACGTGAGCTGATGCCATTCTTGATGAAGAAGATGACTCCAATACTTAGTCCTGGCTAGCAGCTTGCCCTTTAAGGTTTGAGAAGCATGAGAGGTACAAGAGTGAAGACAAGTCTCAAGAAAGAAAGAAAATGTGCAGTGGCTAGGAGCTGTTCGATGGGGAATAAACACAACCACGGCTGCAGGCACGAAAAGGCTGCTGGACAGAACTATGCATTCTGTCATCTGTCCAATTCCATGTGCAATCCCACTGAAGTTCTTGAATTTGCCTCTAGTTTCTAGGGAGGACACATTTCCAAATCCATTTGAAATGAGTAGAAAACCACACAAAAGGGCGGAGGGGGGCATAGCCTAGTGATAGAGTGCTTGCCTAGCATGCATGGAGCCCTCAGTTTCATTCCTCAGTACCATGTGCACAGAAAAAGCCAGAAGTGGTGCTGTGGCTCAAGTAGCAGAGCACTAACCTTGAGAGAGAAAAAAGTGTCCAAGGACAGAGTTCAACCCCCAGGACTAGAAAAAAAAACCACACAAAACCAGGCAATGTGTGTCATGGGGATATTTGTAAAGTCTCTCTCCACTGACTTCTCTGAGCAAGTATGTCAGAATACCTCTTATATTTAAGAAAGGTACGATTGTGGGTAAAATGATGACAAAAGTGTGTTGGAATGACAACAGAAGTAGGAAGGTGGCATATGAATCCAAGAAATCTTTCTTCTGAATCAACTATTTTCACTTTTTAATTCTTAAAAGTAGAACAACCTGATTTTACTGATGGCTTGGACAACCTACATGGACTATTTCATGTTTTTGTTATCCTGAAACAGCATCACCTATCGACTACTTGAAATAAGTGGCTTAGAAAGTGTTTTCTTTGCTGCATTGTGTTACGATTTCACCTACAAACATCAATGGATTATGGCCGCCAGTTATAAATTAGAGTGCCTGAACACTACATTGGAAACAGCCCCAGCCAATGCAAGCTCAGGAAGTACAGCTTGGTGAATGGAGAGATCGGGTTTTGCCCTGGGGAAATTTGCATTGCATCTTGCTATTGCCTCTTTCTAAATGCAAAATCAGAGTGAAGCATCTCTCCCTCTCCCCACTCTGGCCTCCAGCCTCCGGCCTCTGTCTCTCTGTCTCTGTCTCAGTGTGTGTGTGTGTGTGTCTATGTGTGTCTGTGTCTCTCTCTCTTGTTGCTTTCTCAGTTCTCCAATATATTAAACATTGCACTCAATTCATAGGCAGATGGAGATGTTTACATTAGATATGTATGCAGAACACAGGGCAAGTATATGACAATAAACATTAGCTGTTAACATTCTGGCTACGCAAGACAAGAGTACTTCAAAAAAAAAAAAAACTTCACACTGCATTTTACCTCTTCCGATTCTTTCCTCATCTCAACTAGTATTTTAATATGTCACTTAAAATAGCATTGTAAGCATTATACATATTCATATGAAAGGTGTTCAGTGAGTGAAATTATAGATTTTAAAAAGTGCTAAAATGTAGACAGGAGAATGGGAGCTCTTAGAAAACATAGAAAGGAGATATACAAAAGAAATACACATGTGCATACATACATGGGTGTACATGCAACACACAGGTGGGTCACTTCTGCAAATGAAAGAAAACACAGCAAAATCCAGCACAGTTTTCCCTTTCTTCTGTTCTGACCTCTCCCCTTCATTTCTTCTACAGCCTCTCCACCCTATTCCCCATCGCCCACCCTGCTCTACACCTCCTGTTTCTCTGTTGCCACAATCTTGGCCTGCCTGCATTAAACAAAGCGATGTTCTTGGATTAGTTTAAAGGCAGGGCAGCCAGCAGCATTTTTTACAAATATGCTTCCTGGCCCAGTCTTTCCCCAGAATGATAAACTCGTCACCTCTTCGGCCTTGGTTCTGAAGCAGCAGCAGACAGGGCTGCAGGATGCCAAAACTGAAATAAATGTGAGTGTGCCCCAGCCTGCTCTGAGCTGGGGCTATAATGAGATTTGAATGGGAAGGCCCGGACGCAATAAATCTGCGCCATATGTGACCATTTCCTGTGTCAGTTCCTTTCTCATAACCAGTGGAGACTTTTTTTCCTCCTCCCTCTCATGACCCCACACCATGACTCTGAAATCTTTCATGGCTGCTCACGGGCCTCAGGCTTTTTACAGCAGTTGTATAAATAAATGAATTTGACAGCAAACATCATAACAGTTAACAGTAATGTGTGTTTGCCACAAGTGCCTGTACTACTCACTGGAGAAATGGCAGAGGAAAACAGCTTGTTTCGTTACCTAAACAACAACAACAACAACAACAAGAAAACTTGCATTTGACATGTGGTGAAAGAATTAGTCAAATTAACTTGAAATCCACTAGGACTATTTTTTGCCTATTCTTCTCCCTCAGAAACGGTCGCCAGCAATTTGGGGCTTGTGGCTTACAAGAGATGTATGTTCTATTGCAAGATCAGATTCTGGGCTGGGAACACAGCCTTTGACGGCTGTGTCACATTAATCTTCTTTGCAAGTCAAGATGGCCACGTGTGGGAATTCAGGTACAGCCAGGAATTCCTAAGAAACGTTAAGGCAGGAAAGCCAAACAGGAGAAAAGGAGAAGATGTGGCAATTCTGGCCTAATTCATCGATTCCTTACTGACAGCAAATGGAAGCTTTGTGGATATGACTTTTTTTCCATTCATACTGTCTTTATCCAAGGACAGCCTCACAACAATAAAAGATATCTACCACCAGTTGGTCAAAAGAAATGGTCATTTATCTTGTATCTCTGCTGTTACTGGCAAAATGGTGTTGCCTCTATTTGGTGAACTTGGTTCCATTTAGATAAGGACACCAAGAGACTAGATTTCCGCCCGTTGCATGTGTGGGTTTCTGTGAGATTCTCTTTCTCTGCGCCCTTCCTCTGCCATTTACTGTCACAGCTCTGGCTTCCAGGGCTCTAGGTCAAACAGCCTGGGGTTGAATCCTAGCTCGGCTACCTTTCCTGTGTCTCAGGTTCCTCTTCTGTCCAGTGGGGGGTTTCACAGCATGGTACCGACTTGGTCCACTGTTGCATATGATGTATAGCAGCACATCCCAATACAACACAACACAACACAACACCTCCTGCTGTGTTCTTTATAAAGAAAATTGTGTGACTTAGCTCAGGATTTTGGAGCCAAGAAATACAAGTGTAGACAGTCATAGTGATTGGCTTCTAGTTACAGTCTTATGCTTCTCCCCCCCCACACACACACCCCGATGGAAAGGGGGGAGGAAAAGGACAACTATACAAAGAGAGGGGAACCATGAGGGCCACATACACTCTAGAACCATCTTCTCCCAAGGCAGTGAAGCCATTCCTCAGAGACCTCAACCAGGGCGAGGTTCCAGCCACCTTACACTCCTCCATTCCCTGCCCCATGCCATTGTCATGGCAAACAAATATTCACATGAAATGTTGAAATGATCAAACCAAATTACATACAACCTCATAATGTGCTTCTTGCGATTAAGTATATTTGAAAGGTTAGAAAGAGCACCTTTTATAGAACACCTGTTATTACTGATCATTAAGCCAATCTGATAAACAAGGATAAAGGACCTCCTTCCCATAAATACTCCCATTTATGGAAATCCAGCTCCCTATACACAAAAACCCTAGGATCTTTCTTGTAACTGACAAATCCATCTGGATGTATGTCTTTCCATAGCCAGTCAAACACTGGAGAAAGGCTGGAAATATTGATGAGTTGAACTCTATAGACTATAAGTGGAATATTTAAGTTTTGTTTCAAGAGCCACACCAGGAAAACCTGAATGAAAACCAAATGAATGTAAAGAGCCATCTGACCTTCTGCAAGAACTATGTGAAGCCTGAAGGCGACAGGATATGGGTACAGTGAAGACACGGGCTGGTTGAGAATTGGAGGACAAGCGTTGTTGATAACCAATCAAATACCAATTGCCATCCGTCCTCCTTGGTTAAGTCGGCTTTAGGCTCAATTCCATTTGTCACGAGATGAAAACCTTCTACTTCCCAGATGTAGGCTACACTGCCAGAGAAGCAAACATCTCAGAAATCTATGTGTGAGCAAACATCTCCTCCTCCTCCCTCCCGCGGGGGATTCCGCCATGCTGGAGTGTCATCCGTGACCTGCTGCCTCTCTTCAGATCTGCCTCACTTCAGCATTCCTGAAGGTGACATTCGTGCAGAACTCCACACAGCTAGGCCACCGAGGCAGCACGAACACGGGGCTGGGAGTGGCTTCTTGGATCGGCCAGTCACTTCGCCTGCCTTGTAATTAGCAAATGAACACTATCACCTTGTCAAGTGTGCTTTGCTCCGTTAAAAGGAACACATTTGGCAACAGAGGGCCTTTAGAAGGCCAGTACCTAGCCATGCATTGTGGATTCGTAAAACTAACTGCTTAGTTACTCTTCACATTCCTGGGGGTTGGGTAAGTGTGTGAATGCATACTTCAGGAAAGGACAGGCCAATGTGTCTGTAATTTCTTAAGGTTGAGCAGGATCCCTGCTTGGTAATTTACCATGGAGTCAAGGAGCAAGTATCACTTTGGGGTCATATAATTTAATTAAGAGTCAGTGCACCATGGGCGATAGGCCAAAACCTACCCACTGGCAATTGTTGTAAAGTTTCACTGGGCCACAGCCACACGTGTTTGTTGGTGCGTTGTCTGTGGCTGCTTCCCACTACAAAAGCAGAGCTGAGAAACTGTGACGGAAACCATATGGCCTGCAAACTTGAAAATATTTACAACCAGCCCCTTTGTCGGAAGCCTTTGCCAATGTCTGCTCTAGGAGTTGTGGGTTTTTTCTCTGAAAGAGACGCTAGCAGAGTACAAGGTAAAAGATGAGCTCTTAGCCTGGGTCGCTGCCAACTAGACACTGACAAGAAGTGCAAGCCAGAACTTAATGTCTAACATGTTAAGCAGCTGAAATCCACAGCGTGCCGGCTCTGGCTCCCTCGCCAGGCTCCCCTGTGATGCGTCTTCTGTGGCATGCTCAGACGTGCATTCCTCTGAACAAGCACGCTACACCCTAACATAGGGAAGGATGCCATGAGCACAGCGAGCTCTTGGGCTCTCACTGTGTGCCCCCAGTAGACTGGCATTGTGACAGGACAGGCTTGTGTCCTCAGCCAGCATTGGGACTAGAACTCTTTCCTCTCCAAACACAAGTTGCCTGTATGACAGCTGTGCCCCCACTGGCTTCATCTAATTTCTGAAAGTCAGGTTTCTTCCAGTATATCCTTCATCTAATATCTGAGAATTGAATTTTCTTGCTAAAAGTCTTTAGGGAAAAATAAAATGACTTCTTCCTCTCCTGAGCATCATCCCAATCACACACACACACACACACACACACACACACACACACACACACACACACCCCTTACACGTCTAGAGTTTGTGCCACATACCAGGGAGTCACCCAAACATGTTTTGTTTAATTTTCAAGATTAACTAGAGTTATATTTGCATTTCTTCCTGTTTCCACATAAAAACGCTGCACTTCAAAAACTCCACCGTGTTGGAGCCAGATGTTGAACACAGCTCCATGCCTGAGTCCTGTCCAGGAAGACAGCTGCCAACAGGCCGAGATGTGAGGGAAACCGACTCTTTCTCTTGTTAAACAACTGATAGGGATTGCTTCCTCAGCGGGGCTAATAGCTCTGTCTCTCACAATCTGTGTGCTGTACAGAAAGGAAGCAATGTTTTAAAGGCAGGCATAAGCCAAATACTTTTTTTAATAAATACTACTCTGGAGTTTAGACGCAATGGTACTGGTAAAGAGGCCAGGAGGGAAGCCACACCCTGGCTCTTCTGTGTTCTTTGAAGTTTGTTACCAAGTGGCTCCACCTGAGCCTGGCCCTCCCTGGCTCTCTCTACTTGATGTTCAGTCCCGAGCTTTCTTCAGAACTCGAGACTGGAAAGGAACCAGCAGTGTTTCCCGGAGGTCAGGAGCGCAGGGCTCAAGCGGTGCCCTGCACGCTCAGAAACGAAGCCTCAAGCTGCAGGCCACTGGTCTCCACTCCGAACACAGTTTTCCAGAAGGGCAAGAGGTTAACAATCATGTGCTAGCATTGAACCTGCTCTGCAGCCAGGCCATCTCCATCCATGACTACACGCTGAGTTAGGTACAGAAATACTGCGTCCAGAGAAATTCACATGCGGTGTCCAAAGCAAAAACAGACCACATCCATTGTTGGAGAGTGCATCATTTCACCAACTGCAAAATTCTGTCTTTTTTTCTCCGATTTAAGGGTAATTTCTCCTGAAGTGCAGGATTTTTCCAGATAAAACCTGCCACTGGTCTTTTGAGAATGGTTTCCCCACTGAACAAGAGCTGCCTCCCGGAAAGATGGTACTGCCCAGAATGCATCTGGCATGGGCTCTGGTCCGGGTAAGAATGGGAGAATTCTTTTCTGTCCCCTGAGACGATCATTTTATACCCCAAAGCTTCAACTTTGCTAATCAAGGGCATAATTACTATTTTATTATTGGTCATAAAACTAACCAGATTTTCATTTCTTTGTTTTTCCTCTTCAGCGTTGGACTCTCTGACCTTCTTCAGCAGAAATGTCCATGGGCTGATGATACGGCCAATGTAGAAGTATTTCCTTTTATTTGTTTTAAATTTTCTCAGCGCTAATTTCATCGACAGCACACTTGTTCACATACCATGAACTAGGGTGAAGCAAAGAGGAGATATTTGTGCTCCTCTGATGAAATCTGACTGCGTTTGCTCTTAGCTCCCCTGCTCACTTTTACGACTCCCCCTCCAGAAGCAAGTTTCACCATCCTGTACCTATGTGTGCACACAGTCTGACCCACAGCCAGCGGTTTTGCTTTACTGTTTCCCAAAGCAACTTCTCTGTTCTAGTGAAGGAGTGCCAATGCCATTCAGTGGTGGCTGCTGCCAAGAATTATCTTAGGACCCATCAACAGACTTCGCTAGGACCCACTGCCAGGACCAGAACCCATGAAAGGCTGTATTAGGATGGAAAGGGCAAAGGAAGAGTGACAGCCTGAGAAAATGGCAGCAGAGAAAGAAGCTCGAGTGAAGTTTATAGCATGGTTTCCTGTCCCATAATTCTTGGGTGTCTATGGGTATTTATAATTATGAGCTCTAGTCATCAGTAAGATTAAAATAAGGGTATGCCTGTTACTATCACAGGAGGTGGAATTATTAGTTGAAGGGTGATAAGCATTGCTCAGTGATAGAGCAGGTGCTTACAAAGCCGGGATTTGAATTTCATCACTGCAAAAGCAAACCAAAACAGTGAAAAGACACACACACAAACATATATATATACATATATATATATATATATATATAGTGATATGACCATCAAACCCAAGGACGGCAGCACAGCTGAGCAGTCACCCTGTCACTGGGGAGGAATATTCTTGCAGCATCTCTCCCCCCGCCCACACACACACACACACACCCGCAATGAGCTCATGACCTCTCCCAAACAGCACTGATTACAGAAGGCCTGGAATTCTGCTGGGACCTTCAAATAACAACAAGTACAAAGCCAACAGGCATGCCAACATTTTAAAATAAAAATAGTGAAGAATAAAGGGGGAAAAATGAGCTTCTAAGTCCATGATAACCAATGGCAAATAGACAAAGCTGAATAAAAAATGGACTTAAAAGTATTTAGTAATATTTCTTTAGTCAGCAGGATTTAAAGAACAGAGGCCTTATATCTCAGAGTCTTTACAGTAAAATCCACAGTTTAATCTCATCAAAAACACTCATCTTGTTAAATAAACATTATCTAATGAACAAAAGATTTTCACAAAATCCTTTCATATCTTGTTATTCTCGAGAATAAATTAAGGCATTTAGCTTGTCTTTTTAATGCAACCTCAAGCTCAAACCTCTAACCCTACCACTTAATACTGTTATTTCTAAAACAGAAGGACTAGTTTTAGCAAAGAGAAAGAAGACTAGGAAGGAGAAAACAAGGAGAAAAAAGAGGAAAAAAGAGGAAACAGAGCTTAAAGTCAATAAATCTATTAAACTACTAGTGTTTAAAATGTAACTTTTATCCATACAACCTATTCTTAGGATGTATTCCTGTATTTTTAGGCTTGACGCAGTTTTGGCTTCCAAAAACGGTTAGAAACACACTTGCTATCTTGAGCCCATTTTCTTAACAGGTTTTGAAAAGGACACATAAATTTTTCATATCCTTAGCCCCTATAATCATATGGGTGCTTGTGAATCATGCTAAGAAATAGAGTAGGTATAAGTTTCTTGGTTTTGTAGAGGTTTCAAGACAGGCACAATTCTTCATGGAAGTGTGAATTTGAGAATGGAGAGCTTAATCCCTACTTATTACCTTTTATCTGTTGTACCTTCAGTTTCAAAAAGTGAAAAAAAATGCCAAAAGCCAACATGAAATAGATGTTGTTGTTGTTGTTGTTGTTGTTATTGTTGGTTCTTGAAGAAAAAAAATCAAGTAATACTACTTTGGAGTCAAAGAAAGGACTACCTCTCTGTCTCTCTCCCCACTATCCTTACTTGAATTTCAATGGAAACTTGTTCCGGAACAGTGCCCCCTCCCAGGCTGTGTTTTGAGTTTGTGGATCTTGTTTATAAATATCTAGCTTGGGACTGTAAGCACCTCATCACTGCAAACCATGGCACAAGAAAGATGTGCTCTGAAGATCATCCCACTTCAATGATTTGGCTGCAGGGAAGAGGACAGGGAATGCTACGTGCTCTGTAGCCACTGGATGCGTCTAGAATCAGAAGCTCCTAGAAGGTGAGTGCTCAGAGCAGTAGAGCCAAATTCATGAGAGCCATCACCACCACCACTCACTGAGGTTAAAACCTGTGGATGTCCAGAAAGGACTAGAAATAGAGCCACGAGCCTTCCTTCTCTGTGCTGTCCTCCGACCGATCCATTCAGAAACTTTCGGATCACTGTTCTATTTCCTGTTGCAATATTAAGACTTCATTTTAAAGACTCAGAATATGGAGGAAGAGACAAAGCAACAGGATTTTTGTATTCCTAAATCCTTCACATTTAGGGATCGAACAGCCAATATTTTGTTGTTTGGCAAACCAGAAGTTGACAATGTGAATTCAGGAGGATTTTAGGTAGGAACAGAAGAACCCTAAATTGGTGGGACAAGAGCTCCAGAAACTGTATGTGCTACCAAGGATAGGGAACGAGACAAAGTGAACAACTGAAAGTTAAGTCTCATGGACAAAGGAGAGAACAAAACAATGTGCAGTCTCACACACAAAATATGATGCTAATAACAGTCTTCTTAATGTGCTTTGCATGCGTGCCTAACCAAACATGCCGTGAGAGCATTGTTAGGAATGTCATGAAATCGGTGCTAGATTCCTATTTCTTGGCAATTGCCTTGATGGCAATAATAAATACTCTCCCTCTATGCCCTGAACTTCTGAAGTCCCCTGTAAATCCCTACCTCACACCTGCCTGGTCTAAGGCTGCATGGTGGATTTTCTTTGGTGGGATTGTACCAACTTTGGCATTGTGGCACACAGGACTGGATAATTGTAGTAGAGGGCGCTCCTGTGCAGCACAGGATAGGTAGCTAGGTTTCTACCTCTAAAGAACTGAAAATCTTACCCCAGGGCCCACTTGTGATAACTGGAATATGCCTCCAGACTTCAGCAAATGTCCCCTGGGGTGGGGTGAAATTGCTCTGGCTGAGCTATTACTCCTCCAGAAGGATTCTTCATGAAGCCTCCAGTGACTTGGACGCTTAATTAGCATCTCAAAACCTCCACTCCTGCTCTATAAACAACAACAATAAACATACTCCTCTAGAAGTCTACCAACTGCAACTCCAGGAGATTTGCCTGTTTTGTCACTGAAATTCTCATTCCAAAGCTGTAAATAAGTGGCTGTGAGCCATGGCTTACACGAGCAACATGGACCTGGGACTCGGAAAGGGATAAAGGTGACATATCCTGTATAAAGACATCAGTTATCAGTGATTTAGAAATTATCAGCTTTGAGACCAATAAACAGTCCAGAAGAGTTACATTACAAATAAGAAGAGGATGATCTGATAGATAGATATATGTTATATTATACATATATACTTCAGAACTTGTAAAGGTATAACATCTAGGAGATTCAGTAAGAGTGGCACCAGGTCCTCACTGGAAAACAAAAAATTCAAAGCCCTGAGAATCAGATTGTATATATCCCAGATAGTCCTTATCCTCTGAGATATAATTAGGACATTTTAAACGCTCACCATCTTCCCAGGCTTCCCCTCCCTGGCTCCACCACGAGCATGGACCACAGACCAGCCACTGGTCAGACCCTTGCAAAGAAGGGGTTAAATGTCCCTCAACTGCATCAGATAATTAGCTAAGCCAGAAGCAAGATGTTAGACGAGGCAGACTAATGATCTGCTCTGGATGGTAATTCCCGTGGTTCCCAGGGTGCCCAGGCATCCATCACTTAATAAATACATGCTTTCCATTCAGCTCCAGAGTGGGTGAAGGAAAATAACTCAGCAGTGAGAAAACTGCCCAGGTCTTCCTTGCTATATCAAGATGTGTGGCCCTGAAAGCAAGGCGAGGTCTAACATAACACATTTCTAATCTTTCTTCCAAATACTGCTATATTAATTGATGCCAGAATATGTCCAGCAGGGAAATCCACAGAACTGGACAGTAACATGTTAGGTTCAAACAAAACCCTACAACTCTGCTTTTTAATAATTATAGACAAGTTTCCTTTTAGATCACAGTTATTCCATCTTTAAAAATATGTATATAACTATATATAATTATAGCATATAAAATTATAATATATACTGTTATATACATAATATATACTAGATAGATACACTCTACCTGTCTTTTATACCACTCCAACTTGAAGATTATCATATCATGGTTCTCAAAACCCACCAGTAATGGATGAATGCTTGAGAAAATACAATCTAGCTGTAAATAAGTCTCACATGGTTACACAGTTGTGTAAACATTATAGGTTATTGGGAGATTTTGTTTATTTACTTATTATTTATTATAGAAAATTTTCAGGGTATCTTTTAATACACAGTCCTATGGAGTTCCACAAATGTGCCACTTCTCCTAGCTACAGTCACAGAGGGCACATCACCAATTCCCTTCTCCCCACACTTCCTGAGTAGAGCAACAGTTCCATCAGACCCTGTCCCAACCTCAAGCAGCCATACATTCTTTTGCTTCCTGAACACAATCCTACTTCACTGCACCTGCACCTCTTTGGGAGAGAGGCAACAGCTGACACCTGGCACACTAAAAATGGGGCAACAGCCCACATCTCTCTATCCGTGGGCATTTAAAATTGCTTTTATTATTATTTTTTGAGATTTTTCAATGAGTGGGAAAACTCTTGGTTGCACAAAAGGCTGAGTCATTTTCTGGGAGTCAAGCGAGTAACCCAGCACTTCACTGCTAACAAGATTCTTGGGGAGGGGAGGCAGTGCACATAATCAGTTCACCCTAATTGAATGCATAGTTTTATTACATAACTGATGGTTTTAAACCTCCAGCCAATTAGTTTGTCAAACAGAGGTTAAATTCTTGACTGGTTTATTCAGGCTACATTTACACAGGATTTACAATGCAAGTTGCCTTATCCTGGCAGCTTGAAATGCATTCTCTTTAACAAGTGAATTTAGTGTGGACATCCCTTTAACAATGAAAAAAAAAGAGGAAGGCAAGTTCCAGTAAAGTAAGGATCTTGAATTTGATTCTGCCTTATTTTACTCAATAAAATTTCTTTTGCTATATAGTTACCTAATTTTGAGATTTTTTTCTAAGTCATGGTCTTTCCCATTGGTAATACTGCATCTGGAATTATTGAATAAAAATCAAGCAAGAATCTGTCCATTTTTCCTGATGAACCAATTCTAAAGAATCACATAGTGTGTTTTAGATTAGCATCTATTAATTGTATAAGGGATGAGACTTTCATTTTAACAAATGCCTATTTCTTTACAATGAACCTAAGTCAGATTCACCCTTTCTCCATCCCCTCCACTTTCTTAAAATAATTTCAACAGGTTCCATTGTCCTGTTTCCATATGTGCATATAAAATTCTTATTTATGCTCTTTCTAACATATAGTGGGCAAGGAACTAAGCCTATCTGGAGATCCTGCCGTTTATCTCTGAATATATATATTCCTCATAATCCTACATGTCAGATAAAACAATCATCAAACATGTTTGCATTTCTAGTGCAATTTATTATTTTTAAATACTTGCACAAAGGGCTTTCGATTCGACATAGTTAAGGAGAACAGTGTCTCAACCGATGTCACCCCATCCAATATTCTCCCCCACCCAGAAATCTCAACCACACACATCCCTTGAAGTTTCACATGTGTACATTGAGCGCTAGGACTCTAAACTTGTAGTGTGTTGAAGCTGTCTTTTCCTACTACTGAACAGCCAGGGAAATACAGCGATTTACCAGATTTTCTAAGCGTTACACTTTTTCTAAAGTTACACTTTCAACCTATGCCAAGGAAAATGAGCTGCAAAGAAGAGTTAGGCACAGATAAAAGCACAGACGTCCCATGGTAATGCCCAGATCTGTGGTGAGACACTGCATTGAGGAAGTTGTCAGAAACTAATTGTTTCATCAACTATATATACATTTATCTGAATATTTTAAAGAGCAAAGCAATTTTTGCTATCAAAGACCAGCTAGCATCTTCAGGCTTTATGATTCAGGAGGCAAAAACAAAATCTACCAGGGAAAGAATAAAAGATTCTGATTTTTATTTACAAATTTTAAACCTAGATTTATCATATTTCAGAGAATATAATTAGCAGAATTAGTTAATCAATTTTATGTCAACAACAAATAGAGAATTCAAAGGTGCCACTTTTTCTCCAGAATTCAGAATTAGCTTTTGTGGTTGTTGGGGTTTTTTTTTGGGGGGGGCCTCTTTTTGTTGTTGTTGTTTTGGCTTGTACTTGCCTTCAGTTAAACAGTTATTGAAATTTCCTAGACTATGTGCTAAGGGATGGAGATACAAAGACAGCCCTATGGTTTCTAAGCACAAATGTTCTAGAAAGGAAAAGCAGACAGGTCACAGTGTTGGCATGCGATGGACGACGGGCATCAAGTGTAAATACTGCTCTAAAAGCATAAATGAAGATTTTCTAAACACAGGTGTTTCTCCCTTGTGGTCTGAGTACTTGGACACTGAATTTTCAAAATATTTAACTGATTAAAAATCAGTTAAAAATCTTTGTGCTGCTGAGCAGTGGTGGCTCACAGCTGGGAGGCTGCAATCTGAGGATCACGGTTTGAAGCCAACCCAGAACAAAACAAGCCCCATGAGACTCTCATCTTCAGTTAACCTCTCAAACACCTTGAGCTATGGCTCAAGGGGCAGAGCGCTAGCCTTGAGTGCAAAGAGGCTCGGGAGCAGTGTCCAGGCCCTGAGTTCAAACCTCATGACAAAAAAAAAATTGTTGCTTCTCAATGATGATTTCTGGTTTTCATTCTATCAGTTTGTAGCCTTCAGCGTTCCAAACGAACTTGCCTGTATCTAAAGGGATATTGAGGACAACATTCAGAAGGCTATTGAGGCATATTTGCTCTTTCTACCACAGAACTTTTTCCTTTCTCCTGACAATTAAGATTCTGATTATTTGAGAGCTGTGGTTAATGGGAAAAAAATGTTTTCTGGCAGATATAAAGACTAAAACAAAGATCGACAAGAATGAATAAACTTCCAGATGACTCAATGCAATTCTAAGCTCTAAGGAGGAGAGACAATAACTTTGTCTCTTTATTTTTGGCTTTTCTTCCAAGTTAATTTAATATCTAATGGGCAAATAAGTATCAAAGCCACACATTTTTCTACATATATTCAGAGAAAAGAAATAAAAGAAGTCTCAAGACTCCTGCTCCCAACGAGAAGACCTGCGGTGAACTATGAGCGAAGCCAGAGCGGACAACACACTCAAACTTCCCTGCAACCATTTCTGCTCCTGCGTCATCAGACCACAGCCTCTGCATCTCCCTCTTGTGACCACAAGCATGCAGATGTCCTGCCTGAACTCCTGGGCAGCTCAGTGGCAGTAAATCTTCACACAAGCCAAGTACAGGATTGTTCTGGGGAAAATGCAGGCTGTTCATGTCTCTGCACTAATGATGGTTGTTGGAAGAGTGACTGAACCATTCCTGGAGCCTAAGTTCTATCTCAGCAACACAACAGTCATGACATGGGTGAAGAAGGGACTTACCAGATGAGAAAGATTCCACCTTTGCGCTTGCTGGCACAAAGGAAGCTTGCACTGCTGTTTCCTTCTAGCCTGGAATCGATTTCGGCCATAGATTAAGGCATATGCCCATGAAACAAAGAGAATCATCCAGAATAACATATCATGAAAAAGCACAAAGAACTGAAGCAATATGAGGTCTTCAGATCATAAAGCAGATCAGACACTGTGCTAATGAACTAAGATTTTATTCTGCAAAAGAGGTTTCTGCCAACAAGCACATACAGGATGAGATCTGCACTGGAGAACAGGCATCTCATCTTGGTACAGACTAGAATTTGAAGTTTAGACTGCTTAAACAGAGAATGGTATGGCTACAGTTGAGCTAAAAGCTCTGCCATGATACTCATGAGAAAATGAATGAGACAGCGTGGGTGTAATGGCTATGAAGACAGCAGAGTAGGCACGCCATACTGACTCTATGTAGGAAGAGAATGAGGGGAAGAAACAGTGAAGAGTGACCACGAACTGGGGAGACTGAGTAGAATCTGGGGTGTTGGAGATAACATAAGCACAATTGTGACAATAGAGAATTAGATATATAATTCTGAGGGTGGCATGGGCCCAGTCTGGAAGAGAAATGGAAACTCGAGAGTATTCAGCAAAGACAGACTCAGTCGGGCTGGGAGTTTGGCCTACTGGTAGAGTGCTTGCCCAGCATGCACGAAGACCCGGGTTCGATTCCTTGGTACCATATACTTAGAAAAAGCCAGAAGTGGTGCTGAGGCTCAAGTAGTAGAGCTCTAGCCTTGAGAAAGTCCAAGGACAGTGCTCAGGCCCTGAGCTTAAGCCCAGGACTGGCAAAAAAAAAAGAGAGAGAGACTCAGTGACCAGGTCAGAAGGGTGTTAAACAATGGAGCTGATAATAGACCTCACTTCCCAGCCCACCTCCCCCTCTGTCACCCTAGACAGAAAGGCAGGCTGGAGCCCTGCACTGCCTTGAAAATCAAAGGCGAGGGGTGGGGGTGTGTGAGAAGGCTCTGATAGGAGCCTGAGGATGAAGGATCATAAGCACCTCAGAAGAGCCTGACAACCCCAGTAGGAACTCTGTCTTGGGGCCATTCCTCAGAACTGGGTGAGAGCTGCCTGCAAAGCCAGTGGCACAAAATGCATGGCTGACCTTCTCTGCAAAGTGTGCCTCCCACAAGCCCCCATTTCCACCTAAAAGTCTACCAGGAAAGACTCATTTTGTTGGGCCTTAGAGGCGTTTTACTGGCAGCTATGTTCTATTAAAGGGGAAATATATCCAGTTAACAACTGAAAACGAGACCAGAAAGATGCTTGAAGTAGAGAAAGAAAAGTGAGAAGAAAAATAAAAGTGCACATATATATTATACATAATATACACGTATATGTATACGCCTTATAATTTTGCCTGAACTGGTCTTGAATTTTATCAGCTTTAAAAAAAATTATGTATAAAGATGTGAGCACAGATGGGGAAATCTAATTAATTACTGGTGCTATTTTTCTGAAGTCATCCTTTATATACTATCTACACGAAGCCAGCATATATAGAGTATTAATTTCTAAGACGAAAACGCCAACTTAAACTTAATACTACTGTGGATCAAAATCAAATCTATAAAGGTGATACAGAAGGCACCTGGAAATGTTAAATGCCCCAGGGTCAGACATGTGAGAATCCACTGAAATTGTGCCTACACTTTATATTCATAAAAGGATACGGAAAATCTCCCCGTAGGAGGTGGTGACCAGGGAGTGATCAGGTCACAGACTAACTGCCAGGTGGCTCTGCTCTCCTGACTTCTCCTCAACAACTGATGGACGCGCTGATGACAGTGCTTCTCCTACATATGGCTTCCCCCAGCCCAAGTCCTCTGTCTTCTGATCCTGGGTCCATACTAGCAGCATTATTCTCCCATCTATTGAAGACAGGCCATTCATTATTCATGTGTGCCCAATCTATACCTGTCTCTCTGTGGAAATGAGAAACGATGCTGTCACCCAGGACAGCCCGTCCTGTCTACTTCAAGCTGAGCGTCCTTTCCCACCACTCAAGGGACAACTTGGTCAACGGCACCTCTGAGTCTCATTTCATATTTGCATGGTGCATGGTAAGAAAGATGGGGGAGGGGGGGAGGAAGACAAGGAGGAAGCAGAACAAAGAGACGCTGTAAGAGGAGGAGAAGCAAAAACAGAGACCATGGCAGTTCTTCCATCCTAAAAGAGGAGCAGGACAAACTAGAGCGATTTCTGTCTGACCATTTCCAACAACAGTCGCCTTCACCTTAGATGCTAAGCACAGTTCCATCCACTGTGTTTCCCGCCATGTCACTCCTGTTGATATTACAGCTAGTTATGTTTTTATGTCCTTTTCACACTGGGCTCTCCCTTTGTAGAGAGTTCTATTAAGTTCTGTCCTAAATGTGTAGCGCATGGGTGAGTCTCAGAAAACGTTCACCGAATTGGCCAAAATAAAAGGGAAAATAAATGGCACTTTCAAGAGTGGATGACCCACAAGGCTGCACAGCTCCAATGTCTCTAAACAGCGATAACTTACTCTTGTGATCCAATTTAAAAAAAAAACAAAAACCTATGACTAGGTCCTCTATTCTCTCTCAAAAGTACCCTGCTCTAGGAAAAGTTGAAACACTTGGAAATATTGATATGTAGAAGAACTTCCTAGACTATTGATGGAGCAAGAGCAGCATCCTTCACATGGAAAAGGCAGAAGCCCTCATATGGGGAACAAAATCACAGAAGTACACAGAGTCAAAGTTCCAGAGAAACATGGACAAAACACTGCATCTACGGCCCACTGTGATTGAATGTTCTGGAAATGAATGTCGTCTATTTAACACAGATATCAAATGAAAACACACAAATTACTGCTAATAATGGTAGTGAGTGTTGAATACTTGATATAACTTTTCTGCTTATTGCAAACAGCCAAATGAGGTAAGTGCCATCAATTCTGGATGCTAAAAACTGCCACGTACTGGTGGCTCATGCCTGTAAATCCTAATGACTGTGGAGACTGAGATCTGAGGAATATGGTTCAAATCCAGGAAAGTCTGTGAGACTCTTTCTCCAATGAACCACAAAGAAAGCCAAGAGTGTCAGCCTTAAGAAAAAAGGCTCAGGGTTAGTACTGGGGCACTGAGTTCAAGCTCCAAGACCAGCACGAAACAAAAGAAGAAAGAGGAGAAGGTGGAGCAGGAAGAGGAAGAGCAGAAGAAGAAGAGCTGGAAGAGAGAAACGGGAAGAGAGGAGGAGAAAGAGGAGGAGGAGGAGGAAGAGGAGGAGGAGGAGGAGGAAGAGGAGGAGGAGGAGGAAGAGGAGGAGGAGGAGGAGGAGGGGGGGGAGGAGGAGGAAGAGGAAGAGGAGGAGGAGGAGGAGAAGGAGGAACAGGAAGAGGAGGAGGAGGAGGAGGAAGAGGAGGAGGAGGAAGAGGAAGAGGAGGAGGAGTAGGAGGATATTAGAAGACAACTTGCCCAGGTACACAGCTTACTAGTGATACAGATGGGGGCTTAATTCCAACCTTCTGAGATTGTCAATGGTGACCTCACTGTAATAAAACATTTCCATAGGATGCCGTGTTTCACTCCTCTTCCTCAGAGCTGGAAGTCCCAGTTAGTTCCTATTCTAGTCACAGGTGTGGTTCACAGTGCTGGGCACAAGCAGGTGGGCTTTGTACTGCATTGCCTCTGTCCCTGGTCTCCACCGATGCCACTCCAAGAGACGAGCCACGTTTATATGCATACATGGCAGCCAAGATGCCCTGTGGCCAACTGGGCACATGAACCTGTGTCTTCCCTTCTGCCCTCAAACAGTTCTGAGATGCCTTTCCCTAAGGGTCTTTCCCACCGCTCTTGGCCCCCTCTCCTGTTCTCAGACCACTTTCCAAATGAAGGGCCTACACGGCAGGCCATTTCTGTGGCGTGGTGGACAAGGAAAAGCCATCCCCACACGATCTCTATCCCTCAGCTTCACAGAGCTCATATACAACAGCTAACACAGTTTATCTGAAGCGGAAATCCCCCATCTTGGATGGCCCCGACTTCTTCATTTCCTGTGAACGGCGGCACTATCTGCATCTGCTGGGTCTCAGGACCATGTTGAGAATATTTGTCTACCTCTGCTGGAAGCCCTTCTGATTAGTCAGGCTCCTTGAGTTAGAAACATAAGGATTTATAATGAAAAAGAATCACACAGTAAAAACAGAAAGAATGAAAAGAAAACAAACCAATAAAGAACCTCTCCTATCATAACATTGGAGGTTCTGGTATTTGCTGGCTTTGGAGTGAGTTCAAAATAAATGAAAGAAATGTGTATTTTATTAAATGCTAATATTTAGAAGATGTGAGGGGAAAAGGAAAGATAAATACCCCCAATCGTATTTGCAAATGTGAGGCTACTCCTTTGCCCTTTCAAATGATAAAGTGGTTTCTTTGCATGTGAGCAGCCCCCCCACTCGTATTTGGGGTCCAAGCCTGGGGCCAATATGAAAATCGCTCCGGGAGGAATGAAGGGTAAGCCTGCCTCCAACCCAACAGAAATAGGCACCACACCTCTGTGAGCCAGTCTGTAACCCAATGCCAAGCTCTCTCTGGCCAACTTGCAGCTGCCCACTCAACTTCCGCCACAGGAAAGCCCTCTTTGCTCTGAGCCCACATAGAGAACCCGAGAATCAACTCTATCCTGTCCTGAAACATCTGCCGTGGTGAACATGAGCTCTGTTTGTCTTAAAGTATAAATAGGCCCCGAATTTGAAGAGTTCAGCATACACTGAACCATAACAGCACAGCTTCTTCCTTTTCTTTTGTGGTAAGAGCCTTATCCCTCTCCTGGGTTTTGACATTCACTTTAAGAACAACAATGGAATAAAGCGGAGAGGAAGAGGATTTCAGAGGGTCAGGGGTTCTCAAGGGGGTCAGAAATGGTTTTGTTTTTAGTACATTTTCAGTAAAACATGTTGCCTAAATTTGGGTCATTTTTCCATACCCATTTTTTTTTCCTCTAGACCAAAGTTAAGAATCGATCATCAAGCTTATGGACACACGTAATTGTTAAAGTACAGAATAATGAAGTGCACACAAAGTATTTCCTTAGTGTGTTTAACCAACCGTTGATGAGATTGACATTTAAGAGGTGTTTGGATTTTCTGGTATTCGGCAGAGCTGTGGCCTAGTTATCTGAACCGGCTCAGACAGGCAGGACTCGCTCCCACAGATATATTTAGGCAAGGAGTTAAATAGAACTGATACTTGGAAGGGTCTAGCTGAATGTGAATACTCACAGTGGGAGCGATTTATCACCAGATTATCAATGCTTCAATAGTAATATACTATTAACTGCACATCAATAATGAAGCCATCGTGATGACTGCTGTCGGTGTACTGAATGAACCAGCCTCAGCAATTGCCAGAGAAGAGAATAATTAATCTTCCTAAACAATTCTCATTAAAGCCTGGGCAGTCAAATGACCATGTTCAGATCCTATTCAGATCCTAGATCCCTCCAAATCCTGCCACCTGAACGGCTGCTTCCTTGGCCTATGTGAAATCTTGTTCTCCCTCCACGTACACCCCTCTGCTTTCCCAGCGCATGTAATTGCCTATGTTCAAAGAATGATGGTACAACTGTCTGGTGTTTGAGGAACTATACCCACACTTATTATATGGTGATTATTTGTCCTGGGAAAAAGAAAACAAAACAATGATGTCTCTGTGCTTCAACAGAATCACAAAATACTGTTCATAGCCCCCAAATGCAAGTCTAGTCACAAAATTTTAGGAGCTAAAATTTCAAGAGGATAAATAGAAATATTGAACACTCCTTTGCAAATGTTCTACTTGAAATTTAAGCAATCAGGCTGGGATTCAAAGTTGAACACAGAAAATCTTATACTGCTATGCTGTGTCTCAAGCATCAAATAACATTTATTATCTACCACCTGATCCGGAGATACATAGAGATGATCTCTATGAAAGTGATTTGCAGTGTTCCCAACTTCCCTCATACAAAATGAGAACAAGTAGAAATGGAGATATAATCAAGTGAAGCAGCATGGAAATAGCATTTCAGCTCGAGAACACAGCTCAGTGTGGAGATTCGTGCAAGTGTTGTACCAACGCTGAAGCAGATACAATTCCAACAAGCTGGTGTATGGAGCTTCCTTTCTTTCTAGTGATGTTCTGACACATTAAGTACAGAAGACACAGGGGTTGGACATTTTGTACTTAATATGTCCTGGCATTTCATACCTTTATGTAGCCCCACATCAGCTCATGAAAACTCCCGCTACTAGAAGGATCACATCCTAAGAGACTGACACCGTGACCTCACAGAGATATGCAAAGGATGGCTAGTCTTAAGTGCTTCTGCAACATCTAGATTTCACTTGAATGTCAGTCCATCCACTGCTAAGGTTTCTGAAACAGAAGTAAGCAAAGTTGGCTTAGATTATGTTGTAGGCAATATATTTCCCCTTGAGTCAAAGAAAAAAAAGCATTTAATACACTTAGAACTATTCTGATTTGGGGAGAGTAGTTTTCTGGGGAGGGATCTATCGTACATAGTACAGGGTGCACTGCAATCTCCCTGACTCACCCACCATCTTCAACCATGGCTAAAGGTTACCTGGGGGCAAGGCTAATCACACACTCTCACCCTTGAGCATTCTTGCAAAAACCAAAGGAGACAATCCATGTTACTGTGTATATCTGGCGTAAATTGCTGTCCAATCTCTTCATGACAAAATATAAGCAATTTTCTGATCTATTAGCTCCATGAAGAGTATTGTTAAAATGCTTTGGATTCTATAAAAAATATTTACAAAGCAACTTATAAAAATTTTCTTTATAAAAATGATACTACTTTGTGCCTACAGCACAATTCATCAACAAAACAAAGTCAAGCAGTCCTTCAAAAACAAGATGATTCTTTGCATACATTGGTATCCCCAGAGCCTAATATGGGGCTCTGAATATACAAGGCTCACCCTCCCCTTTTGTGAGTGTAAGAGGAAATCTTAAAAGAGATTTTCAAGTGTGTATATATATATATATTTTAATAATGCTTTAACTTTAACAGTCCTCATGACTTATATGGTACCATTCCCAACATTAGGAAAACTTGGAGACACATGATCAAAGAAACGGCAGGGGTGTAACGCTAAAGGATTATCCATAATTGATTCTATTATCAGCTCCATTCTTATATCCCGCGTGAAATATTTTCATAGATCTTACCATATCATGGGTCCCTGAGAGATAATTACTACTTCATCTCCCCCATGTCCAACCTTTGCAAAGTTCCATTCATTCTTTCAGAGTTTTAGAAGTATCCGATAAATTGTGTTCATCTCCACTGCATCCCATATTCTAAAACTGTCTGTGCTTCCTCTGGGTCTAGTATTCCTCCACTTGTCTGGGGGCTGTTCTGGGTATGGTGCCTGCTCCATCACCCTTCATGCTCACAGCCTGAGCCATCTCGGGCGACTCCACAACTTCTCACTGTGCTCCCCGTCACCTCCACAACACGTACTCAGCATTCATTTCAGTTTGACACTTCTAAAATCAAACTTCAGGGACAATTCTCCTTTGCTCACCAATACTAGCATTCCTCATTTCCCACATACTAATGGACCTCCCATTTTCTTCTTTATAACATTTGTAATAGTTGTGATGAAGGACACCTGTACACATACACACACACACACACACACACACACACACACACACACACATGTATGTTTTTCTAACTAGCTCAAAGATTATGTCATCTTGTATACCCAGGATGTGACATTTACACACCCATACCTAATAAATATCTACTAAACAACTGATGTAATAAAGGAAAGAAATTCTCTGTGGTCCACGGCAGCCTTTTTAGACTAGGGAGGAGAGGTGTACAGGACAGAGAAGCCCTTGGAGACCAGCAAGGCGGCGTCTCGTGTCTGCGTTTATTTCTTCTGTCGGTGAATGAGATTTGACCCACATCTCCTGCCAAATGCCTCCTGCTCCATCTGGTTCTGTTCTCCTTTGGAGAACCTTAGGGCTCCAAAAGAAATTCACTTGAGAATGATTGCTCTTGAAGTGGGTAGTTCTGTCTCTGTGACAAGCAGCAGATTTTGCGTGGCTCAACTGGGTACCAATACTTTCAGACAAAGGCTCTCCTACTGAGCTTCCCCCAAAGTTCTTCCACTTAGTTTCTTCCTCTCTTCCTTCTCAACCTCATATTCTACCACTTCATTCCAGTTATATTTCCATTTTATCGAGATTTTTACCTGCTATCGTCCCAGAGGTTCTAACCCCAACTGGAAGAACTCTTCCCCCCATATATTGGGCCCTAAAACCCTTTTAAAAGCAAAGCTTAATCAGCTATTGTCTCCTTCTTCTCCCATACCTGGTCTCGGGTCCTCCATTCCCAGACACATCCTGCTCTGGACAAGAGAGTCAGTGTTGGTTTCCTCTCCCCAGATCTCTAGGTCAGTAATAAGTGACCCATTCTACATCTTCCCTTCCATTTCTTTCATCTGTGCCACCCTCTCCATCCTGGCTGCCATCAATCTCCCCCAGGTCAACCCATGTCCTTCCAATCTGAAATCCCCACTGTGTCCCAGGAAGTCTTTCCATTTGTCCAAGCTCCAGCTCATTCTTCTCTCTACTTCCTGCTGCCTGATTCTGAAGTACAGCTTCCTTTGCTCGCCTCTGTTCTGAAATCTTCAAAGCCCCCTCAATGGTTCTCACGATCTTTGCCATTCAGAGACCTTGATTCGTGTATAACTTTAATATGAAAATCCATTTTTATATTTTGCCAAAAAATCAATAAATGATACCAATAAATGCTAATGGAACAGTATTTCTATGCCTACTGGTACATTACGGCATATTATATCAACTACTTGGATTACCTTTCCCTTCCACGGTGGTCTTTGAGTTTTTCATGTATATGTGAATGTGCAGCCAGTGGGTAGGGAAAGAGGGCTGCAGGGTGGGGGGCACAGAATTCTCAGAAAGACCTGGACACAGCCAGGAGTTGTTGCACACACCTGTAACTCCAGCTACCTGGGAAGGCAAGCACATCACAAGTTTCAGGCAACTTTAGATGACTTACCACAACCTGTGTCAAATATTTTCTTTTTTAATTTAAAAAGACTACAGATGTGACTCAATGATATTGTGCTGATGCTGGCCTAGCATACGTGTTGCCCTGACCCAATCTCCAATAATACAGATAATCGACATGGGGGGGGAGGGAAGGACGGAGGGGAGGAGGGAGGGAAGGATGGAGGGAGGGAAGGAGGGAGGGAGGGGAGATTGGGAAGGAGGAAGATAAGGAAAGAAGAAGGAAGAGGGGGAGAGAAGAAGGGAGGAAGAGAAGGAGAAAGGGGTGAAGGAGGAAGGAAAGAAGAAACGGAGGAAGGAAGGGAGGGAGGGAAAGTAGTGTGAGAAAACAACACTGGACACAAATCCTGGCTTTACCTCATGAAGCTCTCAACATGTGAGCCTTCGTGTGATATAAGGGCCATGGTGACAATGCAGTAAAGATGTACCTAGCACCTTACGGCACCTGACACCTGAGGCATCCAGGAAATAGGGGCTCCTGTAGCCCTAGTAACTCTTACCACACCCTAGGAGTGGATTAAGATACACGGGTTGCATGAAATGAAAACTAACATAACAAAGCTCCCCTGCCATCTTAAGAGGTCTTAAGCTAACCAGTGGAAGGAGTAGACACCACATGCTACTATCCACCCCGTTCAAAGCAGAGTGGAATGAGAATGAATGAGTTCTCAGTAATTCTACAGGTTGGGAGACGAGGGAGGCTCAGTCCCCCAGGGTGGAGGTGGCCTCTGAAATTCTCGTGCAATATGAAGCATCCCTGGATATGGATGAGACTGCTCTGCTTTACATTGTTCTGGAAAAGAGACGGAATAAAACTCATTTTCACTGAGCCATTAATCATTTCTTTACTTCACTGATTCCTGATTTCTTCTTTTATTTTACTTGGTTTTGTTGTTGTTGTTTTGTTTTTGCTGTTGTTAAAAGGCATCCTAAGATGGGAGTTGGAGGAGGGTGAGTCCCAGTCTGAAAAAGGAAAACCAGAAATGTGGTGTGACCCGTGCTCAGCCTTTTGGATTGTGTCTGAGTATCAAGAGTGTTCTGCTACGACATAGGATCCTGGAGCCGTTTTGCTCCAGAGCCCTCCGTATCAATGACTGCACTATAAGAAAGGGGAAGCATCCTCCAAGAAGAGGACTGGGAGTTTGGCCTAGTGGTTCAGTGCTTGCCTAGCATGCGTGAAGACCCAGGTTTGATTCCTCTATACCACATACATAGAAAAGCCAGAAGTGGTGTTGTGGCTCAAGTGGTAGAGCTCTAGCCTTGAGAAAAAAGCCCAAGGACAGTGCTCAGAACCTGAGTTCAAAACCCAGGACTGACAAAAAAAAAAAGAATCCAAGATGGGCCCCTTGCACCACAGGAAGTGAGTTCCTATGGGAGATGTACAGAGCTTCGTTTGCTGGTCCTACACTGAGAAAGCCTTTGTGAGAGCTGAGCCCTGCATCAGCCAGGCCCAGCACCATGGCCCAGGTGGAGAGCAGAAGGCAAGGAATCTGCCATTTCTCATTACCAGGACCATCACAGAAGCTGGCACCCACCAAGACAGACTGCTGACAACTGAAGAAGACTTCAGGTGCAGTCGAGCTGAAATAAGGATTCTGGATCTAAGTACCGCCATCTTGGCATCCTAAAGGACAACGGGGACTTCCTGAGAAGTCTAGAGGTGAGAGAGGTCCCTCTCCGAGTTGCGGATGCTTCATGCGTTGTTAACCTCCAGGAAGGTCATGCTTCTCTTAGATAATCAGACTCTATGGACCCAGATCATCCATTCCCCTGGGAACTGGTTATGTCCACAGACGATACTGACAGAGGGAAGTCCACAGACGACACAGGCAGAGGGAAGTCCACAGACAACATGGACAGAGGAAAATCTATGGGAAATGCACAGACCATGATCTTTTAGGTCAGGACCTTTAAGGAAGAGTTAGTTCTAGGCAAAAGCAGTTCCTAAGTAGCCTGGCTTCTGGAAAACCGAGTACATCCAGGGCCCTGGCTGGTGTCCCTACTGCAGGAAAGACGGCACAACCTTCCAAGCAGAGCAAGGTGCTTGGCCGGAGGACAGGACAGTCTCCCTCAGGGTTACTCAGCATACCACCTGGAATGGACATCTGGGTTTGTCTGAAGGAAGACTGAACTATTCCTCTTGGTTTGAAAAAGTTTTCTATCTGTTGCTGTTTTCATGTCCAGGGATTCCTGACATGCACACACACGCTGGGAATGGAACCCCGGACTCTGCTTTAGAAGAGCTGCTGCTCCGGTTCCTGGGAAGTTCTCACCCTAGGCCTCACGAGGTCCACCAGATTCCGGGGGAGACCTGGGGGAAGGGAGAGGAAAGAGAGCATGCAGAGACGACAACCCCCCTAATATGTGAGCAAGAAAGTCCCAGAAAGAGAGGAAGGAAGGAAGAGACCCACCACGGGGCGCTTGTGCGTGACCCTCCTTCATATGGAATTAATGGTTGTTTAATGGAGTATGAAAGGATGTTTTACTGGGAACAACGAGGAACAATTGTCTAGCTCACGTTTCATTTCACAGGTCATTATTGCATTAAGAAGGTAATCGACCAAGCCCGGTAAATAACAGTCTGCCTATTGCCCAGAGCTTCAAACCAACAATTTTAGCCATGGCAAACTAATATCTCTGTCATTTTAACCCTTGCAGGGTTGTGCTAGAGGGCTAAACAATTACAGTCTGCACCCCGTTCTAGCAGGTGAGCATCAGTCACCGCCCCACTAAGTCTCTGCTTCTGCAAAACCCAGGAGGCCATATTTTAGCATTGTTGTTTTGTTGATGAGCCAGCCTTAGCCAAATGCAGCTCTTGCGGCCTTGAAAAACAACCCCCATTTTAGTAAGCGCTTCGGGCGTCTTTAAACAGACTGCTTCCTCTGCAAAATTAATTGCTGCAAAACGCGATGCTCCCTCATCTCAGCTTTGGCAAGCACACACTCAGCTATCTGGGTAGGCCACAGACATCTCGGGGAAATGAGCTTCTTTTCTTTATTATACAAGTTCAGAACGGTGTCACCAGGCACCATCAAGTACTGGACATCCAGAAGTTGTTAATGTCTGAATTCTGCTGCCATTAACTCTGGGGCGATTGGTGGGCAAGGAAAATGCCGTCCGTATCTTGAAAACATACCATAGTAAATACACACAAGATAGTTTATAATACACGATCAGATTTAAAGCACCAACACTAACATACATATTTAAAGGCATGTCACATAAAGTATTTCTTCTCCTCAATTTGTGACAGGAAAAAAAAAGTGTCAAAGCTCAGCTGTTAGGGTTCACCATGTCACATAATCATGCCCAAAACCACCAGGTCACATTGATAATTTTTCTGCAAACCCTGATGTTTGCATTACCATCCAGCTGAACAAGAAACCCTCCATATTTTCCCGGAACCTCTGAAACAAGATGAGCAAGTTCTAACTTCTTTGCAAAAGGGGGAAAAAAAGCAAAAATGGTCTAATATTTTTTTTCCAGAGCTGAGGAAGGCTCAGGGCCTTGAACTTGCCAGGCAAGGGTTCTGCTGAGCTAACTCCCCAACCCCCCTAATACTTTTTATTATTTCATTTATACAACAAAGTGGTCTTATGAAAATGTATAGCATTACCCTCCACCTAAGATGAGCAGTGAGCTAAGCTAAATACCTGATTATGTCGAAAGGCCTTGGAAAAACAAGTTTTTGTTGTTTTGGCTGGGTTTTCATGAGCTTTATTTGCTTTTGCTTTTGTTTTTGGAGACAGTTTCTCCTGGTGTAGACAAGGCTGGCTTCGAAGTCCTCATCTGTTTGCCTCCACCTCCTGAGCACTGGAACTACAACACCCGTTTAGATCTTCAGTGGAAGGATTCCCTGGCCTGTGAGCACAGGAGCTACAGTTGTGTACTGCAATGCCCATTTAAATCTTCAAGTGTGGCAACCCTAAGAGCTAAGCACGGGCCTCATTCTCCATCACGTCCTTCCTTCCTCCTTCCTCCTTTACGTCCTTCCTTTTTCATTTGTTTTCTACGACCCTAGGGCTCGTACTCCGAGTCTCACCCCTCACTATTCAGATGCTCTACCAGCTAAGCCCTATGACATGCACCCTACAACCACACAGCAACGAGTCGAGTCAGAAGACTGAGTGAGACTGAGAGCAGATTCATCCGGACTAGGCCATGGAAGGTGCCCTACCCCCCACAGAGGAAGGGGGGTAGGCCAGTCCATCATGTTATGACCTGCTGACCCGTGAGGTCGTCCCTATGTGCCGTTTCCCCTCACTGAAGTGTTACTACTTGGCAATTTGAACAACGGGAAACCAGAACAAGAACCCACATTGCTATCACCCTCAAATGTTCAAGCACCGTGACAGAGGTGGAATACGGAATACTGGCCTCTAACAGCTAGTCACCTCGTGTCAGCGCGTGGAGCTAAGGCGTTCACAGGCACACTCTCCTCAAAGCTGGGATGCTTCGACGTGCATCCTGGGCAGAAAGCCCAAATGTGGCCGTGTGGTTTACTGGTTTCCACAGGAAATCTGTGTCCACCAGGGTCCATGTCACCGGCCTGTTGGTCCATTCCTGCATCTCACGGTGGCCTGGCACGCCTCTCCCTTGTTGATCTTGGCCCCTCCCCCGGGAACCCAGTGTCACAGAATCTCTCGTTCCCTCCAGGTACTCCATATGTTGAAAAGCAAATCTGCTTCAGTTGGATAAGGAAAATGGGGAAGCTAGATAAAAACTGTCATCTCACGATAGCTGCTGTTATGTAACTACTAGACTGTCCTTACATGTCCCAGTCTCCAGGGCTAGGTCCCATCGAAACTGCACTTTCTGGTGACCCATTTATACTGTGCACGGGGAAATGGCTCTATGCAAATAAGTTCACAGAAGTTTAGAATAGTTGCATATAGCACATGTGATATCTGTTATATTATCTACATCTTCAATTTATAGTACATATATATATATGTATATATAAGGAGGAAAAACTAAATGAGACTTTGCGGGTGGTATTTGGATTGTCTTTCAAACACACTGAAGCAATGGACAATTGCTTTATTCAAATCCATTTGCTACCAAGAGAAAACATGTGAATTATTTAGCTAAAGGTGCCTCTATGCAGAGTTGTCCCAGGTGACTATGCCACTTAGTAATTATCAAGAAGCGGTCTAAGCCCAGGCTTTGTCAGGCACATGCAAGTATAAATGTTGGCTATATGCACTCTAGCCAAGCACCATGCAAAATCAGTTAATACCTCTGAGCCCTCTTTCCCCAATACTTGGAGGGAATCACCATCCTTACTGCATATGGTAAGAATAAATAAATGTATGTGGGAAAATGTGTAAGCCAGGCGTGATGGCTCATGCCTGTCATCCTAGCTACTCAGGAGGTTGAAATCTGAGGATCAAGGTTCAAAGCCAACCCAGGCAGTAAAGACTGTGAGACACTTATCTCCAATTAACCACCAGAAAACTGGAGGTGGTGCTGTGGCTCAAGGGGTAAGGCGGTAGCCTTGAGCTGAAGAACTCAGGGACAACGCCCAGGCCCAGAGTTCAAGTCCCACGACTAACAGAAGAAAGAAGGGGGAGGAGGAGGAGGGGGAGGGGAAGGAGGAGGAAGAAGAGGAGGAGGAGGAGGAGGAGGAGGAGGAGGAGGAGGAAGAGGAGGAGGAGGAGAAGGAAAATGATTGTATACGAGACACGGAGTCTATTGAATAAATGATAGCCATTATCATCACCAGTATGGGCAGATATTTTCTGGAATGACTGAACAATGTCAGTTTACTTTGTACTGTGTAGACGAAGCTTTGTTCACAAGAGGAAGAACAGATCTGTGATGGACAGCAGAGATGATTTCAGGAAAGGAAGGGAGAGGAAGGCCGCAGTCGTGTGGCTCAGAGGGCCATCTCCTTCAGAACTCAGCTCAGTCCTGACCCTTCTGTTGACGGAGCTGCGTGGCTCGGACACGCCACCAACGTCTCTCTGTGTCCATTTCCACGTCTATGAAAAGGAAGCAGTAATAATTTCTCCCTGACACAATGGACCACCTTTCTCTCCGTGAAGCGAGCTAATTCGTCAAAAGGACTTATAGAAAACCCAGTGAACACTGAAGTAGAGTGTGGCTGCGGTTAAAGGAGGATCTGGAGATTGAGAGGTAAAGGAAATGGTCCTCGTTTACACATCATCCTTCATAAACCACGTGCAGAAAAAAATCCCAGTGCATGTCAGGTCTGCCCTAGAAAGCAATCAGACACCAGCAAGCCCTCCCAGCCAGGACACCAGGAAGATTCGAGGTGAAGGAAAGTAGCTCTTGGAGTCTCACAAAGTGCCACCGAAAGCCCATTCTCCTCTGGTTGGGTGAAAGCTCCCCTGCAGCCACATAAACAAGAGTCTAATATTTTTTTGGCCAATCCTGGGACTTGACCTCAGGGCCTGGGCACTGTCCTTTGGGTTTTCTCGAGGCTAGAACCACTTGTAGCTTTTTCTACTAGGCCACACTCCCCGCCAAAAGTCTAATATTTTTGGAGACTTCACTGGTGCCTTTATATTTTAATGTCCTGACATCTGGAATCCTGCAAGTTTAACCACAAACACCTTCTGAGAGCAAAGAACTATATACCAAGCTTCAAGCTTGGGGGCCTATAATTGCTTGGGGAAAGAGAATAGTGTTTCCCTCTCTCGATAGAAGAAAAGGACCTCTGCCAGCTCAGATACCGGCAGACAAATTTTCTAACCACCGTTTCCTTTCTCCACTTCTCTCCTCTCGTTCCCTCCCTCCATCCCTCCCTCCCTCCCTCCTCATCCTCTCCTTTTATAATACCGTCTTGCTGTCACTCTCAGGACAAGTGGGAGGAAAAAGAAGCTCAGAAAGCTTCAAGAAAGGACTCATTTCATGACTGAGCCACAGAGGGTTGAGGAAACGCTTCCACCGCTCAGCTGTGAAGCTCATAGCAGTTCCCGCTCCCTTAAGCTCTGGCTCCATTCAGGAGCCATCCACTTTATCACTCTGAGCTGACAGTCCAATGCCAACCTTATGTTCTTTTTTCTTTTTAACCAACCTTTTTTTTTGGTTTGTTTTTATTTGGGGCGGTTTACAATGTTCTTCCTTGGAAGAACAGTTCTACACTCTGCGAGTATTTCTCCCTCACCCAGGGGAAAGACTGGGAAGGTGTCACCTGCTCTGAAAGCTCACTTCGGTCAAGTGTCAAGGTAGCACCACACTAAGTGTTAGGAATAACATCAAGAAATTGGGACAAGCTCATCAGGAATTAAGCTGTGTAGTATGTTGATTTCATGTGGAATTTAAAAACCTAACAGCAAGCTCCGTCTCATTCAGTGACCTATGTATTATGAAAGTGGCATTTTGAGATCATTCACAAGAACGTTTGAAGACCCGCTCTTCCATGCTTTCATATATATGTGAAAAAATAAAGCTTGGGATGCTCTTTTCGTTCAGAGTCAATCTAAATCACAAATATTCCTCTATCTCTTCAGTGGCATTTTCACATTCTGAAGCAAAAAGGTGTTCATCTCAGCTACATTTGTCACCAAGGCTAATTCTTGATGATTCATGAGAAATTGAAACAACTCACCAAAAAATTCCTTTTTTAACATCTTGTTTGTTTTCCTTAAAGGAGGTATGTAAATTCTACAGCAGGTGATTCCCAAACTCTGTAAGGGAAAAATCACTTACAGAGGAGTAGTGTGTGTGTGTGTGTGTGTGTGTGTGTGTGTGTGTGTGTGTGTGTGTGTATGTTTTATCTGCACATTAAACACAGAGGCCAAGACACCAGACAGCTATTGATTCAAAATCCTGCCAATATTGTTCTGATGCTAAAGCATCATGGAGATACATGGATAGAGGGACAAAGGTCTGGATTTTAGCTATAGATCTTAGACACTCTTATCTATCACAGATAAAGGGGGAAGCAACTGTCTGAGACAGCAGCTGTTAATTTGCCTGATTATGTAACCATTTCACCCTGCCAACCAAAGCATCATGCTTCACACCTTAAAAAACAGGTAACACAAAAATAAATCTGCACAAAACCCAAGCTTCGTAATCTTACCTCCTCCTGCCTACCTGTAGCTCATCTTCTCCTGACGCTAGAGCACTTCTTCTGGTCCCTCACCCAGACCCAGGTCTGTCTCATCTCAGCACCTCTAATCTGACTAACTCCCTCCTCCTCATCCCCCATCCCATTCCCCGCTCCCCCCTCACACACCCCAGAACTCCCTCTCTTCTGCTCCAAGTAGCATTGCCTTGTTCAGGCCCAATCTGACATGTAAATAGAGTTCTGTTTCAAATAATAACTTGCTACACACAACACATACATGATGCATGCACAAGACATAGAGGTGTATGTGCACATACACACACATGATTTTTAAAACATGGTGCTTATTTTCTCCATCCTTCTCAGCTTTGCTGTTTGCTGGTATCTGCCTCTGCACTGGAATCTAGTTGATGGATGCAGGCATTCTGCCCGATCCTCCACCACAGCTCATAAGCTTAGGAAGACGCTGGCAGACCATTGGTGGGCAAACATTTTCTAAAGAAGAAAATCACCACCTTCGTACCTGGCATGCAAACACTATGCCAGGTACCACTAGCTTCCAAGTTGCCTCCCTCCCATTTTCTTTGGCATGGCTGATAAAGCATCAAATTCCATCAGACCAAGAGTACTCTGGTTTCTCTCTGTCCCCTCCACCAATATGAACCAGTCTGAGACCAGGCTGTCCACCTTTAGCTGGGGACAGATAAGAAATGAGCAAGAAGTCAGAATGGAAACCCTTGGTTTTTATGTCCTCAGTATTAATTGGAAGACTTCTATTTCTTAAGTGATGTTGGGTTTTTAGGTCATCCGTTGCCTCCACCAGGCCAGCAGAATGCTCTCTAGAGCAGGATATAAGCAGTTATCAGAGGATGGCTGGCTTCCACATGAACAAGCCTGCACTCTCTTCAAAGTTGTCCACAAATGCAAACTCAGAGATAAGTACAAAACAAATTAACGGCTCTTTCTTCCCCTGGCTACACACCCTGCACCACACAGATAGCAAAATCCGCCGGCACGGGGTTCACTTGCCAAGTCACCGACTCGGTGTCAGGTCCTGATATCAGAGCATTTGACAATATGCTGGGAGCCGTGGCTGTGGGATTGACGAGCTAGGGCGCGTGGATGTGCGTATGAATTTATATGTGCAAATAAAATCTGTTATGTTCCAAATTAAAAATAAACCTCAAAGGCAATGGACTTCAAATGGCTTGGAGAGATTTGCTAATAAAATAGAGAACAGGCATGCAGGGGTGTTAGAGAGGATGACATTCGCAATACAAACACAACTCTGTGAGAATGGTCTGTCCATGACAGTGTGCTCACCCCAAATCCATCACCTTTGTTGGTTTGCAGAGGCCATGGGGACACCATGGATAGATGTTCATTTTCTTAAGGCTGAGTCTATGTTAACTGCATCCACCAGCTTGGGGACAGAAACTGGAAAATGCCTAAGTAAGAACAGGGAAGAAGAGGAAGAGGAAGAGGAGGAGGAGAAGGAGGAGAAGAAGAAGAAGGGGAGGAGGAGGAGGAGGAGGAGGAGGAGGAGGAGGAGGAGGAGGAGGAGGAGGAGGAAGAGGAAGAGGAGGGGGAGCAGGAGGAAGAAATCCTTCATTAGAGAATGAGGCCGTTGCTCCAACTTTGGAGTCGCCATAAGACTAATTCCCATGTACACTCTGGCTCACTGCAAGAGGACGTGAGATGCATATCTGGTGCAGTAAATGGGAGGTTGCATGCAGGGAATGCCCAGAGCAGCCTCATGGAGAATGCTCCACAGCTCTAAGGCATGAGAAGGTGGGGTAGCCCATGAGGAGCAGCTTCACACGTGCCCCCCGCCCCCCGCTGTCCTGCACGCTCAGAGCTGCTGTGCACAGCCTGAGAGTCAGGGGAGTTCACCATTATGACACCAATATCCCAGGTTTGTCCACAGACTCGTGTTACATAGTCAGGGCAGAAAGCCGTGCACAGCCAAAAGGACCAGTGCCATCGTCAGCCACAAGAACATTACTCATGCCTAGACAACAGATGGGACTGGACTGCAAGGAAAGCCACTATCTGAAAGTTCTCCTTTGACGTTTTAGAGTTTTATTTGTAATAAGTGGTCTGAGTGCCACGTCCGCTGCTACAAAAATCATTGACCTGGCCAGGCATAGCAGGCTGAGAAAAGAAGAGCAATGAAATTCAGACCGGCTTGGATAAGACATACAGTGAGAGTCTGTCTCCAAAATAAATAAATAAATAAAACAGACACACGAACTATAACCCCTTTTTGGCCACAGGAAAGAACAGGACAAAATTCCAACCATCAAGTGTGACTCTAAAGAGATCAGGAGGACACAGGCAGGTGAGAAACGGCTGTGTGACAGCAGATCTCTGACAGAGGGCCGCTTTAGTGAGCCTAGAGAATGCAGACACGTGATGGAGCCTCTGAGAAGTTCATTCTTTGAATAAAGAAGTGTAAGGACCAGACTCACTACACCCCTTACATAGACGCAGGCAGCCCGCTGCAATTATACCAGCGTTGTCTTGGTATCTCTAAAAGACTCCGCATTCCTATGTGATCTGAACAGACTCCCACTTTGAACTCAGTTCCTGTCATTGTAATTTTGTTCCCAGATAACAAAGCCAAAGCAGGCCCTCTGCACATCTACACACACATGCACACACACATACCTTCATGCACTCACACATGCACTCTCTCTCACACACATGCACAGTCTTGACCGCTGGCATTGTGTTGAGATACCTGTGTTGAAGAAGGATCCAGTCCATTCTGCCTCGATTTTAGGGAACACAGAAACTGGTGGCGGCAAACCCAGAGTCCTCCCATCCAGGTCCTTGAAGAGATATTTTCTCGGATTTTCACAATTTGATTCAGGACAGATCACTCTTTGTAAATCTTTCCTGTAAAGAAAGAAAGAAACTCTTTCATGCCTTGAGATGAGGAAAAAAGAAGGAATGATACTTGAAATCATCTTACAGAATACACATTCAACAGAACGTCATTGTTAATGGTGTGCTATACACATAGATATGAAACTAAGCTCTGTGGAAAGTATTATTTTCCAGTTAAGTGGCTAAGAGGAAGACAACTGAGTCAACCAAATATTCTGGATTTGTAATCTTTACATAGATTTCTGCTTTTCTAAGAAGCAAGACACAACAAAATATATATACTCTAAAATATTCTGAACCCAATATAATAATTTCTGTATGGAAATTTAGAACGTGGCAGTATTTTATGACCACCACTATAAATACCAATGATACCCTAGAAAAAGCAAGGAAAGTGAACTATTTAACAATTATCCAGGCTGGGAAAACCAACTCTTATTACCCAAACTAGAAATATGGGAAACAGATCGTAGATTATAGAGTATTCCAATCTGTTATGTGCATAAAAACTGACTAAGGCAGCTTTTCAACTACCTTAGTCCCTACAGACATTGGCAAATGGCTAATTTGACAAAAGGAAAAATAATATAATTTTTAAAAATGGTAGAACAAAACAACTGCATGCCTAACTGTATTTGGTACCTGAAATGGTTCCAGGTATGGCACCATTTGAGAGGCCAAACACAAACTTTTTAACTAAGGTGGATTCTCTCATCTTTCTTGCAATGAGTGGAGTTTTTTTTCCCAATGCTGAAAGAAGGAAAATGTAACCCATTACCTTATTCCTCACTTTCCTATTCTTTCTTAAAGCAAAAAGACTCCATCTCTAGTTTTCAGATCTTTGACTAAAGTTCTCAGGTCATTTGTCTAAGAATGGGAGTTACATCCATTCTGAATGTTGATAATGCCTGAACTATGCCCTTTTCTTTAACTCAGGGATTCCTGGCAGTGGATAACATTTCCTTCCATGTCCTTTCTCTACGTGAAGATACCCTGCCCTCAATGCGGAATTACAGTTTTAACCATGATTTTGAAAATATCCCCTCAAAATCTTTTTAGTCCACATGATACAAAATATATATATATATAATCATTAATACTCTCATCTGAGCTCATTTTCTTAGCCAAAGAATATCAGATGCCTAAGTCCAGATTCAAGGGGGAGAAGAAAATAACGGCTTCCTCTTTGTGAGAGAGATTTTTGTCAAGTATCTTATTTCATATGAGATATCTGGCATGAGTACAGGAGAGATAAAAATTTAGTGGCATTAAATCAATGTACCATCACAGTCCATGAGGACCTATTTCTAATTTTTGAGGGCTTTCATATTTCATAAGTGCTGAGATTTGAGAAACTGGCATATTTCCAACTCTAACAGCAGTACCTGGGAAGCACTGGAGGAAAGTAGAACTTATTCCTGTCCTTTATCTTTAGCATCCGGGTTCCCTCTGCTGTTATCGGATGTGCGATCCCAGCACTCATGGCGCTGGGAAGAATGCAGATATCCAGGTCCTCACCATGGCAACTCTTCACAAAATTAGAGAATGTGACATCTGAAATTTAAAACAAAAACGAACTGTATCCGTGATGTAAACCACCAACACAAATACAGGTCCCATAAATGAATATTCCTGAAAGAATGCATTCCACAGAAAGTTTAATCTGCCCAGGATAATCTCAGCAGTTTGTGCCATCTTTGATATAAAAACATCTGGAAAATGTATGGACTATTGTAAGCTGAGGGAGGGGGGGAGGGAGGGAGGGAGGGAGAGAGAGAGAGAGAGAGAGAGAGAGAGAGAGAGAGAGAGAGAGAGAGAGAGAGAGAGAGAGAGGATTCTGACCTATTAAAGGCTTTCAAACATATTTCATCAAAGCCTTGATCAAAATCCATTCGTGTTACAGAAAAACAAACCAATGCCTACCAGAGACCAAGGAAGCAGAAAAGTAAGTGCAATGATGTACAATCATCCTGCTAAAGAAACACTCCACAAGTGGCAGCAAAACCTTCACACTACCGACCAACTACTAAATGTTCTCGGCTGAACAGAGGCACAGACTCTGCCTCTGTCTCCCGATAGTTTCATAGGAAAGATAACGCCTTCCTCAGGGAGCTGTCATTGAATCGACGTGCAGAATCACGATGGATTTTTCCAGCGAGTCTCCATGCTGAGACTTCTCAACATGAGCTGTCAGGATAACCCTGCCTGGTCCGTTCAGCAGGCGGCTCGTTCCCCGAACCCCAGCCTCCTGCTGACGTCCTTGCAGAATGCTACTGGAAAGTCAGTGTGTGGACTCAGAGACCCCCTGGCCCAGATGATCCCCTCATTTTACCTTGAAGTTTCGTGAGTCCTGCCACCGCCTGGCCGTGCCTAACTTGGTGCCAGGGCTCCAGGGGCCACCGGTGCGGTTCTGAGGTGAACATTGGCCACAGCATACCAACACGGCCTCCCCTCGGGTTGGAAGGCGCCCGCTGCGGTGATGTGGCACTGGCCGAGCGAGGCTTCGCCCTGTCCTGAATGCAGTCGAAAGAGGAGCTGGTGGCCACAATGGTGGAATTCTTGACTACGATCTGCACGTTGCTCGTGGAGCTCAACAAAGCAGAAGACACACAGGCCACAGCCAGAAGGCCAATGGCGTTGTCCACCAGGACGAGGCTGTCCAGCACGACACTGCTCTCCGCATGCACCATGGCACCGTAGTCAAAGTTCTTGAACGCCAGGAAGCCGGAGACGCCAACACAGCCGCCCGCCGTGCTCTCCTTGTAGAGGTGAAGGCCGTGCAGGCTTGAATGTGCCACATTGCCCGACCAGAGCCTCTGAGCGGAGCAGCCGTGGCCTCCTACGTGGAAGCCGAGTCTCTCGGACCCGGCCACAACATTGCCGTGGAGGTTGACCTCCGTGGCTCTGCTGACCTTGACCCCTGCAACCCACGTGGTGGACCACACCGGCTGTGTCACCAGAGCCACCAGGTTATCAGTGAGAGAAAAGGCCTGGCCCTCCAGCTCGATGCCGTGGCCAGCGGTGCCGAATACCACGTTATCCTTCAGGGTGAGGCCGTGGCTGCCGGAAGCGTGCACACCCCCGCCGCAGCTCCGGTGGAGGGCACAGGACATCAGCCAGCCGCCCGACGCATTCGTGAACTCAACCGACGAGGACCACGGTGCTCCCAGGTTCTGAATCTCCACATTGAGGAGTCGCAGCGTACCTGCAAACACAGGGCCTGCGGTCAGGTCTCGCTTCTCCCTCCCTGCACACACAGGACCGTCCACCACATCGGAATGTGCCGGGGTCTATATTAATATTAAAATGAGAGCTTCCTTCGGGTTCCACAACAAGATACGAATTCCACTAGCCAGCTGTCAGTCACTGAAAATGCCCTGTGTTTGTGTCTAGTCTGAAGAGTGGGCGGTGAGAGGGAGACGAGGTGGGGGTTCAGGGAAAGAGGGGCTTTGCACTAGGACAATGGCAGAGTCTGCATTTATATGGGAGCGGGGCCATCATCTGGAGAAGAAGGAACGGGACACCAGTTCAAGGTCCCCCTCACCCCACCCTGTCTCAGGGACCACGACTGAAAAGGCCACAAGCATTTCTACAGAGGCATCACATCCATGATAAAATGCACAGCTCCTCCAAGTCCCGCAGGTGTTCCCTAAGAAGGGTTTCAGTGAAAACTCCAGTTCCGCCCAGTCGGCATACAGAAGGATGAGATTTTCAAGCCCTTCTTGGTGGAAATAAAAAGCCAGAACATACTTTGAACTCATGTACAGAGGCTGAAACCACCATCTTGCCTGTATTTTTATTCTAGCCATGTTATAATCTCCCTGCTTTACTTATAGAAAATAAAAATAGTTTCTACCTCTTTTATATCAGAGGAGAGTGGCTTATTTAGTCGCATTCAGAACTCTATCTGTGCTGTTATAAGGACATATAAGGCACCAAATTCAAGTGTGAGCTAGGCATAAATGGCTTATTTTCTGTTCACAGACAGCAGTTACACCTTGGTCAGGACATCCTATCAGAATTATTTCTAGTGGATTGTAGTGTCTTACACCTACATGGTTATAATTCATAGCTTTATATTGCTCAAGACCCTTTTATTTGTATGCACTTTAACCAAAGATTAAAATGAATCAAAGGAAATACTTAGCTAGATGTTTTTGGTCAGAAGAGATAAAAACTAGAATTTGGAGCTGGAAGCGTAATTCAAGTGGTAGAGGACTTGCCTAGCAAGCACAAAGCCCTGAATTCAAAGCTCAGTACCACCAAAAAAAAAATGAGGCAATGATGTTCAGACGGCGTCAGTGGCTTCTTGGCCATGTGCCTGCATATCCCTCCCTGGCCAGTCTCTGTCATACGGTACCTCAAAATGCAAGGGTTCTTAATAATAATAAAATTCCATTTCTTAAAAATGCAAGGGTTCAAATGCAATGTGAGCATCTGAGTTGATTCTGGAACAGGAAAAGGACAGATGGGTGAAATATGAAAGCCATCTTGAATGTACATATTAGTATGGTAATGTTAATTTTTTGTGTTATACAAACGTTTTCAGTGGATGTCAAGGGTGACAGACTCATAGAGCAGATTCTTTTCTGTAAATCCAAAATTATTATAAAAGTAAGACATGAACAAGCTTTTCAGAGTCAGGCTTCAATCTGCCATTTAATAGTTAGTTAACTTTCCTTACACTTCATTAATTTTATTCACTCTCATTTATTGCATGCTTAACATATGTCAGTCACCATACTTACAAAACAGAGATGAAAGATCCGCACTTACCTTCCAGGACTTCCCAGGCTCCTGATATGAAGGAATGACACAGATAAATAGTAGATTCTATTATAGGCTTTGATCCTATAATAGGAAGAGTGACTCCATCACAGAGACATTAGAATTAAATATATATCAAATTTTCCGTTGTGTGAAATCCATCACAGTTCCTGTCTATAAAGAGCCTTTAGTGTAATTTCTCTACTACTTCCTCTGGGATGGGAAGAGGTATGACTTTAAAGCCTTGGATCAACAATGCCCGAGATTTAAGATCAGATGGGTACCGTTGCAGGTATGTGTGTATATGTGTGTGTGTGTATATATGCCTCTGGTGCCCATGTGCTGGCCTCTCCCACAGTTTCAGCCCTGTCTTATTCTCTCTTGATGACTCCCCAGCATGCTGAGTGGCAGACTTGTGCCATGGCTACAAGACTAGAGCCCACACTTGTCTCTTCTTCTTGAACAAGAGAACTCTACCTCGACACTGCTGCCAGACTCCGCTGGGTGTTCCTTTATTCTGGCCAGCGTCTTCTATGGTTGGCACCTACCCACTAGATACTGGAAGTCCTCCAAGTCACAACTCACACTGTGCTCAGATACTGCCATTGTCCTAAAAGAAGGAAAATCCCTCCTGGCCAGAACCTGGGGAAAAAGTGCATATTCAATGGATCACAGATCCAGAACACCTTATGTGGGCTGAAACAGTGCCCTCTGCCAAACTAGTGAAAGACTTGTGCCAATAAAATGTCCCATGAATCAAGTTAATCCTTTATTTCAGGTCTTCTCTGAGTGGGCCTTTCTGGTATTCATATATGCATGGTGATATTCAAAACTGGAAGTACTGCTCCAATGTTTCCCAAAATATTTAACTAGGAAGCACCTTTGGAATAATATTTACAGAATACAAGTTGAAGAAATTAGGTCCTAATCAAACAATTTTTTGTAGCATTCCAAAGGGGCTAAAACATGAATTGAAAAAAGAAAAAGAAAGATTGAACTGATCTTTAAGGCAGTCTGGAATATGGAAATCATTTTTATTTAAATTTAAGCCATTAATTTAGAGCATGAGCTGACGTCTGCCATCAGATACAGCACGCTACTGGGGAAGAGTAATAGAAATTCAGGAAGGAGATAAAATTCAAATGGTCATTAAATCATCTATAATTTCAAAGCAGAGGAAATTTCACATCTGCTGAAGATGTTTTCTTTGAGGTAAAAATGTGCATATGTGCTGCTTTCCAGAATATTATTTTAACAGCACACTGATAATTAAGCACAGATTAGAACTGAAAATTCATAGCTTTTCAGAGCACAAAGGAACCATATAATCTGAACATTTTGTGTTCTAAGTAACCAAAAAAAAAAAAAAGCCACAGCTGGAATTTCTGAGTTTCCCAGAAGAGCGGACCCCAATTTGCAATGCCTAACTTATGATTTCATTTACCTGAAAATACTTCACTGGTGGTCTTCCAGAAAGATCCCACCAGGATTCTCCCCCGACACGCCGTGTCAGACCGGATCTGTATGCTTCTAGTCAGTAGTCCAACGGCAACAGCCAAGCGAATGCTTCGACCGTCTTCCATGAAGTGGATGCCTCCTAGGGCAACAGGACGTAGCGCGGGCTGAAAAGGCATCTTGAAAATCTATTTCGGAAACCACTAGCTGGAGACCCCAGTACACCACTCAAATGAAATTCCTCCATTTCCTTGGAAGTCCCACCAACATGAAGGCCTGCTCTGTCCTCGGGCATTCTCCACAACTGTCAGCTGAGAAATGAAGAAGCCTGTTAACTTGTCTCTCTTTGGGATCCGAGTGAGTGTTTGAACAAGAATTCATTTCTCCTCAATAGCTGCAGGTGGTGGGACAGGTACAGAGAAGACGAGGCACGCCTGTCCAATTAGTGAGGTCCCCAAACTCCTGCCTTAAATCCATCAAGATGGGGCTGTGCTGTCCAGGATGTCTTTGATGAAAGTAAGGAGGCCCACACCAGCTGAGGCGCCACAGAGCAGAAAGGACAGTGTATTCCAGCGAAAGGAGAAGTACAGCTTGGAGCACAAGCAGATTTCACTGTAGCTCCAGTGGGAAAGGGTGGCAGGACGCTTCTCTTTCCTCTCCAGTTTTAATAAAAAGTGAACCAAGCCAAACACCACTGCCACCTGCCTGTACTTTCAGTGATTTGGGAGGCTGAGACAGGATAAAGGCTGAAACAGCTAACGTCGTGAGAACCCATCTCAGTAAATAAATGAATAAACAGTAAATAAAAATGAACGCATTGTTCAAACTATGATTTAGAAATAGCTTTAGATAGTATGAGTGAACATATGCATTTCTCTGTATCAAAGCCAAAAAAACTTCTCTAACCTGTATTTTCAAATTCCTTTTAGGTGTATCTCCTGTATTAGATTTATTTATTAGACTGACCATTATTTCCACATAGTACAAATAGAGTATAGGTAGTATGCCAATATATTGAATGCTTGTTTTACTAAAAGTATCTGAGCTTTTCTACTCTTGTTCTTGTGTGTGAAAGGACTGGGGCCTGAACTCAGAGCATTTTTGCTCAAATCTGGCACTCTATATTTGAGCCACAGCTCCATGTCTGGCTTTTTGGTGGTTAATAAGGAATAGTCTCACTGACTGTCCTGCTCTGAATGGCTTCAAACCTCCATCTCAGCGCTCAGCCTCCTGAGTTGTCAGAGTTACCACTGGCACCTATCCTGCACGCCTTTTACTTTTCATTTCTCTTCTTTTTTGTTCTCCTCTTCCTTTCCCTCTCCCTCTCCTCCTCCTTTTCCCATTCTCTCTATTTCCTTTCCTCCCTGTCAACCTTTCATACTTCCCAACTCTCCTTCTCTCCATCCTCTTTTATCATGGTAGTCAATATGTAAAATGCATTTGTTTTCAGAAGGATACAGGTATGGGAAGCAGTCCGTTTTTACAGTGACTACCATATTCTAAGGGATTGCGGGATTCAAACTTAGGAAATTGTTTAGAAACCCAGTGTCCATAAATTGTATTCAGGCTTAACAACACGAATACCCAGCGACTTTAAACGAGGTTTTCAATTCTTCTACTCTTGGACCTGCTATTATGACTTAAAAAAAAATGCTTTGTAGTAGTCTTTACAAATTAAGCCTACAACTCACGAAGGAATAACTATAGAACCTTCCAGAGTAAACCCACGGCAGCAGTCGAGTATTACCCTTCCCCTCTGAACTCCCAGGGACTCCCTCCCGGACTCCCGTTCCCGTCACCAACAAACCCAGGCCTACCAACATGCCGGTGTCTGAGACGCTCGTGGGTCCTCACGTGGAGGCCCCTGACCTCTCTCACAGTGAGCACCTCTGCTTCGTGGGGCTCATAGGAAGAGGGGCTGAGGACAATTTTGTCTTGGGGCTGCCAGTCCACGGCCTCTCCCACTATGATTCTGAAACAGCAGAAAGCGGACATCAGGCACGCTGACCACACAGCAGGCAGGGTCAACCCCCCCGGAGCAGAAAGGACACCCACAGCCGACCACAGACCCCACCTGGGAGCTAGAGCGAGAATCAGGCACAGCAAGAGGAGACACAGAAAAGAAAGGTATTTTTTCCTTCTTAGTGAGAAATGTAATACTAATAGATCCAATTTTCAGGCTTGCAAATGCATTTATTCCAGGGATAGCAAAGATTTTCCATAACTGTGAAGACAAAGCAATGAGAAGTGGGGACAGTTTCCCCAGAGTTTCCAGGAAGAATCTTCACACGCTGCCGGCTGCTGGCAATCTTCCCACTTGACCGGGAAAGGAAGATGAATGAATAAGAAAGAGAGCAGGGACTAGGGGAATTGTGGCCGAAGGATAGAAAAATCTCAATTAGACAAGAGGAAGGCGTCCAGGAAATCTACTGGGTATCAGACAGACCATGTTGAAAAATAACACTCTGTACTAGGAAATGGCTAAGAAAGTGGATTGGGACTTTTCTCATCACGCAAACAACATGTGAGACGACGGATATGCTGACTCAACTTAGCTCTTCCATGTCTCTGAACATGACGTCATACATGGGGAGTGCATTCTTTCACTAGAGCGGGGTTGGGACAGACAGGGAAGAGCTTTGGTCCAGATGCATTGCGCTTGCAAACTGATGCGTTGAATGGAAACCCTTTGTACATCCACTTAGAGGATAATTATAAAATCAACAAATCATCTAAGAAATGAGAGACTGGATACGCCTTATAACTGTCCTTCTTTTTAAAGTAAATGAGATGAGACACCTGGAAAAGAAGGTGGACGAGGAGGAGGAGGAGGAGGAGGAGGAGGAGGAGGAGGAGGAGGAGGAGGAGGAGGAGGAGGAGGAAGAGAAGAAGAAACTTGGCAAATGTTTCTCCATAGACCTGCTTTTCTTCCTGCTTTCAGCTACCCAGAAAGCAACTGGGGTAAAGGACTGTTTTCACTCAGGTAAAAAGATTCATGGCCCTCCTTTGACTTTCTGTCTAGCAGAAAACTATGCCACTTCTGTCTTTACGTATGTAATCTCTATCACTACAACTCAATCTGAGCTACCATCCTACTTCACCTGAAAATTTGCCAGGTTGTTACAGTGCCTTCAATAAAGTAACTTCCGTCAGCTCTTCACCCAGATCAAAGCTCAAGTCAGGCCCTGTCTCTGACTGCTTTAAAACTCTTTCAGTCCCTGGAATGAAATCTACATACTATCAGAAGATTGACAAAAGAACCATTTAATTTCAAAGAACGCATGGTTAACCAAAGACACGTGAGTACAACATGAACATAATTAGTGCAAGGGCTACGAACAAATTCTTTGTGTCTATGCCTAATTTGTTTCTACTTATTTACAATTCAAAACAATCTATTTTCTTTCTCCTTCTTCCCAGAAGTCAACTAAATTGAGTTATAATAATAATTTAGAGATAAATGTGTAAATAACACAACACAAAAAGAAACTAATTTGTCTTCAAAATGTCTTGCTATGCTCATTTTGGTTGGACATACAAGAAATGAGCCATGTTAGCCTAAAATATTTCCTTCAGAGGAATCTTGTTAATTTTATTCATAGCATAAATGGATTACATGCAAATCAATTCCAATATCTAATGTTTTTGATGAAAATTTGTAGGAGGGATTCAGGTGAAATTTGATCCCATCAAAACAGGAAGAATGACTAAACTGACCTAACAAAAGGAGGATCACAGGACATTGGTCACAGAAGTGACTTGAAAAAGGTTAGTACTTGAACCAGTAGCACGCCAGTGACTCCTCACCAAGTTTGCTAATGTCCTGTGGTTATACAGGATGTTAGCATCAAGGAATTTAAACCAGAGGCTTAAGGAAACTTTACTACTTCTACAATGCCTTATGAATAAATTTCATATGATTTTAACAATATTTAAAAATGCAAGAATATCTGTATAGTATGATGATGCAAATAATTCATATAATCTCATTAAAATAGTCTTCCTTGGAACTGATACCAAGAAATATTTGTAATTTGTAGGATCGAAGCAATGGAACGAATACAACAAACCAGGGAAAAAATTTCACCCACTGGAAGCCCTCAGCTTTTCTGAACTTATAAAAGCCATTTAACTTTCCCAGCCTTACCTTTCTTATCCATGACATATAGATACCACAAACATATCACGGAGAGATTTGCCTGAGCTAAAGAATGTATAAATGTTCCGGAGACCCCAACACATAAAACATCCACACGCATGGCAGGAATTTAATAAGTGATAGCAAAAGACCCTAGACAGTTTAATTAATAAAACTGAACTTTCGAAATAGCCGCCAGCTCAGACTCTGAGGGAAGTTTGGGGGTTCTTTTGTTTTTTTTTTTTTTTAACACATTCTTATAAGGAAAAGCCATTTGTGTGGCTCTTGCCAAATTCTAACTCGCTAACCTCTGAATTATAATTGAAGACCCTTATTGATCCCTATTAGAAATGCCTGCTTTGCAAATCCTTTCGGAGGCCGGAAAAGCACTCCCTGCCTACATGTCCATCTCCAAATTCTTTGTTTTTTCCTCAGCTTTTCTAGGACTAAGTGGACTGAGAAAGCGCTGTGCTGAATACAGTGGGAACTGTGAATCTTTCTGGGGAGTAAAGGTCAAGAGGTAGAGGGGGACAGAGGAGGAGAACAGAGGGGACAGAGGAGGACAGAGGGGGACAGAGGGAGGCAGAGGAAGGCAGACACACCTTCTTCTACCCAGCAGGACTTCAGGCTCTGATGCTTGTTTGGGAAGCGTCCTAAGTTCTCAGATCTTCTGTATTAGGCGGAAGCTTACAGAATCAGTGTCCTGGGTCTGCAGTTGTCTGACTGAACTGCGACAAATATCCAGTCTCACTGGTTGTCTTCATGTGTGGAAGACCCATCACTTTGCTGTTGTTCTCAGTACATAGGAGTGTGTGGTCTATTTCCTAGCACCAACTCCCTCTGCATCCATTAAGCCTCCTGTGACTCGATACCACCTTCTGTCCCTACAGAATGCACTGTCTTCAACACCATCTCCTAAACCCTCTGACTTCCCACTCTTTTTGTCATTTTCACCTGCTGGCTTGGCTCATCTCTGGCTGGGCCTTGTGGCTGGGATCTTGGAGGAACTTGAGATCATGGCTGCTGACCTTGCTGTGTAGATGCCTTTGTAACTACACCCCCCCCCCCCAGGCCGCCTCCTCAGAACCTCCCACAGCCTCATGGCACTCTTAGAGAAGAGCTAAAACCTTGATATCCAGAGCCACTCTGAGCTCTGCTCCATGTCACCCCACATTCACATGGCATCCATTCTCTCCCTCCTCCTGAAACTGTGCTGCAGAGACACTTTCTCACACTCCCCCACCCTTGAGGATGCTGGCAGGGGTCCAGCACCACCTCCTCGCAGGAGGCATCATATGCATGAGGATTGCTATGCAGGTGCTCTATGGCTTTAGCCATGACCCCCCACCCCTACCCCGCAACCCCAGTCCTTTCTACTTTCAGTTTTTCGGACAGGATCTGGAGTTTCCTCTTGGCTGACCCACTATCCATCTCCCATGTCGCTGGGATGATAAATATTCAACACCAGAATTGGATTGTCTTTTTGATCTAGAATCTCATTTTTTTTTTCACCCAGGCTAGTCTAAACTGCAATCCTCCTTCGGTGTCACTGAGATTATAGGCATGAGCCACCATATCCAGACATTGTAGAGCCTGATACAGATAGCACGTTAACCTAGGCTGAGCTCAGTGCTTGGCTTAATAAACAACGCTGGGCAAGTTGTGCTGAACATATAACTGTGAATGTAGCTCACATAGTTTGTTCTTTCCATTGTTCTTCCTTATCATTTATGATCATTTCTTTTCCTACATGTAATATTTATTTTTTTAATGTTTCAATGTGTTACTGAAGTGTGGGCAAGGTACACATTGTTCTTACATTAAATTTTTCATCTGAACGGCATTTATTACATGGAGTTCTCATCTCTGATTTTTGTATAGTGGGTCTTTTTGTATGAGTCATGTTAGTGGACATTAAACCATAACACATTTTTAAACTCTCTCTACTGATTTTTGACCTCCTAATTTCTGAATTTCTAGTCGATTTCATTATGTATGCTGGTGGTCTCTTCCCACCTCCAATTCCTGTTTCTGCTTTTTCATATTTCATTCTTTTTTTAATGCTGATACTTTGTTTTCACACTAAAGAAAGCACTCAATTACTGGGTTGTCTCAAAAGCAATGCTTGTATATTTTACTTCAGTTTGACTTACAACTTAATTTAAAATTTGATTTCGGTTGGAACAAAACCTTAAACAGAGGCAAACTAAACCAAAAACTAAAGTCTTTGCCTTATTTATCCCTTACCTCTCATTTCCAGGGGCAATATCAGCTCCAAGTTGTGTCCAGGACTTCTTAGGATAAGCACTGTGAAGCTGAACTTTCCCATAAACCCCTGAAAAATTAGAGATGCAGCAGACAGGTCAAAAAATCCTTCTGCATTACTAAGGCCATACGTACAGCACCATTCGGAAATGATTATGTAAAGCGTGTGACCCACAATATATGTCCAAAAGTGTGCCTCAAATAAGAAAATACAGTGCTTAAGGACTGTATTTTACAATAGACCAAATACAATGACAGTAAGTATTCTCTTAAGAGCCAAGGAGAATTGAATACTACATCATTCATAATCACCTAAAACCTGGGACACAGGCCAACCCAATAGCATTAGTTACGTCTGAAGAAATACGTCCTTCTACCATTAAGTGACTTAAGAACATTTTCAATTCTGTAGGTAGTTCTCTTTATGTCCTAAAAGAGGCAAGACTAGTGACTTTCTGACAGCAGGGTTTGGGGCTAGTTAGCTTTGTTTCCATGTGACTATTTTGTCCAGCTACACGTATCAAGGAACAGATCTCTAGCGCTTTTGCTTGAAAATACAATTCATTTCAGACTCACACATTAAAGTCTAACCAGAGACATGCTTGAGTCAGCCTAACCTTACTCATTCAAGTCCTTTCCTCTTACATTTTTCAAGGCCATTTTCAACCATTTTAAGCATAACATCTCACATTTTGATGATCTGAAAATATTGTAACCATGACCCTCAGGTGTCACGAGATATGGAACACGGCAAGACACAATTGGCTCATGCCTGTAATCTTAGACACACAGGATTGCAGCTTGAAGCTAGCCTTAGAAGAAAAGTTCACAGCATCCATTTCTTACTAACCAGCAAAAGTCAGGGCTTGAGATGTAGTCCAAGTTATAGGATATCAAGCAAGCATGCTGAGCAAGCAAGAGTTCAAACCTTTATCCCACCAAAACAAATAACTAAAAATGTAATCGTGTATTCCTAATATATGTATATTTATTTTGCATGCTACTTATTATTTTATGTAAAAATGTACATTAGAACATATTCATGTATGTATGACTGAAAGTCTTAATATTTTTTTCTATACTCAGATGAACTGGCTGCATATCCCTCATTCATCAATGTTCCTCGTTTGGTTGAAAGCCACCAATCAAAAGGAGGAAAAAGCAATATTTATCAAAAAATATATGCATAAAAGTGAGAACACACCAATAAGAGGCTTTGACTTTACATTCAATGTAATCCAAAAGTAAATGAAAATTCAATTATTAAAACCTAACTGATCATTAATGTATGTGTAATTTTTCTAAAGAACATTTGGAAATTTCAGGATTCAAAGCATGGCTCAGTTGATAGCACGCCAGCCAAGTTCCAGTTCTGATCTTGTAAAAAACATAATTTCTGGATTTTTCAAAAATGAGTTATAAAATAAAACTCAAGGCAAGGTCAAGAATGTGTCCCAATGCTAGAGTGCTTGCCTAGCATCCATGAAGTCCTGGGTTCAATTCCTCAGTACCAATTACATAGAAAACACCGGAAGTCGTGCTGTGGCTCAAGTGGTAGAGCATTAACCTTGAGAAAGCCCAAGGACAGTGCTCAGGCCCTGAGTTCAAGCCCTGGACTTGAAAAAATCTCAAGGCTAATGATATAAATTTCCCATATTCGGGACATGTTCAGGAAATGATCTTTCATATTACAGTTTCATTATGAATAGTTAATCATGAGAAAGAATCTTTATTTTCAACATAGATTAAGTTAGCAAGGACAGTAAGGATCCTGAAGTAATTCGGAAAGATTTCCAACAACAACTTCTATAATAAAATGCATTTCATGACCTTAAATTTGAATTATCCAGAAAATTCAGCTTACCAAAAGAGCAGATATCTTGCTCATTTCCAATCAACCAAGGTTTACTAGAAAATGATATTATCTCTTCGTCGTCTCAAGGAGATTATAATAGATGTGAAAGAATTAAAATTTGCCATGTACGTGGCAGACTATGAAAATTAAGCACACAGTAAAGAAAATATTATATATTTTATTGCAGTTTATTATCAGAAGAAGTTAAAAGTATTAGTTTAACCATATGCTTGGAGTCAGGTATCAGGAAGTTTACACATTTCCACTCTTTGGTTTTTTATGTGGTATAGGGAGGAGTGTGTGTGTGCATGTGCACTAGTCCTGAACTTGAACTCAGGGCCTGTTATCCCTGAGCTTCTTTTTGTTCAAGGCTAGTGCTCTGCCAGTTGAGCCATAGCTCCATTTCCAGCTCTTGGCTAGTTAACTGAAGACAGAAGCATCAATGAACACTGCCTCCCTGTCTAGCACTGAACCAAGAAGCTAGGATAACAGGTGGGGCAACCAGTTCCCACCCTTGAAAATATGATTTTTTTATCTTTTTGATTCTGGTTCATTTTGCTTGACATGATAACTTCCAGTTCCATTCAGCTGCCTGCAAACAACATAATTGTGTTCTTCATAGATAAATGTCTTACACCATGTTATTATTATGTCTGCCATTCTTCATCCATTTGCCCACTCAGAAATGCCTATGAGCATTCTATAACTTAGTTACTGAATAGTCACATGATTATTTATAGTTTATACTATAGATTCTTTGTCTCCACTTTGGTGTTTAACCAATCTAGGCATAATAAATCTAAGTTCTTAGACTATAAATTATGAAGTGTTACATGAATTGCTTATCTTCTCTGAATTTTCAGTGGAGACATATTAAGTAATAAACTAAATGCAATTTACCCAGAAGAGTGCCTGGAATTTAGTCCATGGTCCATGGATAGCACTTTGGTATCACACATACATACACACACACACACACACACACACACACACACACACACACACACACACACACTACCTTTGTAATCAACATTGTATTATCCTCTTACCAATCGTTCCTGGGTCAACTCGAATTCCATAGAAACGGTCACAAGAGACTCCTTCTGAGGCTCGAAGGTGAATCAGGAGCTTTTGCCCTTTTCCTAAGGGATTGTCTAAAGTCCCTGTGTACAGAGAAGAGTGTATCACTCAGAGTAATGGGAAACTTAGACAGAGAGAACATGCCCAGCAGATACTGTGAAAGCAGCCTGGGTCACCTGGATAAAACAGGAGGAGGAAGATGACACTCAGCAAAAATCATGAAGGAGCGTGAAACTACCGCAAACCTTCTCTGCCTTTTCTTCGCTAGGTCCGAGTATGTGTTGTGAACTACTAATATTTAGGCCAATCGCATGACTTGTTTTAGCCAATGAAACCTGAGTGGAAGTAATACTTATCCTAGACCTCACTTGTAGTTGTGGGTGACATGGTCAGTTTTCACCAGATCTCTTGCAATGTTGTTCTCCACCACAAAGAAGCCACAAAGAGCCTCTGAGCCCTAGAGGAACAGACACTAAGCACAAACCCACATAGGACACGCAAACTGGAGCCAAGCCCAATAAAGCCTAACACAAGCCCTTGCTTTACAAACCAAGGTCTAGGGATTACTTGTTCCTTACTATTAATACAAAAAAAGTATTAATACTCTGAATAGGGATGTATGATTCACATTTTTTTCCTTCATTTGAATGTTCATATTTAATCTCTACCCCCTCAGCTCCTCCCCCCCAATTTTTTTTTGCCAGTCCTGGGCTTGGGCTCAGGGTCTGAGCCCTGTCCTTGGACTTTCTCAAGGCTATCACTCTACCACTTGAGCCTCAGCACCACTTCCAGCTTTTTTGTACATATGTGGTACCAAGGAATCAAACCTGGGTCTAGGCAAGCACTCTACCACTAGGCCAAACTCCCAGCCCCCCAAAAAAAATTTTAACAAGAATGATTCTTATCTCAATTTTAGTATTCACACACAAAGAGGCTTCGAGATTTGGGACTGAAGTTTATCCAAACATCAAATTACAGGCCTTTTGGAGAAAAGATCTGTTTGTGTTAAAAGTTCCAGTAAACAAGTAACAACTTATTTTCTATAAATTCTTTTAGCAGCATAAAGAGAGAAGGCTGCGATCCACAGACAAGAGATGGGACTCACTTGTGACTTTATTGTGTTAGCATCAGCGGTGGCCTTGTTTGCAAAGTGAGATTTGTTCAGGGACTTTGCTGGAATGGTGTTAGTGAATGGACCTCAGGTAGTTCTATTCCTTTGAAAATATGCCTTAGAGCCCAGGAAAAAAAATTACAGTCTGTTGTTTAAGCAATAACTGCACAGCAGACCACACGAGCTCACGAAACCTCTCTGCTATCAGATGAGACTTCGCACCTTAGAAAGGAGGGCAGACGGCACAGGATGGAATGACTGACAAACTTAACATTACCTACTTGTCCTCTGGTGAGTGATTTTTTTTTCAGACAACATAAAATCACAGCTCTCATTTCACATAGACCTGGTCAGCCAGACAGCTCAAGATGAGTCTGACTTGCTACACGTCTATTTTTGAGATCTGGTGGATACAGTCACTACTCGGGAAGGAACCACAAAAGCAAGACACAGATGAACAAGACAACCAGCACAGAATCATACAGTGCATCAGTGGATAGGCAGGGACTGGAACCCATAGCCCGGGTATTGACATAAACACTGACGTCAATTGCTGCTTCACTAAGCAGTGCCAGCCCACAACCATGACCCCCAAGTATTCTCTTAGAGCAGACAGAGATGAAGCAGAGCAGGAAGACGGGGAGCAGGGCGGAGGAAATGGTAAGAAAGCAAGTGCGTGTGCTGCAGCTCTTATCTTGCGGTTATAAGTCAGTCCAGTAAGCTGTTTTCCAACTGTGATTTCATTTATTTCGCGGAGGGTAGTTTAAAGTCTCAGAGAAGAAGAAAAAATGGCCTAGTGCTAAACAGATACCAGAGAGAGAAAAGTAGGACAGTTTTTGCCCTAGAGAAATGTATGCAGAGTTCCACAAAAGGAGTTCAGGCTTTCCCTAAAATGAGAGATTAAATCTATTATGCAACCCAAAATGACAGCATATATGTGGCTTTCATAGAAAGTCTGGGCAAAATTAGCCTGCCGGGGTCTTTTTGGTATCTGAAGTGACCAGAGTTTGGATTCCTTTTTGTAACCATGGGGAAAGGCACGTAGGAATGAGGTAGAAGGAAAGACATTTTAAGAGAAAGAAAGAAGATGCTATTGTAATTTTTTAAATGCAGTGCTTCTTGGGCCTGTAAAAAATATGACATAGAGATAGACGCCTTACAGGCTGAGATCCTCAAAGAAAGATGAGGCAAGCTCTTCTTCATAGGCCACGCCTGAGGATGAGACGAGCCACGTCTAAGAGCAGACCGTCAACTCAGGGGATTCATCTTTGTTTGACTCCTCGAAAGCTCACGCCAAGGTGCTGACAAGCTGGAAGAGTGGATACATTCACAGCAGGAAGGAAATCATCGTGCGTGTGCTGCAAAGACACGGGCGTGTCCACACACGTGAATTCATTTCATTCATCTCACAGGCTCTCGATGAAGCTTTTTGAGCTTCTCAGGGAGGAAACTGAGGCCAAAAAAAAGAGGTTTAACAACTTGTTGGGAATTTCACAGCTATTACATGGTGACGTCGGTTCTTCGACTTAATAAATACCATTCTGGGTCATGGGATGTGGCAGAATAAAAGTGAAGCGAAGTTGGTATTCCTTCACCTGATGGTTGGCAGTGGAGGGGAAATGGAATAGATTCAAGATGCTAACATCACCTGGGGAGATGAAAGAAAATACGTTCTGGTGTACGAAAGATAACCATTGTTGATTTGGGGGTATGGTACAAATGGACTCCGTGCACTTCAAAAGGTAAGAGAAATGGAAAAGGACCTTCTATTACTTGCTTAACTAAGCCCCTAGACGGAAGTAAACACAGCGCTAGTTGCTAGTTTACACTTCAGCCTACTCCCTCAGCGGACTCCTCCATGCCCTGAGCTCAGCCGCTCCACTCCGTGCTCATAAGGGTCGATAACAGTCTTCCCCTGCATTTCTCTCAGTGTTTACTCTTCTTTCCCTTTGTGTTGCTCCATATGATTGATTTCCAGTCTCCAATCAGACGTCCCCTCTTGTGCATAAAATTTGATGTACCTCTAACTGCAGTGCCTCTAGATCAGTGAATTCATCCTGAAAAACGACCACCCTGTCAGGAGGCTGAGACCTGGTGAACCGTTGCTCAAAGCCAACCTTGGGCAGAAAAATCCGTGACTCCATTTCTAATGACCTGGCCAAAAGCTAGGTGTGGCTCAAATGCTCACACATTTGTGAACAGCGAACGAGACTGGGATCTACGTACCTCTGGGATAGAGCGAGCGCAGGGATGCGAAGTGTCAGAACTTCTTCACTGCACTGTTATTTGTTTTTAATAGCAAACGTCTGAGAAAGCTTGGAAGTAGCCAACAATGACAAACGTCTTTGCTTGTGTAGAATTCCTCCCACTGTCCCAGTTTGAGCTACAGAAGACCCTAAGACACTGCTTCCTTGCGTCGGCTGGAACACAGCCATGTCCCTATTTTTAATGGTAAACTCTTATCTGTACCCAAGCCCAGCTCAGATGCCACATTTTTCTAGATATTTCCTTGTCAATGTAGTCGGGATTAAGTAATCCTTTGACAAAGCTACATTATAACCATCTAATAGTAGATAACTATCTAACACTTACATTTCTGTGTTAAATATGTATCTGGATCATTTCCAAATCACGACCGAACTTGAAACAGGACATTTATATATTTTTAACCTAATATTTTTCCTTTACAAACATAGTACGAGGTCGTTTGACTGTTCCGTGGTATTGTGGCTTTCGGCTGGCGGCTATGTTTTAATCTACACTTTCCCTGGGTTTGTCTTCTTATTACTTAATCATCCAATGAGCCTTACAGAACTGTCTGTTTGGAAGGCAATAAACTGAGTATGGATTTTTTTTCTTCTTCTTCTTCTTTAGGACTGAGAAAGTCCCAATCATGGAAGCAATGAAAGAAGCAGCCATGTGCTTGGTACTTCATTTCCTGGCAATCAAGGCCGTGCATTAATGATAACCTTAGGCTCCTGGCTGCGGTGGTGAGGCAGGGCTGACAAATACCCATCACGGGCCCTGGGAAACAAAGTGTGATGCAGTTTAGGATGAAAGCCCAAGTCCGCAGTCTAATTGCTGGCAGCCAGACAGTTCATCCCGTGACTTGGTTGTGACAGAACAAAGAACGAATCTGCATCTGTGTCCCCAGTTCCAGCAATGTGTGGTACGTGGCATGCATGCCAATTTCAGAATCAAAATGCTTTCTTGCTGGTCAGTTTTACCTGATCACCCCAACATTTATTACCTACATGTCTGCATATCAAATAATTCAGTCAGGCCCTGGTGGATCACGCTGGTAGTCCTAGCTGGTCAGGAGCTGAGATGTAAGGATAACTGTACGTCTCACCTGCCGGGTCTGCTTTTCTGACTCACCACCACATGTGGCATCCCACCTTTGCTCATCTCTTTCAGACCAAGCCTAACAATGTCGTTTCCTCACTTAACACGTGTACTCCCTCCACAAGCACACTGTACCAGGTGATAAAATTTCAAGCACTTGCTTGACTGGCCACAGTAGGATTTCAGTCTGTGAATGTCTTTTTTTTTATTTTTTGCCAGTCCAGGGGCTTGAACTGTCCCAGAGCTTCTTTTGCTCCATCTATCACTTGAGAGTCACAGCACCACTTCTGGCTTGCTCTGTTTATCTGGTACTGAAGACTTGAACCCAGGGCTTCATGAGTGCTAAGCAAGCAAGTACTCAGCCACTAAGCTACATTCCCAGCCCAAATATGTCTTTGCAAGTGTCTTTTCTGAATCCTCAGCTTTCTCTGGGTTGAAAGTCACAACCACTTCAATTATGTTTTGCTTTTTTTTTCTTTTTATTTGTGTCTCCACTAATGAGACACCTCTTGAAAGCAAAGGCTCATTTTTTTCTTCCTTGGTATAATCCATTTTTCCTGGCACCACGCGTACCTATGATGGATACTGAAGAAATGTGATAAATTAAAGGCTGAATGCTCGAGTGACATACTTCATGCTTACCTCAAATGTTCTATCAGACTAATGAGAGAAGCACTAAACAACGGTTGAAGTGGTGCTTGACATTTTTGATACATCTGTATTCCTCGAAGCAGAGCTTTGATCTTACATTTCCCTCTAATCCTAGCATTCTATGACTCTACGCTACTAAAAATCAATCTTCTGCCAGCTCCAGTTGCCTTAAAAGCAGGACAACCAAGAAATATAATTCCACACTGTGGGCACTAGGATGAAATGGCATCTGAGAGCAGCTACATCCTGGCAAGCACTCTGTGCCAGTGCTCACATCCATTAGGTTTGTTTACTAACTAGTCACATTATCGACTTCATGTTGGCATTCCTTTAGGTGTGGTAAAATTGGACAGATGGGTTTAAAGTCTTCCTCCAGGCACAGTACATATAGGACTGGGCAGATGGGGTCCCATCAGCCACTTGTGGGGCCGGAACACACAGAGGACAGGCTGAACCATTATCTTGTGAGTTGTCAAAGCAAAGCTGAGAGTAGAGAGCTTCACATTTCAGATCTGCAGTGTGCAAAGCGCAGCCATACAGTAATAGGGCATCACTTCCCTCCAAACACACAGGTTGCTCAGGACACAAGTTATTTCTTGTAGTATATGATAGCAGAAATCCAGAAATCATTTCTTTATAAAGATCAGCCTCCACGATCAAAGAGATCAACTTGAAATGAGCGAGCCAGTTTCTTTTCATAATCAGGCTCTAGTTTTATCACGTTTCTACCATTTTGTAAGTGATTAGTAAGTTCTATGAGGATCTTATAGGGTATTAAGCAAATGGGCAAAAAGAAAAAGATTGAAACACAAAAGTATATCCTGAGTGTGGAATTATAGACTGAAATGATCCAATAAAGAGATACCCAAACCAAGACATGTGAAAGGGTATCAATGTATGTGAATTAATGCACCTTCTATCTGGCAAATATCATGTAACCCTTTTACTAATTACAATAAAAAATATGGAAAAAAAAGAGATATCCAAAGCCAGGTGCTGGTGGCTCACGCTACCCAGGAGGCTGCGATCTGAGGACCACGGTTCCAAGCCAACCTAAACAGCCAAGTCTGTATCTCCAATTAATCATCAGAAAACCAGAAGTGGAGCTGTGGCTCAAAGTGATAGAGTGCTAGCTTTGAGAAAAAGAGCTCAGGGACTGCACCCAGGCCCTGGGTTCATGACCACAGCCAATAAAGGGGGGGAGCGGAGAACTAAAAAATATTGTACTCAGGATCCTCTCCGTTCCAAGAGAAAGCAAAATAAGCAAATAAATCCACCAGAAGGAAGCCCTGGGGAGGTGCTCAAAGCAGCCCATGGAAAAGAGGAGGAATTAGATCTCGTCAGCAGGATTGAGAGTCTGGCATGGCTGGAAGCCTGGGTTTAATCATGGCCTGTCGTCACAGAGAAATGAGGACAGTCACAAGGGACCACGAATGGACCGACGAATCATCAATGATCTCCAGGTTCTGTCGGTCTTCCAGCTCGCGGTCGTCACGATGGGGTGGCTCCACAGAGCACAGGCAGCCACGTGTCCCTCCCAGACCACGGCGTCCTGCCTTCCCCCCACGCTCACCCCTCCTCCACAGGGTGGTCCACCACGAATTCAGTGCTGCCCCGCGGCCCCCACTCACCCGCTCTCAGCTCCCCTCCTAGGATGGCGAGGCAGGCCACATTCAGCTCGTTGCTTCTGTCCACAGGGAACTCTAAGGTCCCCATCACATAGAGGCCTTGGAGCCACGGAAGATCCACATCCACCAGCACAGTCCTGTCTGTGGAAGAACGACGAAGGGCTCAGACACACCTAGAACGAGCATCGCCTTCTCACCGCCGTGTTAAACCCACACGATTTGGACTAGCCTGCGGGGGAGGGGCTGGGGTGCCACCACTCTTTAACACAAGACCGCATTCTATGGCCTCGGGTATTCTTTTTTGCCCCAAACAGCTGCTCATGCCTAATTAAGTGCAAACACACACACCAAGTCACCCCCCCACACACACACCATCTGTCTTGTCCTTTTTCTTCTGGCCCTGGTTTCAAGGACTCTAGATATGACCTTGGCCTTGAAGAGCCCATCGTCATTGTTCTCTTCTCTTCCATAGCCACCTCCCTTGCAGGCCCCTTTTACTTTCATGACCTTGATTGGTGTGGTTAGGCTTGGTTTGGTTTGGTTGTTATCCTACATTCCAGGATCAGGGCAAGCATTCATACTTGCCTTTGTGGGACTGGTTTATTTCACTTCATCTAGGATGGGGGGAGGGTGGGTCCATCCATTCTCTAGTGAATAATGTGATCTCATTCATATTAGTTACTATATAGTTATTAATTTCAATATGGTATTTCCACACATGCCTAGAATGACCCTCTGCTACCTTCTCCTTTCAACCTGCCCCTTTAGCTAATTTCCTCCAACAGCCCCCATTTTGTATTCATGTCATTTTTTTCTTTTTTATAGTCTAGATTCTTGATATGAGAGAAATGTGGGACATTTATCTCAGAGTCAAACAAAACAATGAAATGACTTGATAGGGCGGGTTCTGGGTTTAACATACACTTCACAGGTTCATGACTTTAAGATATGAATTACTTAAAACAAACCACCTTAAAAAAAAAGTTTAGTGGAAATGGCCATTATCTATACTAAACCACAGTTCACTCCTACCAGATCTGATTTCACAAAACAATAAACATATAAATAAATAAAAATGTTTCAACAAATGCTTTCTCTTATCCGAAGTGCTTGCACACTCTCTCTCTCTCTGTGTCACACACACACACACACACACAAATATGATAGTAGACACTATGAATGCTTCCATTGTTTCTTTGCTCTTCCTTTTACCTTGCCCACAACATACCAATTCTTGTCCATTAAAAGATAAGTGACGTGTGTTTTCCCAGAATCAGCTAAAGACAGATATGTAAACAAAGTAAGTAGAATATGGTAGAGTGGAAATGACAATACACTCTTTAGTTATAGAGAAGTCACGCTCATCTTCGTTCCCAGCTATTTCATATTAGAATAATCCATTCCTGTGATGTGACAACACAGTTACACTACAATGAAACAAACATATGACCTTTGGGAGATTTCTGGGACCTCGGGAACGGAGATGAGGGTGCCATGTTCCTGTAGCCTTCCAAGTAGATCGGAAGCAGGGCTGAGCTGACCAGTTCCCCAGTCATGGCAGTTGGTGGTGGCTTTCTCTTTTCTTTTTTCTGAGTTGGAATGAATATTCTACCTTTGCTAGCCATAGCCTCCTTTCTAAACTATTACTCAAATGAGTCAGAGTAATCACACAGAAAAGGTTAGACAATCTGGGATAGTTAGGTTAGGTTAGACCATCCTGGATCACCTACAATCTCACTGCAGCCCAGTGCCCTCCACCATGTCCTGTCTTGTCCTCAGCTCTTCCATCCAACACTCAGTGACAAATCTACCCTGCTTGAGAGGACGGGCACGGGCACATGGAGGGAGCCATCTGGAATTTCTGTTGCTCGATGGGAGGCTGATGGAGGAGCCGATCTGGAAAGAAGCTCCAAAAAGAACTAATTAATGAGTTCCAGATGTAATTAAAGACTGTTGCCCACGCCCAAAGTGGCTCAGGACCAGCCATGGGGTTGTGCCTCTCGCTTTGGAATTACACCCTCTTACCACTGGTTCATCCATCAGGCACTAAACACCCGCCATCTTTTCCCTGAGATCTTATGCCAGGCCATGGATTTTGTGCTGTTTTGTCTCTTAATGAGTTCCATTTCAACAATTAGAGAGACAAAGCTTTAGAATACGATCTGAAAACCTAACAAGAATCTCCCAAGTGGAACAGCAACAAAACCGATGCCCAATGCTTTAGAGATGCATCAGCTATCCTGAAGACCAGAAATCTGGAGTGCCAAATCAAAAGATGGAAGTCTGAGGAGGAGACGGGGCTTCTTTGGCATGTGGAATCATTTGGCCACTTCAGTTACAGAGCATATCATTCCAAGACTACATTGAACACTCAATTTTCTTCCCTGGCAAAGCTGAAGAATTAAGGTCACTACTGTGTGGCATTCCGAGGCTCTGACACTCGTCTAAATTTTACAGAGATGAGACCAGGGGCAAAGGGCAAAGGGCACAGACCCTGGGAATAATAATGGGGTCACATTGAACAGGCATCATGGAGGGGGAAAGACCCGCTGCTTGTATGGTATCCACTGTCTGGAGGCCCATAACTTAGGTGGTGAAGACAGTTTCCACTACAACCCCACCATTGTTGGGAGACTACACCAACAGAGGGCCTAGCTGGGATGTGACTGGCATGCGGAGACAGATGAGGGCACACAAGGGCCAATTGTAGACCACGCTGTCCCTGCACCATCCATAACTAATGGCTTTGTTTCTACAGTAAATCTTATCCACAATATTTTCCTATGAGTATGCAGTCCAAAGGAAAGGCAAGTTCAAATAGTATTTAAATCCCTATTTGGTGATCTAATCTTCCTTTCTACAAGGAGAAGAATATATTTAGCTCAAAAGCGATCACATGGGATACTTGAAGTAGGCATAGTGATGTTTTCTTTCCTTTGTGGTCTTGTTCAGTATGGGGAGGAGGGGGAGAAGCCAGTGGGTTATTCAAAGAGCCTAATTTATGAGGATGTCTCACACACCCCAGACAAGCAATTGTAAAATAGTGGAAGCCCTCATATATAAATGATTTCAGGGATGAAAGGTTAACATGACTGGAAGTCAGTGTCTGGTAGTCTAATCTGCTGACAGTGGTACTTGCTTCTCAAGAGCCCCTTTCCTCTAGAACAGCTGAACACAAGAAGCTGAGAAGAAAATGCTGCATTTCCCCCTGTTGCTAAACTATTTCCAAAGAGCTGCCAACTTTACAGCCTACCTTTTTCACCAAGTCCACACAGGTGGTTGCTTTATTCCACTAGACTACTGTCTTTTCTTGTTTCATGTTGGTCTTAAAAACAGGCAGAAGAGGCTGTTTAAAGTGCCCAAAGGCGTGACTTAAGACTGACAGCCAGTTTCTGAACACCTTCACAAAACACCATCTGTCTATCCAATATAAGTGTATGTATGTCTACGTGTGTGTGTGTGTGTGTGTGTGTATGTGTGTGTGGCATATGTGTTTCTGAGACACAGAGACAGAGAGAAGGAAAAAAGAGACAAAGAAACGTAGAGACAAGTTGAGGTAGAGGGGAAGTGGAAGAGAGAAGAGAAGGGGAGGGGAGAAGGGGAAGAAAGAAGGCTCTCCCCATGTAAACCATGTGTTATAAATTCCCACCCCACTCCCCACACCCACGCAGTGTCTTCCTCTGTCACAGAGACAGGCATAATTCCCATAGTAGAATCAACACTTTAAATTATGATACTTTAATTGATCAATAAAATTTTTTAACATACAGTGTTTGTCTCTTCCTCTCGTCGACACCATCTGTTCCTCAAATATATTTTGGTTCTATTTAATAGGAAGGTTTCTAAGTAAAATTGGAAACTATCGGATTGTTCCACTGGATCCTAAGTTCTAAGAGAAAAATGACAGAAAGCGCTGCTGCATCTCTGACACCCGGGAAGAATCGATGCCTCTTCACACACCAGGCTAACTGCATGGATTTACCCCGAGATCTCTGAGCTTGCCCCCCTCTCCCCAAGGCCTCCAGGACTGCTTTGGTTCCCTCTGAAACAAGGTGATGGCTTGCTTAGTTAAGGAAAAGCAGAAACAAACAAACCTAGATCCTGGGATCCCCAGATCTAAAATTTAAAGCCCATGCATTTTGCCAAGTTTGAGGTCAGATAGTAAGCTCACTGGCTTTATCCACATTGTTCTTTTTACCTCTGTTCATTGTTCATGAATTCAAGTTGAACTAAGGTTTGGGAGGGGAAAAGAATCTCACTCCAGCCACAGCAGCGACTAGGGGACCATGCTTCCCGTCAGGGCAGCCATCATAGAGAAGCTTTGGTGATCCCAGCATGAATGGTTTGCAAGGGGAAGAGAATTGTGAAAGCCAGAGAGGGCACCAGGCCGACTCCTCTGCGGGGTTTTGTTTAGATTAGATTCTGTAAGAAAAACATTACTATGTGTTCACACTTTAATTCAGAAGGGAAAAAAAAATGCAGCTCTACGAAACAAGTGATTTCCTCTTTAGGGGAAAGTCAGTGTAGCCCACTTTGTACTCAATGAGCTTCTTTCCCATTGTCATTTTTTAAAAGTTATAAAAGCTCTCTCCACTTTGGTTTGTTGCTATGTCTTGGCTTGCTTTATTGGGCAGGAGGAGGAGGAGGTGATTAAAGAGTCTCCTGGACTTTCCTGTCCTGGTTGATTCCGATCTCAAAGTCCTGAGTAGCTAGGAGTAAAGTATAAGCCAGGATCACCCAGCATCTAGACATTATTAAACTCCTTAAAGACATCTAATGTGTAAATGTATAACTCATACAAGATAGTACTTGATTGCAAAACATTGACTACACTTGATGATGTTACCATAAAATTTATTTCTGTGCAAACCTGCCTATGTGGTACGCTCAAATGTGTTCATATTCTATATAAATACAAAAATAACTTCTACAAAAATCTTCATTGTTCTAGATATTTCTATATTTTCTTATATATTCAAAATGCCTTTAGGAGTTTCTTTCTCCTCTCTCTCTCTCCTTCCTTCTCTCTCTCTATCTCACTTTCTCCATGTAAATGTGTATGTATGTCTAGAATTTTCAGTGATTCACATATATTCAATGCACAGACATCTTGCTTGTAGTTTTCAAATTAAATTCCTTTGTGCTTGAATGCAAATGTGGTCTCAGACAGCATAACAATCCTAGAATTCTTACTTACAATTCTAAAAATATTATCTAGATTCCATGAATTTACCCAAATTCCTACTACTCAAAAATATTGCTTGGGAAAAATATTGCAACTCCTATTCTTAAGACAACATTTCATTTTAATCCTGTCTACCTGGAACTCCCATTTCAATATTATATACAGAAAAATGAATTATCACTGACCAATAAATTCATTTATCTGTTCATTCATTTGTCAAATATTAATTGAATAATGAATCAAAAACTGAAGCATACCCAATAAAATAAGTTAAGTATTCTACTCCGCTCACAGAGGTAACTTTTTATTTGTTACATTTGGTTATTTAAGTGAATGATCTCTCTACTTAGCCCAAACTCAGTATGCAGTCCTGGCTAGACTCAAATTAGAGATCCTCCTTTTTCAGGCTCCAAAATGCTGGGATAACAAGCATTCACCATGACTCCCAGAAAGAAATAACAATTTTTATAAACTTGACCAGATCAACCTTGACAGTTGTGGAATATTTGCTTTTACGTAATAATAGGACCAACTGCTCACATTCTAATTTCTTCAACTTGACATCTAGCTTTAAGGTTATTTGCATTCAGAAACTAATGTTGGGAAGAATCTTTGTAATATTGTGTTCTGTAAACATATGCTATTCCACTTAGCAACGTTTTGAAAGTTATATATTTTTACTGTCACACATTCGTTTCTTGACTTTATCTGAGCATACTATATTATCCTATTAAAAGTAGACTCTTCGGCCTATTATATTTTTTGATTAAGTATTGTTAACAACAAACACGCTATTATCATTTTATGATGGTATTGCTGGCAGCCACTCTTAAGTAACATTTCCTTCAAATCTCTTGTACTTTTGTAGGGAAAAAATGAAGATGGACAAGTTGGTGATGCTCTTGTGCTTTGTTACATGGCTAATGGTATTTATTAGGTTTGTGTCTTTTTCTACTGTCTTTTCTAACACCTCTTGTAATATAAATGTGCTATCCCTACTTTAACAGGAATGAACTTAATTTTTCAATTAATCCTAGTATTCCTTCTCTATGGCCTTCCTGTATATACTTCAGAACAAGTTATGGGAAAATATTTCCATTTTTACGTTAATCATTTGTGGTTGAATACCTAGAAATGAACCAAATGTGCTCTTTCTTACAGATTTTTGAGCTGTGTGGAAAATATTCTACAAGCCCCAGTTGATGACACCATGATTTTTTTTTCCTTCTGAAGATGAGATGAGAGATTTTGTTTCTGGTCTTCATGGTAGTGAGGTTTGAGCTCAGAGCCCCACACTTGCTAGGTGGGTGCTTTATCTATTGATCCTCTCCACAAACACCTTTGGCATTGGCTATTTTGTAAATCTCACTTTACTTCTGGGCCAGCCTTGACTGTCATCTTCCCATTCGCACGCCCCTGCATCACTGGGTTTGACAGATGCACCCCACTATGCCTAGCCACGAGTTGAGATGTTTCATGAACCTTACGTCTTCCTAAGCTGACCTTCAACTTTGATCCACCCCCCCACCCCCCGCCTCCAAAGTAGTTAGGAATACAAGCGTGAGCCAGCATGTCGACGATGCTAACAAGGTGAGTTTAACACAGTCATCACCAGCTTCGCCAATATGCGAGGCAAAACAAAGAGTTCTGAGCTCATTTAAGCAGTTGCATGGTTTCTATTTTGTTTTGAAAAGCACACAAAGTTCCTTCCAAAAAAGTGCTTGAAATATCTATTTAGAGTTCATATTTCTTTTCTTAACACAAAGAACATTCCTCCTCAGGGTCCCTAATTGACAGAGAGACTGTGACTGGATGGCACTAGACATCTAAATTTCTGTTCTCAATACATCTCCTCTTTCCCTGACCTAGCCAGTCCTACCGTCTGCCCACAGCCATAAAAGAGTTTCTGTCATTCACTCCTTAAGACAGGATGCAACACTTCAACGGCTTGCTCTTCCTGCTGTGAGGGCTGGAGACTGATGGGCAGCCTGAGTGATTCAAGTCACTCCCAGTAAGGAAAAGAGGAAACAGTGAGCGCAGAGGCTAGCATATCACTGGAAAAGGTGGGGAAAGGGGGAGAAAGAAGCAGCCTTGGCCATTATATAGCGTCTTTGACTCTTTGTAATGAGCATTATGCTTTCTTATTCTAAAAGAATCAAGGTATAGTAAGAGGAAAAGTTTATAATTTTGTCTTAATGAATTATGTTAATAGATTTTTTCCCCCTGAAGTTGAGCCATCCTTGCATTCCTAGGACTTAATGATTTTTCACAATTCCATGCCAGCACACGGGTATTCGGTCTGCTAAGCCTTCCTGTGAATGTCGATTGTATCATCCCTAATTTCCTTGCCTGGTACTCCTTTGTTTGATTTTAGAATCAACCACATAGCCTTAAGAATGGATTGGGAAGCAGTGCTGTCTTTTACTGGGTTCTAAATGAGTTTGTAATGTGGTGATTATGTGTTTATTGAAGGTATGTTTTCCACTTTATAAGCATTCTCCCGAGTGATCTCAGATGCAGATAGGCTATAGAGGATGTTTATGGAAACCATGGGCCTGGAGAAACTTCCTACTATCACAAATAAAGCACTGATGGTTTTCCTTATATACTGCTCGTGAAAATGTGGAGGAAACTTAGGTGTCCATCATCAGCCAGTAGTACAGTAATCTCTATTCTCCCGCTGGGATACTGGAAGGACTCATTACATAGGAAATGGTAGACTTTTCTTTGTTGATGTAATTATTTGCTGCAATCAAATTTTAACTCTCATTGAAGTCATATAAATATCTGGAACACACTTTTTCACACAAGGACTCAGGACATCTGAAAGGCTATATGAGTCCTGGGACTCACATTTTTATGTCTAAATATTAACTGGTCCCTCTCCAGTGAGTTTTGGGATTTCTGTTTCCAAGTCTCTGATAAAAATGAAATAGCAACAATTCTTCATAAGGTTGTTAGATAGGGAATTAATGGAAAATGTCTAAGATTGAAACAGACACAGAAAAATGCCAAAGGAATATTTCAAAGTGATACCTTATATAAATACACATATTTAAAAGAACATCAGCCAGGCACTGGTAGCTCATGCCTGTACTCCTAGCTATTCAGGAAGCTGAGATCTGCAGATCTCAGTTCCAAGCCAGCCTAGAGAGAAAAATCCAGGAGACTCTTGTCCTCAGTTAATCACCAAAAAGCCTAAGCATGAGAATGCCTGCTCCCAATATAGGCAAATACATGAATGAAGAGAATCTTAAAGAACAGGGCCTCTTTGGAAAAAGTCCCATCTGCCTCTCTGCTTCCTGGTTTATGCAATGTGACTTGTCTTTGCTTGTGACTGGAATTAGGATGGATAGAAGAAACGGGATCATAAAGCTTACAAAAACTGGAGTTACCAAGTTCCTGTCTGTCTGGGAAAAATTTTAGGATTCAATAAAGCATTTTGCAGCAAAAGCACATTATCAATGCAATCTTGTGTTTGCTGAGAACCAACCACAACCTCTGCTTTCTCTTTGTTACCTGAAGATCCTTGGCAGAAGCTACGTGAGTTTTTGATCCTGGTTCTCCTTTTCAGTTCTGTAGTGAAAAATAAATAAATAAAGACTAAAAAAGTCAAGCTCACATTTCTCACACAGCTTTAGGGAAGAGACTCATAACCATACTTAATGTATAAAAGCTGTGATTTCCATACAAACTGCTGCTTTCCCAGAAAAATGTAAAAGCCCTCTTTAGCAGTTTAAAATCTTTTAACTATTTCCTTCCTCCTCTGCTTGTCCCACTGTGGCCAGCTTACCCAGCCTGAAGTCTTGCCTTGAGCGTCTCTGCTGAATAAGGCTAAAGATGATGTGTTAGAGCTGTCTGTGGCTCACACCTGTAATCCTAACTGCTCAGAAGGCTGAGACCTGATCCTGATTCAAAGCCAGCGGGGGCAGGAAAATCCATGAGACTCTTATCTCCAATTAACCACCAAAACAACGGAAGTGGAGTGTGGCTCAAGGGACAGAGTGCCAGCCTTGAATAGAAAAAGCTCAGACACCAGCCAAGCCTTGAGTTCAAACCTTGATGCACACACACACACACACACACACACACACACACACACACACAGTGTTAGACACTGTTTTGAAAACATTCAGACCGACAAGTAAGCACACATCAAGTACACACACTCAGAGCCATGAAGAGGGACTGCCCTTCCTGCCTTCCCTCAGGACCGGCTGTGCCAGAGCTGGCTGGAATGGAGGCATTAGCTCTCTTTCAAACAACAGCGCTTGGGTCCCTTTGCAGTAGCCTGGACCCCAACTCTCAGCCAGCACCCAGAGTTGACTCCCTTATGCTCTCTCCTTACCATGGAAAGAAAACAAACAGAAGCAGGTGCAACCACGCTATGCAAATGAGGCGAGGTAACCTGGGAAGCATCCCCAGCAGACAGAAGACGCACAAGCTGCTCCACAGCTAAACTGCAGGAGGCACCTCTGCCGTCAAGCCACGGGAGGCCCGAGGCTGCCAGGGCAGTAAATCCCCAGACAGCTCTCAATGCCAGGCCAGCAGCTCCTCAGGTGCCGAGCCACGGGGGGCCAGGCAATGGCTCAGGTGGAAGGCTCTGGGAGGGGAGAGGAGGCAAGCTGTGTGTGAGAGAAAGATCCAGAATGAAGGCCATCAGCTCTCCGGGGGTGAAGGGAGCTGAGAGGCACCTACTGGGAATGCTCAAGTTGAGAGAACTCCATGAAGAAATGGGGGGGAGCGGAAGAGGGGGACAGAGCTGCCTCTCCCCTGTAGCCCCTGTCGCTGAACCAGACAAAGGTGGAATAAACAGCACAATCTAGATGAGCACAGTGTTCTCTTTCTAGACATTAAACTGCCATCAGGTGATGTTATCATGTAAATAAAGACAAGCAGACAGATGGCTTCCCGAGGAGGCAGGCCTTGTAAAAGCAGAGAAGCAAGGCTCAGCCACAGGGCTGGGAACACAGCACCTCACTGCCAGAACCCTGGCCTGAATTACCAGACCCACCCAGAAGGGACTGCACACCACGGACAGTCCTTGTGCCTGGAGAGCAATGTCCCAGCTGGCCTGGGAGTGGGCTCCAGAGCTGACCTTTCTCGTCCGCTTTCCAGTTGCAATGCATTCATAAATGTCTTGGTTGAATGGCAACTCCTTCTTAGGACTATATAAAGGTAATGGAACTGTTGTTTGAGGGCTACTTTTCAGTGGTGTCATCACAGTAGTAATCTGACCCCTGACCTCTTGACCATAGTCAAGACATGTCCCCTCCTTCCTTTATTCACACAAGGCCTAGTGAAACAAACCAAGACATTCAAAGGCCCCAAGGCCAAGAGTTCTTTTGCAGTGTTCCTTCTTGCTGGGGGAAATGGCTTTCTTCTTCCCCAAAACTGGTGTTCTACCACTTGAGTGACACCTCCACTTCCAACTTTTAATTAGAGATAAAAGTCTCTGGAATTTGTCCTGGATGGCATCACATATCCATTTTCAGATCTCAGATTACACAGAAACATGAAGAAGCCATGGGTTCAACACAGCAGTGTGGAAAGCCAGCCCGTCAGCAAAGAGCCCGGGCTGGCCGGTGTGCTTAGTTACTAGGTCAATCGTTATCGCCAACCCTGTACGTGTAAGAAGACTGGAAAATCCCCCTCAAGGGAGGATAACCAACTCATGAAATAAAAACTAGATCTAAACCAATAATAGGGAAATCATGAATTAGTTAATTCTGCATTCCAAAAATATTTGCATGGAAAACAGACCATAAAGTAAAAAGCAGGAAGGAGGGGTGGGTAAATAATTCTATTAGAGCAAGCGAATAAAGCCCTGCTGTGCCCGCACCTCCTCCATGCCAGCATTTTCTTCTTGGCTAACTCTAGCTGGGAAGAGAGAACCCATGTGCAAGAGTCCAGGTTCCCTTCTTGTCGCAATGCCTGTGCCCCCTCAGACAACATTAGCTCCACACAACACTGTTGGAAGAACAAGTCCAGGTAAGATACGGGTGCGTGCACTGAAATCAGGGAAAGGCATTCACTGACCCTCAGCAGCTGGGTTGGGGTGTAAGTCACAGAACACTTGGTTGCAATAAACCCTGAAGGTGATTTTCTCCTGGGGTGACACACCATAGTTACCTGGATTGGCCTCAGACTTTTCACAAAATGTGTAATCTCTGAACATGTGGCTTCTAGGAGCTACATGGCTCCTGATTAAACAAGGGTAACGAGTCATTCAACTTCTTAGTAGTTGTTTCTCATATCATTGCCCAAAATAAATAATCAAAATCTCAGTGTATAAAAATAGAAAGGGGACTAAAGCCAATGTGCTCTGGTAGCACTCTGTCAGATGCTGCCTCTCTTAATTATGTGATTACTCCTACAATCAAACTCATGCTACACGTCATACACAGCCTGGCACCGTGGCTCGCACCAAGGCCCTGGCTGCTCAGGAAGCTGGGATTGGAAGACCAGCCTGGAGACGGGTCTGAGAGCCCTACCTCAACACACAAAGCTGGGCATTCAAGACCCGTGCCTGTCATCCTAGCTGAGGCAGGAAGTTTAAGTAGGAAGAGCACAGTCTAGGGCAACCCAGGCGAAAAAAATCAACACTAGCCTCTCCATCCCCCTCCCGCACCCTGGTCTTAAAAATAACTAGAGGGAAGATGGGCGGGAGATGGGAAAGCATAGCTGAAGCCATGCAGCACCAGCCTGGAAAACTCAAAGCCCTCAGTTCAAACCCCCATAGAGCAAAAGAAGAAAGGCATACACAGTCTCCAAATCTTTTTAAAATCTATATTACATTCTTTTATATTCATCTGTAAGGCTGTGCACCTGTAGGAAACAACATTGACATAGTACACAATGTCATCTATTGTCCAAGGGTTGCTGATTAAGCTATGCAAATGAACTGGTTTGGTTGGACTGAACCTATCACGTGTCCCTATTGGGGGACATGTGGCAGTATTCTAATCAGAAAGCCACTCACTTCCATGGTCTGCATCCAGGCTGCATGAAGGTTAAGGGAATTTTAATGAGATACCATGAGCCCTTGAAAAGAAGTGCTGCAGTAGATTTAGCACCAGGTTTGTAGGTATGACAGAGAGTAAATGGGTTACCTCAGGCCATTTCTGAATTTTATTTCCTTAGTCCTTCTTTGTCTACCATTGACAACTCCTTTTTATCTTTGTATACTCTTTTCCCAGCCAGTTATCCCAATTCTTCTGAATCCCCATGACTGTTCCTTCTGATGCCCAACCTGACACCTGCATTAGAATTCTTGCCAAAATAATCACCTCTCCTAGAGACTCGATAAATGGGACTACCTAAAAATAAAAAAGTTTCTGTACAGATAAAAGCATAGTCACCAAAGTAGAGAGACAGCCAACCAACTGGGAAAAGATATTCACTAACAATACATCTGACAAATGCTTAATATCCAGTATCTACAGGGAACTCAAGAAACTAATCCCCCCAAACCCAATAAACCATTCACTAAATGGGCAAGGGAACTAAAGAGAGACTTATCAGAAGACGAGATTAAAATGGCAGAAAAGCATATAAGAAAATGTTCATCATCTATGGTCATAAAGGAAATGCAAATAAAAACAATCTTTAGATAACACCTTACCCCAACAAGAATGGCCAAGATTTTGAACTCAGACAATGACAGTTACTGGCAGGGTTGTGGAGAAAAAGGAACCCTACTGCACTGCTGGTGGGAATGTAGACTAGTTCAGCCACTCTGGAAAGCAGTGTGGAGGTTTCTTAAAGAACTGAAAATAGACCTTCCCTATGATCCCGCCATACCACTTCTGGGCATCTGTCCTGAACATCATGACCCAAGATATTATAAGGACACCTGCTCAGCTATGTTCATCTCTGCACTATTCACAATAGCCAGGTGATGGAAACAATCCAGATGCCCTACTGCAGATGAATGGATACAGAAAATGTGGTATATATACACAATGGAATTCTACATAGCCAACAGACAAGATAAAATAATGGCATTCGCAGGGAAATGGATGAATCTAGAGCGAATCATGTTGAGTGAGACAAGTCAAGACCTAAGGAACAAAAGGCGAATGATATCCTTAATATGCGGTTATTAAATCCAAAGTGTACAAGAGCAAGGACTCAATAACTGCATATCCAAAGCTATGAACATGGTAATGGAAATGTAAACATAAAAACCTATGACTCTATAGACCTAATGTTTTATTTCTTAAATTAATATGTTTCTATGACATACAAACCCTTAGCCTAATTTTGATTAAGTTCTAATTACTAAGTCCCAGTGATTGTAAATAGAGATTCCCTCCTTGAAAAAAAAATAATAGTAATCACCTCTCCTGACTCTCTAGGTCTCCCTGCAATGGTTCCCATATTGCTTCTTACCCCTTCTTCAAGCCCCAAGGTTTGATTCTCAACAATTCCCAACTGGCTCACCTCACCATTTGCCACTGCACATTTCCTGCCTCCATCTTGGAGTATGCGCATGAAATCTAGCTTAGGTCCTGGTTCCTGCCTACCATCTTCTATTCCTGTTGACAGCAGCTCTTGACAGTTGTCACCTTCGTGAAAAAGTTCGTGTCCTCATCAGCTCATCCTCCTTCACCCTACATTACTGAGAAAAAAAAGTCAAATCCTGTCAGTTCTGCTTTCTTATCAAGTTCTCAACACTTGTATTTTTCCCTGGAGAGTGCCACTGCACTTACAGCTACCATGAAGTTAAGATTTACATATTTAAGGCCAAAGCAGAGTTCCCCTAAGCAATATTTGTAAACTTCAGATGGAAGCCTATAGAAGTCGCACAGAAAAATGAAGATGCTGTGTCTGCAACATAACACCCCTATTCCAAGTGGAAGGAAGCATCATGGAAGCTGTCCAGGTTTTAGGTTCATCTCAGGCTGAGACACAAAGTCCAGACTACTGAGAGACTGAGGCAGGAGAACATGAAGACTTACCTAGGTCAGGGTAAGTCTGCAAACAAACCTCTCATGGCTCAAACCTACTACTTAAATGGTGATCTCTGTGTCCTGAAGTTTCTATCATTTATGATAGATGGTAGACATTTCCAGCCCATCTAAAGGACACCAGGACAAAATTACAAAAGAACCACAGCAGCTGCAGAAATGGCACAGTGTTTGAAACATTCCATTTCCATTTGACACTACAGACCTATGTCTCTCTGTCTGTGTCTCGGTTATGTGTAATCTCAGAAAAGAAAAAGGTAAAATCCACTTAGTAATTCCACAGTCATGACATGTTCTAAAAGTTCCTCCCCTCAAAGACGACTTCCTGATTTCTGAACATTTTGCCTCATATAAACAATCCACTACAATGCCTTCCAATTTAACAGGGAAAATGCACTAAACGTTGTCATCTTTGAACATCAAATGGCTTTGATGGATCTCTCTGTCATTGAAAGGGCGCGATTGTTAAAATCAGAACCAACAGAAGAACTATTATCAAGACAGGCAGTTCCCTCCCATTTATCTCTTCAATACGAACAGTTCAAAGTAATGTAGGAAATGAAGCAGTGCATTCCACCGCAACAAACACTCCAGAAAAGATGTCGGGGGCCACGTGATAGCATGTCACAGCTGTATCTTCTACGTGGAGCCCTGTCTTCTCTAATTGCAGGTGACACATCCTGCTTCCATGATGCCAGCCCTGGAAGAGCGGGAGTCACACCACCACAGGGACAGTTCTCCCACCTAGGTCTGTGAGCATCCTATCCATGCCCTTCAGGTTAGCTTAGTACACATCACGGAGGAGAAGTTAGACGTGGGCACATCATAGGAAGCGTGGGATTTATAGATTAAATCAGACAGAAATTATTCCCACTACTGACATAGTCCAGATTGCATGGAACTTTGTTTTTGCAGTATGAAGAAGGCAAAGACGGTAAGCACTGTTTGTATAATGCAGACTTATCAGAAGCTAAACCACAAGTGTGAATCTTCACCACCACTGGCACTCACAGGGTGCAACGTCACATGGGCCTTTCTTAATCAATGTGTCTATAAAGACATATCACCTTGAAGGAAAATGGCACCATACCTAAGATAGTGGTCGCTTTTATTAGTACAGTACAGCCCTATTTTTATCAAATAGGATGGGTCTCAGGTCATTCTGTAAAATTGATTTCCCAGAAAATGGAAATAGGCAATTTACCCAAAGAATTTTATTGAAAAATTATGCTATCCTATTTGAATAATGATGGGACTATTGTACACGTTTCCTTTATTAATGAATTAAAATATACAAAACACCATAAAATTATATTAGAGGTTCAAAAGTATCACTTAAATCTTCTTTACCAGTCACTTTCATTTTGTAAAATCAGCGGTTCCATTAAAATCGTATTATGTAAAAATGGGTTTTTACTGTAATAATAGTTATTACCTATTTAGCTCCCAAGGATGTTGTGAAAATTAAATAATAAGCCATTGGAAAGAAAATACAAAGTGCCACTAATACCAGAGGCCAAGAGGAGCAGGCAGATGGAAAAATGACAGAACAGACCACCTGACACTTTACAAATCACGGGCTCCATCTATAATTTCATTACCACTGGAGTACAACACCCTGGTCATATACACAGATGCTATCTCATTTAACTTCTTAACACTGGGATATATTAGTTCTACTTTCACATTATACATGAGGTTCAAAGACCCATGTCCAAGAGGAGAAACAAAAAACCAGGGTTAGAGGTATGGCTCAGGCCCTAGATTCGCCAGCCTGGCCAACTGTGAGGCTCTGGGTTCACACCCCAATACCACCTCTCCCCCAAAACCACAGGAGATGTGACAGAGCCGGGGGAGAATGCATAACTAAGGCTCTGGGTTTGATCCTCAACTCCATAAAGACAAAAAGACACAGAGCTAGAGACCTAGGGGAGGGGGAGGGAGAAGAGAGGGAAAAGGAAAGAGTGAAGGGGAGGACAGGACAGGGCTAGGAAGAGAAGGGAAAGGCAGGGGAGGGGAGAGGAGGGCTCTGATTTTCTTTTCTGCTCCAGCTTCTTAGTTTCTAAGAACAAAACCCTAGCAAGTTCTCCTCTCTATGTTCAGTATTCTTCATCTCTGAAAGCACAGACAGGAGCAGGATCTGTTCGCAGAGTAGTTGTGGAGTTAAATGAGAACAGCCATGCAGAGCCATTAGCCCAGAGCCCGGCTCACACCAAACACTCACTCACACCCACTGCTCTCACCACCACCAAAGCCAGATACTTTCCTGCCTGGGAAGCGGGAAGGGGAGAACAAAGAAAAGAGAAGGAAAGCATAGCCCAGGGCTCATCCGCTGGCTGGATTCATCAAATAGATGGTGGAGTCAGAACAGTTTCCTTGTCTGTAGAGGAATGACTCATGAGCTGGTTTATTCAACAAGTTTCACCCTCCATGGAAGAGGAGATGGTGAGAAAGCTGCACGACGAGAATAGCCCAGCATGGCATCGTTCAAGGCAGCCTCTCTCTCCTGCCCCTCGGGCCCTGAATGCAGCTAACACCGTCATCAACTTCCAACCTCGCCCTTTTCCAGTCCACCTTAGTTGTCCATCAAAGATCCACTGACCAGCATGACCTTCTGTATTCCCTTCCTCTCATCAGGAAGAGAACGGCCTCACTGTGTAAGAATGTAGACTACTTGGGTCTAAACCCAGCAAGCTGGGTGTCTCTGAACAAGTTACTCAGCTGACCTGGGCCTCTGTTTCTCCCTTGGTAAAAATTACAGATAATCTTTCCTCTCCAAGTCAGTGCATTGAGCACAATCACCGCTGCACTGTTTGTGCTGAGTCGATTGCCGTCGTGACCATACAGATGACTAAATTTTTTTTCCCATGACATCTCTTCTCATTTTTACTATTTCCTTAAAAAGGCTCAAATTAAACCATTAAGGCCATGAGCGTGGGAATTCCATGTAAAACGTTTTCTTCCTGGACTAAAGTGATTTTTCTGGGACTCTCTTGAATGTTCTGTTAAGGAAAACGAATGTTGAATAGCTCAGGAATTAATGCACTTTGGAATGAATGTGTGTGCACTTTGAGGCAGTTCTAGGTAGACAAATAGATTGCTGGATAGTTTGGGTTTTTTCTACTTTATTAATCTATTTTTCCCTATTTCTTCTTTTTCTCCAGTATTCTCAGAAGTTGTGGCTACAGAGAGCTCTTCCTCTTCTCTCAGTTCTACACGAAACAAAACACTACAAAGAAGTCGGAGGCTGGAGGCTCACACTTGTAATCCTAGCTACTCAGGAGACAGATCTAAGGGTCGCAGTTCAAAGCCAGCTGGCACACGAAAGTCCGTGAAACTTCTATCTCTGGTTAACCACCAGAAAACTGGAAGTGGTGCTGTGGCTCTAAGGGGTAGAGCACAAGCCTTGAGCTGAAGAGCTCAGAGACAGTTCCCAGGCCCAGAGTTCAAACCCCGCTACTGACCAAAAAATCGTTCTTTTTCATTTTTCCCACTCCCAGACTCCCTCTTCAAGAATACAGGACACCATAATAAATTGTCTCTCTGAGTCATAAAGAAAATTATCAGCGAGTGGATTGGTCTAACTTCCCTTCACACAGGATTCCGTAGCCCTCCTCTAATGGTGGTTACCTGTGATATCTGTTCTGAATTCCACTAAACTATGAAATTCATCTCCACTGTAACCCACCCCCCAAAGGGAGCTAGCTATAAGCAGAACCAGCTCCATTTTTCCTCTTCTCTTTGCTGTCTGACGTAAATGACTGGATAACCCCTGTCCCATGTGGTGTGGCCTGCCTATGGCTGGTCTCACAGATTGCTGTACTCACTGGGCGGGATCACGACGTCATCCCCAGGGCCTGGAAGTGAGCTGTTGTATCCGCCCCATCCCTCACCAACATCCTGCCATGTCTCAGGGTGGGACCAGAGGAGGGGTCCATCCGGTTCAGAGGTGGATGCTAGGATTAAAGAAAAAGAGGAATAACTTCCACTTTATTACCATGTCCAAATTCTACTATTATTTTAGGAGCCGCCTGGCTAGCTCTTCTTTTTTAGTATTTATGAACCTCTCTAAAATAATTTCACCCAGGAAGCAAATGAATATCCAGACTGTAGATTGCCGCAACTTCTGGTGCTGGGGGGGAACATATTCTGACATCATTAAACATCATTCAACATTGAACATGTGTGTCTTTGTTTTATTATACATATCACATATGTTATCATAGATTCCTCAGAAACACAAATAAAGAAAAGGTAGTAATTGCCTATAATCTTATCACACAATGGTAATGATCATCAACCTTTTGTTTGTGTTTCCTTCCAGGATTTCTTGGCAGTTTATGTCACGGAGATTGTATCAGATCCAATTCTTGTTTGGCTTAGCTTAGCTATGCACAATTGCTGGAAAAAAATGTAATTTTGGTGCCTCCATAATATTCTGCCATGTGAGAACATCGATTATTTATTAGATTGGTAATGGCATTAACCTACTTGACATTTAGCTTCTTTCCACTCTCTTTACCAATACAATGGGGATCAACCTTCTCTATGTACATGTCAATAATCCTGAATATTTTCTTAAAACAGATTCCTCAGTAGAGTGCTTGAGTCAAAGCCTGATGTCCTCAGATTTTTTTTCCCTTTCTTCTGTCTTTCTTCCTTTCCTCTTTTTGCTGATGGAACTAAGGTTTGGACTCAAAGCCTTGTGCTAACGAGGCAACCACTCTACCACTTGAGCCATTTCCCAGCCCTTTTTTACTTCAGTTATATCTTGGAGAGGGTCTCCAAATTTTGTCCAGGCTGACACTGCAACTTGCAGCTTTCTGCTTAGATAGAATGATAGGAAGACACCATCAGGCCTGGTTGAGATGCGTCCACCCTAACTTTTTGCCCAGGATGGTGTGGAACTTCTGGTCCCCTGATCTATTCCTCTCAAGTACTGGGGGATTCCAGGCACGCACCAGCACGCCAAACGGTAAGTGCCTGCTAACAGCAGAATCAAGATGCAGCCACTTCACAGGACAATGGTTCACATGCAGTCCATGTTCTGACTGATCCTACTGACTCTGCCCTGAGCATCAGGCACCACTGGTGTCACCGTCACAGAACTGAAGTGAAAATTGATTCCTGGTTCCCGATAGGAATTTCTAGAACTATATCCATTCTCTTCTGGGATGTGATCGATAAGGCAATCGGGCTTCTGACAACAAGGCAGGATGGAGGGGCCTCCTCTTCTGACAGCAAGGAGAAGACCTCACCCATTCCTGGCGTGTTTCATGGGTGAACATACAGAGCCCCTTCCTACTGGAACATTCCATGAGTGTAAGACAGACGAAGAAATGCAACAGTCCCCTTGGGAAGATGAAAGTATGGGCAGACACTAACAGGAGGCCTCCGACAGCTCTCCATGGAGAAAGGAAGGCGGGAGAGACTTTCTGAAGGAGGGAGCTGGTGTCATTCAGCCTTTGAAGACATCCACATCATATGGGCAAAGGGAGGACAGCAGGCTGAGCGTGACTGTGAGACACGAGAGGTCCTCTGAAGTTTGCTGCCACTAAAACCACAGAGCTAGCACCAGGCAAACCATGAGCCAGGAGAGGTAACTGGAGGCCAGCGGTAGGAAAGCCGTGAGGGCCACGGTGCCACGCAGAGGCTGACAGATTTCTCTATTAATGTGTCTCCAGGTGGAACACACAGCAAGCCGCGGGGAGCTGGAAAGCAGCGGGAAAGGGACAAAGCCCTAAGCTGGAGAAAGCTTTAAGGAGGATTTCAGCAGCAGGCGCCCGGGTTGTCTTTTAAGTCTGTGAGGTTGACTGTGAGACCTCCAGAGGACTTCCCAACGAAAAGAGAAAATGCCCGATGTCAGAGGCACGAGAGGCACCCGGGTTATGATTTTTTTTTTTACCAGAATCCAGTTCTCTAGCAGTCATGTTCTAATTAGAGCCCCGGGGAAAATTGAAAAGTGAATAGACTCCAGTTACCCAGCGTTCACAGGCACGACACACACCGCCATCGTGGGATGGAAGGCCTTCTGGTGGCCCCACCCAAAATGAGGCCCTGTAAAGGTTTTATGAACAACAGGGTTGTGTGGCAATGCTTCCCTGAGTTTTCTCCAAATTTTGCCTCCATTCTCCATATTTTGCCCGGGAATAGTGCAGAGAAGGCCCGGGAAGGGTGCTGGTTGGGTTGGCTCCTTTCAGCTGTGCCTTTTGTTGAACTTTGATTTGGGCTCTCTAAGGATCACAGATTGAGATCCCTCTTGAACCTACCATGTTTCCATCCATACATTTGTACATACTGGCATACCACCCAACGTATTTACTTACCCGTTCATAAACTAGTTCTAGGGAAAACATGGATTCTGAGCTACCTAAGGAAACAAAGAGGATAAAGACAGGAGACAGAAAGAATACAATGCCACAGAGGCCCAGAAACTGTTATGAAAATAAGCCTGAGTCAGCCACCAGTTGCTCATGCCTGTAATCCCAGCTACTTAGGAGACTGAGATCTGAGGATCATAGTTGGAAGCCAACCCAAGCAGGAAACTCCAGAAGACTCTTACCTGCAGTTAATCACCACAAAGCCAGTAGTACAACAGTGGCTCAAATGCTAGCCTTGAACAAAAAAGCTCAGGGACAGCACCCAGGTCCAGAGTTCAAGTCTCCTCTTCCCCCCACCCCGCATACAAAATCGTGGGTCCCATTCCTCAAAGTCCAGTCAACACAGAGCTGTAGCCATCAATCCTTCACCCCACTATTTCAGTCCAGTGCCTTCACATCAATTGTGTGGGAAAATCAGATCATTTTCTGATCAGCATGGACTGGTTACCCGGAGAAAACACAAAAATGCCAATGGAAAACAAAGGATGATTCAGAAATCTTCTGAAAAGATGTGTCCTCCAGCAAATGTACAGTTAAACCCACTCAGAATAAACAAACTCAAACTACGAAAGTCATTAGAAGGCGTTTGTGAAGTGTTTGTTCTTTGATACTTTTTTTTTTTTAGCTAGCAAGATTTCACAGAAACATCTGACTTTTGAAGAGGGTTTGTTTATTTTGATTTCCTGAAATCTCCAAGAACAATTGAAGTTTAAAGGTACTGGAATTTTTCTTTTTATTTAGAGACGGCCCATGTGCAGATCTGTGGTCCATAATTTATGAAATGTGCTTATTTCCACACTTCAATTCCTACTCTCTGTTGTTCCAACAATAGAGACCTCCTTTTGTCTTCCTTTTTGCTATAAGGTAACCCAATAGGCAGTGGTCAGGCAGGAAAGCGCTGGACAACTGATACTTGAATGGGACCTGGGGAAGAGTTCACTGGGAATGCAGGAGAGGCTGCTGTGCCAAGTGTTTCTATGTGGCAGGTTAGCACTCACCTGAGAGCGTCGGGGACACACCTTCCAGCACCTGGAGCAGCACCCGAACTTGACCTTGACCTGAAACTGAATACAAAAAGCCACCGTGAGGTTAAGACACCCACCCTCCATAGGAGAGACAATCCCGGGGGAGAATGATTCCCCGTAAAACTAATCCCAGTCTTCATACATGTCGAAGGAAAGAGCTTACAGTCCCAGGGGAAACAAAAGGCAAAATCAGTTCGTTAAAAATAAATAGAGGAACATTTAAAAAAATTTTTTAAAAAAAGGAAGTCCTTGTTAAGGTCACCACTGACTTCTGGTATTTTATTTTATTGCTTTTCTGTGCTGAAGCTTCATTGCAGTGGGGCCTGCAGAGACAACTGGCTCAAACCTAGTTAGGGGTGGAAACACTGAGCCCAGTGCTCTGTAGGCGGAAATAGTGACCAGGAGGGTGCACCTTTTATGCAATTTCCTCTCTGTCGTTGGCTAGGCCCAGTTTCTAGACTCATGGGTTCATCACCAGCAGAGTTCAGATCACCCATGAAATGTACTTGCTTTACCTTTATCCCAACAAATTGGCCTTTTAATGAAGGCTCCACCCCCACCCCCCTTCTCCTTCCATCTTCCAAACCAACTGAGCACATTTAAAAGGCTTGGGGTTCATTAATTTTAAGTGTTCAATAAATTAGTGGGAATAATCAAAAGGCCTGCTTCTTTCTGATAATGACAATTTGATGTCAGTATAAACCAGTAGATTAAGCGGGAAACATATGCTCCTTTGCCAAGAGAGGCTGCTATAATTAAATAGTGAACACATCTACAAGGTGCTCTCACGCCTGATTAATTAGTAATCAGGTGCATGAACTCCATTTTTCGGGGAACACCTTGTCTCTTATTGGTTAATTACCTTCTCAGGCATCACATGAGGCAGCACCTCCAACCAGGGGAGGAGAACCAGCGGGTGGAAGGAAAGCCCTGGAACTTTGGTCAAACCCATGCCCTCCACGTTGCTTTCTCGGAGACCCCAGACCCACTCTCCATTATGAATAAGCTGGATTCAAAGGCATCCGTTTTAATCACGAGCATAAAACTTAGAACCAAGAGAAACAAGCCCAAACGAAATCCACAGTGATACCACTCTGGGTCTTTAATTCCTGTTTGGATCTTTCTTTCTCTGAGTCTAGGTTCTCCTTGCACAATTACATCTTGAGACCAGATACTGCTTTCATCGCTACATCCAGGACTCTGCTTACATTGTTCTTATCATTTCTTGTGAACTTACCCATCTTTCTAAATTAATTTTAAAACAAACAAAAGCCAAACAATAAAACTACCAGTCCACTAGCTCATCTCCTTTTATTTCCTAGGAACTCTACTTCACTTCTGTTTGCATTGAACTGTGAATGCTCTAAAGCTGAGAAGCATTGCTCACTCCTTGTTTTGACATTTATTCCAAAGCTGCTCTCAAGGCAATAACTATTTACTGAGTGGTGACTATTCATCAAGGATTGTGTTAGCTTTGTCCGCAAGCTTTGTCTTGTTTTTCTTGGTAGAATTAAGTCATGTAGCCTGGGGTCTTGGACATGGTACTCAGGCATATTCTCCTTAACTATACCCAACTCCTGGCCCCATCTGCAAATTTCTATTTTTCTTGGAGGGCACTTGGGTTTGAACCTGAGGCCTCGTGGTTGCTAGGTAAGATCCTCTACTGCTTGAATAATACGACTAGTCCTTTGTTGCACTGGTTCTTTTTGAGGTACCATCTCTCTTCCTGCTTGGGCTCATGTCTGGAATGTGAACCTCTGATTTCAGGCTTTCCACCATGGCTGAGATGACTGGCATATGTAACCATGGTCCCCTCTGCTGAGATGGTGCCTCCTGAACTGTCTTGCCCAGGCTTACCTACAACTGAGATTCTCTTGATCCTAGACTCCTGCATAGCTTGGGAATACAGGCACAGCTATCAGTTGAAATGGGGGTCTGGTGAACTTTTTTTCTTTTGCCTGGCCTGGCTTCAAACTATAGTCCTCATGATCTCAGGCTTCCCAGAACCTATCTGAAAATCTCTGGGGGAGGAACTTTTCTCTTAGAACTCAACATCCGAGATATTGCTGAGCCTATAGATATTGTGTTTTCTGGATGAATTTAGCAATTTCAAGTCTATAGGGCTCTACTTTGCGTACCTAGTATTTATTGAGGATTGAAGAAAATCCTGCTCAGTCCCCTAGAGGCAAAAGGCAATATAATACTAATGCTTAACTGTAAAAAGAGAAAGAGAGAGAGAGAGAGAATAGGGATAAACGAGCACCAGGTAACCCACACACAAAAACACAACAGCAGATATCCTTCTGTGAAACAGACATTTAAAACTTTTGCTGAATCAAACTCTAAGGAAGACAAATGTATAAAAAAAAAGTCTGGAAAATGTTTGGAAAGAAGAGTCAATTCATTTAAAGATGTCGCAAAAAGAAAAAAAATCACTCTTGTGTCATGCATGGTATGCAGACAGCAGAGAAAGCATTCTACCTGTGCCTCCTCCTTAGGTCACAGCCACTAAGGTCTTGAGCTACTCCAGTCACTGGACAGTCATTCACTTCAAATCCATACCAATCTACCTCCAAAAAGAAGGCTAGGAGCCAGGCGCAACCAGCTCTAGTCTGTTATCCTAGCTACTGAGAAAGCTAAGATTTGAGGATCAAGGTTTAAAGCCAGCCCAGGCAGAAAGTCCGTGAGACTCCTATCATCAATTAACTACCCAAAATGGGGATAAAGGATCCAGAAGTGGAGCTGTGACTAAAGCAGTAGAGTGCTAGCCTTGAGCACAGAAGCTTTGGGGACAGCGCCCAGACTCTGAGTCCATGCTCCAAGACTGGGGAGAGAAAGGACATATTTTTCCAGTTCATAGATAAATTCTTAAAGGCAGTGAGTAAACAACTACATTCCTTGAGAGAAAAGAGATTCGAGGCATGACTCTGGGGACAGAAGCCAGCACGCAGCAAATCCATTCCTTCCCACGCCACTACATTTACCTTCACCCCATCCTGTCTGAGCCCCCTTCTGCCCCACTCTCTTCCCGCTGCCCTCTGCAGGTGGATGGGCCCCCATTCCATGGCCCCTGTTCAGCCGCCTCTACACAGTCTCCAGAAGCCCCCACATGGTGCCAGGAGGCAGAAAACCACAAAATGGACTGGAAGTCCACTGCTGGCTTCAGATAAGTATGTGCATGCCATGCAGGAAAGTGGAGGCATGGGGAAGTTATCAAGACAAATCCAGAAGAGTCTGACTCCTCTACCATCCATGTACCCATCCCTCAGGGGCCAGTTCTGACCACAGGATCCTGAGTCACAAGACTCTGTCCCCCCAGATGCTACGTCTGAGTCAGGAAGACAAGAGAGGGGCTGGGGACACCAAGAGCCTGGCCTGAAATCCTGGCGTCTCCCACGTCCTGACCATGTCCATACCTCACTCTCTGCCTCTGAAGCTGGGAAGGATCCTGGGGCTACTGGTGGGGGGAGATCTGTGGGACATACTTAGTATAGCACCTACCACACAGTGAGTAGTGGTTATGGGCACAATACCTCAAATACCATGAGTAGTGCGGTTGTTAGCCAGTATCAATGCCATCACAATGGCAGGGTCATGGATTATGCTTTTCTTCATCCTGTTCGCCTCCCAGCTGCATCTTGCACAGAGAACTTTAAGCAACTTAAGAAGACCTGCTCATTTGCTACATGGTTGTGGCTCTGAAAGAGTGAAGTATCATCTCCAACTTGCATCCATATAGAGAGGGATACAAATCATTTAAGAATAAAAGCTTTACACCAGCTGTGATGCTGTGCATGTGCTTGTGATTTCTGATGCGGCATTTGAAATAGGAGACTTGCTCATCTTCCTTGTTTATAAGTGAAGTTCCATTGTGCTCGATCTTTCCCAGATTTCTAAGATCCTCTAAAAGAAGAGCAGTCTTAGGGTCAGTTATGGCCAAGTTATCGAAAGGAGTGCTCTGTGGTTTGAGCTGTAAACACAGACATGGAGAAGGAGGAGGAAGAGGGGGAGGAGGAGGAGGGGGAGGAGGAGGAGGAGGAGGAGGAAGAGGGGGAGGGGGAGGAGGAGGAGGAGGAGGAGGAGGAGGAGGAGGAGGAGGAGGAGGAGGAGGAGGAGGAAGAGAAACAAGATAAACAAAAGAGAAGAGTTTCTCAAATGGCGTAAAGTGAATGAGTGCCCAGCTAAGATGCTATGACTGGGAGATGTAATTTTCTCAAAGGTGCTAGAGAAGAGGGAAAATGGAGTCATTTTTAACCCTCTTGAAATTAGGGAGGGAGAAATACCTACTTATTTAAAAGGGAAACTACAGAGTGGCTAAGAAGTATCATAGGTGGGGTGACTTTAATCAAAATGGGAATGACAGAATCGTTTTACATTTTACATCTCCATTGTACAGTGAATGAGCACTAGTGCACACATGTTATCTTAGTAAGCCACGGACACCTTCCCTCTTTCTGTTCATACGCTCTTTACTGTTCAGTTCATTCATGGATCGAACTCTTCAAACCACGATCGTGGAGGGACTCAGCCACTGACTGCATAGTCAATGAAAGAAAATCAACACTCCCCATTCACATCACCCTGATGGCGTCTTCGGGGGCTCCAGAAGCCTGGATCTGACTTCCCATGCTCACTCTTGAAGTTGGTCCTCTCTCTCTTCTCTCTCAGCATTTTTGTTTTAGCTCAGCCATGACAGCTGCTCCAACCCCATCTTCTATCCTATCACCCACCTCCTCTGTTTGTCCCGCCCTGCTCTGCGAAACCAATCATGCTATCCAGAAATGGACCTCTTGACTCATCTGTAGGAAAAGCTTCCTGGGCAGCCCGTCCCTGAGCAGCCCTCCGGCCTGACGCGTGCCTCACAGACACACTGCCGAAGTTACTCGGGCCCTGAAACACACGGCTTGCTTTCAAAGACCTTCATCACTTCAAGCCTTCTCTTAGCCCCAATAACATTCATTCATTCATTCATTCATGACAGGCTGGAACTTTTTTTCTTAAGCATAAAAAGCAAAAGAATTTATCAAGACAGCAACCAATATATAGGTATTAAGTCAATCCTGAGATGAGCTTCATTAGACCTTCTCAATTAACTCAGGAAGGACCCGGGGACAGGATTCTACCTGGATGCTCAGGCATTAAGTGATTTTAATTAACTACATGGCATTGCATGATAATTGAATGAGTTATATAACATCTCTGACACTGTACTCTCCAAAGCATGGTATGTTCTCAGGAGCATGTAGAGAGACCTTAATGGGTTTTCTTAAAGTTCCTTTTTTCATGGCTATTTTTTAAATCAACTCAACAAAAACTTTGTAGGCTACCTCATGTTTCCCAAATACAAAGTATATTGTGACAACTTCAGTAGCATAAAAGGTTTTATTTTAGTGTCTGTGGACTTTAAGGCATTTAGAAAAAGCAAACTGCCCGCCAAACACATGCTTACCAAAAAAAAAAGTTAGGTTTTTAAAACAAGACAATGAGGAATCAATTTAAGAAAAAAAATCCAACAAATATATCATGGGAGGCTAAAGATGAGGCAAAAATGAGAATGGTGCTGAAATTTCTAAAACTATGAGGCATGTGTTAGCAGACTACAGAGGTCTATTGTAAATCAAAACAAGAAAAATGGAGTTATAAGCTTTGATTGGAGGAAGCTATGCATTAGATAAAGCATAGAACGATAGTGTGTGCCAATGACCCTAGAGCTGAGTTTTGATATAGAGACTTCATCTCATCAAAAAAAAGGGAGAAGGAGGAGGGATTAAAAAAATAAAGAAAAGAAAAAAAGAAGGAAAAAAAAGGAAAGAGAGATGATAAGACAGAAGAAGAGAAAAAGATTGACCTGAGGGCCGGGAAAACTGAATTTAAACACCAGCTACAACATCTGTCATCCATAGGGCCTAATGTGAACCCCTTAGAATTGCTAAGAATGAGCTTGGTTCACTCTGCAACCTCGCTTCTCAGGAGGCTGAGGTCTGAGAGTTGAAGTCTGAAGACAGCCTGTGCGACTCTTTAATTAATCACCAAAAAGCTGGAAGCAGAGCTTCCAGTTCAAGTCTTGGAATGCCATCTTTGAGCAGAAACAGCTAAAGAACAGAGCCCCTGCCCTGAACTTAAGCCCCATTACCAGCACACATGCACGCATACATACATACATACACACACACACATACATACACACATACATACACACACATACATACACACATACATACACACACACATACAAAAATCTAAAATCTCAATGATTTCTATGAAGTCCATTTTATTTTGACTTCTGGCTTTTCCTTCCCTTCCTTTTCTTCCTTACCCTTCTCCTCCCCTCCCTTCTCTTCTCCTCCCCTCCCTTCTCTTCTCCTCCCCTCCCTTCTCTTCTCCTCCCCTCCCTTCTCTTCTCCTCCCCTCCCTTCTTCTCCCTTCCTTTTTCTTTTGAAGAGGATGCCTCTAAAAGAGGCAAAATCCCTTTACCCCCAAGCTCCTCTTCCATTATCTACCTTTTCCCTGTAAAAGTTTTTCCATGTCCCTTATGTGTCTCCTCCGCATTACTGGTAAAAAAAAAAATCCTTAGGGAGCGGAGAGGAACGAGTTTTCCATAAGAATGTAAATTAATTTATTAACTAGAATGCTATAGATTGCCTGCAAGGGCTTTCGATGGAAATGGTTTCCAACAACGCACAGGATTCTGATTCCCCTCTGCCTACCAAATCCTGCCATGAGCTCTGGGGAGACAGCTGAGGGCCAGGTCCTGTCTTGGGTCCTAACCGGGACTCCTAGGGCCCCTCTGGAGGAAGTGCAGGAATCCTCTAGACCCCGGGAAGGCGCTCCTGCGCAGGCAGCATCCTCCCTGCTCTGAGACTAGCGCACCCGGCGCAGCCATGATCACAAGCGCCTCCCACAGAGGCACGGCCCTGGTTCCCAGGGTCTTTCCAGGTCACAGCATCTCCCCTGGGCCCATCTGCGCGTGGCCGCCCCGGTTCTTCGAGGCAGCGTGGCACACACCATGAAATGCATCCGTCCACCCGGTGCCGCCCAGCCGCCTTCGTCTCGGAGAGAACGACCTCCGAACAACGCCGGCCAGCCTGCCGGGACATGAGCTCCCCAGTGAGATGTGAAAAGGAGGGCCAGCGGGACCCTCCGGACGTCGCAGGTGGGCCTTCTCAGCTGTCGCCCTGCACAATGTCTCAGCCCACGCCCATCTCTGCCGCGTGTGCATGTGTGTGCGCGTGTGTGAACCAAGGAGTGCAAGTGTGAATGGCGTGGCATCTGATACGAATTTATCACCGGCTGCTGGCCGGGTGGGGCGAGGGCGAGGGAAAGACCTCTGAGGAGGCCAAGAGCCCCGCCGCAGCCCAACCATGTGCCCTGAAGAGCCTTTTCCCAGTGTGAAAGGACAGGGTCAAAAGTAAGCTGACCCCTGACAGAATGTACAATTATTGAGAAGAAGGCAGCTGCTGGAACCCCACTGGCTCCACTCGGGGCTTCCAAGAGTCAGAATATGAATAATCAACTCAAGATGGTTTTCCACACCCTCTCGGCCCCTCCCCACGTCTCCTCCCAGTCCCACCCCTGCCTGGGCCTCCTGGCCTGGACAAGTCCCATTCTATGTCTCCAGGATGGAGCCGAGCCCTCCCCAGCAGCTGCCATCTCGAGCTTCCATTGTGGGGAGGCCCCCTCCGGGTCACCTCCCTACAAGTGGCCATTGTAAACAGGGAGTCAGCGATTACATGCCCTGCCCGGTGCTGGGGGTGGCAGGGGGGGCGCAGCTGTCTAAGTGCTGACACACGAGCCCAGCCTGCAGAAGGCCGGGGAGGGCCAGGGCGGGGAGGGGCCGTGTCTGCTCTGTGCCATGGTGCGACACACCGGACCTTCTGCATAAGTCAAGCCCAGAACAAATGAGGCTTTCTGGGGCTCCGGGATGAGGGGGGTCTCGGCTCCCTTTGAAGTGGGGCTTCCCGAGAGGCCTCGCAGCTTTTCCGCCTTTGGACCGAGCAAACATCCTCCTTTTGGTAGGCGACATGCTCATTATCTCTGCCCCATTTAATGATTTTTGATTGAAGGGTGGCGGCTGGGACGCCCAGAGGACAGCCACGGAGTCTCTGCACAGCCAGGACCCTAAGAAAGGTTTGCCTTGTGTCTGGGCCTGAATTTGGAATTTCTTAACAGTGTGTGCTTGTTCTTAGAGGCAGATAAGGGCTGAGCGTGAAATTCTTAATTAAGCAATAAATAGAGAGTGGGGTGTCAGCAGATGTAGCCAGTCGCCATGGCAACAGGAGTCACATGGACCAGGGAGCCTAGATGTGGTGGAGGCCTCGGGCCTGGGCCTGACTGACAGCTGAAGAATCCTACAAAGCTTGTAAACCAGATTAATTAGCTGACTAATTATTTCATAGCATTCATGTAACTAAAAAATAAAAATAGTTCACCATGAACAGAAACGTCTCTGGAAAATAAATTCAGGCAAGCGCTGGCTGTCAGGCAGGCCCACTGCCGGAGAGGGAAGGTGGCCTGCTGGGTCCTCAACTCGGGGCTGCAAGGCCCCTTGTCCCTGACCCCCCGCCCCCCGGCCCCTTCGCGCACCGAGGGTGACACAGAGCGGCCTCTGGGCGTGGCTGAGGCCCACAGCCTACCTAGTCACATCATTGCTGCCCACACCTGCCACAAAGCACAGGGACGCTACGTGCGACCTCCTGTGAAAGAGGTTCCTTGGTGATGTTTCCAGAGGCCGTGGAAATCCAGCCTGAGCCCAGTTCCTTACGAGGGAAGTTGGAATGAGATGAGGACAGCCATGGCTGGCAGGGTTACTAAAGTTCCGTTGTGGCAACAGCACACCACATCACCTATGCCACAGAGGAAGCCCAAGGATGGCACGAAACCCAGGAAGAAATGCCAGGACATGACACCGTACGTGCTACTGTTCACCTGGAGAAGTTATCTGTTGAGATAACTTAGCTATGCTAAGATGGCATGGTAAGGAAACGTGAGCCTGTTGGAATGTTGTTACATCACAATTCCAAAAGACAAGCCAATATTCCTGAACTCTTATCCCGAAGCTGCTGACGCCTGGACGAATTATGGCCATGTGCCCCAGGTAAAACATACAGCCACTGGGTCAAACCCTCAGCCTCAAGCCCTGGCCCAAAGCTCCCTACAAAACCCCTAGAGACCTGAGATACAAAGTTTGCCTTGGTGGAAAAGAGAAATGTAAGACAAGACTCCGTGTGTGTGTGTGTGTGTGTGTGTGTGTGTGTGTGTGTGTGTGTGTGCGCGCGCGTGTGTGCTTGTGTGTGAATATACTTGTGTATGAGGCAGTATTTTTTCCCCTGTCACTGGGACCAGTGAGAGGTTTTCCTCCCCCGGCTGGCCAGTGCCCCGCGTGGGGCCTTGGGTCAGTGATGCCAAGTATTTCAGTGGCCAGCCCCTCCCTGGGGAGGCGCAGTGGTGTGCTGGAATGCTGGGGTTCTCATCTGTCCCCTTCTCCGCTGGCTCTAGAATACCTTCAGTCAACAGAAGCGCCGACTGCTGTGGGTTCGGGTGTAACGGGTCTCCTTTCTTGGAGGAAGTTTGACATGAAGCTGGTACGCCTGGAGACAGAACTGCCCACGGGCATCTACCCGGGGCTGTGGGCACACAGCATGGCCCGTGGAAAGCTGTTCTTAAATGAGGTGTCCCCACCCCAGGGCCACGAAGCCACAGAAGCTGAGAACCACCAACATGAAGGCAGTGTTTGGACTGGTGTGAAACTGCAGCGCAGGGCTGGAGGGGTGTTACGTCCCGGGACCGCATGGTGTGGCAGTGACTGGGACCCAGCCACCCACGGACAAGAGCCCACCTCCCAGAAAGTACGGCACAACAAACACATAACCCCCCAGTCTAATCCCCACCTTCCCACAGCAGTGCACAACGTCACACCGACAGCCACAAATGTAACCTCCACCCAACGCGCTGAAGCCAGGCGGGCCGTGTGTGGAAGCTCCCTCCCAGGCCCACGCCTGGCAGGACAGCGGAACTGCCTCTAGACTCTCCTCACCCCAGACTCGTCAAGGACAGGAGTCACCGGAAACTGAGGCTGGGAAGCCCCTTTGAGGAGCAGGGGTCCCCAAGTTCATCCCTTTGGGACTTCCTGTTCCTTTTCTGAGTCGTGTTCAGAGGCGGGAATCCTAAGATGTGATAAGATAACTTTTTTTTATACCTAGGGACTGGCTCGAGCAGTCGAGCATCTTCCATCCTTTCTGGTAGCGTTACTTATTATTACCCCATTTGAGAGCTGAGAGAGCCAAAACCTAGGAAGAGTCCTCGTTTGCCAGCCCCTACCTTGGTAAGTCCTGGAACTGGGATTTGAACCAGGGCAGTTTGATTTCAGAGTCCATCACTCAATTATCATACTCAGATGACCCTCCGCCTCCCCCCCCCCCCCGCTCCCATTCTCCACAACATGTGGGACTCAGGAAGAAGGAGGGGTGACATAGTGGTGACATAGTAGTGACACTCACTCAGGTAGGTGAGTCGCCTCTGCCTCGCATTGAAGAACCAGTCGCAGTGCCGGTCCCGTCCAGGGGATGGGAGAGACGGGAGAGACCGACCCCGGTGACCCCCGCACTGCACCTCGATGTCTGCGTGCTGTGGCAATTCCCCGTGCTCCAGCAGGAGGTAGCGCCCCGGGGCAAAGTTGTCAAAAGTGGCTGAGTACTTGAGATGGGCGAGACAGAGCCAGAGAGACAGAGGAGGGAAGGAAAATGCAGGTCAGTAGAGCTCCTGTAGCCTAGCCACGAGCACCCCTTCCCCGTGATATGAAGAGGAAGGGAAGCCAACACACACACACACACACACACACACACACACACACAGTGACCTTCCACCAGGCCTCTGCTCCTACGGGCCCATTTCACAGCAGGGAAACTGAGGCACTCACGGGTTTGGGCATAGTGCCACACATGGCACAGCAGCAGAGGGAAAAGCCAGGACACACACATACCTCACAGACAAACTCATATCCCTACTGCCTTCTCTCAGGGAAAATTAGCCAATATGTTCTCATGGGAACCTCCAGGAAAGAAAGGAGGGGGATGTGTGCTGTGGGGGGGCGGGGGGGCATAAGCAGATCGGAACAGTCTGTGTGCTTTCCCAGGGAGGACTGGGGTACCCTCCCTCTTCATGCTGCACGCATGATTATTTGGGATGAAATAGGAAGAAAGAGCGGCGTTAAAAGGAAGAGAAGTGGCTGAGAGTCACTGGCTTGCACCTTTTCACTTCCCTTTTTCTTTTTCCTTTCTCCTTTATTTTTCTTCTGTTGTTGTTTTCTGTTTTCCTCCTTTCCCCTTTTCTTTGCTCTTTTAGAAAATACGCTCCCTTCTACAAAGCAGCATCCTGAGTCGGGGCCATCTGACTGCGCGGGGAACTCACGCAGAGCTGCGTGCACGCTCATCTTTGACCACAAGATGGCACTATGAAGTGTGTAAAATGCCTCGTTAAGACATTTTCTCTGGTGACAAACACAAAATGGGGCAAGTTGTCTTTTATCCTACAATTTCTTTTTCCTTTTTTTTGGTAATATAATTCTAGAGAATGGTTAGAGGCAGTTTTTCAATGAATTAATAAATTTAAAATTTCAAGTAGAACTATTCTGCATTCAAGATGAGGTTTAAACAAGTTCTAAAATTTTCATGTTAACAAACCAACTAAAGCCTCATATCCACGATATAATTCTTCTAGCAAAAAATGCTAATGAGGTTCCTCCTCATCAGCATACATATTTGCGATTCATGACTTCTCAGGACAGAAGAACACCAGTGAATGGACTCCCGGGTTACCTGCAAAGATCTGTTGACGCACGGACTCTCAAATTGCAAAGAGTACGTCTCTCGATCCAAGAGCAGAGCCATCCAGCCATAGTGGTTAGACAATGTGTCATAAACATAGGAGACCCTGGTTGTCTTGTTTCTGCTGTCAATCAAGGTCAAATCATAAGAAACGCCAGGAGCATTCGCTCTAGAAGGATTTTAAGAAGAAAAAAAAAAATCCAAGGTTATTTGCCCATTGTAGAACCAAAGCCTTCATCTTCCAGACACTGTAACCTCTTTCTTTGCTCTCTGCGTGTCAAGGCCTTTGGTCTATGTGTGCATGGAGGCAGAACAGTCTAGGGTGGGGGAGCTTCCTGGGGTGACCTGCACTGTCCCCTGAGGCGGGGCACCAGTGAGTCCCACACAGACCTGAGGCCTCATTTTACTTGCATTTTACTGAGGTAGAGTACAGCAAACATGATTATTTTATATCATTAAAATGCAAATGAAAGCACAACCCACTTTCTAAAGTTAAACTCTCCCATTTCTTTTTAACTACAGCAGTATTGGTTATGGAAACCATCCTGTGTACCGAACACAAATGTGACCTAAATATTGAGAGAGCAACTCTTACACCATACAGGACGAAGACGTCCCCTACCTCATGTGTCACCGCCAAACCCATAAGCATCCACCTGCAGCTCACTGAAGAAGGACTCTCAGCCCTACTGCTGGACTTTAATCCATACTGTCCGGTCATTTAAAACTGTGACCACGAAGGCCAGGAGTGTAGCCTTGTGGTAGAGTGCTTGCCTCGCATACATGAAGCCCTAGGTTCAATTCCCTGGTGCCACATACACCAAAAAGCTGGAAGTGGTGCTATGGTTCAAGCGGTAGAGCACTAGCCTTAAGGAAAGCCCAAGGGCAGTGCTTGCTTAGCCCTGAGTCAAAGCCCCAGGACTGGCCAGAAAAAAACAAAACAAAACAAAAACCATCATGAGCTTCCGAACGACAGAGCAGCAACTCTGGTCGCATGGTGCTTTCAGTGTTTGAAAGAAACACTTTTCCTACCACTTCGCAAGTTTCTGAAGATCCTTTCGGCACCTCTCCCTATGTAAATGTCATCCAAGTGCTAAAGGCTAGCCCTCAGAAACTTCTCCTTTGTACCTCGCTGCTAACGCCCAATACCACGACGCTAGCCCCCTGATCAACCAGAGGCCCACAGCTCAGCATAACACCCAATCCCCCACTAGCTACCCGCCTCAAGCCTGGCCTCCCCCAGCTTCCCCCTCCCGCCAGGCCCCCTTTATCCCTCTCCACCGAGATGGACCCTAGGATGCAGCTCCTACGCCAGGAAGGGCACACCAGATTTTGATAGCACTGTTCAAGAGGGACGTACTAAACACATCCTGTCACGGGCGGTGCTAGAAAGGGGCCATCGCGTACATGATAAGGGAGAAAAATCAACACGCCACAGACCCATCACCCAGCAGGCAATGCAGCTTGCACTGGCTATTGCCAGGGACCAAACAGTTCTGCTCCTGTCCTTCTAGGCCAAATGCCAGCATCAACAGTGGTGGGCTCTCCTGCAAAGCACCAAACGAACCTCGAAAAAAAAAATCAAAGAACACCATGAAGAGAATTTACCCACCATAATTACTACAATCTTCACTTGCCCTAAATAGCCACCAATTTCCCTGTGCCCTAAATAGCCACCAATCTCCCTCTCTTTACTGTTAATGAAGCAAAGGAGCACAAAAGTATTTCTAATTTGGAGGAGCCAAGGGAGTCTGCATGGGCCATTAGCGGCAGAGAGCTTCATTACGAGGGGGAGAAGTCTCTCTCTGAACTTCTCGTGGTTTTATGTGCAAGAAATCAGGAGGTAACCAGTCCGTTTTCAACGTTAACCCTTCCCTCTGCTGCACAGACATCCTCTGCACACATGAAGAAAGACACAAGGACGTGAGGCTCTCCCTCTCCTGCACGTTTCCCTGACTTGTGTTCTTGTGTAAATGACAAAATCCCTTTCGAAACAAGGGCTGTGTCCCATTAGACACGTAACACGATTGGTAACACTTCCAGACGAAGGCACCACCCTCCCACACTACTCTTGTCACTTAGTGCCCAGGAGCTTTACAGAGCTGTTGAATGCTGTCACCCATAAATGGTTTGGTGACAACCATATGACTCAGTGAACCCAATGTCACCTCCTTCATTTATGTCATGCTGTAATCTTCCCAAGGGCACTTATCTCTATGCATTAATAAAAATCACTGCCTTAAGCTCACATGTTCTTGATTCATCACAGCTATGAATGCAAGAACCAACCGTGTGGGGGGTGGCACTGGGGCTTGAACTCGGGCCCTTGAGTTCTCTTTGCTTTTTCAATCAAGGCTGGCACACTACCACTTGAGTCACATCTCCACCTCTGGCTTTTTCCTGGCTAACTGGAAAGAAGAATCCCTCAGGTGTGTCTTCCCCTGATGGCTTTGAACCACAGTTCTCAGATGTCAGCCTCCTAAACAGCCAGGATTACAGATGGGAGCTACCACCCCCTGATTGAGAAGCCACCATATCACAATCACACACTTCCTAAGTCAGAGGCTTCACCGTGGCTGGCAACTGGTGTGCTGCATGCAAATCCTGGATGCTTGCGCTCGCCCCTGTTGCGCTCATGTTTTACTGAAAAAATAAAAGAGCAAAATCAAGTTTTCAGATGTCTACTTCTGCCTTTGTTCGGAGTTGACTGAAGTCCTAACTCATTGTGGAGAACCCAGGCAGCACCGGCATCTCCTCCCATGAAGCTCTACTGGTTGCACAATGGCCTTCTTATCTCTCATTGTACTGGGACGAAATTTCTTGCCTGTTCTATCTTCGGCCTTGAAGAAAAGCAGGCAGTGTCTACATCTTACTGAGGCTGACCCTTCACACACGCTGGCCTCCCCGAATCTGTCAAGGCTGGAGGAGACAGCTTGACAGCTTGAGAAAGGAGAACACCACGCCTGGCACGCTGAGTCATGGATACTGAAAAGGAATATTGGAACGCCAGTGTCAGGTGGGAAGTGAGAGTAAGAAGCCTGATTTCTCTGTGCAGTTTACACAACTGGGGCTAGCACCCAAATGTCCATACAAATCACTGGCTATTTCTCCAGGGACTCCTGTTGACTCTCCCAGCTCCTCCAGTTTCCATGGTACGCTGTAGCTTCAAATAAGTGAGACGAGAGTCCTGCTAACACATCACTTAAACGAACGCTACTGATGAGGGCGTGTTGTTCTGGAGAGCTCACTGTCGCGTATCCTTCTCCCAATCCTTAGACATGATCATTGTGTAGCAAGAATTGCTGGGGATGATTCTCAGTCTGGATCCATCCTGATTTTTACGTGATTTTTTTCCATGGTCCGTCTGTAAACTCTGCTCCCCGAAGAGGATGACAGATCTGGAAATTTTCCTGTCTCACGGGTCTTTTTTTTTTTTTTTAAGGATTGCAAAATACCATTAGTGATGCTTTGCCAATTTAGCCCTAGGAGGAAGAGTTAGGCGATTATTAGACGAAAAGCTAGGCCAGAATTTCCATTTGAACTCTTCTTTACTTTGGCGTGCACAGAGGTAGGGGTGCCCTGTACTTGGAACACTGACACATTAAGAGCACTGAGGTAGGGGAAAACTGAGCACAAGCACTACGGGAGAGGATATTAGGCAAGAGCTAAGACTCAAGCTGATCAGGACATTAACCTCTTCCTCTCCGGCAGCAGGGAGGAGGAAACAGAGGCAGCAGGCATGGCCCATCAAACGCTAGGCCCTCCAGGACTCCTGATTTCCTGACCTTCTGCCAGCTCCCACTGGCCTGACATGATGTCATGGGATTATTGGAAATTATTACCTGGCTTTCAGAAATTGGATTAAGTTACATTTAAGCAGATTCGATTCCTTTTGCCAGGCATTGGTTTCTCAGAATTTCATTCAATTAGTCATGTTTCTATGTGTGGTTCTTTAAATAGCAAACATGGAGTACAGACTTTTCCAGGGCAGCATTTATTAAGCACTTACTGCAATGATGGCAAAAGACTGGTATGAGCACCAACGTTCGTGTGCTCCTTCTACCCTTGGGGGAACTGGAGCAAAGAAAAGGGAAGTTCCCTGTCTGGAAGAGGGCTAAGAAGCTTCCAATGACTTGCGATTGCCTCTGTAGTTTCCTGCCTCGGAAAACGAGTTTTCACTGATATACGTAAATCCTGACTATATTTCATGAGCATCCAAAAAAGACTTCGGACAGACAGGTTCACCTGGCTGTCATATTTTCTAATTTTTCCCACGGTCAACTAGATCAGTAATTTGGAGGCAAAAGTGAGGCCTGATTTCTTTATCTCTGAATAAGCCTATGAAAATTGAGGTACCATTGTCCTAACAATCCTCAGATGACCACCGTGAGAGCTGAGTTTTCAGTCTTCCCCAGCACAATTCTACATACTTATAAATACAACCAGGGAAAGAAAACAATTGCAAAGGTAGAGTGGCCATGCAGAAAAAATAAATCAGATGTGCAAGTAAATGCTCTGAACAACTGCTAGCCACAAAGAGGAAAGGCTCAGAGAAGATCAGAAAGGACACTGAGTATCCTAAAACTGGAGAGAAAATTTTCCTCTCTGGATCTTCTAAAGGAAAGCTGAACACACACACACACACACACACACACACACACACACACACACACACACACACACACTAGAGCAAGACTTAGGGGAAGCCCAGAGTTTTACTTCCCCAAAACTAACAACAACAAACTAACCTTCCTTATCATGTACAAAGAAATATACCAGCTTTCAAAACCATTCTTGAGCTATGCCTACCTGTTGGAGCCAATTTAAAAGGCTGGCACACAGAAGGAATACAAAAAATCGATGTAGGCTACTCGAGGACACTTCCCAGAGTTCATGAAAGCTGGGAAGTTTCATGACTTGAAAGGAGCAAAGAAGTCGACTATGGCTGAGAAGGCCCTGAGTTCAATCCCCAAGGCCAGCACAAACAAACCAACAAAAAGAGGTAAAGGTAGCTGGACTGGAGCGGGAAGTTACAGAGTCAAGAAGATTTTCTTTCCATTTTATTATCTTTTAAGTAGTTGCACCAAGGAGAGGCCACTTCACAAGGCAGCTTGCGATGACAACACATTCTGAGGGGAGTCACACTTCAACACTCTCCTCTCCCCCTCTCCAAAGAGGGATTCGTTTAAAGAAAAGAACATGGAAGTGGTTCGGGGGAGAAGTTACAAGACAGGCTGTGGAAGACTCATATTCAACATCTGCGCCTGTGGGATTCTGAACACCTAGGGAGAAGAGGCCCAGAGAAGAGTCCATGCTGACAACTTGAGCTTACAGCAGGCAGAAGAGACACCAGCAGAAATACTGAATGCTTTCCTGCTCGGGATGGAGACCTAAGCAGCCCACGCACGAGCCGCACATCCTGTCTTCCATTTTACAGCAGCCACACTCAAAAAGTGAACATAGCAAAGTAAAAATACGGTAACTAAACGTAGCCGAAACATCACTTTGACCGAACCAGTGACTGAAGTGTTTTCTATTAGGTTAGCCTCGGGAAGACAGTGCACAAGGTAACTGCAGAGCATGCTCGACATGGACTAGCCAGTAGCCGTGCAGCTGGGTAACGGGTGGCTATAGTCACTCCGTGCTTCCAGTGGCTCTAACGCAAGACAGTGCAGCCTCCAGGAGCTGTCTGGAGAAATAGGTCTGAAGTGCAGTAGGGCAATGTAGACCAGGGGGAAAATACTGCAACTCCTTTCTGAATATTAAGTGAGGTTTCTTAACCTGGCAAGCATACATGTCTTGAGAAGAAAAGAAAGCTTGCCAGAGCTTAGAGGGCTTCAGTATTTAAGAGAGGAGCTTACAACCGAAGAAACACACACACACACACACACACACACACACACACACACACACACACAATCTTATAGCTCTCTATAGAGGCAGAAGATCTTACTAATATTTTGGTGACAGAAAAACGCAAGCACTAAGCCAGTCCCACCTTGCTGGTGGAGGAAAATGTCCCTGGCACCCTTTGGTAAGAATGGTCCTGACCTTGCATCGCCCCTGCCTCTCTGAGGTCCATGAAAGGAGGTTGGTAGACTCCTGTCTGGCAAGGCCATGGGCTCCAGGATAGTGTACGTCCTGTAGAAGGTCTGTGTGTGCGAACCTGCAGGGAGAAGGATCGGCGTGCGTGTGCCACTCTCATGAGGCTGCGAAAGCCGTCATCTCAGGCGAACGTGGACTTGACTCTGCCCTATGCTCTTCACACAGACGTCAAGTATGGCGCCAGCTTCACCTGCGAAGCTAACTACCAGTGTTGAGTCACGGGAGTTATACAATGGGAAGTGCCATCGATGGGCATCCGTCTGACTAAAGTAAGATGGGGGGGAGCAGAAATAAAAGGCCACTGGTGTCAAAGAAAGAACGTACTTCTAGAGAATGAACCAGAGAACGGGGGGGGGGGGGGCTAACAAGAAGAAATCACAGTCCAAGAGCCTGGATTTTAGCCAATGGAGGAGGGTGGCCCATTTGTGCAGCTAAACCCAGGTCCCAGCTTCCCTCCCGGGACCTCTGGCTGAGGCAGGGGGTAACAACTGAAAGTGGAGACAGCAGGGTGCTTGTGCCATATCAGATCTCCATCAACACGCAACCCCAAAAGAGCACGATGTGAGAGATTTGTAAATCAGCTCTTAGGGTGCTGGCCCTGGGGCAAATAGCACAACAAATTAATCCTTTCTCCATGAAACACAACAAAGTTTGTATCTATGCTGAATTCAAATTTGCTCATTAGCACTGACATGTGTCTAATGAGGTTATAATGCTCTGGGACAAAGATCAAGCCACTGAGCACACACAGCCAGGAGAGGAATTGGAGAAGGATAAGAAGAGGAGGACCCGAGAGCAGCTCTGCTCCAGCTTTTGTGTGAATCGCCTGGTTCTGGACGTCTGAGGTCCAGAGCCTGGGAATCTGCATTGCTGAGGCTCTGGCTGAGGATCTGCATGCACTAAGCCCCATGGCCTTAGAACTCACCAAGTCCACTGCCCTATACGAGGCACCAGGCCCCAGGGCCCTGAAACCTAGGACAAGATGCAGGTGGATACCTCCTTCATGCTCCTGAGAGACATTTGCAAGTCTGTCCCTAGATCCGTGGGTTCACCTGACAATCTTAACTAGAAGCCTAGGAAATAGGCTGGCCAAGCATTTTCATTTCTCTGGTGACAAAGAAGTTCCAACACACTGGATTTTCCAGGGTAAACTCTTCACCCTACTGGGAGTCTTACTCGATGACTTAGAATCTAGCATCAGGCTTATCACTTCCTAGCCCGCCCAGACTCTAAGTCAGGAGGCAATGACCTTAGAAGAACCAAGGTCCTATCCTGAAAATCACCGAGGCCAGATCTGCAAATAAGGCTGGGATTTTGCAGCACTTTCTACTATTGCAGTGACAAGTGTTCATCCAAGAGACGACCTAAGAAGATCTCAAAGCAAGGCCCAACTCACAGCAGTGTAAGTTAATAAGCTGAGAATGATCCCTTTTCACTAGACAGATCTATGTTGGTTTCCTCACTGGTAAGCATACGCCTAACTTATCACTAACTTGTACCAATTTCAAAATATCCTTCTGAGACATTTTTGGCAAGAGCAAATTGGCAGTTAAAAAAAGCAGCATTCCTAAAAAGGAAGAAAAAGTTATTCTCTGCACAATCAAAATTAGAAAGGAAAAAAATTCTACCTCTCCATCATTGTTATTTTACTCCCTACAGTTGGGCCTGTTGACTTCAGATAAAACAATGGACACTTTGGAAAGAAAGGGTAGAAAAACTTTGGACTATTGAATGCTAGCTGTGCATTCTGAGAGAAAAAGAAGACCTGGACGCCGTGTGTCCTCAGAATTCAGTGTTCTGTGAGCCAGCCCCCAATGCCTCTCGCTCTTTGCAGTTTACCTGCTCAAATAGGATGCCAATGAGGTTTGACTAAATTAGTTGGCTTAATATTCATGGGCCTAGGACACTTAAAACAAAGGAAGGAAATAAGTGTGGCTAAATATATACAATGCATTTGAAATAGGTAAAGGAGAGAACCCTCGACACTCAGCTATCATTAGCTGGAAATTAAAGGAGGCAGGAGCTGCCCTATTATGCTTTATAAACAGCCCAGCTGCTGACTTAATGGCAGTGTGAGTAGCATAGCCAAGGAATCCTTGCTCCAATATTCATAGGAAAGGTATTGTACAAATCCAATAGTTCATGAAATTAACAAGGAAAATGAGCTGGTGTGAAGCAACCTGGCAGGTAATAGGAGGCCTCGTGAGTGCTTTCCTGGAGCACACAGAACACTTTTTAAAAAGAGCTCGGGGAGACAACATGTATATCAATGAGGCGGTATGGTGCTGGAATTTCTTAAAATAATCCTTTGCATTTAAATAGACTCCAAATTCTCTGTTGGCTATAAGTCTTTTAAAGAAGCACTATGAGCTCAAAATGTCAATAAGAGGCAGTGACACCAGTCCAGTGATATTGCCAGCTGTCATTTGAATCAACCTAAAGCTACCACATACCAATGATTTGAGGTTAGGCATCATTGTCACCATTTATACATACCTCAACTATTCAGACAGCAATTTCCCTTCCATAAGCCTCAGTAGACTGAGTGAAACACACACACTCATTGAAAGGCCCAAACGGGAGCTGGAAGTATGGCCTGGTGGAACAGTGCTTGCCTAGCATGCATGAAGCCCTGGCTTTGATTCCCTGGCATCACATACACAGAAAAAGCCAGAAGTGGTGCTGTGGTTCAAGTGGTAGAACACTAGCCCTGAGAAAATACAAGGATGGTGAGAGAGAGAGAGAGAGAGAGAGAGAGAGAGAGAGAGAGAGAGAGAGAGAGAGAGAGAGAGAGAGAAAGAGAGAGAGAGAGAAAATAAAGAAAGAGAGAGAGAGAGAGAAAATAAAAGGCAGACAATGTGTTTCCTTCCACTTACAAACCAATAGACATGCGATGAAAAACAACATCTTCTCCGCAGACACTGCCAAGAGCAAGCTGACTGAAGCTGGCATTAGCCGAGCATGAAGCCGAAAGGGTTTCCATGGAAGCAAGGATGTGACTTCTGCTTTTCCCAGACAGAGACCCGTCCACATCTTCCAGAACTGCTGCATGAGGGAATGGAAATGCTACCAAGTTTGAAGAGTTGGCAAACGTCAACCAGTTGGTTGTCACCGTAAATCCACCTGTAAATTAAAAGGTACAAAGACCCTTCTCATGGACAGAAATACATTCCCATCAATACTATTAGCATTTTCACTCGCATCGATTCACAATTTTACACACACTGACTTATTCAACCAAGAAAAAAACCAATATCATGAGTGAGCGCTGCACAGCAGGGGCACTGGAGGCGGCCAGGACAGGAAGACTTGCCTCATCCCACCACAGCCCACACCTACGTCTCTGATCCCCGAGATTCCCTAGACACGGTGAACATGTGAACAACATCTCCCTGGCGGTCTCTGGGCATCCATCAGGTCTTCTGCTGTTGAAAGTGCATGTAAGTCCATCGCCACTCATCTGTCCATCAGTCCATCCAACCCCATGCACTCATTTTATGAATGAACTTCCCAGTGACAGCACCCTGAGCAAGAGAGATGCCAGAGATGGAAGTTCAGCTGAAGCACACAGGCAGGGCTGTCACCGGGATGGGTAGAAGATTCGCTGCGAGAGCTTCCCTTCCTCTAGGGTTTCATTCAGGGAAGTTGAGGAACCATGTCTACCCATGTAACCTTATGACTGAAAGAAGGATAGGCTCGCAAGGGCTTTGCCAGAGTTCACCATTACCAACTTGAGCAAGATCTTACTTACCAAGTTTATTTGAACTTACCCTGTCCTTGAGAACAGCTGGAACAGGTTCTAATAGCCACACAGTTGAAGAGATCAAAATTAATAAAGGTTGTGTTGGAAATCATCATTTCCCTTCTTCTGGGAGTTTTAATCCCAGCAGACATGCACAGGTTTCCCTGTATATGTATTTTTTTAAAGAATAGAAAGAAAAACAAGGCAAAATAAAAGAACTAGCCACATGAAATACAGCTTGTGATACACAAGTGAAAATAATTTCAAGAATAGAAAGATGAGCTACTAAAAGTAGAAATACTCTATTTAAGTAGTAGAGTATTAGCCTTGGGCAGAAAAGTTAAGGGTCACTGCTTACGCCCTGAGTTCAAGCCCCATACCAGCACAAACAAAAAGAAGGAAAAACAAGCAACAAAAATAACAACAAAAAGATAAGCTACAGAGTGGGAAAAAATAGTTGCCAACTACATTTAATTTGTATCTATAATACATAGTTAACAATCTGCAACCTACCTTCCCCCAAATAAGAAAACAGACAATTCAACTGAAGAATAAAGAAAAGAAAATGAAAGATACTTCTCTAAAGAGAATGTATCCATGCCATGATAGTCACTCCAAGGGGGGAAATGCTTTGCAGCACATGAGTTAGAGAAATGCAAATAAGCTCACCAAGATGCTCTATCTACCTATCAGAATGGTCATTTGAAAAGGTGATAATACCAAGGACTGATGAGACAGACAAAGGCTTACAGCCCATGTGGTGCGGGTGGAAAATGGGACTGCCATTGAGGAAAGCAGTTGGCAGAGGCTCATCAAATTCAATATATCCTCAGATTGACCTCACAGTTCTACTCCTGAGTACTTACTTTTACACAATTGTTATGACAAAGCCATTTGTCATAACCAAATCAGAAGACCAGTCAAGTGCTTCGCAATAAATCAATGAGGAAAACAATGCTAACATCAATAGTGTGGAAAAAACAAAATATTGATACATACAAGGTGAGTGAACACCTTTGGGAGTAAACAAAGCCAGTTCTAAAAGATCTCATACCACCTGATCCCAGGCCTCTCATGACCGAAATACTGAATTATTGCAATGTTCAGAGAAATGACACAGTTTACAGACATACTAGTGTGCCAAAGAAGCCAGGTAAGAATGGAGCTGTGTCCTCTGTGATTCCATTTATAGAAAACTCAGAATGAAAAGGGAGTCTGGATGGGCAGGAGTGTGTACAATGCTTCCCCTTTAGTTCTTTCTCAGGCACAGTCTCATTATTTGCTCAGGTTGTCCTCTGACTGTAATCCTTTTCATGTACCTCCTACATAGCTAGAATTAAAGGTAAGAACCACTACACCAAGCTTATTAGTTAAGATGGCCTCTCCCCCAGGCTTTGCCTGGGCTTGCCTTGAAACATTAGCCTCCTCATCTCTGCCTCCTAAATAGCTGAGATTACAGATGTGAGCTACCATGCTTAGCCTGATTTTTCAAACAATGAGGAGTTTCCTAAATTAACAGATGAGTTACTTAAAGGTAAATGGATCTTTTCCTCTTTATTATACTTTTAGGATTTCCCAGAGCCTTTAGTACATTTTTTTCTTCTTAAATTTATTATAAATTCATCATGTACAACATATTATGGGATAAATGTAGACAGAGAAGCAGTTATTATAGTGAAACAAGTCAGTAATCTCCACCATCCCACAGATTTGCTCATACATTCACCACCTCGCATGGTTTTTAATTTTCTGAGATAAAAGCAGGTACTAGCTGCTTATTTCATGACAGTCCACTCAGTGCGGTGGTACACGCATGCAATCATGGCACTCAAGAAGAAGAGGCAAAATGACCATGGGTGATAGGCCCCATTGGGCTACAAAGTGAGAAAAGTGAGATGCAGTCTAAACAAAATCACAAATACAATCTAATTGTGCGGGTTATGGTCTTCATGTGGAACATTAGATCTGGAACTTGTTTTAGGTTTCAGAGATCAGAAGGTATTGTAAATGTGATTCATTCAAGAGCCTCCTCTCTTGGGGTGAGGCTTTTATGGGAGATATTGTACAGGGACTAAGCAGAGCTCATTTTCAAAGTCATTTCTACCTGTAAATGAGACCATTTGATTTGAAGTTGGCAAGATTTCAATACTGCTCCACAATATTAATCTTAAATAATTTGTGTGTATCTGTCGATATGCTTGTCCTAGAGCTTGAACTCAAGGCCTAGATGCTGTCCCTGAGCTTTTTAAAGCTAAAAGCTAATGCTCTACACTCAAGCCACAGCTCCACTTCTGGCTCCTCGGAGGTTAGCTGGAGTAAAAACAAACATTTCAGATTTTCCTACCTGAGTTAGCCTTGAACAGGATTATAGACATGCGCCACCAGTGCCCAGTTTTGAAATTTTTTTTTGGTCAGTTGTGAGGCTTGAACTTGGGGGGAAGGTGCTGTCCCTGAGCTCATCTGATTGAGGCTAGCACTCTACCACATTGAACCTCAGCCCCACTTTTGGATTTTCAGTGGTTAATTGGAAATAAGAGTCTCGTGGGGATTTTTCTTTCCCAGCTGGCTTCCAATCATGATCCTCAGATCTCAGCCTCCTGAATAAGTAGGATTGTAAGTGTGAGCCACCAGCACCCAGCATGAATCTTGAATCTCCGTAACTGGACTTCCCAAATCATACTTCCATTTCTCTACCTGGCATTCTGACTGGGCCATCTTTGAGGCAACATCCAGCTCTGGTATACAGACTTCTCTAAAAACAAAAGCACTCAACTTTTCAAATCAAAAACTCTTGTCTGACTCTTCAGCTCCATGGGCTTCAGCAGGTCACACCCCAAGGCTGTGATTTGTTTGTTTTTTTTTAATCTCATGATAAGCACTCTTTTGTCATAATTTATCATCTCTCAGTTTATGTCTCTCCTCCAAAACAGTGTCAGTTAAGCATCAAGGAAGATAGCATAGCATTCATTTACTAGGACAGTTAGTTACACAGTTTAAGGGGCATTTTGTTTTAGCATCTACTCTATGATTGGTCCTGCCTAGAAACAGGACTTTGGACGGTCTATGAATGTCTGTCATAAAAGAGCCAGGGAACCCACTGCTCAGCTTCCACGTTCCCTCTGCCTGCCTGCATCCTGGTGCACAGACTGTGCAACGATGGAGAAATCAGGCAGCAAGGTTTTCATCACCCTTAACCAAGGGAGTACAGCACAAAATCCCATAGCTCTCAAAACCACATGAACGCCACATTCTGAATGGAGAAAGAGTCCCATTAAGGAAATAGCCAAATGTCTTTCCTACCATTAATATATACTAATTATAAATAAGTAATCACTACAAGAGAATGACATTATCATAGATGAAACTTTGCAGGAAATCCATCACAGAGCAGAAGGCCAGTGTGGAATCATCCAATCCCATGATTCTTGTAAGAAATTTAGATTCAAGGGTAGGGAAGGGAGGAAAACAAGATGAGGGGTGGGGATTGGCGAAGGGAAATGGGGACCAAGACATGAGAAAGGGATTCAATGTATGTGAAGAAATGCACCTTCTATCTGGTGAATATAACAAAACCCTTCTAGTAATTACAAAAAAAAACTATGAAAACAAGAAATTTAAATTTGAGCTATTAGGTTTAATATGAATTTGGATAGATAATAAGCTTAAATTGCAGCTGAATAAAAAATTCTTTAAGTTACTAATGATGCCTGTGATTTGTATGGAATTACTGTAACACTGAAATCATGGGTACATTTGAATTTTAGTTAATATGGTGGTTAATAGAAGCAAGTTCTCACTTTATCAATGACACTTCAGGAGTCACTAAAGAATGCTACAAAGATTGTTTAGATTGTACAGTCAAGAACATTACGACAGTGATCCTGCCTTGATGGACAGCCTCAAACAACCATGCCAACGCACTTACCTTGCCAGTAAAATGACCCAGTAATAAGCTGTCGGAAACTGAAGTATTCGCATCACTCTCCAAGATGTCAATTCCAAAATCTCTGCAAGAATACACCTGGAAGTTTTTCAGGTGAAGATTGCTGCTTCTAAAAATCTATAAAACAACAACAGGTGATGGCAAAGGTTCTGAGGCTTGGCTTTTGCCTGTGGCCGTCCTGAAACATCTTCAACTATTAAGGATAAATAAGCAGCTTTTGTCCAAAAATAGCAGCACAGAGGCCTCAGAGTCGTGGTAAGCCCAGTGCTAGCCTCTTCTGGCGATTCCCACACTCTACTTTTCATTGCTCCTATAGCAAACAATATACTAAAAGGTCAATGGGAATTCCTCCCCTACTTTAAAACAGTTGTACAGTGGCCTAACCATGCAAAATTAATGCAGAAAGATCCAGCACCCCAAAGCTCCGGGGCCCTGCCCTGTCTGTCATTACAGTCAAGAGTAGCTCACATGGAAATCGGTATTTAACGTCAGTCATGGGGCATGAGTACAGATTCACTGTGTGCATTCAACATGGCTTATGGTCTCCAGTCGATAGCTGTGACAACTGGGATGAGAGTGTCTGTGCCAGGAGCCAGCAGTCCATGTGCTCATCCATAGTTATATACAAATAGCTAGATAAAATGGAAGCTCAGGAAATTTAAATACAATGCACTTTTTGATCACACAATTCGCTCACCATCCTGGCTGTGCAAGTCTCTCCAGAGATTGCTGAAAGAGCCTAGCCTCGAGACAAGGACTTCTCTTACTCAACAATTCCCCCACCTCTCTCTCTCACACGCACATGCACGCGCGCATGCACAATGCCACTGATTCTTTAAAGCTGTGCTGACATCACAAATGGTCCCCCTGAGCAACAAAGCATGGCTGCTACCAGGAAGACTTGTTAGAAGAAAGCAACTCTTAATTTTTTGAAGGTTAAAGAAACTCACCTTGGCACCACCTGCACTTCCCCAAACCATGAAATCCTGGAACAAAGCCGGAGCACTGTCGTGCTCCCAAGGTGGCTGGAATTTAGGGTATACAAAGAGGCCAAGCCTAGAAAGAGAAAGAACAAAACGTAGTCAATGGATGCATTTCTCACTCCTTGCTTTTTCCCATTGGGCTTTTAATGTTTTTAATACATGCTTTTATCTTTTAATGAATGCCCAGCAAAGGCACATCTTTGTACGTGCACCACTATATGTATGCATTGGTGTCATGTTCACTTTAGGGAAAGCAGGTCTTCCCCCCACCATGCCCGCACTTATCATTTCTTTGTGGTGAACAAACCCTTTCTTCCAGATTTTATTGAACTATACATCCCGCTGTCATTATCTCTAGTCGCTAAGCTACATGATACGACACCAGAACTTCCTTACTGCAACGTACTCCCTTCTGACTGGCTTTCTTCCACACTCCTGCCGTCTACTCCTCCCAGCCTCTGAGAGCTATGATTCCATTCTTAACTGCTTTGAGATTATGTGAGCCTTGTCTTCGGGTGTCTGGCACATTTCACTTAACATAGTGTCTTCCAGTTCCACTCACGTTGTTAGCCATGACAGGATTCTACATTTTTGAGGGCTTAATTACCACTTCCACAATTACTCTATAAACCTGTAAGTAAACATGTTGGGTGGTATGCAGGTACTTACAAATGTATTCGTTGAAATATGGTAGATTCAAGGGAGAGCTCAAATAGCATAACTCCACAGAAAGGCAGAGTCCAAAGCCCAACAAAAATAAACAGCAGGAAACGGGTTCAGCAACAGGAGGTGGCGGGGAGGGAGGGCAAAGGAAGAGACGAAGAATGAAGAGGAAAACGGCCTTTGGGGGAATGCAGTCAAGAATCCATGCATATACCACACAATTCCAAAAAATAAGGAGGGGTGAGAAGGTCTAGAGAATGAAGGAGGATTGACACTGATCAGGATGCAGCGAATTCATAAACTGCTTTGTGAAGGGGCAGGTCCTTTCTCCAATTACTTTTGACAAATGGAATTCTGCCGCTTGAGGTTATGTAAGAGAATCACAGGCATAGAACTCTCGGTGAAGTTAACCCCTGACCAAAGGAAAACCACGATGTGTACGTCAGAAATCCGGCACGAGTGATGTGACAGAAGCTGAGAACAAGCCCTTGGCAGTGGTGGTGGGATGGGAAAATGGGAAGAGGTTCATGAAAAGGTGCAAGGTTCCTGCTAAACCAGACAAAGGAATCCAAGAAAAGACACTGTGCAGTGCCTTCCCTACAATTAACGATACTGTGTGGTACAGAGGCTACCTCTTCCACCAAGTGTCTCTCAATAACTAAACAACTAGTTAATGAGATTACTAATTAACGTACATATCCATTAACTAGCTAATTAGAACACTAGAAGAAAATGTTTAGGACCCATCAATGTATTTGTGCCATAGATTATGGCCGCTTTCCCAAGTATATAATTATTCCCAAACTTAGCAATTGTATTCACAATATATTTATAGCATGTTCAACTAGCCTTGAGAAAGCTCCAGGACAGTGTCCAGACCCTGAGTTCAAGTCCCAGGACTGGAAAAAAAAATACTGATACTGTAGCATCACCACATTGCAAACAAATGCCAAAGATTATACCATTTGGTGAGTGTACTGTAAAACAAATGCTAAACGCAAACATTTTACCCAAACATACATGAGTTTCCCCAATGGTACCTGGTACAAGAATGTGCTCTGTTGTGTGTAAAGGACAGGAGTGGAGCCTGCCATGCCTCTCTGGTCACAAGATGGAAAAAGTAGCCATAGCCAGCCGCACACACTGAGTTCCTCTGCAGAAATCAAGGGTTATTTCAAAATACAATCATTCCAACCAAGTGTGTTAAGGTTGCTGTAAAAGGAAGACTTACTTGCGTTTTCTACTTCTTCATTCGTTTTCTGTCCGGCTATGTGAAAGTTTGTAACACTCCCCTCCCCCTCCTACACACACAGGATCAAACACCCACTTCTTCCAAGCATCTCAGCTACACACACACACACACACACACACACACACACACACACACACACACACGCATATCTCTGTGGTCAAGTTCATGGATCATCAAGGCCTTATAAGAGACGGAAAGGTTCCGGCCTCCCTTGAACAGCCACCGCCCACAGAGGCACTCAGAAAGAAGATTCTTTCAGTGAGTGGAGAGGACAGGTGGAATCATGTACCCTGTGCCCCTAGCACTTCAGGAACGTTTCTCAAGGGTATCTCTTGTTGGGCAGGAAATTGCCACCTTGACGCCATGTCAGCTGATAAGGCTGACTTTTCTTGTAGAAAGAAACACATCAGCAGTCAAATCACATTACATCCCAGCCCCTTTACTCTCAGTTCCAATTGGGTATGCAATCAACGATTCATGGGGAAGGCATATAGGTATGCAGGCGGGCAGCAGCTTGCAGGGAAAGGTTTAAGGCAAAGCAGGGAATTTTGTGTGGAAATCAATTCTTTGCGGAAGTCAATGTATTATGGACATTCAAGCAAGAGAAATTCCAGAGAGAAATTAACTGTCCGAGTAAGCCGGCTCCTCAGGTGTACATCTGTAGTGGCTAGGGGGAAAAAAAGAAACGAAAAGAAAGAAAGGAAAAAAAACTGAGTTAACCCTTCAGGCAGCTCTTAAATATGCATTACCGATTGAGTAGGGAGAGCTAGAGAACACAGAATTCCTTACAAAATTGATTCGCAAACCAGAACAAATTTCCCCTCAAATTAAATGGACGCCTCCCCAGGGCTCTTCTTGAGGGTTTTCCCACAGACTATCCTAGACACAGTCTTCTCACAAGAAGTTTCTAGCACCTACACAAACAGGGGATCCCCAAGTTCTGCACACAATGCTCCCCTACTGAGCCGGAGAAAAGCTCTTTGTCCTGCAAGGATACAAAGAGGTTCGGGAAGGTTCTGTGTTCTGCAAAGCCTGGAGCCTCTGCTCATAAGCAAAGAAGCCCTGGGACGGGAGATAGAGATCCACAGTTATCGCTGTTGAAGAAAAGAGGCTAGGCATAAAATATACCAGAAAGATGCAACGGTGCATGGAAATAGCCAGGATGAACCGGTCTTTGGAGAGCAGAGGAAAGGAAAAGCACAGTTCCATGGAGATCACCCAGAGGGGTGGTATCTGTAAGTGTCTGATGGCGTGTGTGTGTGTGTGTGTGTGTGTGTGTGTGTGTATGTACACACACACATATATATGTATGTATAAAAATGTATATAGCTTCTTAGAGAATCTGCCTTGCCTTGGAAGGGCAGACAAATCGACCAGCTGATGACCTGAAAAATCAAAATGGTATATTCCACATGAAGTGTGCATGAGCTGTACAGCCTTGAAGACGAATATACCATCCAGGTACCCAAGTGCATGCCAAAGTGAGGGTTTTTTTTTAAATACTATGACTGAGAGTTTGGTCTTAAGCATGCCATCTGGGTAATTATAGAATGATATAAAACAACCACAAACTATCACATAGGCTTGAGGGTCTCTTCCCTGATCTCCAGGCCAAGAATTTCAAAAGCAGAAGCACATGTGTGAACAAATGAAGAGGATTAAGCCACCTTTTTCAGGCCTAAACAAGGGCTTTCATTCAGTGGATAACACTGCGCTCCTGCAGAGTCTGAACTGTGACCTTATTTCATTGCCCAGGTGTGCTGATGTCATCATTGAGGCAAGCTGAAATTATTTCAATATCAAAAGCTTAAAATAACTAGGAGAATACTAATTAATTATAGTAATACAATGACTTATCAAGTTTGAGTACATTAAGCTATACTGCTTGAACCAGCCACCTTGCAAGACAGAAAGTCTACCAGCTGGAGACAGTTCCTCAGAGCAAAGAAATGTTGCTCTTCTAAATACAATAACTACCCTGGAGAGCCATGTCCTCCCTCTGCATCCCTTCTTGTTTTGCATATTTCTCACAGGAATATACCCATGTCACTTTTACTGCAGGCCCCTTAGGATTGCGCTAGCATAAAGGTGTATTTCTAAAATATCTTCCTCAAAGCACTCTGTTGTATCACCCACACAGGACACCCTCAATAAACGCTTTACTTGCTCACTGACTACAGTGGGATTTGTGTCATCCTAAGGGACAAGTGATGCTCATAACTCTTCATTTTGTCCACATAATTCCCAGTGGTCACCTGTGCCCACAGAAATGACACAATTCAGACAGCAGAATACAAAAGACACAGAATGGCTGAAAGCTAGATTCATGGTTGAAAAGTTGGGCTGGATTTTGTGAGATTCAATACAACAGATGAGTCTGACGGGATCCAAGTGATATCGTTGACTGAACTATCTCTTCAGCCTTCAGAATGACTTTGAAATATTCAAAACTATTTATTTTCCCTTTACCCTTATTCTTCAATTATGGAATTATACCAACGTTCTTACAATTTAGTGTATTTTTACTGAGCAACTTCTACGTGATAGACATTATACTCGGACCCTAAAAGCTAATAAAGAGAACTAGTGTCGCTGAAGATGAAAATGTCAGAAATTTAACTAATGATCTTGCATTACCAGCTTTCCCTGAAACTATAGCCTCAGAACACATGCACTGCATTTGTTTAACTTTGTAAAGGACAAGTGAATGAAGAGAAATGAAGAGAAAGCAATTGGTAGTTGTGGATACCATTTTTCCACTGATGGCTGAGTAGGGCTCAACCGGCCAGTCCGCAGAGACTCTTGGGCCACACCAGCTTTGTGGAGGGCCCTCTGGTCCATTGATCCCACGAGTCAGTGCCCAGGGACACCCATGCGGGACAGAGTGCGCCTCTCCCAGGGTGGCAAAGATCCTGCAGCTTGGTGAGCCAAACAGCCACTTCCTCAAGACGTCTCAGCATAGTCAAGATGTGGCCAGATAAGGCGGCTCAGGGCTTCAGAGGATGGCCGCCCCACAAGCCTGCCATTAGCAACAAGTGAAATGCAACTCATCTACACTTTGGTTTCTTCCAGTCCGTGCAGTTCTGCTTCCTTTCCTTTCTTATTAGCTACCCCTATTAGGCACCTAAAATGGTGTGTAAGTGCTATCCTTGGAACAGACACAATTAAGAGTCTAAAGAGGGTTGCCCAGATAACCACAACTTTTATGAGGGGTTAGTCAGCTGAAAGTAATTACGAGTAGATGATCAGCAGAAGCTGCTCATCCTCTGAGCTCCTCAGAAGCTCAGCATAATCGTTACGAGGTGGGGATACCCCGCCAGAACATCCCGGGAAACTGAGGCCCTCCTCCACTCCCACGGTGAACTGCGTCCACTGGAAAAGGAAAGTGAACAGCTCCACTCATCTGGATGCAATGGCTCACCCACAGATCTGTGGTGAAAATGTACCCGGAAAATTTCATTTCAGAAGATGGTTAAAATTTTACCAAGAGAAATTAAGATAAAGCTATCCTATGTAATGGGATAAAAAAGAAAAAAGAAATCTCTCCAAACCTGATATAATCCACACACCTAAGTTAGTTATAAACACTCTTCAAAGATAGCTGGAGCCAGTAATTCAGGGAGGTATTTAGTTCTCATTCATCTAACAGACCAGAAAAATGACCAATATCGATTTTGTTTTGATCCACGGAGGCATTGCTTCAAAGAGTGCTTCAGGAACCTCAGAGGAAAATGAAGTGATGAAGTTTACCCTAAAGTCCTTGTTTAAAACCAAATTGTCAACTAATTTCTTCATACAAATGTGCATCAAGCCAATGACTGAAACCATCCCAGAGAAGCTACTGTCTCCAAGGACTGTGGAAGGGATTTATACCCTCTGAGCTCTGGCCTAACTCTCGTGCTTACCTCTATCACATTGGTGGGACTGCGGACGTAGATGCCAGACGGGGCCAGTGTTTCCAGACTAGAGAGACCCTCGGCACCAGAAACTCCAATGATGACATTGTTTGTTATCATATTGCCCTGTTCTGACCTGTCTGATTTGAGAGAGAGAGAGAGAAGGAGGGAGGGAGGGAGGGAGGAGAGAGAGAGAATCAAATTCAGGATACTCACCAACACAAACTAAGACAACTCTACATCCTTGATTCTCCTAAATTATCCTTTATATGATATATAAATAGTACACGTGGAGATATGCATATATATGCAACTCTCCCATATAATGTATTTTATTATTATGTGTACATGATACTAGCATATTAGCTACCCCTATTAGGTACCTAAAATTGTATGTAAATGCTGTATTTGGAATACACACAATTAGTTTAAGGAAGGGTGGACAGATATAATACACACATATATGCCTATAATAACATATATTATATATACCTTTAGAAATAAGTTAGCATTCAAGTTTCACACATTCAACATTCCACCATCAGATCTTAATACAAAATATGTGACAATTGTGAATAGACTGAAAATAGATTTAAAACCCAGACTGCATATTTACCACACTTTCTTCCAGGAGTGGCTTCTTGGAATGGGTTTCTTATATCCATGTACATCCCTGAGAAGGAAAAAAATCACATTGCTTCAGCACATTTGATGCCATTCATGAAGACACGAAACCCTGCAATACTACTTTTTTTTCTGGATATTGGCTATTTTGATTTTGTTTTTATTTTGATTATGTCTTTTTTTAATCTGTGAATCAGACAAAGAAATAAAGATCCAATGGATTTTGTAGTTCTGGGGAGTCACAGGACCAAAGAACTGGGAAACAGATCTTTCTCCTCCCTCAGTATTCAAGCTGAGTGACTCCTTCCTCCCACAGAAGGTCTCAGATGTCCTGGAAGAATAAGCTGGACTGTGCCTGGAAGCTTCTCACCCAATGAGGGAGGAATAGAAGAAAACGGAAAGACCACAAGACGACATAAGGAATGTTTAATCACTTGAGTGTCATCAACAGGCAGGCAGGCAGGCAGTACCCTTGCCAAAGCCTCGTTTATAGAGCTTTGTGTATCTTCCTGAGTTGTTTCATAGGTCTGGGTTTGGAAATGTGGAGCAATCTTGAGACAAATACTGCAGCATATTGACCATACAGCAGATGCCACTATACACTTAAGCAAGCTGCTTACAGTGATGGCTAAATTGAAACTTGAGAGTTTCAGACACCAAACAACCCATAATGGTCTGAAGGCCAAATTTTTGCTCAGGAATGATAATATGACAAGAAGTGAGTTTGCTTTACTTACCTACCAGCAGAGCATGGCCTAAAATCTTGTAGAACACGTTGCCGTCCACCCTCAGGCCCCAGGCCTCGTGCATACCGAGGCCTCTGCTGAAGGAGTCCCTCACTGTACAGCCATGAATGTAGGAACCTGGAAGGAAAGACGAAGACAGAAATTCCCTCCGGATCTTACTGCTGACTGCAGCCAAAGCAGCTACGCCATCATGGAAAGTATTTTCCCACACAGCAGACTACTGGCCCTTAAGGATAAACAAGGATGGAATCCAAATATCAAGTATGAAAACAGAGAAAATCATCTGAGAAAAGGGAAGTGCGATCAGAGCACAACATGGCCTCCTGACAGCCATCTTTGCCATAATCTCCATGGCAACATGGAGGCTGGGGTTCAGAGCGATGGAAAGTCCCCCTCACGGGTCAACTCTAGTCCTTGCAAACTGTGTCTTCCACAAGGAGGCATGGTCCTTATTTCTTGAGCTGGAAATTAATATTTATAGCTTCTGTGCAAGCACTATTTGGGGCCCACAATGATCAGTATTCCTATTCACAATTGTTAGCAAAAGCCAAGGGGTGATCTAAGGATCATGCATCTCACACTTGAATGTGTTAGGTTTATGAAACCAATGGGATGATATGTTTAGTTATGCTTAAAAGGAATAATAAATAAATATTTAGGAAAATAATAGCTCTGATTCCACATCTGGGCTCTGTACTTAATGCCCTCAAATATTATTCCACGATCTGAATCATTCAATAAATAAATACTCACTGAATTAACAATGCACTCACAAAAAGGTTTCTGTCAATCACAGATTGCATCTAAAGTAATGGCTCTATACAATTATAGGGGAGTAAATAATTCCTGTCATTTGGTCATGTAGAACCTGTCATCTCAAATACAATGCATTGTTCAAGTTCAGCACGATGCTGCTACGAAGAAACCTTTTAGCTTAGTGTGGTGGCTCACGCCTGTAATCCTAGCTACTCAGGAGGCTGAGATCTGAGGATCAAGGTTCAAAGCCAGCCTGAGCACAAAAGGACCTGAGACTCTCATCTCCATCTAACCTCCAGAAAACAGGAAGTGGGGCTTGGCTCCAGGGTAGAGTGGTAGCCTTGAGCTGAAGAGCTCAGGGACAACGCCCAGGCCCAGGGGTAGGGTGGTAGCCTTGAGCTGAAGAGCTCAGGGCCAGTACCCAGGCCGAGTTCAAACCCCATGACCCACCAAAAAAAAAAAATCTATTACGCTTCTAGTTACATGAAACTACAGCCAATAAAATTATGTACAGCCCATAACACATGAATGCATGATAAAGTAACAATTCCATTATGAGTTTATGTGTTCACTATACTCCACTTCTAACCATTATTTTAGAGTGGACTTCTACTTATAACTTTTTAATGTTTCTGTGAAGCAGTAGGCTGTACTATACCAGCAACAACCTCTTACATCTTGGGTCTATCTCCCTTGACTCTGCATCAAGAATTGGCACACAGCTAGCTAGATGCACAGGGTTCATGCCTATTTCCCCACTGCTTGGGAAGAAAACAGGAGGACTGTAGTTCCTGGCCAGCCCAGAAAAGAAACACATTGTCTCTGCCTACCCAAAGAAGCACATTTGCATTTTAACAAGGACTCGCAAATGATATCTTAATCCTATTTTTCATATAAAACTGAATCTATATAAATAGAAAAGGGTACAATTACTCTGTAGAAGTAGAAGAAGCAGGATAACTGAGTTCTGAGTATGGGAGGGTTCTCATGATGTTCAGCTGGGTAGTCACTGGGGTGTGACTACCAGACACTCATTTACTTAAAACAACCTCTGTATCTCATATGCTGCAGCATTATAAGCAACAGGCAGCCAGGCACCAATGGCGCACGCCTGGAATCCCATGAATCTCTTATCTACAATACCCAGAAACACAAAAAGCAAGAAGCGGAGGCACAGCTCATCACATCGTGTGTGTCAGGCCGAGCTCAAGAAAGGCCAGTGAGCATTCAAGGCCCTGAGTTCAAGCCCCACTGCTCGCACAAAAATAAATAAATAGATATTGATCAAATCTGTTAATTCATAAATCAGCAGCAGTAATCTAAGGAACCAGAAAGGCCCAAATGTGCTATAAACCACCCCAGTGTAATAGGAAAGGGACCACTGTCCTGCATGGCTAGTACAAATGAACAGAGAACTATCTGGAAAAGTCAAGGCAGGCATCCTTGACATGCAGATGGCCTGAAATGAAAGCCAGTGTCACGGGTTGCCTAGCAGCCTGCAATGTGGTCAGGTGAGACAGCCATTGCCTACTGAACAGCAGGCACCAGTCCAGGCTCCCTGCAGTCCTGATGTCTTGTCAGGCAAAGTGAGAGTGTGGGTGTCAGTAGTGCCAAGGGATGGGGACCAGTAGGAGTTGTAGCTATGATTCCCCCTACTTAGCCTCTGCACCCCAAATTGTCTGAATATCTGTCTAGGGTCGGGTTTCCATCCTGGATTGCTGGCCTTAGATTCCAGAACTTTTACCAGAGTCTGTGGCCCTGCTCTTTTATTCTGGTTCTGATCTTAAGAGTCTCACAAGATTGGGGAGCTTCTTGTCTCCTTCCTCTGCCTTTGTTTCTGGCCAGGGGCTGAGCACCTCCTCCTTGGTGTTCCCAAGATGGGCCCTCGGGTCTCGCCAACTCCCCACCCACTTCCCAGGCAGTCAATCCAGACAGCTTCCCGTAGAAGGCCTCCATTGTGCTGGGATTTCCAGAGGCCCGATGGCTTATCCTCTCCAAAGTCAATGTTCCTAGCTCACAGCTAATGACAGAGAGGACACACAGCAGAGGGTGGTGTGGCTCATCGCACACATGCTACCACACACAGATGTTCTCAGAGTTTACTGCTTTAGATTACCTGTCTCAAAATCGTAAGGATTATATGTTTAAAATTCAGACGTCTAGTCTTACTTGACACCAACATTAGCTCAACTCTGGGCTTTAATAAGCTGCATGAATGAACCCAACTTTGCCCTAGACTGTAAGTAATTACCCATCTCTGAACCCCTCTCCATGCCACACATTTCCCTTCAAGATCCCCTGTACACAGTGCCTGAATCATGGGACAGACAAGCGAATATAAACGCCATAGGCCTGAACCCCTTACCTCTCAGAGCTCCCACCAGAGTGATTGCGCTCGCGTGCTTGTGGAAGGCTTGCCCCACGTCCTGGAACTCGACTCCTCTCATCTGGACCAGACTGGGCCCCTCTGGGGAGGACAGGATGATGACTCTGGCCCCCAGATCCCTGGATCCTAGCACCTTCTCACTCTTGGAATACAAGCAATGCTTCAGATCATCTGAAACACAGAACGGAGTCCAGTGGACCAAAGGCACCTCAACAAATCTTCCTGTTGGTGAGGTTATGGTGGTACAATGGAGAAACCATGAACATTTATTTCATTCCTCCATCTTATTTTTATATCGATTCCTTTCTGTGGATTACCAATGACCACATCCAGTAATTATCAAGGCTAGGGCGTTACCTTTATTATTTCCAGTAACCCCTTAGGTGCCATCATTGTTGACACAACATGGCAGGTTAACCCACAGACACAACTTAAATGGATTTTTTTTTTGCCAGTCCAGGGCTTGAGCTCAGGGCCTGAGCACTGTCCTTGGACTTTCTCAAGGCTAGAGCTCTACCACTTGAGCTTCAGCACCACTTCCAGCTTTTTTCTAGGTATGTGGTACTGAGGAATCAAACCCGGGTCTTTGTGCATGCAAGACAAGCACTTTAACTGCTAGGCCAAACTCCCAGCCCCTTAAATGGATTTTATATCAATCCAAGTGATTATCAGGAAGATAATACACAGAAAATTTATCTTCTCAGAGCTGGCCCTTGTAGGGAAGAGATATGAATCCCAGGTGTTCTCACAGACTTGTTTAGTTTGAAACTGTCCTGTATAATTCCCTCTTGATAGAGCTTCATCTTGGCAAATGGAAGGCTCCAGAGCAGGAATTGACACACCTTGCACCTCTCCTTCCTAAATTGTGCCCCTGGTGAGGATAAGAACCTACTGAACCCAACACAGACAGCCACTATTGAGGCCACGTGGGGGCCGTGGAACTCAGAACGCCTCTGTGAAATAACCTCAGGATGACGAGAAAATTCTCGCCTGGCTTGATTCATTATTATCCATGTTAATGAAGCCAATCAGCAGCAATCACATCAAGCATTGTCATTCCTTAGTAAATTTCAGAGTCTGCTCCTTACCGATACTCAGAGAATGAAGAGCAGCTGTATATTTGTATCCTTTTTTGTGGTGCCAGTGGGCTGTATATTTTCAAGTGTCCAGACTTTATATTTGGGATTTAGTGAACTTATTATTCTCACACTAGAGCTCCTCCTTCCCTTCCTCCCTGCACAAACTGAGTGCTATGTTCTAATATTATGACAGTTACATTATAATTGATGAGACAGGAGCTGTTTCCCATTAGGAACTAACAGATCTGAATTATGGCAGACCGGCAGTATGATTGAACTCAACATACTGAAAAATGTAAGTGGAGAAAACTTGTGTGAGAATTACCAAGAGAATCTGAACAGAGCGAGAATCCCAGTTCACCAGAATTGCTACCGTTGTCAGTGGATTCTAACCTACTATTATCCAAAGATCTTTTGCACCTCTGGGCACGGATGACTTGAGTGGAAGGGAACGAGGTGAGAGCTTTCTGTACTACAACTCCCAACCCAACCACAACGTACACATACGCACACCTGCTCAAATGCTTGCCTCTGACATTCCTTCCCGAGTCCAGACTGGACCGCATACTGGACTCTGCTTCTGGCCGGTTCTCTCAGTCAGACTCATGCTCATCAACCTCTCACCCCGCAAACCTGCTCCTTTTCCATCTCAGTATAGAGCCTCATCATCCATCCAGAGCTCGTGCCTGGAAGTCATCCCGGACCAAAGTTGACAAATGATATCTTCACACCATGTGAAAGCCTCATAATCTACAGCCTGGGAAGCCCAAGCATAACCTACTAAACTAACCATCCCTGAAATAGATGTTTAATAGGCACGTCAGCGTGATTCAGTGCCAGCTATCCCATGAAAAGATAAATTGACATTTCTCTCCCCCCCTCACTTACCTGGAGAATGTGATAGTTCACTTGGAAAAAACAAGCACAAAAGGGGAAGAGGGGCTCAAGTCTAATCAGTAAGAACAGGCTGCTTGAGCCTAAGAGCCCGGCATTATGGTTTTCTTGAGACTCTAAGAGCCTAGAATCAAAGTGAAGACTTCATTATAGCATGTAAACTGCAGCTGTCATTCGTCTCTCTGGGTCTGAGTAGATTTTTTAACAGGACCTTTCTCCCCTTGCAGCAAAATCACTGATTCACCATTTCTCCTTGTCTCCTGTCTTTCTTTTTCACAAGGGTCTTGCCAGTGAAGGAGAGGATCAAATGTGAACAGCTCAAGAGTGTTGTAACCATCACAGAGTATCAAGGACCCCACACATGAATGAGGGCTGCCATGGGCTTAATTACACAGAAAAAGAAATCCTTTTTCTTAGGATTTTCCAACCAAACACAGCTGTACCTTGAGAAGCCCTAGCCTCCTGGCACGAGGTGAGAAGCTCCATCCTCTCCTTTGTGAGATTTCCACGGATAGAAATCTTCCTGCTAAGCAGAACTACCATGGCCTTTAAGACACGACGCTCTCCGGCCACCCACTGCTCAGTGAAGTTGTGAGAATACCTGGGAAGAAAGGGAGGAAAATGCAGCAGGGTTATCTCTCCAAACCATATTGGGACTACGCAATGATGCCATCATTTGGGGTCTGTTTCTTTCGCCTATCCATTTTTTAATTACTGTGTTTCATTATGGTTAAGTAGTTGCACAGAGAGATCAGTGCTCCCCGTGTGGGTTTATGAGCACAGTACTGCTTGATCCATGTCATCCCTCCCCTCATAATCCCCTTCACTGGTGCACTTCTGCAAAAATTAGGAACTGTGCTGATGGCTGCACTGACTGACCATTTTCTACAAGACAGAACTATTGGAGTTCTATTAAAAAAAGAAAAAGAAAAAACTTCAAAGAGTCTAAAGCTTCAAAACACCTCATGGGTATCATTTTCTTGTTGAAATGTCTGGCACTAGGTAAAAGATGAACATCCAGAGTGACACTCAGGAAGACTTCATCTTCCACGTGGAGTTAGCCAGCTGAGACCCAGTACCTCAAGGGCGACCTTAGATGGAGCTCGGCACCGTGCACAGCCTCCACTGTGACAAGCTCTTCCACGCCTGTTTCACTAATGATGGCAACTTCATCCCCACCGTGCCAGTCCACGGCATTCTCCAGAGACAGCACGGTGTGCTGGGCAGGGGCTGTTGCTCGCAGATAAGTCACAGTGACTTCCGGTAGTGGACCTACAGCATTCGAAAAAGAATTTACTCAGATTCTTACAAATTCATGAGTCTAAACATATGTTCGCTGCACAAAAGGGTTTGTGGCTGTCTTTTCACACATGTACGTATGTACTTTGATCATACTTTATTACTCCTGCTTGTCTTTCATTCACCTCTCGTTGATAAGTAATTAAAAAATGAGGTCCATTCAGGCAGAGAATTCGATGAAAGCATATCAAAAGCAAGCACCAGGATCAATATGCTAATTGGGGAGTTTTATTAAGGAAAGGGGAAGGTCGGATATTATTTTTCTTATCTATAAAAGGTAGCAATAAAAGTAGTCCAAGGTAGGGGTTGAGAGCCTGGCCTAGTGGTAGAGTGCTTGCAAGTATGCACAAAGCACGAGGTGCAATTCCTCGCTACCACATACACAGAAAACATTCAGAAGTGGTAGAGCGCTAGCCTTGAGAAAGCTCAAGAATATTGCCTAAGTTCAAGCCCCAGGACTGTCAAAAAAATAAAAATAAGTAGTCCAAGATGAACTTGTAACATATGAAAGGCAGAAATTCTCATCGGACTAAATCCATTCAGATCACAGCTCATAGCCATATTCTGACAGGGTTGCTCTGGGGAGCATCTACGGGGTCTGCCTCAGTTTTCTCCCTTATAAACAGAAATGTGTTCTTCCAGTATCAGGTTTTAGGATTCAATAAGACAATACTGTCAAGTATCTAGCTTAAACCTTCTGGAACACTGGCCCTTGATAACTATTAGTTTTCTTCTGTCCCTTTACTACACTGTGTTCTGAAAATAAGATCCTGCCAATTCTAAATTTAAACACACACACACACACACACACACACACAAAGCAGAAGCATAGTGATTAGATTCTGAAGTAGGCTGTAACAAATCCCTATGTGAAGAATTCACATAATGCAAGCAGAAACAAATCATCTGGCAGTGGCTGTTCTGAATCTTGATGGACTAAATGACCCCTTCAAATCTAACACGGAGTGTGGGGCTGGAACTCAAGGCTTAGATTTTTTTAACTCAAAGCTAGCACTCTACCCCTGGAACCATTCCTCCACTTCGGGGTTTTTTTACTGGTTAACTGGAGACCAAAGTCGCATGAACTTCTCTGCCCAGGGCTGGACACATTTCTCAGATCTCAGCGTCCTGAGAAGCTTGAGTTGCAAGTGTGAGCCACCAGAGCCCAACTCCAGAATAGAATGTTTAAGAACCATTGGAAGAAGGAAACCTTTTCATTTGTATTGCATTCGGACATACCCATCTGACTTTTTAACATCTAAATATGTTAGTATGTAACAAGAAAGCCAGCCGAGGCACAGAAGGACCTGAGACTCTTATCTCCAATTAATCTCTAGAAAATGGAAAGTGGGGGGCCAGGAGTTTGGCCTAGTGGTAGAGTACTTGTCTCACATGCACAAAGACCCAGGTTCAATTCCTCGGTACCACATACATAGAAAAAAGCCAGAGGTGGTGTTGAGGCTCAGGTGGTAGAGCTCTGGCTTTGAGAAAGTCCAAGGACAGTGCTCAGGCCCTGAGCTCAAGCCCAGGACTGAAAAAAAAAAAGAAAAAAGAAAAAGGGAAGTGGGGCCTAGCTCAAGGGTAGGGCAGTAGCCTTGAGCTGAAGAGCTTAGCGAGACAACACCCAGCCCCAGGGGTAGGGTGATAGCTTTGGGCTAAAGGGCTCAGGGACCACCCAGGCTGAGTTCAAGCCCCATGACCCACAAAAAAAATTGCTACCAAAGATTTAAGAAGGTCATCTGTCTCACAGTTTACACAGGATTTTTCTAGCAAGAGTCAAAGCAAAGATTTTTAGAGGCCTACGTAAAGCAATACTTCAGAAACCAGAGCTCCCTCCCAGCTCCTCCATCTTCCCTCAGTACATTTCCTCTCTCCTCTGCAATAGATCATAATTTACCTCTAGCCCACAGCGAGTTACTGTCCTCCCTTCTTACACAAAGTGAATTAGTAATACTTGAATCTCTAACTACAGAGGTGGCCAACAATAAATCATTTTCAAATTATTTTAAACTTTCCTCTTTATTTATTTGACTGTGTGTGTGCAGGCACTTGTTCCAATCATGTTGTTCTACACTTAGAAAGGTCTCAGGGTTAATGATATAATTTCCAAAGTTTACTCAGGCAATAATTTTATCTGTAAAAAAAAAAACTACAGAGTTCAAAATTTCTAATTATAGGGTAGGTGAAAATTAAGACATAAATCATCCCCAAAGAAAATAATTTTAATTTTATTCCTTGTTTGTGTATCTTAACCTTTGAGAACTATAAAATGAAATAAAGTTTACTTGCATGGATATGTCATGTGTGAGTTTCTCTCACTTGGTCTGGGTTGTCTGCACAGAAAAATTTCTATCAAGCACAGGGAGAATGTCCACTGAAACTTGTGACCAGTTGTGCCCAATATTGGGTCAATTCACCACAGACATCTATGTTATATGTACCAACATGCAAGCCACGTGTGGCAAAACCAAAGGAGAGACAACGAAAGTTATTTCTCAATTAACCATTCTCCTAGATAAGGGTCATGTCAGAATGAATGAGTAAAATCAGACAATCTTTAAAGTGTTGTTTATATTTCAACATAAACTTCTGGCCTTTCAAACATTCACAGAGCCACCAGAATATAGAAAAATTATTTGATCATTTTCCTATAAGGAAAAAGTAGATCATACATTGTTTTTCTACAGGTCATAGATAAACTGCGTAGACACAGAGGCAAATAACCTGTATGCTTTTGAGAACAGCATACCTTTATATTTCTACTCTGATATAAAGAGCAATAGGGTTCTATTTCTTCATTATTTTAAGGAAGTAGTCCTTCTCTCAACCTTTGCCTCTCTATCTATCTTTCTCATTCTCCCACCCTTCTTCCATTCTGTTATTTACTTGGAATACAGATTTATGTCCTACAAAATAAAACAAGACAGAGGACAGTTAGTGAATTGAGAGTGTGTCGGCCACAAACATTTTCTTTCTCTCTCTGCACATGTGGTAAGAACAGTACTCTGGAACTCTGTAATTATAGATACATGACATTGAAATGCTTGAACAATAATTTGTAGTAAAGACAATCATGAGTAGAAGACATTAGTGGGAGTAAATAATAGTTTGCTGGCTAACAGGTCAACATTAAAAGCCCAATGTGGTTAAACATTTTATTAAACTACAAGTTAAAAGCATAGACTTTTGTCATTTAAGCATAGTTGTAAAGCTTTTTAAACTGTATTTGTGGGATAGAAAAGAAGAAGCTATCCAGCCTGGGGTACAGGGAGGTCTATGAAGAACAATGATCCACAAAAGAAACGTGCTTGATTCCTGTCAGGAAAGGAAGTCACACCCCCATCGCCTGTGTGGCAGTTAAATAATGTTAGATAGAAATGCATCTAGATCAACACTGATCGGGTACAGTTAATGCATACTGATTTCCCCAGGCCAGGAATTACATTACTCATTTAGTTCCCTGCTCCCAACTGCTGGAGCTAGAGGTACAGCCTACACTCAACTATACAGAGTTGCTTTTGACCGATAAATGAATAGCCATGGGCCTTAAGGACTCCGGCGTGAACATAGTTGAGAGTCATATGTTAATCTACTAAAATTGCCTTGTTGAAGAATGTTGAGAAATTGACTGACCACTGGGGAAAGACAGAGAACTGATTTCTAAACTACATCAAAGGAAATTCATGATGGACTAAACATGCAGCCAGCAACCTTTTCCTCTAAGGAGACAGAGGGTGAGGATACTAGGTCTGCAGGCCAGGTTACCACAGTTGCAACTACACCTTTCTACTGCTCATGCACAACGTGGCTGTGTGCAGTACCTAAACAAAGAGGCAGTGCTGTGCTTCCATAAAATTCCATTAACGAAAGCAAAGAAGGAATCATAACTTACCAACTCTGTGAAATGTCCATGTTTTATTTAAGTCAAAGAAAGAAAGAAAAAGATTGTGTAGACCCACATAGAAAAGGGTTTCTGAACACAGACTTAAACACAAAACTATCATAAAGGAATAATACTTGTAGCTGTGCTATCACAGAGACTATAAAGTTCAATAAAACACTGAAAGATAATTAACAAGCAGAAGTAAAAAGGTCATTTGTGCCTGTCATCAAGAAAGTTACAAACAGAAACATAAGGGCTAAAGCTGGATGTCAGATCCCAAAGTAGCCAGGAAGAAAACTTGAAATTGAGAAGATGGTTCCAGAGATCTGAAAGAGTCGTCTTTGGTGCATTCCTGCAAAATACCAGCTATCCGTACACAGGCCCGAAGCATCCTTGTGTGTGTCTCAAGGCCATGAGGAGAATGGAATAAGCTCCAGTTGTCCACCCTTCCCGCTGCCATCTCATCATCTAAATGACATAAACGACCATCAGGCCCAACCTGCCCCCACAGAGCTGTGTGAAAAGGGTAGAAAGAATGGGAGCGAATGGGAACGCTCTTTGAACATTATCAAGTGCCAGGATCTATGTAAAATCTAATTCTAACAAATAGTGAACAGAATACCCAGTTCTTTTGGTACTCAGGCTATTAATAGGTTTGCTTTGATGGTGCATGTGGAAGAACTGTCTTTGAAGAGGAAAAAAAAAAAATCACAGGATTCCGCCTGTGTAGCTTTCCATTTATTTAACAAAGTTTAATTTCTTTTGATATTCAAAAATATAAAAGATATAAAATATTAGGTAGTTAATAAGCTATACGCAGGTAACTGCTAGAGGCGAAAGGCAAGGGAGATCGGGGGAAAAGGCAGAAGGTGTAGGCAGGAACCACCTACACTAATAGACAGTGTAGCAGAACTTAGATTGAAATTTGGATTTTGTCATAGGATGAACAGGGAGCCAGGAAGAATGTTGGAGCAACAGCATGACAAAACAGATTTCTGTCTGAACAGAATGGCTTTGGCCTCCGGGAAAATGATGAGTCAAAAAGGGATGGACCCGGGAAACAAGAGCTAACTTAGAAAGCTCACACCACAGTCCAGGCAGGAGTAGAAGTTAGCCTGGACTCCAGTGAGAAGTAGGGGAGAAGGGTGGCTGCTAAATTAGCCCCAAATTAAAGTTCACAAGCTCTTGTGAAGGATGAAGTATCAAATGTAGAGAGGAAGGTCTCATAAATGCCAGCCCAGGTTTCCAGCTGACAGATCACTGGAAAACAAACCACAACCTCCCACCCTTTCTTATCTAAAAGAGAGGTGATCTCACCCAATCAAAGCTGCAGACAGACAAGACAATGGCGATAAGGCGCATTTACAGCGTAGTTGTGCTTTTGGTTTGGTATTTTGTTTTTGGTTTTGCTTTTTTGTAACCTGCCACTGTAGCTAGAACTCCATGTCTTCTTCTGCTTACCCTGGGTAACAGCACCACAAAAATACTTTCGTATTATTGCCAGAGGTAGAAACTAGCACAGAGGTTGGACGGACGGCTCAGACCCCAGCAGTCCACTCTCCTGCTCCGTCATCCAGAAGAGGATGAGTGAGCGCTGCACGCATGCTGGAGCAAGGCTGAACTCATCTGCATAAGACGCATTTTGCCCCGCCCTAAAGGAAAGAGAAAGCTACAGAAATGTACAAGAAAAGACGGGCCAGGCGCTGCTGGCTCACGCGTGTGATCCAGCCTACTCAAGGAGGCTGAGATCTAAGTATCCCAGCTCCGAAACCAGCTGAGGAAGGAAAACTTCTGTGAGATTCTTATCTCCAGCTGCCCAGCCAAAGGGCTCCTCACCCACCCTCAAGTCAAGCAGCAAGCTCTAGGCAGGGACGTGTGGCCACTGTGTGTGACCTATCCTATCACTCCTGCCACTCACAGGAGATCAAAAAGGATAAGATGCAAATGGGGACAAAATCAAATTGGAGGCTCTTTCCACCTGACTGATGCCAAAACAAATATTTCTCAGAAGTGAACTATGAGCCTAGGTTCTATTTTAGGCAGTCAGGATTTGTCGTAAACATAGAAGTTTAAAAAAAAAAAAAACAAGAAAATCTTTGTGACAAATACAATAGCCAAGATAAATAACCCAAAGGTAATGGCTTGGCTTACAGGAGGGATGGAAAATGGTGCTGGTGAGAATGTGGAGATTTTCTCAGACATCGGGCACCTGAGTCAAGAACCCCAATTCTGCCTCCCCGAGGAAGACACAGTTTGACTAGAAGGCAAAACCAACCCAGGGATAGCAGAGCCAAGAGTTACACCAGAAGTCTAATGACTTCGTTAGAGCACCTGGACTCAGTTGTGCCTGACATTGTTTTCAATTACATGAGCCTATAAATGCCCCTTTTTTGTTGTTGCTTGAATAGGGGTTTCTGTCACTCGCAACCAAAAAGACTTGAGTAATGCCAATACTTTCCATTAAATATAGGAACTTGAAGTACCTCACAATGTGTTTCTAAGTGGAGTTCCTGCTGTACTCGAACTATTGAATAGCTAGAATTCATTTCTAATTAGCAGTATACATTTACATGTAAACACTTAAAACTAAAAGACCTTAAAAACAGCATGTTGACTTGACTCTGTTGGAGGATCTGTCCTTAAAGTGCAGGTTCCAGTAATTTAGAGAATCCTTTCTTACAGATGGATCTTATGTCACTGTCCAGACTCAAATGCCAGCAGATGGTGCTTACCATTGGCATTTAGGGAATTTTCCTGAAGCATCATCAGAGCATAGAAAAATTCCCAGTGTGGCCTTTCATTACCGATGTTGGTTATATTCTGAAAGACAGATGGCCAAGAACTAGTAAAAGAAAGAAAAGGTAGGGGCCGGAAGTGTGGCCTAGTGGTAGAGTGCTTGCCTGGCATGCATGAAGACCCAGGTTCGATTCCTCGGTACCACGCACATAGAAAAAAGCCAGAAGTGGTGCTGTGGCTCAAGTGGTAGAGAAAACCCAAGGCTTGAGAAAACCCAAGGACAGTGCTCAAGCCCTGAGTTCAAGCCCAGGACTAGCAAAAAAAGGGGGGGGGGACTTGAGAGGGGCCTGGCAATGCTTACCCACCCTGGGAGCCACGAGCAGCTCTAAGATCACTAAGCAGGACTTCCTGAGGCCCTCTGTGGGGTCGGCGTGTCTTGCAGGCCTCAGGGCCTCAGTGCCTTTGGTGGTAGAGAACACATGTTCGTGTAAAGTCAGGAGCATGACCACAGGAACAATCAACAAGTAGGAAATGAGGGCAAGGCCAAGGCACGCAGAGCCCCTGACAGAGGAGAGTGGTCCCTGGAGCCCTCCACCTCAGAGGCCAGCACATCCCAACCACGGCTCCCACTGGGCTCCTGTCCCCTAAACCAGACAATGTGACAATTCTCAAGCTGTCTATCTAAAGCCACAGAAGTGCCGTGCGTGTCCAAAGAGAACCCATATAGGCTAGCCGACAGGAATGAGACCCTGCGAAAAGAAAAAGGAAATTCATATAGTACAGGCCAATGATGACCTGGTTGAGTTTTTTAGAAAGTAACGTTATATTAAAGGTAACAACAATGAGTTGATTTCTGGAACCATATAAACTGTTATTGCTTGGCTGCAAACGTTTCTGTTTGTAGAACATCCCCTCCACACACACCACCACCAGCCAATCCAGGGACCATTTTGTAAGACACTATGTGAAATAGCCTGACTAGTAATGTACCCCAGTCGTGGCCTAACCCACGGCACGATGCCGTAGTTAAAGACAGACAGCCTTCTGCTTTTCAGCAACTACGCTAAGGATACCCAGAACAATGCCTGTAAAAACAGAACTGAAATACAGCGCTGGTACTTTTCACATGAAAACACATTTTCTCATTTAGACCACTCTTCTACATTTACCTCTACAAAACTCATAATGTTCCTGCCAAACACACTTTCTCCTCAACCATGCCCCACATCCTAGATTCTTTTCAGAAATTTCCAATGATGCCCAATGCTTAACTCGTGTGATTTCTTAAAAAGGACAAAGAGAGTCATCTAGTCAAGGCCATAAGACTGCTTTTTGTTCCTCTCTTAAGAAACTGTCAGACAAATTTCTCAGGGAGGAACTGGAAATGAAAGGTGAGACATTGATAAATTTCCCTGCCGAATGATCAATAAAAACTCCCCATCCTGCTCCCACACCCACGGCAGAAGCAAGAGCCATAATTACATTGTCAAAAATTCCAGTTGCCCAGCCTGACAGCCACCCCTCGAAAAGTGACAGGTGATTGGCACACAGTTCAGGGTGGTGGAGCTGGATTGGCAGACAGGGCGAGGGCAACAAGCCAGAGTGAAATTTCCAAACCCCAGCCCTCCACACTGGAGATATCCAGAGACTTGCCTTGTGCACCTACTGCAGTGGGGACAAAACAACCTGCACTCCACCTGAATGTTGGAACACGTCTGGTCCACTCACAAACAGAAAAAAAAGGAAAGACATCATCGCTCGTGGGGGGGGGGTTGCAGGTGTGCATGTTTGAGCATGTGAGAATTTCTCTGCAACTCCAGCCCTCTTGGTGATTGCTGAGCGGCAAGCCCTGATTGTACAGTGACTTTAATCTAGGAAGGGTATCAGCCAGCACAGGCGCGTCATCAAGGACAATCGTGATCTGGCAGGACAGAGTCATACGTGTGATTCTATGGCACCCAAGCTTGAGCGGAAACTCCAAGCATCAGTCATGGCTGCAGGACATGAGAATCCAGTCTGCAGAGGGCTGAGTTTGCCAGGTGGACACTCCCTTGCTTCTGGCTGTGCTAGGGCCCAGAGGAGAGGTGATTGTAATCACACCCTCCAGTCTGTCCTGTGCTACGGGAGAGATTGGAATCTTGGGGCGTAGGGAACAGGACAGAAGCTGCCTGGGAATGCCAGCCTAAGCCTCTGCAAAGCTGAGTGTCCTCTGACAAGCAGGCGGAGCAAGCCTGGCCATATTCTGAAACAGAAGTCTCTGCCCCAACAAGGTTTCCTCACATCTACAGATAAGTAGGAGAGCACTGGCACCGGGTACTGAGGGATTTGGAAAAAGGAAAATAATCAAGGACGTTATGTGCAGAAACACCATGCATGTACACAAGAGAAGCCATTGTCTGGTTTTGGCTGGGTCACAGTGCATGCCAGGTGTGAATCTCAGTGACCTACAAAGCCAAAGGCCTCATTTCTCACACACACACACACACACACACACACACACACACACACACACACACACACACACATACTAGCAGCAGGAGCAGCAGTCATTGGCACGGGCTCATATTACCCTCGTTCAGGTTCTAAGCTGAAGGAATTGCCCCAAGCTGGGACAGACTATTCTCAAGCCTAGGAAAGGAGTCAGTGGCTGAAAGAATCACCATTTTCATTGGCTGGCATTACGTCATCCCCACTCACAGTCCACCAACCAGAGTAAGTCCTTGACTAAACACATTCTCCCTGGGGCAGGGCATGTGGCCTGAACACAGCAAGGCACAGAGCTATCTGACCGAGGACACAAGTCCAGTTCTGCAGGGAGGGGAGAAAATAGCCCAGCCAATCATTCCACTTGTGTGTTAAGAAAACAGTGCCACACTCCAACTGACCTGTAGCCTCAGCAACAAATATCAGAGTTTCAAAAGGAGCTTTATCCGTTTCCATTGCCCAAGCATAGGTTAGGCAGCGTCTGGTTTCAGTCTCCTGATGAAAAGTACACTCACCATGCAGGGCAAGGGTTCCATTTCGCAAAGCCAGGAACTTGACACCATAGGGGTAGAAGGGCGTAGAGTGGGAACTGCCATGGAGTGTGATTTGAGCCGTGCCTTCAAAGGGTTTGTCCTCAGTTCCAATACGGAGCTCTCCACCATCAGAAATGAGAATGGAGTGGGCCCTGAGCAAAATGGGCCCTGGGCCCAGGAAAGTCAGCTTGCCTCCTGTGGGGCAGAGGAAACCATCAGACAGTATGGAATGAGACTCACCCTCACTTTGACAGGTCCAGTGTCTGATGAAGTAGCCTTCACTTATGTACTTCTGAAAGTTAAGCTCACTCCATTTGAACTCTTCCGAGAGGCACAAAAGGGTAGACCAGATAGCCAAGCACTGAAGCCCTGCGTCATTAAACAAACATGGATTAGATATCACTATTCACTGAAGGTTTGCTGGTAGCATTTCTCACTGAAGTCCCCAAACTGCTGAGTAATTTAGGACTGGTTAAATAAACGCTTAGAAAGCCAGTAACTTTGCCATTTACCAACAAATTAAAACGTCACACAAAATTAAGCTTAAAAAGCTGGGAGACGAATGCACAAAAATACTAGTAGAAGAGTCTATACCAGAGTAGTGAGAAGAGCGTTTCAGCTGCTGGCTGGCGAGTGGTGAGGTCCTTTGATAGCAGACACACCCTCTGTTCTCCCCAAGTTCTGCCCCGTGGAGGGAGCCAAGAGGGCTGTCAGTCAAGGCCTGACATGTTCTGGTAACATAGGAGTGTAAGTTCATAAAATTATTGTATTGTGGAAGTAAATGTAATATTTAAGAAGAATAATATGGTAATAAAATTTAAATAATTTCAGCTTCATGATACGTTTCCTTTACAGGATTTAGAGCACTTTACACTTCACAGAATTTGCTAAACAATTTCAAGAAAAGCAAAGAATTTCATATAAACAGTTTAACACGAATGAACTGTTAAATCTGTCTCCCTGAACTACGTGGTTTGAGTATGACTTGTCCATGTATGTGTGAATTTGTTCCCCAATGTCTTCCATGGAGAGAGTACAGACTTAACTCTGAGGTTGGTGATTAGAGGAAGGAAGGGACTTTGAAAAGTGACTGAGATAGATCCGATTCCGAGAGCTGAATGGTTGAATTCTGCTTGTTTTATACGGAAAAGAGAGACCACACCGACAGATACATACGTGTTAGAGTAACACAGACCTTCTACCATGTTATATGGACACATGAGTGCCACAGCTCCACTCAGCCATCAACTTCCAGCATCTCACTGTAGCTACACTTACCTCACTCCTGGATTATAGCACATTGTATAATTCACCCTATAAGGGAATTAGACAAACCATATAGGGAACAAGGGACTCTCCCTTGGCCCAATGCCAAAGCTAGCACTCTGTTCACAAAGCTTCCAAAGGGCCCACTAGAAAAGGAATTTTAAGTTTCCTCTCCACTGTCACTGCTCCTAGAATGGAGCTTCTGGGAGCTGTAGGCTCCAATTGGAAAAGTAACTAAAGTGAAAACTTCTAGGGACATGGCTCAAGTGGTAGAGTCCCATCTCAGCAACAGTGAGGTCTTCAGTTCAAATGCCAGCACCACCACCACCACCACCAAAAAAAAAAAAAAGGATGGCATTTTATCCATTTTTATAACCCTCCCCATTGCCGCAAACCCACCCTAGTAGCCTTTTATTTTTTAATTAGAGTTGTTTTCATGGTTACATTTAAGGAAAAACATGTGTTATCCCAAGTAAATTTGCCTATGGCTTGTTGGTATTGGGTCTATTTTAATTTTGTTAATGGAGATATACCTTGCCTCATTCCAAAAAGAATTAAAAGCAGATTACAAGGATAAGTGAATAAATAGATAAACCTAGACTTTGTGCCTTGCACCATTGGCTTAATATGAAATACATTAAAACAAATTGGTAGGCGTTTTTAAACCTGGTTTACTGACAGGAACTAAGAATGATGCTAATGAAAAGAGAAGAGAATCAAAGAAAATGATTTGTTCTGAGTGCCACACACAGGCTGAATTAATTAATACAAATATCACCCACCCTCACTGGTGCATTAAGAAGAGTGCATTCACGCATAGCTATTGAGCCTCTATGAGCCTCTCCTACGAATATCCTTCTTTGTTCTTGGTATGTGAATGCTTAGAGCGCAGTTTAATTAATCATGTACAAGTTTAATTCTTTGTCTTCCACTGTCCATTGGATTAACTTGTAGATTTATAGATGTATTCTAATTCTTGCAAAGGAGGAAAAACATTCAGTCTATTTTTCTTTGGGTCTGGCTTACCTCACTTAATATATTTTTTTCTAAGTCTTATCAAAATGAACTCCAAGAAAGGAAACTAGCTTTTCTTTTATTGTACTGTTTGTAATTCTTCTTTTACTTTTTTCCCTCTCCTTTGTGTTATTCCCTGTTGTTACTGTTTTTGATTTCTGTACCTTTTGTCTTGTATATGTTTATCTTATTTGGGGAAAGGAAAGGGAATCACAGAAACAGTAGGACAAAAGATGAACTAATACAACAGAGATACTCACTAGACACTATGTTGGAAATGAACTTTACAGCTTCACGGTAAGCGAGTGGGGGAAGGAGAGGAAAAGTGAGAGAAAATGAGGTAGGAAGTAATACCGTTCAAAGAAATAATGTACTCATTCCCTGACTTATGTAACTCTAACCCCTCTGTATATCACCTTTACAATAAAATTTTAAATTAAAAAGAACAGAAACCAGTGATCCATAAATAATTTATGAATAATGATAGGGAAAAAAAAGAAGAGTCTATGATGAAGAATTTACTTTTTGCTGCCTGAAATGATTAAAAGAAATCACCAAATAAAAGATTTTGCTTTAGGTGAAAGACTATAACATTCATATTTAGTGTAGTTGTATGCCACAGCCTGGAGATTTCCATTTTCACACTTAACACACATACATCATAGTCTACTTTATAGAACAGTTACTTGAATGTGGGATGGCAGAGACCAGACTTCCGTCCTTTCTCCACTCGCTACAGCTTGGCTCCATTTCTGAAAGCCAAAATAAACTGCAAGTCTGAAATCAGACTTTGGCTGCAGCCCTTGCAGTGTTTCCTGTGACTTTCCTGAAAGCTGATGAAGCCCCGCAAGTGACTTTCGGGAATTTTATAAAAACCAATCAACCATCATTATTGTTACTTCCCCTCTTAGATAAACAAACATGACTTTTTAACATGTAATCCCTTATTTCCATAGAAAACATCTTTTTATTTCTTTCAAAGGGAAGTAAAAGAGCCTTTCAGCAGCTAGCTAATGCTTTCCAAGTGCATCAAAATCTACTTTGGGATAACCCTACAATCAGCTATCCCTGGTGAGGACCACAAAATAATTGGCTGTGGTTTGCTGTGCTTTTTTAAGAAAATGAATATGCAGTCCTATTTCCCCTTATAGAAAACAATTTAGAATGGAAATATGTTACCATTCCAATCTTCTCTTTTGCTCTTTTTTGGACCTTGTAGACCCTCGCAAGCTGGCTTTCTGTGTGACTTCTTCCTCCCCCCACCCTTGCCAAGCTATTCCTGTCAAAGTCACGAGTGGTGACCCCGTAGGTGACTCCAGTCCTGGCCTCTCCTCAGTGACCGTCACATTTGACCTCCATGCTCATGAGTTCTTCCAGGACAACTCACCCTGGCTCCCACAGCACCGAGTTCTCATCTCAGCTCTGAATTATTCTAACCACCACGTAAGTCCTCACCTCACCTCACCTCAGCTCTAAACAGCATCCTGGATTTCCTTCTGCTGGAAGCTGCCTCGTGATCCTTGGTCTGCCTCCACCACACTCAAAGTCAAGGCCCCCCTCAGCAGTGGCATTTTTCTAAGCCAGGCTCCCTCTCCTCCTCAAGAGCAAGATTTCAACCTATTTTGTTCAAAGCCGTGGTCACCATAGTTGGCTACCAGAGTGCCCGAAACATGAAGAATGCAATTATTGGCCACCAAATACTTTTGTAAAAATTGGGGGTGGAATAGTAGAAGCCCATGGAGTCTCCAAGGAAGACTCAGAGCAAGAACGAAAGAAAAGATGCAGGAGGAAAGAGAAATGCTCTTCCACATCCACCATCAAAGACAGAAGAAACAGTAAAATGATTCTTGAAAGTAGGTGAAAGAAACGAGAAGGGTAATGGAGGGATGGAGGGGAGGAGGGGAGGCACAGGACCAGCGTGTGGAGCCTGGAGGGAAACGCCAGTGATGAGACAACCCCAGAATTCCTTAGAACGACAGTGAGATGGAGGGAAGCAAAACCCAGGCACAGCTCCAAATGTGTAGAAACTTGGTGACACCAAGCTAGACTGAATGAAAGCCTGAGCTACCCAACGTTGTGGGTGTAAACACTCCAGTGTATTGATCTGCGTGGACTAATTAATCTCCATTCTACTTCTTTTCTTAAAAGAAAATATTTAGCAGCCTGTGTCTACTTATTTGTTGATTGTTAAATCGTCAAATGAATAGTCAGGGAATCATTGCAGGCAATCTTCCATTCAGGATGAACAAACACCACAATGGCTCAGTAAGGGGATGCCGGCAGTGATGGTGGAAGAATGGGGGTCTGCTGCTGCACCCCACTACAGTGTGCTGTGTTCAGGGTGGGAGCCAGGAGGAGGTGAGGAGGAACAGAGGCGTGAGGTGTGCGGGGGAGACAGCCACAGTCCTCCGCCTGCACGGGGACGGGGATGCACTCAGTTTCTTTGTTGGAAAGATCTGGATTAGACTTGGGTCTGAGCCACTGGAGCGGAGCCTGGGAGGCCTTCGAGGTGGGCTTGTCCCCTGCCGGAGAGGTGGAAAATCAATCTGGCTGGCAAACGAGAGTCCCCAGAGCTCTGTCCACGTTCCATAATCCTCTCCACTAGCGGCTCAGGAACCAGATGCCCAAGACTTCACATACGCATGGGGAACGCGAGGCATAAATCAGGCTTTAAGGATTGGGGGCAAAGGGAACAAACAGATTCTCTGGCTGGCTACTAATTAATCAGAAACAGGACATCTAAACCTAGAAACCTGGGACCAACCCAGGGTATGCGGGCAGCCAAACATGGCTGTGGCTGGGTCTCCATTTCTTTTCATTTCAATTAAAATAAGTATCAGATGAAATTTTCCCCTTTAGCTGATGCTGTTTTGTGTCTCCCTCTTCTTCCTTTAATTAAAAAACATGCTTATTGCAAGACTTGCCAGAATCACTTTAACGGTATTTTAATTGTAATGTCTCTGCCTGATTAAAACAAAAAAGAAAGACAGAAAATATGAACTAGAAAGTGCTTGAAAACACATTATCAGGATGCAGGAAAAGACTCAACCACATTCCTGAAATGGATGTCATATACTAACTCCTTAAGAAGCCTAGCATTCAAAAGGACAACAGAGAGGGAGAGAAAAGGAAGGAAGGAAGGAAGGAAGGAAGGAAGGAAGGAAGGAAGGAAGGAAGGAAGGAAGGAAGGAAGGAAGGAAGGAAGGAATCTAGGATAAAATTCTTGACTGCGTTGGAAGAAATGGTTTCCATCAGCTCAGTTGTCAGAGGTGGAGCAGAGAAGCCCATCCTAAACTAAAGAAGTAGTCCAGGGAGGCCAGGCCAGCCTTGTTCCCACCACTCTCTGCTAAAGATGAGAAATAGCCTTTGGAAAAAGAGCAACTGGGCGAGGTTCATTGCTTTGCCATCCCAGTTGTTCTGCAGAGTTCCCTCCATCGTTTCTCACACGTGAGCATGTGTCAGGACACCTAGACACCTTAAAACACAGATTAAACAGAGGCCTGCAGGCCCACAGCAGGTTTGCCATGGAAATCCAGTTCCCAGGTGATGCTGACATGAGGGCCACCAAAGGTCTTAACCTCCCTAGGTAAGTTAAGAACGTGCTTAAGGGGACAACAGCCCTGTGGAATTTACCAAAACATGAGCCTGGAACTACAGATTAATTCCTTAGTCAGCTCATCAACTGTAGCCATCAGTTCCCATCTCTCTGCTAGGTGCTAGAATAAAAATAGAAAAGCATACTTACAGAAAACAATAGAAACATCTTTTTTAAAAAGACCACCAATAAATGAAATATAGAGATGTCCATGTTCATATGTGCACATCAACATACATTCTATGCTGCCAAAAGGTCACCATGAAGTTGAACTGCTTTAAGTAAATGGAAAGAAATATACTTACTGTAGGGTATTGGCTTAGAAAATTCAGAGTGATACTAAAGCTTACAACTCAGATTTTTTTACTTTCATTTTTTTTTTGCCAGACCTGGGATTTGAGCTCAGGGCCTGAGCACTGTCCTTGGGCTTTCTCAACGCTAATGCTCTACCAACTTGAGCCACAGCACCATCTGGCTTTTTCTGTGTACATGGTACCAAGGAATTGAACCCAGGGCTTCATGCACGCTAGGCAAGCACTCTACCACTAGGTTACATTCCCAGCCCAAGATATTTTTACTTATTGTACAAAATACACAACTTTATATAAAGGTAACTTTATATCTGAATTAATTCTATACTGATTACAAATACAAACATGTTTATGGAAGAAAAAAATTATAGACACATATAAAGCAATTCAAGCACTCCGAGGGAAATAAACATGATGTCAAGATAGCTACTGTCATACATCATGACAAAAAATTTATATTCTTTTTTTTAAAAAAAAGTCTTCCATTTACATGTTCAAGGCCCTCAGCTATTTACAGGCTCTAAACATTCACTTGAATAGTGGATGAATGCATAATAAATACTGAGTGTGCATATGTGAAAATGGAGCTAGGTAACTGGAGGAGAGAGGTAGGGGTGGGAAAGATGCAGAGCAGAGTAGAGGTGACACTGCTCGAGACGTATTCTATTCACTAACAGGCATATTGAATTTAAATCCTTTTTATAATTATGTGAAGATACTAAAAACAACGCTTAATTCATTTGTGACCAGAAAGTTATTTCTAAAGAGAAATAAGGTATATAAAACACTCTACTTTCTGTCAAATTCTATACCAAACAGATAAAAATCTCCCTAGCTACCAAATCCATTCAACGAATCATTTATCTCCACCAAAGACCATTCAACGTTGACCCAAATATATTTCTCATCAGCCTACAATGTGATGCAGGCTGGTTGGAGCAATTTGCTTTTTCTAAAGGTTCTAAAGATAATTGTTCTCTAAATATTGTCATTATGACCTGACCATAACATAATGATATTCCAAATGAACGTTATTCTTCATAATAATGTAAAAGAAAAAATGAGACCACCTCCCTACCTTCACCCATTCCAAGAACAAAGCACCGTGTGTATAAAACGGCTCGGGCTCCGTTATAGTCTTGTCTGCAACAGAACCCCAGAAAGAAAGCATTCCAGATCTCTAGCTTTGTTCCTAGTGTGGATGGATATGACCTAGGGATCATTAATCAACCAATGGGATAGAGAGGTAAAGATAGACCAACTTCTGAAGAACCCTGTAAGCCATGTGAAGTCTAGCCTTGAATTGAAAGCCTAATGGAAAGCCAATGAAGGGTTGTAAGGAAGTTTGAAACATTTATCTTTCATTACTGAAAACACTGGGCTGGGAGGGGACTGGTTCCTTCCAGTAGCATTTTTCATATTACAATATCCAAGTTGTCAAGACAGAAAACTGTAAATTGTTCAATATCTACCTATCTGTCTGTCTGCCTATCTATTGAAAGCATGTCCTTTCTCCCAGCATTGGCTTATCTCTCATTTAAGGCTAATCAAATGTGTCTGGGGCTGTTCTCTGGAGGTCGATAATGGAAGTCATTGTCTGACTGGAACATATAAGGGGTTTCAGAGCCAAGTGTCCCCCATGTTAAAAAGCCTTTGTCTCTGATTTCCTGATATATAAGGAGTAAATGAAATTGGTCACTGTCTGGATGAATCCACCAGAACTTGAGGGTACCAGGAAGGACCCTGACCATAGAGAAATTCAAGTCAGAAACTCAGTCATTATTTCACTCACTCAACCAGTACTGGAAGACAGGTAAGCAGGGGCAGTTACAGCCCCCGCCTCCCTGAACTTACAGCCTTGATTCCTCGCAGTGTCCTCAAGGCTCGGGGGAGGGCTCTCTTGGATAAGGAACACCTTCATGTTACATTTGTGAAGAACTGAATCTGAAAGGAGATCAAGTTCTTATGGTTTAAAATGGGGTAAGTGAGGCACTGGGCTTTCTAGAGGCAGCTACCCCATACGATCAGGCCAGCGGCGGGCCTGTGGACATGCACACGGGCAGCGAGCCAAGGAAGACCACAGAAGCTGCTCGGTAGTTCTTAACATGCAGCAGCTCTTATCCTCCAGCTTCCTCTCTGGATGGCGGTTCAGACCACGCTCACCTCATGTGCAAGTGTAGGAAGCTCGGTGACTGCCTCCTTTCCGACTCCTCATGCACAGGACCACACACGTGTGTGCATGTACACACACACACACACACACACACACACACACACGATGTTAGCACTATGAGGTTTCTAGAATCTGCTTTCCTTCTGTGAACGGAACCCAACCACAATCACTCCCTTTCTGAGCGTTGACTTTGAGGGAAAGAGTGCCGCCTCTGTGCCCACCTGAAATCTAAACCCAGCCCCCCACTCGCTGATCCAGTGTCACCATCATGGAGCCAGCCTCGTCATACTACCTATCCATATCACCCCACACCCCGCCCTGGGGGGAGTCATGTTTTGATTTAAAAAGCAAGGCGATCCAGTCAACCTTCTTTCACAGCCAATTTGCAGATCAGTCACTATAAAGTTACCAATTTACAACACGTTTTACCTGACCATATGACATTCTGGTGACAAAAAATATGCTATAATTACCAGGAACAAAAAAATGCTTAGTCATATGTAAGGTTTTTCAACATTCTAGCTTCTTTTCGAATGACGTTCCCTTAAATCTAAGCTCGTGTCTGTGACGTCTTGAAATTGTCGGCACAAGGTAACAGTCCACGCACTTGCACAGGGCCCGGAGAGCCCACCGGCGACACCCCCAGGGAGCCCTGTATCGTCCCACGCAGTGCGAGTCTGCACTGAGGCTAGCTGACTGCATCGTCCCACGCAGTGCGAGTCTGCACTGAGGCTAGCTGACTGCTAACCCACAACAGCGAGTGTACACAACTCCCTCACGTGAGGCCCAGACTGTATCGCCATCTTGATTAGGCTGAGAAATGCCTAGGAGACACGAAGGCCCAGGTCAGAGTGTGTCTGGGAGGGCATAGCGACACAGATGATGAGGTGCTTTGACCAAGGACTGGATTGACCCCTGAAGGGACTGATAATGTGATCGTGTGCAGGCATCCTTGGAAAGTGGTAAGATGAAGGAGGCAGGCCTGGTTGCAGGAAGCCGGCCTGGGGGTGGGGTCCTTGGGGTCTGTGCAGTGCTCCGGCTCCTTCCGTACTCCTAGAAAGAGGCCTGCTTCTCAGGGAACCAACAGGCTGCATTTCCTTCTATCAACACTCCCCAGCAAACAGACTCACCGGGGCAGAGTATCCTTAAGACTTTAGACTTTTCAGTTCAGAGTTTCGAAAAGATTGAGCCCCTTCTCCACGCTGCAGCAGAACAACAGACTTCTGAGAAGCCCAGGGCTCCAAACCAACATGGCCACTTTCCCTGCAGTTTCCATGCTCTGCTCTAGGCTCAGCCCAGAGCTAGAGCTTCAAATCTATCTTCGCTCCCAGCCAGTCCTCAAGAGGCAGGCTATGTAGTACAACGTCAGTGTGACTGATGCTGTCACCATCAGGCGTTGCCCTAGAGAAGAGATGATGCCTAGAGCTTGCCCAAAGACCCAGAGATAGCCAGTGATGGAGCGGATATTCAGACTCTACTCTCCCTGTTGGGAAAGCCTGCCAAGTTTCTAACTGCATTGGTATATACCAGTAGACCAAGAAACAGAAAATCACATTGAAGGGAACTATTAAGCCAGAGTAAAGATTGGAAACAAGCTCCTACTCAAGCATTTTAAAGCAATGGGCTCAAGGTGCACAACATGGAGCTTGTGTGTGAGGGAGAGAGGGAGGGAGGGAGGGAGGGAGGGAGGGAGGGAGGGAGAGAGGGAGAGAGGGAGAGAGAGAGAGAGAGAGAGAGAGAGAGAGAGAGAGAGAGAGAGAGAGAGAGAGAGATTACTACAGTCAAGCAAATTAGCATATCTATCAGTTACCATGGCTGCAGGTATTTATTTATGGAGACAAAATCCTTCCACCTAAAAGTCCAGGGTCCTGGAGATAGTTCACCCACCCTTAATTCTAAGGCACTACATAACAAGCTGATTGACCTCCAGATCAAAAGGACATTTATTGCTTCATTTGGGAGATTGCTGGCCGAGGTCTTGGCCAGAGTTGCACAACTCTGGCAATACCCTTTCTTTCTTATCATGGCTCATCACACTTTGAAAGAAATAAAAAAAATACATTTTAATTCAGCAAGGACTATGGCCATTGGGGATCTTAACATAAAAGAACAAAACACATAATTAATGAAACCAAGGCAATATTTCTGTCTCAACTCATTAGTAATTAATTAATTAATTCTCTTTTCTGTGCAATGATATCCTTTAAAAATACTTTTTAAAGAAGGGAGGAAGAGATACAAGAAAAAAATCAAGTTGGTAAGGAGAGATACGTTCTGGATCAGTCTCTAGTAAAAGTGAATTCATAGTAAGTATAGCTGGATCTCAATGTGATCACGAAAGTCCATGAAGTCCAAGAGCACACACACCTGGCATCATGAGTAACAGCATAACCTTTGTCCAGACGCCACAGGAAGCACACAACCTCACTTTGGCTAGAAAAGTTATGTATATGAGGAATGAAACCCAACTTTATTTTTTCTTAGTGCTAGTCGTGGGCTGGAAAGGGCCTTCTCACTCTCCCTGAGATTTCTGCTCAAGGCTAACACTCCACTACTTGAGCTGCAGCACCACTGCTGGCTTTAGTTTTTGTTGGGGGAGGTGGTGGTTAATTGGAGATAAGAGCCTCACAGACGTTCCTGCGTGCGCTGCTTTGAACTATGATTCTCAGATCCTAGCCTCCGGACGAGTTAGGATTACAGGTCTGAGGCACCAACACCCAGCAAAAGTCAACGCTTCTAAAAGTAGAAATAGGAACTAGGCAAAACGGCTTTGAGACTCCAGTGGGTTCTGATATTCAGAAGTATGACCTTGGGAATATAACTGAATATGCATAACAGAAATCACAATAGTGCCTAAACCAAGAATATCAAGGAAAACTGGTGATGACAGCAAAGTATCTGGATTATTCAGATCTCGAAATCCCTAAGAGTGAGAAGACACAGGAACATTACACATGTTCCTGTCTCTACCTTTTGATCTCTGAGGCCCATGGCTGTCTTCCTTCCATGGCTTTTCCTACTAAACCATTCCTCCACTGAACACTTAGCTGAGAGTAGGAATAAATCCAGAGACTTGGTAAGCCAAGACTTAGAGCTAGGAAACTAGTCCCAAATGGTTTGACCATTGAGCACCTACAGAGCATTCCAGCCTCAAAAAGCATTTAGTCCCATGGTTATTAGGCTTCACAAGAAAATATTTTCTTGGGCCAAGAGTTTGGCCTAGTGGCAGAGTGCTTGCCTAGCATGCACGAAGACCTGGGTTCGATTCCTCGGTACCACATACATAGAAAGAAAAAAATCTGGAAGTGGTGCTGAGGCTCCAGTGGTAAAGCTCTAGCCTTGAGAAAGTCCAAGGACAGTGCTCAGGCCCTGAGCTCAAGCCCAGGATTGGCAAAAAAAAAAAAAGAAAAGAGAAAGAAAATATTTTCTCTGAGATGAGATTTAAATCTCTAAGTTTCCTTTGTCATTAATGTCTGTCAACACATCAACACCTCCCAAGAGCCACTAGCTGCACACACACACACACACACACACACACACACACACACACACACACACAAGGTCAAGGCAAGAGCCCTTGCAGTTACACCATTTCATTCCCCCTAAATGGCACAAATTAATAAATGCAAAACTTCTCATTGCTAGCAGAGCAGGAAGAATCAACTTCTGGAATACAGAAAGACAAAATGGCTAATCTGAAAAACCTATTTCTGACTGTAAGAGGCAGTTGTCAAAATTACATTATTTCATCTTCTCAAAATATTTTAAGCTGGGTGCCAGTGGATCATGCCCGCAATCCTAGCAACTCAGGAGGCTGAGATCTGAGGACCTCGGTTCAAATCCAGCCCAGGCATGAAAGTCTATGGGACTCTTATCTCTAATGAACCACCAGAAAACAGGAAGTGGCGCTGTGGCTCAAGTGCTAGAACACCAGCCTTGAGCTGAAGAGCTCAGGGACAACACCCAAGCCCAGAGTTCAAGCCCCATGATCAACTACATATATATATATGATATATATATCATATATATTATATTTTGGCTATGCTCATACATTACAAAAATAGGAGCCTGTGCTGCATGCATTCACTGTGAGATGTGTTTTCATGTAGAAGTTTATAGACACATATAAATAAGTTTTATTCGACAAAGGAAAAAAACAAGATCATTTGATAAACTATTATTCCTTACCAACCCCTGAGGTTGGCAAAGTTTTCTACAGTCAGTTCACAGATAAGCAAACAATGTGCAAAAGAGATGATTTTGCCATTGGGGCACGTGATGGAAGAGTTGAAATTGAAATTCTCAGTCTCCTCCAACTTCCTAGACCCTAGAGCTATGTGGTCAGTTTTGCAATAAGGAAGCCTATTTATATGACTTTCCATGCCACTAAGAAGTCAAAACCACAACAGGATAAAAGCAGGAAGACATTGCTTTCTTGGCAGGGAATTTCAAAGGCTGCCACGTTAAGCGATTTCAGGGCATTTTGTTGTATCGCCAGGCTACAAAGGACTTGGGTAAAGCCGTATATCCTCTGAGAACACTGTTAACTTTCTTATTTGCAAAAAAAATAAAACAAAATAAAATAATTAAGCTCTGTGCTTTTTAAGAAGCCACCAAAGTGGCCTTTGACTTTGAAGCCTCTGACCGTATCTTCCTTTTCGTGGGGAAACGTCCATGTGGTCTGACTACAATCATCAAGCAAATGCTAGGACTTTCCCAGCAGGGCCTCTCCCCTCCCATCCATGCTGACAGAATCCCATGAAAGGATGGCTCCATCCATCCAGTTGTCCAGGCTCCACCCACCTTTGATGTGCAGCAGGTTGAGGAGGCTGGTGTTGGTGTCCAGCAGGAACCACTGGCCCTTCTCCACTGTGACGTTGTCGCCATCTTGTGGCGTGGTCGCAGAAAACCAGCTGTGAGCCCTGGACCACCTCCGGCAGAACTGAAAGGCAGAGCCTTCCTGGAAAACAGAGGACCCGGGTGGGTTTGAAACAACCATCGAAATAGAAAACCTTCCCCAGAAAGGAGAAGTCTCTCAATATTTTTAAAGCCTCAATCGTCTTAGCCACCCCTCTTCCTCCAACAGGAGGCAAAATACGGAAGAGACCAGACTACGCCAAAAGGCCTGCTGTGCTCGGAATGCTGGCTCTCATCTTCCAGCACCAGCGCCCTTCGCCTAGCAAATGGAGTTGATTCCATTTTTTTTGTCAATTTTTACAGGCATGTATTGATTCTTGGATCCCAGAGAAACGTCATAACTAGCCTGGAATGGGGAGAATTAAAGTGTTCTGCTCCACGGCTGGCATTTGGCTTTATGGGATTGGTATCATTTTTCACCGGCTCTCCTGCCAAGTGTCCCCATTTTATACAACCCTCCCCCTCCCCCTGATCCCGAGTGTCCTCCCCCTTGGCCCATGTCCTGCTGTTAGTGTTCCTTTCTTCCGTGTATGCTGCACAGGGATTCACACAGCGCATGTCTGCACAGAGGAGGCACAGACCTTCCTCAGATGACAAGTAGAGAGCTGAACCCACGAGAGAGGGCACAGAGCAGGACCGAGGGACAGAGTGGAGGGGGCACGTGGCACCGTGCTGCCCTGGCCCTCAGGCCTTCTCTCAAAACTTGTGGCTTTCCTGAACATCTGTGAATACACTCAAGGTATTGTTGTTGAGGAGGAGGAAGAAGAGGAGGAGGAGGAGGAGGCGGAGGAGGAGGAGGAGGAGGAGGAGGAGGAGGAGGAGGAGGAGGAATAGGAGGGGGAGAGGAAGAGGAGGAATAAGGAGGAGGAGTAGGAATAGGAGGAGGAGAGGAAGGATGAGGAAGAGGAGGAAGAAGGAGGAAGAAGGAGAGGAGGAGGAAGAGGAAGAGAAGGAGAGGAAGAAGGAGGAGGAAGAGGAGAAAGAAAGAGGAGGAAGGATGAGGAAGAGGAGGAAGAAGGAGGAAGAGGAGGAGGAAGGAGGAGGAGAGAAAGAAGGAAGAGGAAGAAGGAGGAGGAGGAGGAGGAGGAGGAGGAGGAGGAGGAGGAGGAGGAGGAGCCGCCGCCGCCGCCGCTGCCAGACACCAGTGGCTCACTCAGGAGACTGAAATCCAAGGATCACAGATCAAGGCCAGTCTCAGCAGGCAAGTCCATGAGACTCTGAGAACCAAAATCCCTCAGATGTGTCACTGTGGTCCAAGTAGTGGAGTGCTAGCCTTAAGCAAAACAAACTCAGGAACAGTGCCCTGGCCCTGAGTTCAAGTCCCGGGACCGAGGGAAAGGGAAGAAAACATGCTATTCACAGCCCCACCCCAGCAGGCGGGAAGGTCAAATATCGTTATTTCTATGTAAAAGTTGGCAAAACAAAGGCTCCAAATGTTTAAATGATGTATCAACTATTACAATGGCTGAGATAGATGACAGTCGTACAAGAAAAACACCCCTAGATTCTTGGCCCTGTGTCTAGCTCACTCCCTTACTGCCCTCACGTCTCTACCAGGGTATTGCCTCTCCTTATCTGTACTTTTTTAAAAATACAGTCACCCCCGTCACCCCCTCTGCCCTGTATCACTTCCTTCTATGTTAAGTTGTATGAGTCCTCCTACATTTATTGATTAAGCTCATCTTGCGCTCTCTCTCTCTCTCTCTCTCTCTCTCTCTCTCTCTCTCTCTCTCTCTCTCTCACACACACACACACACACACACACACACACCTTCCTTGATACAATAGGGAAACAAATGCACACTAAGACCAAAAGTACATTACAGGGCTAGGAGTTTGGCCTAGTGGTAGAGTGCCTGCCTAACATGTATAAAGACCTGGGTTCGATTCCTCGGTACCACATACATAGAAAAAGCTGGAAGTGGTGCTGAGGCTCAAGTGGTAGAGCTCTAGCCTTGAGAAAGTTCAAGGACAGTGCTCAGGCCCTGAGCTCAAGCCCAGGACTGGGGGAAAAAAATGCACATGCTGTGTTCTGTGGGTTTCCTGAGACATTGGGGTGGATCTGTCCATCTTCCCATTTCTTTTCCTCTTCCAGCTTGATTTAAACACAAACCGAAGGAGGCAGAGAACTTCTGTGTCACATTGGGAGACTCACATTCTGTCTCCCTGAGAAAACTTGTACTCGTAGGTTTTTTGTTTTTTTTGGGGGGGGGTTGCCCCTTTAAGTTTCTTTTTCTATTTGATGTGACATATTTCCAATGAATACAAATGTTAATCATTGAATTTCAAAAAACCTAAGCATCTTCCCGCCCAAATTTCTCCTCATAAAAACATACCCATAAATGTATAAATTTTACTGATGGTTCACACTTTAGTATAAAATTATGGGTGCTCAGAGGCCAGTAAAATTAATGTAGCCACGACTATTTAACAGTTTCCTGGGTGGGAGGAAGAATGATTTATCGCCACGGATACAAGGAGTCCAGTGTGCTCTGGCGGCCTGCGCGTGGTTTTCGCTCTCCCTCACCTTCACGCTCCGTGGCTGGTGGCGTCCACAAAGGGCTCCCAACGCGACTCTCGTGGCCACACTCTTCATGCTCCCACCCATTTCCCCGGGAGCCAAGGGAGCCAAAGAATGCTGACAACGTGGGTCAGGGTCGCTTACAGTGTCTGAGACGTGCGTGGCTGACGCAGGGTGATGTCTGGCTGGATACAGCTCTGATCACCAACCTCGCCCACGGGTCCCTGGAGCGTCCACCCTCCCCGTGCCATCTTAACTTTGCTTTTCTCCTTCGTGATAAACAGACCAATCATTCCTGCTCTGCAGATAAGGCAGTTCAGCTCCTCACAACACAGGGGCAGGGGAGAGGTGTGGGGACCAGTCACACGCCTTTATCACACGCAGCCTCGAATAAACCAACACCAAACAGAAGAAGCAAAAACCGTTCTGCCTCGGCTAGGAAGCTGATGCAATTCGTTTTCTTCTTACGGCCCTGTCAGCACTTCTCTGAACTTCAGGGGAATGTGCAGAGTCTGCAGATCTTACTTGTCACCTTAAATGTTCTTGCAAGGCCACCAGAGTTCTCTTGAAAGAAGTCATTGATCAGCAACTTGGCGCATCAGGCAAAGCGAAGGCCGATGCGTGAGCTGCGAACTGAGCCAGGCCGGCGGAGAAGATGGAATCACTGTCTCCTGACTGACACCCACAATAAAGAGTCTCTGTGACACCCAGCACACTGCCTAAGTGGTGAGGAAATCATAGCACAGGAAAGACAAGCCTCTGATCCAACATTCTATCCATCCTTCTCTCCCTTGTGGTCTACAAAGAACTTATCAACACCTAACGTGTTGCAGATTTGTTCCAGGAATCAGTTAACCCTTTAAAAAAAAACTGCAGCAAATTCTCAATCACTCCTAGGTCTTCCGCTGGAACCCCAGTACCTACAACAATGCTTTAACATAATGGTGATCCCAAAAGAAAGTGTTGGATTTTTTTCCATATATTGTTATTGTAATTAATAGAAGGGTTAATCGATTATATTCATCAGATAGGAGGTACATTACTTCACAAACATTGATACCCTTTCTCATGTCGTGGTCCCCATTTCCCTCCCCCCATCCCTTCTTTTTTTATTTGGGTTTAGAATCATTATTCCACAATTTAAAATATTACCATCTTAAACTGCACTTTCGATATTTTAAACTAAAATAATTGACAACCTGCCTATTTTCATTTTTGCTTCATGCACCTGTCATGGAAATAGTTTTAATTCTTATGATGCTATATGTATTTCCCTTTTCTTTAGTGATATCCTTCATTATTTCCTGTAGATGACATCATCTTATCAGTACTGCATGCTGATTCTCATTCTTGATGTGTGGGATTTTGTTTTTAAATCGTGTTAAATTTATGCAAAGTTTTCCTTTTTCGCTGTTTTTATTCCTGATTTTGCCCCCAAATGATTCAATAATTTGTTTTATATTATCTATTAAATAACATTTGCTCTCCCAACTCACAGTCTTAGCTATTTTAGTAGCTGCGTTATAATATTGAGCAATTTTAAGAAGCCTGTTGGCCAATTAAAACCCCTTACCATTCATGCCTGAGTTTACTGGAAGACAGTTCTCCCAAAGAAAGGTGGCCTTGTCTTTGTTCTGAAAATGCTGATGGGATCATTTAGGACAAGAAAATTCGCAGATAGTCTAAGCTTGCTTGGTTCAGGTGCTTTGGAGGGTCAGAAGATCAGGCAGCAAACCCTGGTAGAAATCACCGTAGAGGGAGAATCTACCACATGAGTTATCTTCTCTGTTTATTTTTTTTAATCTAGAAACTATAGATAAAATGACACGGGCTGAAATAATTTGCACTGGTAGTGAAAAAGAAGATAATGAAGAAAATTCAGCCCTCTCTTCATTCAGGGCTACCAATAAGGACACCGCTCAATCATCTGTTAACCCTTTAAGGAGCAAAGAGGAAATTCAGTTTAGGCGGGCATAAAAAAACTCTTATGGAGATCAAGCTTGCTGTAAGGACAAATCCTCACCAGGTGAAGACAACATGAGAAATCCTTCCACAGACACACTACTACTCAAAGAAATGTCAACAATGCCTTCCACTAGAGACTTGAACCCAGTTCCACTTTAACATTTGCCTGTGGTTTCTCACGCACCCCCACCGCTACCCACACCTGGCTCGGTACCTCAGGTTAAGTAAGGTGTCCGCATCTAGCATGAGCCCCGAAGATTATTTATCCCAGGCTGAAGACAGAACAAATCCAGAGCTCCTCTAACAGGGCTGCTTCTGAATGTCAATTCTGGAGGTCATACGGTTTGCTGGAGAAAACATTAACAAGCGCTAGCTACTCTGTACTGGTGATTGTGGAGATAGGGTCTCACTTCTTGTCCATGCACGTGCCTAGACCACGATGCCTGTGTTTCACACTTTGTCACTGCTGAGATGACAGATGCACACCACCACGCTCAGCTTCTGCCCCTCACAGACACCCACACAGCCTCCGCCCTCCGAGTCACTATGGTTATAGACATGAGCCAGGACCCACCCTCGCCCATCATTCTGCCTGGGGTGGTCTAGAACCCACATGTCTGGAATGACAAGTGCATGCCACTGTACATATCTATGGTCTAAGATGGAGTCATGTGATTTTTGCCCAGGCTGGCTTCAAACCATGATTCTCCTGATGTTTGCCTCCCAAGTAGCTAGGATTAAAAGGGTGACCCACCTGCACCCACCTTACTTAACATAGGGAACACAGTACCAACGGGCCCTGCCAATAATGGGGCATGTTCAAAAATAGAACTTTCTGTGACAAAAGGAAGTGATGATACACAGTTGCCTAAGAGCCTGAGACTCAGCAGAAACACAGGAGATGCTGTTAAGGGCTAGAAATTGGTTCCATTCTTCTTATTTTCCAATAAGCCAGGTCTCCCATGTGGTCGTGTGAGAGTATATACATGCCACCCACATTTGTATGTGCGTACGCACACACACACACACACACACACACACACACACACACACACACACAAAGTCAAGTCAGGAACCTGACAGGTACATGAAAGCCTTTTTCACAGAGCTGACACACTGCCATTTAGCCAGCGAGCACGCAGTACGTGTTTCTGCTTCTAGTCACTAGTAAGAGACAAGGTTAACATTTTACGTGATGGACTACAACATGTTATTTCCCCACGTAGTGGACCCGTGGCTGTGCTGCCCTCGAAAACACTTCATTTCCGTGAGTGAGTACACAGGGGCTCACTTTCCTGCCACGAAACTCTGACAGCCTCTCCGTTTCATACGCCAAGGGAACCTCTTTCTTTTTTAATTCCTTTTCTTTTTTCTTTCCTTCCCCTTTTATACCTGAAGGGAAGCAAAATGAATATGCCACTGCAGAGAAAAACAGACACCGTCCAGGAATGAAAACCAGTTTATAACCATCAGTGTATTTTAGCATTAAAGTATTCTCTGCCATCTGCTCTAATTGCTTCAAATGTTTGGGCCACCATCTTCATACAACAGGAATAATGATCTCCTCAAGGGCGAAAGGAAAAAGAAATGTGACAGAAACAAAAGTTGATTACATTTAGCTCCCAGGATGAAGAAGTATCAAGCCACTCTGTAAGGAGAATGGTAAGGGCTCTGATTAACACAAACAAATTGGGCCTCTTTGGTGTTTCTCCTTCCCCTCCCCTCTCTGCTTTTCCCCTTCCTTGGAGGAATTTTACCCACAGCTCATAGAGTGCAAGAACTGACGGCAATCATGGCTCAACCTAAAGCTAAGCCACAGGGATAGCCAGACCAGGCTAACTCTTCTTACAGAATCCCCTATGGTATCTGTTAGACCCCACTTGATCATGGGGCTGAGTGTTCTAAGATTTCCAATGACCCCCTTTGGAGAAGGAGGGGTCTTGGCCTTAGTGAAGTCATCAGGAACATAATAAGTCCATTCCTTGGACCTACGTGAAAACAGAAAGTCCAGGGAGACACAAAACAACATAGAGTGCCATGAGGACAAACCTGCTGTCACAAAGGCTCAGTCTTTAGGGACCTTCTTCTTCCAGTGCAGACTTCCTCCCTGCATTAGGCAACTATGAGGTGCCCCACCACTACCACCCCCAGAGTATGTGTTCTGTCTAACTCTCTTCCCGTGGTAGGAACATAGCCTGTGACTTCTGGGCTGAGGGATATCATTCTCAGGATGAGGCTGCCATATGGCGGCAGAGAAGGAATTTTGGGGTGTTATTCAATCCAGACTTTGAGTTCATCAAAAGGGAGATGGGGCGTTGTCTAATCAGGTGAGGCAAAAGGGAATGCTGCCATGTGTCTAGGGGGAGACCATGTGGCTATGTGACCCCAGAACAGCTATTAGGACCTGAACTTGGTTCGTGGCCAAGTGCCATCAAGGAAAAGAAGACTCACTCCTATAGACTTCAGGAACAGTCTGGACAACCCAACGGCTCTGGAAGGTGACCTTGAGCCCCAGACAGGAAAGGAACTGGGCTGACATGTTGATTTCTGCCTTGACCAGAGGATTCGGCCACCCGGTGCCCAGACCTCACATCCACCCAACTGTGACATGATAAGCCAGCTCTGTGCGAGTGCCCGTGAGCCAGTGTGGTTGCTTACTGAGCAGCGATAGAAGCCGCCTACCACACCATCATGGCCTTCTTTGGACAATTTTCAGAAAACATGTTTGTTTTTCTCCCTTTTCACTGAAGTCACTGCTCCAGTGGGTAGAACCTGCTGCCGGGAAGCCGGCCAGGTTATTATTCACTGCACAAATGCCTTCCCACACACAGGACTTGGGACAGAAACCGTTTCAACGCAGCATTCTGAGAAGTGAAAACTGGGACCTACACAAACTTGCATTGCTCAGGAAGAGAGATGACTACTTAAAGATATTCAGCGCATGCCACAACGTCTTCTAAGTCTTCATCATATTTCTTGATCTACATGGAAAAAAAATCAACATCATCTTCAACCCAAACCTAGCCATGATAAATGTCATTGGGGAAAAACTGAGAATTTCAGATGGTTTTTTTCTGTTATTTTATTTTTATGGGGGGTTTTTTTGCCAGTCTTGGGCTAGCACTCTGCCACTTGAGCCACAGCATCACTTTTGGCATTTTTTATGTATGTGTTACCGAGGAATGGAATCCAGGGCTTCCTGTATGCTAGGCAAGAATTCTACCACTAGGCTATGCTCCCAGCCCCCCTTTATTTTTATTATCTTTAAATAGTTGTGCAATGGAGTTGGCATTCAACAAAGAAGTTTCTGCATACAGTGTGTCTTGATCTCCATCACCCCTTTCAACATGCTCAGCCATCACACTGAGAACGTTTCAAAGTCCTTATTCTGACTCTGTTTCGGCCAATATTTGAATGTACAACTAGCACTACTCTTTCACAAGTATGGCTTCCTAAGGAAAGAATAGGTTTTGATATTTTTACTCTCTCACTTGCAATAAGAAAAAAAAAAGAAGAGGAAGATGAGGAAGAGGAGGGAGGAAAGGCAAGATACATGGAAAGAGAGGGGAAGAGAGGGGAGAAAATAAGAGGGAAGGAAGAAGAGAGGGACAGAGGGAGAAAGGAAGAAAGGAAGGAAGGAAGGAAGGAAGGAAGGAAGGAAGGAAGGAAGGAATTTATCACCGAAAAAATCCAAATGTAGAAGCAAAAGGAATGCCTATTATTTCACTAGCCTTGACTAAATGACTTTTCCCTGTTTCTTTAAGCTTCAGAGTAGAGATGTATGTACTTTATAGAGAGAGCAAAGTGAAGGCTAGGTTAGGTTTTTAAACTCTCCGAAGAGCATGTATCCTGAAACATCTGTATCTGTATTGCCTAGATTCTGAAAATGTACAAGGTATTTCTGCGAACCTGATACCATAAAATAATGAGTCCTACAACGTGGAAAGCCAGACGTGTGTGTTTCTGAGCTTGGTGAGATCTCGGGGACCTAAGATTCAAGAGTTGCCCCTCCTCCCCTAGATAGCCACCTTGCTTGCCGGCACAACTCTGTGACCACTAATTATACTCAGGCATCGCCGTGCCTGCGCCTGCACCCAGGATTACACCTCTCAGGTCTTAGAACTCGGATTCAGCTCCATTGTTCTCTTTAGTCCACATGTATCTGCTGCACCTTGTCCCTTCTCTGCCAAGCCTTACTTATTGATTCCAGTTGTGATGAATCATCCACCAACTTGAGCACCATTAGAGGTCCACACACTAAGGTTACAGGCAGAGATGATGGAATAACACCATCAGTTCAGGCAAGGGAGGAAACAGACCCGGAGACCTCAGATCCAGGAGCCTGATGGAAAAGCTCCACTCTCAGGATCAAAACCGCATGCCATCTGCATTTTATTCTTCAAATTTCCATGCCTGTCATCAGTAGGGGAAACCACAAGCAGGTGGCGACATAATTTAAATAAAACACCCCCAAATCAACTTTCACTTATACTAGACTGAAGTAGTGCACTTAAAGTTGGCATCTATTTAATATATATATGTTATAATTAAATATATATTTAAATCATGTATAATATACGTAATGTACTATATACTTAATATATATTAAATACATAGCGTGAAATATATTTTAATATATCCATTTTCTCACTTAAACTACTGATAAATAAGATTAATACAATACCTTGTAACAAACACTCTTTCAGAGAAAACCTCATCAAGTAGAAAAGGTACCTTATCTGTCTGCTTTGCACTCACCTGGAATTCACCCTGTGCAGCTATCCTGGATGAGCATGGATAGGGAACAACACATATAAGTGTTTACAAAAACTTGAAAAGTTTTTCTCAGGGCATGCCTTTTAAACCAGAAAACGCGGAACACTTGGAAATGCTAAATAATTCATGAACATAGCTATCACCAAAATGGCCCTCATAAGACTAGAAGTTCAAGAGTCAAAGGGACTTTCCCTGCCTATCAAAAAACAACTCTCCTTCAAGTATCCCTAACCAGCTATTAGAGATGAAAGGCAATCTCTGGGCTTGCTCAGTAAAGACCATTAGAGAGCCTTTGCTAGCACAATGCCATTCCAAAACACACATAAAAAAAATGCCTTTCCCCAGGATTCTCCCCAAGTTGGGAAATTTTCCCCTTGTCGATAACTAAATGCTCATTGGCTGAGACTTAATCACTCCAATTGTTGGGAGCCGAGTGCAGGGTCAGGCTGGCCCATGAATCTGCATCACTGAGTACGATAACCACACAAAGAAATGATCTGTCGTGTATGGATGCCATGCCTAACTTTGAGCTCTGTCGTCGGTATTGTGAATCACTTTCTGCTGAGACTTGATTACCGCTGGGTACAAGTGTGTTATTGCTTTATCCCTCTCTGCTGAGACCTAGAGTGAGAGTAAACACGTGGACCTCCCCGCCCTGCCCACCTTTGTGCTGACAGGCTCCTGCACCCTATATCAGCTGAACGGACTTCCTCAATAAATGAGTTCCTCCCTTGACAGGTCTCCCTGACAGGTCTCCCTGACAGGCTGGGTGCGGGTGGTCAGTGGGCCCTCTCCTTTCTTGGCTGGTCCTGGTGGGGGCGTGTTCTCTCCATCCCTCCTGCGGGGCGGGAGGGACCGAGGACTAAAAACCCGACACCTATGACTTCGTCTTGGCTTAGGAAAGGAACGCCTTCTTTCTCCATTTCCCTCAATGGAAGAAGCCTAGTTGTCAGTATTCTTCCTGCACTACTCCAAAGCAAATCAAGGCTCAAGTACATGAATCCATGTCACTGCAGACCTGGCAGCCAACTGATTGCAAGATTGCTCCATGGACTGACCAAGGACACAACCAGGACAGTTCTCTCTTCTTCCCTCCCTGCCCTCTCCTGGTTATGTTTGCAAGGCCAATGCTCCACCACTGATAAGCCACACCTCCAGCTGGGTTTTGCTCTGGTTATTTTGCGACAGGTTCTTGCTTTATGCCGGCATGTGACACCACATGCAGCTTTTTCTCTTGTGATGAGCATGGGCACATCATGAACTTTTCTTTTCTTGCCTATACTGGCCTGGAACCGCCATCCTCCTGATTTCAGACGCCTGGACAGCTTCAATGACAGGTGAGAAGCACGGGTACGCGGAGGCTTTAGTTTTTTTTCTTAGATTCCAGTTACAGCCCACATCAATGATCAAAAAAGCAAGAGAAATACGTAGCACAGCTTTCTCTTACCTCAGTTCCCACTAGCGATGAACCTGGCCTTGTCTGAGGGTCACCTAGAACAATTTGTGTTATTTCTTTAGAAGACTGAGGGGGGGGGACTTTGTCCATTATATGAACCACACTCACATCATACTTTTCTCTTTCTCCACTAACTGAGACACCATAAGTGTTGCATTTGGACAGACCATGGCAACCCTGCACTTTACCAAGTACTTCAAGCACACGTGTCAAACTACAACCCTTGGATGTGTTCAAATTGTTTAAAGAGAGAGAGACGAAGACTGACAGAGATGGTGAATTCGACCAAAGTACATTAGATGTGTGTGCAGAAATGACACTGCAATGAAACCCCTTGTACAATTAGTATACCATTAATGAAGAGAGAGACAGAGAGACAGACAGAGAGACAGAGAGAGAGCGCGCTATTTTTGGACAATGTGAGAACAGCTAAAGATAATACAATAGTGAGACATAATTGCAGTCATGTCCTATTTCTGGGCAGGAATGATATGGAGCCCCAAGTACATTTATAGTAGAGAAGGGAAAGACAGAAAACTAATGAATTGCACTTTGCAGAGTAAGCAAACCTGAACATAGAATTTAGGCTAACTTATAACTGATGCAATAGATCTCTGGACTTTTTTAAATGGAGAAATTGTCATGACATTGTCTTTGGGACTGTTGTCTTGTGTTGACATCAAGAACAGAGCAACAAAGAAGATAAAAAGTCACTTTCATCTGAGTTAACAACATCTGTTAATAAATGAAAAGTATCAATGGAGTGAAAAGACCAACATTGGATGGGAAAAAATATTTTAAAATAACATATCTGATATGGTATTAATACCCAGACGATTCAAAGAGCTCACCAACAAAATAACTCAATTGTAAAAGCTGGTAAACTACTGAAAAAAGTATTTCCAGTGCCAAGTTACACAATAGCCATGAACACATGATGACAGTTTGACACAACCAATAGTTAGGAAAATGCAAATCGAGACCACAGTGAGACACTGCTGCACACTTCTTATGATGGTTATTATCAAAGCAACAGCAGAAAACAGGAAGCTTAACAAAAATGTGGGGGAATGAATTCTTATACACTGCATGAAAAATGCTGTCATTTCTATGAAAACCAGCAAGTGTGTTTTCAAAGACATTAATATAAAACTATTCCATTGCAAACAGGACTATCGAAAGTAATGGAATGTGGGGACTGGAGGACACACCTGCTCAGCCACGCCCAGAACTGAGCTGTTCACAATATCGAGTGGCAGAAAACGTCGCGGTCACTTCCTCAGCAGATAAACAGACATATATGCACTGCACCGAGGAAGCTCATCACGGCTTTGCCAGCATTGCTGGGCTCCCAAGTTCTTGAGGACAAATCAAAGAACTATTTTTTGTGGCTTGACCCCAGGACCTTGGAACTTTCTCAGCTTTTTCCTGTAAGGCTGGCGCTCTACCACTTGAGCCACAGCGCTGTGTCTGGCTCGCTGTGGGTTAACTGAAGATAGAGTCTCACAGATTTTTCTGCCCTGGATAGCTCCCAACTGTGACCCTTCGTCCTTATTCCTCCTCCGTATCCTCACGCTGTACAGAAAGAAAGCTTTCTCTGACACCCACGCCTGAATGTGTCTGTGTCCCTTCTCTCCCAAGAGTCTCTTCCAAGGCCTGGCACATTCCCAGTCTCCTTGCGGTGACTTTCTGTGACGCAGGACCCACTGGCCCCTGTGCTGCTCTGACCACCCGCTGCCCTCGCAGCCTGCACATTGCCTTGAGCAATTGCCCTGAGCTCCAACAGGATGGGGAGGCAGGGCTCATGGCGGCCCACAAGTCACCAGCATAGTGCCTGGCACACAGGGGACACGAGCCCAAGAGCAGACCTGTTCTGTGACTGTGCGGAGGAACCGGCAATAGATGATTTCCACTGATGCCAAAAGCTTTCTCACACTGGGGTTTTACCATTCCTTTATCATCTGTGAAAACTAGGTGATATTTTTAATATTGTAAAAAATATATCTGCATGTGTCTTAAACTTAAACTGCTGGCACAGGGTCTGCCAGCGAATGCCTCTAAACTTCAATAAGTTGATAGCACTTATTTGCAACTTGCAGCCCTTTTTTGCATGCAGATAATTAATGTGTTCAAGTCCATAAAATTGATTTTTTTCCTAAGTTAAATATTTTGGTGCCTACAGAGTTAGTGTATCAATTAATGAAGTTTTACTAAATTCAAACACTAAATATTTATTGATAGCTAAGATGAAATCTCTGCTCTCTCGTGCTCGCTGTCAAGAGGAATCATAGCACCCCATCAGCGCAATAAAAGAGAGAAAGTTCTTTCCTTACAAGGGCAAAATCGGGATGTGTGGAGAAGAAAGAAGAGAAGAAAGAAATCAAAATGTATTATCTTTAGAAATAGTTGCCAGACTATGAATTTTTTGCAGAAATATCTAACACTATTTGAAGGCTTTTAAAGAGAGCACATGCACCTGTGAGTGTGGCTGAAGTAGAAGACCACTGGCCTAACAAGCACAAGGTCTCAAGTTCAAATCTCAGTTCCACCAAAACAAAAAACAAAGCTAGCCACATAATAAAATAAGAGAAATTACACAAAGCTTTTAATGCTCTGACCAGTATAGCCTGCTCATCATAAGTCCCCAGGACTAACATGGTCTCCTTCTACGAAAGCCTTTCTCTGTGGGCAGATACTAGAAATGTTTACCCGTAATCTAAGTTATTCAGGAAGCTGAGAATTGAGGATTATGGTTCAAAGCCAGCCCATGAAGGAAAGTATATGATCTTCTTATTTTCAATTTACCACTAAAAAGCTGAAAGTAGAGGTGCGGCTCAAGTGGTAGAGCTCTAGCCATGAGTAGAAAAAAAAAAAGTGAGAATGTTAGGCCCTGATTTCAAGCTGTAATATTGGCTCACATAAAAATAATAAATAATAAATGAAAAAATATATTTTACCCGTGAGCCAAGTCTCATTGAAATCTATGAACAATATCTGAATATACTATGTTCAAAGAAATTTGCCAGATCTCTCCCTTTTGTTTTTCTTTTTCAGTAGTGCAGAAAACTACAGCCAGGGTCTTGGGGACGCCAGGCAGGCACTCAAGCACGGAGCTAGCGCCCCAGTCACCGAGTTCTTTTGATTGCACAGTGGTAACAGATTCACTTCGTGGCCTGTGGCAGCAGCCAGCCCAGCCAGTTCTTCAAGTCCTTGTTTGAGTCAAAAATGGCCAAACCACAGGGCTCCTAACCTCTAATTGGGACCCTTGCTTTCCCCCAAGAGGAAATGACTATAAACCCTCATAAGAAGCCTCTGATGTACTGGGACCTTGACCCTCGGCCCCCATCTTCTCCTTGCAAGCTACCTTGACTGTGCTCAGAACACACAAATACCCCAACACCAAGTGCAATCCAAGTTCAAATGCCTCAGAAGCATCAGAACTACAGAGCCTCCTACAGAAGCTGCAAACCAGACCCTCGAGAATCACCTCTGAGTTTTGCCCTGGTCCCCAGGGCACCCCGTCATCCTGTGGCATGCTCAGATGACCTGGGCACTGCCAAGTCAGTGGACAGGAGATATTTGCAAATTCAGACCATGAGCATGCTAAAGGATGCAAAACCCAGGCTCAAGAGTGAAGCCAGGTTGCTGTCAATGGTAAAGGAGAGGTTGCAACTGTGACTTGTAGGGTTGAACATAACATCTGGTCTACCCAGAGTGGTAACTATACATGTAAACTTAGACTGGGCTGATAAAACAACAACAACAAAAAATATTTTTTTAATTTAATTTTTTAAGCAACTGAGAACAGATTTATGTGTATATCATAATGTGTGCATGGACTTTCCTTTTACATTTGTACTCAAACAGGGCTGGAACCAGTAGCTGAGCAGATAATCAGATCACAGCGCCTGTGTGAGTGCACGCGTGTGTGTGTGTGTGTGTGTGTGTGTGTGTGTGTGTGTCTTTTTCTCAAAATCTGAGCATTCTGCCTTAACACTTCCACAAGGTTCTCCAGACCTACTTAAACACACACAAAACACACCTCCTAAAACTCAAAGAAACATCACTACACCTTTGTAATAGCTTATTTCCCAAGGGTAGAGTGGGGAGGGGGGTAAGAGGAGGGGATAAAAGGAGGAGACTCATTAAGGGAAATGTAGAATATAAACTTGAAACCTAGTGTCAATAAAACCCAAAACAAACTCAAAGCGGAGGTGAAGAAAGCAGGGGAGGAAAAGCCATGTTAACTGGTCATCTTTCTTCTCCTTTTATTTGAGGACGTAAGTTTGCACAGTTTCTTACAAGCCGTCTTTGGCTAGAATCATTATTAATGAGCTTTGACATTTGAAATTTAACTGAGCATGAGCTTAACAACTTCCAGGGCCACAACACCCATGGAGGCAACGGGAAATATTTTGCTAGGGTCTAACAGTGTGTTTATTGAAAAGACACAGCTTTCAAGTGTTTATAGCAACCATAGCACCACCACGCCTGCTCTGTTAATGTCTGTTTGGCCCAGGTTTGCCGAGTCCACTTTAACTCTTTCTGGTCTCTGCTTTCAAGTGTGGCAGGAAGATGCTGATAAAGTCCTTTTCTGTACAGCAAAGGACAAGGTTGAAAACTCTTGAGTGATTCAGAGGCAAACTATAGTCGAGAAGGAATTGCTTCGGCGATATTGGGTAATATTGCAAAATTATCCAGTCCCAGAGAGAATACAGTGATGAGATCAAGGAGCAGGGGAAGGTAGTTTAGAATGTTCCCTACTAAAATTTTCCTCTTTCGAATGAAAGCAAATCCATTATTAATCAAGCAGAGTCCCCAAGAGGAAGACCTTAGAAGGAAGTACTTTGCTTTTCTCCTTAACAGATGGCTGTAAGGTATCTATCTGCCTTAAAAAAAAGGAATTAAATGGAAGGGGAGCAATGAACTTGGAATAAAAAGATACTGCTTTTGCACAGATGCACTGGCTTTCAGTACCCACCTCAGAGGAGTACTAACACAAAGCCAAAATCCTCCTTCTGAACCCCACACCACAGTCCTGTGAGCAGAGTTCCATGTATGGCCATCCTGGGTGGATTCTTGACCTTGAACATGCCAGGGTGAAGCTCAGAACACGCCCATTCCCCCCAGCAGCGGCTGGCTGCTGTGTGTTGGAGAATGCAGGCGCATCCTCTGCCTGAGGCACTTCTGGACCAAGTAAAAGTAAAAGCAGAAACACAGCCTCATCTGGAACGCCTCCCAGGAATGGAGGGGAAATCTCAGTTACAAAGAAACGGAAGTTCAGAATCTGTGAACTAGAAATAACATTTAATTCAAGGTTGTCATTCACCAAACCAAGAAATAGTCTACCTTAAAGCCCCAAGGACAGAAGGCCCATGGTCCTGCCAAGTCCAGGAAGAGAATCCAGAGCTGTGCAGAAAGGACAAAAAAGAGAAAGGAGGGGAGCGGAGCTCAACCCCGAGGTCCTTTTGCTAATAGGAGACACTCTTCCTATAGGAAAATCATCAATCATTGGATCGTAATATCTTCTAAAATACCAAATAGATCTGTTATAGGTCCTTTTATTTACAACATATATGTATGACTTCTAAGATATTTCTAAAAGTTGATGAAAGAAGTATTTTAATAACTTAACAGTAATCACAATATATTTTTAATGGATTAGGTCACACTGACAATTCATCTTTAATCTCAGTGTATTTCCAGTGATAAAAATGAGAAAGTGCCATAGTAACATAATAGGGTAACTAAGAATGAGGCTCTGTGCAATGACAACTCTCTCTTAAATCAAGAAGAGGGTGATTTTGGAACTATGAAATGGAAGATCCCTCTTGGGTCTTGATCACAAAGCTGGTCTCTGAATCCCCATCCTGAGACCACCGGAAGACACACTAAGGGGAGTCAAGTGCCTCGCCACACACCAAACTCCTGCACGTATCTAAGAAGCGCTCCTCTCATATTTGTATTGTTTATATTATGTGTGTGCACGCACGCCAGTCCTGGGTCTTGAATTGTTTGCACAAGTGGGTCTCATAGATATTTCCAAACATATCTACAACATACCCCTCTCACCACTCCAACTTCTTAAAACAATTCCAGGGGGTTTTGTTGTCCCATTCTCACACGTGTATATCAAGTTCTTCAATCATATACAAGCTCTTCCCTCTGTGTTCCCTCTTTTTATGTTAGTTAAGAAGTATACAGGCCACTTTTATGTGAAGTATACAGGCTAGCATTCCACCAACAGAGCCACACCTGCAAGGAGAGAGCAGTGGACCAGTAAAATGGGGAAGAGAGTAAAATGCACTCAAGAATTCAAGGCATAAACCACAAAATTAAGAAAAGTCAGGGAAGGGGTAGGTCATGGGGAGGGGGGTGAGAATGCTGAAGATTTGGTGGATTATGGTGGCTGGGGGGGGCACAGGATAAAGAACACATGCATCCAGGCAGCTGTTCCTACGGGGCAGGTGTTGTTTTCCTTCCAGGACTTTATCCATAGCAGGCAAGCTCTCTACCACTGCAGTACATCCCTCGCCTTAGGTATTATTTTTTTAGAAATCAAAATAACTAAAGTTTATATTGATAATCCAGAAGCATCAAGGAAATATTTGTCTCTAATCAGTTAAAAGGGCAGAAAAGCCTTCACAATGTTTTGGAAGATAGTATCAAAACAAACAAGGTTTGGTATGACCAGGGAACGTTTTTCCATGGCCTAGACATCTAACTCCTATTTGTTAGTCCACATTCCCCAAGGAAGACGAGACTGGTGTATAGTGACACGCTATAACTCTTGGCAATCCAGGATGAGACGTGGGGCTACAACAAACAAAGGTGGGGCAGCACCTTTGTTATGCAGGGCTATGGGTACCTGGAACACACACACACACACACACACACACACACACACACACACACACACAAATAAAACGAGTGCCATGCAGGCTGAGAGACAGCAGGAGAGGCATGGAGGGGTCTGGGGCATTGAAAGAACACACAAGAAGCAGGACTTGGGACTCCCTCCCTCCAGGCTTGGGGATAAAACATGCCATGGCACCATCCCCTATTCAAATCTACCCCCCTCCCATTTTGGTAGCACATTAAATAACTCCATGTGGAGTTGATGGAAAATAGAGCTAGAGTGATAATAGTGGGGACAAAAGGCATGAGGCTGCAAGACTCCATAGCACAACGAGCCACAACCACAGACATCACACCTATGTATGGGCATGGCATGAAAGCCTTCGCTTGGGTCAGGGGTTAGAGCTCGCCACCCCAGGAGCTGCCTCACTGGCTCTCTTCCCACCCGGGAAGACTTGCAGAGACTTGCAGAGGCAAAGCAACCTATGCAGAGGAATACATCGAAGAGATGCAACCTGTGGCTCTGCTCCGACTCAAACAGCAAAGGCCCTGGGGCAATATAAAAACTGGTCTCCCAGTATCTCAGATGAGATACTGGGATAACAGCAGCTTCTGCAGTAGAACAAGGAGGGAAGCAGAGTGCACCACCCACCACCTTCATGGGAGAATTCTTTGGCTACAGACCCTTTGCTCTAAAACTAGACTTTTTGGTATTTCACTGATGCCATGGAAGAGTCTGGATCCCTCTAAGCATAGCAACTGCTTGATTTTCACTAATCAAGTAAAAATGACCCACAAGGCCGCCACCCAAGTTCAAGTCCCACCCTGGCTTGCCCACTCTGCAGCCTGGAAGCTCTTCTATCAAATGCAGATTCTCAAGGCCCCTCCTGAGTTAACTCCAGCATGAGACCAGCACTCAGCCCTCAGCCTAACAGGAAGCAGGGGCCTAGCTTCTTCCACTGATTCTATTCTCCTTATATGGGGAATTGCTTTAAACAGATCTGTCAAGATCAGATGGTTGGCATCACTACTGACAGAGAAACAACTACAGTAAACAACCAAGCAAACCCAGCTCTCCTGAGTAATGAAAACATGCTGAGTGCTGGTTTAGAGCATAGACTGTCTAGCATACGTTATCCCGCATGTTCTTACAAAACTGAGCTCGTGCTATATCCAATTTATCCCTCAATAAAAGAGTCATGTTCCTGGCAAGACAAACTTTCATTTTAAATTTAGTGCTTTAAACATTTTTGTTACACATAAGTAAAATAAATTACATGGCTCACAGTTCATTTGGCCAACTGGAAACTAACGAAAGTACCCACTGCATCTTCTTCCTCTTGCCCCCAAATATCTTTCCTGTACATTGTCTCCAATTAACGAGCAAAAAGGCAGAACTGAAAGTGGGGCTCATGTGGTAGGTGTCAGACTTGAATGGCAAAAGCCTAAGGCCCTGAGTTCAAGCCCCATCTATAAATACATGCACACGCGCAGGCATGCGCGTGCGCGCGCACACACACACACACACAAAATTCTCTGGCCTTAGAACAGTTGTTTGTGGGGGGACCAATCATTTATATCAATATGACTCTTCTCAAAAGAGAGCATTTCTAGCTGGGTGCAATGGCTCACACCTGTAATCCTAGCTATTCAGGAGGCTGAGATCTGAGGATCAAGGTTCAAAGCCAGCCCAGGCACAAAAGGACCTGAGACTCTTATCTCCAATTAACCTCTAGAAAATGGAAAGTGGGGCTTGGCCTGCTCTGAAGGGGTAGGGCAGTACCCTTGAGCTGAAGAGCTCAGGGACAGCACCCAGGCTGAGTTCAAGCCCCATGACCCACAAGAGTGAGAGAGCGAGAGAGCGAGAGAGCGAGAGAGTGAGAGAGAGGGCACACGCATTTCTACTGGGGATCCACATGACACTGAGTTGGGTTCCTCCAGCGTTTTACCTTCTCCCAAAACTCCATGAACTAGGCTTGGTGGCTTAAGCCTGTAATTCTAATGGAGAGGCAGTGATGTGAGGATCATGGTTCTAGACCAGCATCAATGTTGGCAAGACTGCCTATCAACCAGTGAGTGGGCTCAGTGCTGTGCAGCTATGACTCCAGGGAGGTGGAAAATGCAAGCCCAAACCAGGCTGTGCAGAACACAAGGCCCTCCCTCGGAAACAGCCAGGATACAGAGGAGCTAGAGGGGTGCCTCACACGGTCGTAACCAACCACAGAAAAAAAGGAAGAAAGAAAACCCACAAGATAACAACAACAACAATAAAAATAAAGCAACTCCAGAAGAAAAAATATGAGATGTATCAGGTCGGATTTTTTTAAAAATGGAAAAAAACAACTCATTAAAATCATCATCTTTAGTCCCCCAGCAAAAACAAAAGCAAGAAAAGAAGACAGATAAAAAGAAAACTATTTCAGTTTTCCCTGCTTCTTCTTTACCCTGAAAAACTTGTGTCAAAGCTAAAAGGAACCAATTAAAGTTTCTATTATCATGAAATGGGATTCAGTTGGTACAGCAATATTGAGTAAAAGCAATTTGATTCCAGGACCTATCAATCTATATATATGCATCCATACAAACATACAAACATACATTGGTACATGGAGGTTCTCTAGGTGTAAACTGCACATGAAGAAGCACACAGGAGCATTATCGTCACAGAACTGGAGTCACATGAGTTGTTCATGTCACAATACAGACATATTTCCCATTATCTAGAGGATTTTTGTTTGGCCTTTCATTCTTGAATTTCTACCATTATTCAGGTACCACTTCCTCTGCAATAACTTGGCTCCAGTCTTCCTTTCTTTTTTTTCTTTAACCAGAAAAAAGGAAGGAGAAAAAAAGTAAAGAATAGTGGGGGGGTAGGTAGAGAGAAGAAAGAGAAAGAGAGAGGGACCCTGCAATTCCACTCCTCCCGTCCATCCATGTACTTGGTAGCTGCTTTCGTTGTTATTTATTTATTTCCTCTCTTTTGGAGCTAGATCCTTTTTTCTTATTTATTCCACCGAGAGTGTCCTCCTGGAGTGACCTTTTATTTTTTCCTTTTTCCTTTTCCCCTCCAGGCTACTGCCCTCATGCCAGTAACTAGATAACACACTCTATCAAAGATTAAAAAAAAACAATCACTGGGCAGGCACGGGCCAATAGTGACATCAATCTGCCTGACACGGAGTAGGGTCAACCATTTATCTCTCCTCGTAGCCTGTGGTTACAGCGTGGCCGCTGCCGCCCACTCCACCTTCCTGACCTCCCTGAGCTGATCCTAGCTGCATCCCGTCCTCCTGCTTTCTGCATTTGCCCGTCTTTGTTTCTGTCCATCTTGTCGTAGTCATCTTCCAGAGCTTTGTCTCCAGAGCCAGAGCCACAGCCAGAAAAAGAGCTATGAACGTGAAAAACAATCTTGCCTGTGAGTCAAACGGGCTTTTTGTTGTTGTTGTTTGTTTTTTGCCAGTCCTGGGGCTTGAACTCAGCCTGGGCACTGTCCCTGAGCTTCTTTTGCTTATGGCTGGCACTCTACCACTTGAGCCACAGCACCACTTCAGGCCTTTTCTGTGTATGTGGTACTGAGGAGTGGAACCCTGGGTTTCATGCATGCTAGGCAAGCACTCAACCACTAAGCCACACTCCCAGCCCATAAGCCAAACTTTTCAAAGCAAGATTGCAACTCTGTTGTTACTCAGTAAATACAGTCCCATTTCTTCACATCCCGGTGAGCACACATGGCTTGGCTCTGGTCCTAAATAGCACATTTTTTTTATCATCAGAGTTCATTTGACTAAGACACATTGATTTTCTACCCTTTCCCACTCTTTCCCAGGCCATCCTCTCCCCACACAACATAGCTTTCACCCCATTTTCAGTGACCCACCCAACACTCCAACTGATGACTGGAAGTTTAATGTTAGATGGTATTTTGGATTCGCACATCCAACACAATAAGCCTCGAGTCTTCTACAGGCCACTCTGCTCAGGGAAACTGAACTGTTTTCAAGCTAGGCTAGTGGCTCACCTCCCCCCACAACACCCACTCCCAATCCTAGCTACTTAGGAGGCCAACATGCAGGAGATGGCAGTTTTAAGCTAGCCTAGGCAAGAAGTCCACAAAGCTCTATCTAAGTAAAATGCCAAGCTGGAGGCATAGCTCGAAAAATACAGTACCAGTCACTGAGCAAATCCAGTCAGCATGGGACCCTGAATTCAAAGCACAGTACCAGTGTATACACACCAAAAGAAAAAAAAATAGAAGGGAGGGAGGGAGGGAGGGAGGGAGGAAGTCTATTACCATTTTACCTACCATTCTATAAGTCTCAAGGAAATCCATTTTAAAACGCAAATATACCCAGGAAGTAAAAGATCTTACGAATTTAAACCTAAAACAGAGGCATGGAAAGCAGAAACGTAAGAAAAAAGAGATGCATAGGAAAACTTGGTTCATATGTGGATTTTTCTCTAATTTTTTAAGTCTAAACCTCAGATATGTCATTCTTCTATCAGTTCATATAAATACAAGGTACAGTTTTCCTTTTTATTATAAACTGTGAGGATGCCTCAGGTCGAGCGGTGTCTTCACCCTTACAGCTCTCCTCGAGGCCTGCTGTTCACAGGGCAGCCTCTTCAAAATCACCCACGATTGAAAGTTTAAAATGACAGTAAGTAAGTGGCCAGCTATGGAACGTGGGTGGTGGACACATAGAGTTTATTCTGGCCTCTTCTGCCTATGTTTAGAAATTGCATATTGAAAAAGATATAGGAAAACAAGCCCCACGAGACCATGTGCCACCAGCCGTCCGGTCAAGTTGCACTTGGCTTTCACCTGAAGTCCATGACGGCCACCAGCGAAGAGCAAGATCCAACCCAGAGGACAGAGCAGGCCAATCTGAGAAGCTGTCTCCGTGGCGGGTTTTGGCATGGATACATGACTATAGACGTAGTCATAAATCATTGTCTGCGTGGCACTGAAGACTCTCCGCCCCTCACTCCGTGTACCCGTGTTCACTGAGTCAAGGTCTGCTCCCTCCTCTTGAAACACCCCAGCTTGGGAGTTAAAGGATGAAAACCCCAACGTGCCTTTCACAGCTGGCAGCACGGCTGGCAGAAAATGTCAGGATGAAGCACCTGGACGCTAGCCAAGAGCTCTGTGCAGACCTTCCACTGTCGGAATCGGGCTTGCTCCAGACAGACCCCTCATCCCTGAGCAACATACCACCCTGGAAATACCTCGTTTATTTCATCTGAGAATGATCTTTCTATTGCTGTTTGTATTTTTTTCTTTTCCAGCATCTACACTTTCCACACCCACTGTGTGAGAGCCGACTTCAGGCTGAGTCCAGGCGGCACGACTGCTTGGCTGGTTGATATGTGGGTTTGAACCCGAGGCTTTGCGTTCACTGGTCAAGTGTTCTACACTCACGCTGTGCTGTCAGCCTTTCCACTGTGCATTGTTTTTCAGATAAGGGCCTCATGCATTTTTGCCTTTAGACCATCTCTGCCTCCCACGGCTGCAGGTACACCCAAAACATAAAAATTCAACCTGATTGAATTCACTCGGTATTCTTGAACAAAATTCTGTCCGCTCTTACAGTAGATATAAAATAATATCCCAGCAACATACTGTGTGTCTGTTTCTCTCTTACACACACTCTCTGTGTCCCCCCCCTCTCTCTCTCTCTCACACACACACACACACACACACACACACACACACACACACAATTCCACTCAAACAACTATTACTGCAGAAGAGCAGAGGCAACCGAAAATCTCAGTGGAAGAACCTAGAACACGAGACAAGCCCACGAAGAGGAAGTGAAGCAGGACCGGAGGCAGGTGGAGGAGGTCCATGCTTGTAGCTGCCACTGGGCTTGGGAGAATGAAGTTTAATGCGCTCACTTGTACTTCGCTTCCACTACTCAGTGATAGACTTGCGCACACACATACTGCGATTTCTCGGGAGAAATCTGAAAGTGCACAGTGCTCTGACCCAGCTAGAGAACCAATCCACCCCCATGGTCCCTGAATGAGAGGGGATGCAGGGTGAAGACGCCGGAATGGCTTCCCCCGGCTCCATCCACTTCCTTGTCCAAGGAGTGGGGGAGGTGTAAGGAATCACTTTACCATGAGACAAGCTACAGGAAGGACCCCGTACACTCTCAAGACCACCTCTGGACGCAGGCACTCAACTCTTCTGTGACAGCCCGGAAACCTACAGCTGTGCCCTGAACACCATGCTCAAGGCAGCGTGAGGCTTTCTTCCAGGAGTGATGTATCGTGAGCATGTCAGAAGCAGTAATGCGTTCCTATCTCCACTGTGCAGAAGCCTTGCACAAAGCGGAAAGCAGGCTCATCTTCTTCCAGCCCCTTCCAGCCATGGGTAAAGAAGGCCCAGGCCTCAGAATGGCAGGTACAGGGTCCTGGAAACCTTTCCATCTCCGCCCCCATTAAAATGTAAAACTAGATTCCACCCATCACAGAGTGGCACCGGAGGATTGCAATTTCATCCAGCATGATTTTTATTAGCCTTGCGATTTCTTAATGGGCTCCCCTGAGGCTGCCTGGGACAGCCCTGCACCGCCAAGCCAGATTTGCTACAGGCAGTGCAATAAACATGGCATCTGGCCCAGGACAATTATCACACCAGACCAGGGTGCAGAAGGCCAAGGTAAAGGTGAACGCGGCCACGGCTCCGGTGGCAGGGAGGCCAGTGGGAGGAAGCTGAAGGCAGAGGCTGCTCCCTGGGTCTGCGCTTCTTCCAGCCCAGCCAGCATTCCCAGCAGCTCCGTGAGCAGCATGGCTCCCGTAGCTGCTCCCTGTCACCACTCCTGACATCTCATTATGCACCAGAAGGGGAAGTGGACAGGTACAGAGCGCGCCAACTTTTACTCTTATTATTTCCACGGAACACCGTGAAACTGGGAGTTAATTAAGTCCTGTGGGACAATCAGTGTGTTCTTTTGGGCTAGGTTAAATTACATTATATACAGGTGCAAAAGAGAAAAAAGAAGAAGAAGAAGAAGAAGAAGAAGAAGAAGAAGAAGAAGAAGAAGAAGAAGAAGAGAAGCAATCCCTTGGCTTTTGCCTAGTTAATAGAGTAAGGTAGAAAAATGATGATCCTGAACGGAAAGGTGAAGTTGATGGCTTCTCCACAGCCGGTACCCAGTGGAGTCCTGAGACACGGCCGCCGGGGACCTGGGCTCAGGATCACTGCGGCTCCTTCCAGAGTGCTCCTAAAGAACGTCTCCCCTCCACTCAGGAGGTGACAGAGGTGAGCAATTCACTCCACAAGCTAGAGAAGCAGGATGGGACAGCACGGCCACATGCAAAAGGCTCAAGTTGAGGCTGAGGGCACACCGCTGGGAGACGGACAGAATCAGACTGGGGGCGGTGGGGTTGGGGGGGCTGTCAAGGCCCTCGTCTCAAATTTCCAATGCATAGAATAGAAGAAAAGGAGCAGATAACATTCTAGAGTTCAGATTCACCAGAGAGAAATGGCCTTCCTTCCTAAGCTGTCAGCATGCCACGGGCTGGCCCAGTAACCCGCACGGACTCCAAACCCATTGCCTATGGAGCAAAAGGGCTCACTGTGATTATTCAATATGCATAGGATGTGATTTGGTCAAGTGCACTTCTCTCCTTCCTCCTCATACTCTCAGCTTCTTTGGGTGACTTTCCCATAGATAGCTAGGTAGACAGACAGACAGACAGACAGACAGACACAGCATATATGCTTTGATTATATATGCATATGTGTATGCATAATGTATAACATCTACAATGCAGAATACTAATTTAGAGTCACTAATTGTCTGTGGAATTCACATTGGGAAATATTGACTTAGCCCATACCAGAGATTTTTCTACAGATATTTTTCTACACATACAAGAGGCTAGAGACCAGACCCCTAACAAAGCTCATATTCCTCATCATCACACACACACACACACACACACACACACACACACGGTACCATACATAGTAAAATTACCCCCCAATTCCTGGAACCCTTCACACCTAGGAACCAACTTGCAGCTATTTTTTGGGTGCTTTTAGTTCTCTATCGAACTTCAGGAAGAAGATCTTTGACCATGCTTTTCTTTTCTTTTTACAAAGTGTACCCATGAAAAAGTGATCTTTTCCCCTCCCATAAGAAATAAAACATACTGAAATGTGACAATCATATATTACAGTATTCATACTTGGGTAGAATGGACTTTTGTGTCATCTTTCTGCAATGTAGATCCAGAAACCAAAATGTAAAAGTTACTTAGTCTCCTTCAATGAATCAGCCAGAAAACCAATGAGAACACCCCTTCCACCTTCCCTCCAGCTGCCCACTTCTGTACAATGCAAAGAATTTAGTGTGCGCCCTTCCAAGCCCACCGTCATCCCTGCCCGTCCCAGGGTAAGCCTATCTCCCAAGCGGCTCCAAGATGTGAACGCACATCCTTCTGCAGGGTCAGGCTTCACTTAGGAAACCAGTGAACGTGGACGCAAGGAGGAAACAATAGTGACCCATCCTGTAGACCACGATCTGCCTGCCATCAATACAGCCACAGACTCATGACGCTTACTGCTTCCCATGGAGGGCAGAAACAATAACTTCAAGGCTGAACTTAAGGCCCACGTACCTGAAATGACCCAAACGCATGCATCATGATAGAACAATTACCCCAGGCCATACAATTTTTTTAATTCCTTTGGCCAAAGAGTTATCAAAATCACAGTTTCATTCACGGTTGAACATGCCTTAGAAGACAGGACTGGAGTGCTACCCTGAACTCATTCAACGCTGTGCAACAAAAGCAACACAACTGACTTATTCAGATAAATTAACGACCACATTCAGCTTAAATATGTCCCACATTTCCTCTTTTCAAAAGAAATGAAAAAGCAAGATGAAAGCCAGTTGCCAGTGACTCACATTTATAATCCTAGCTACTCGGGAGGCTGAATCTGAGCATCACAGTTCAAAGCCAGCCCAGGCAGGAAAGCCCCTGAGACTCTTATCTCTAATTACCACCAGAAAATGGGAAGTAACGCCGTGGCACAATGTGGTAGAGGGCTGGCCTTGAGCTGAAGAGCTGAATTGCTCAGGGACAGTGCCCAGGCTCTGAGTTCAAGCCCCATAACCAACAAGAACAACAACAAGCAAGATGAAAAGGCACACAGTAGCTTGGATATAAATAAGTGTCGAGACCTTTTTCACAGCCAATAGGAGCGAAGTATAACACATTCCAAACGCTCACAAAGGTATCTTTTTTTTTTTTTTTCCAGTCCTGGGCTTGAGCTCAGGGCCTGAGCACTGTCCTTGGACTTTCTCAAGGCTAGAGCTCTACCGCTTGAGCCTCAGCACCACTTCCGGCATTTTTTTTTCTATATGTGGTACCGAGGAATCGAACCTGGGTCTTCATGCATGCTAGGCAAGCACTTTAACCACTAGGCAAAACTCCCGGCCCCTCACAAAGGTATCTTGCCCCAAATCATTCCATCTTGATGCAAGCTGAACACACAAAAATGAGAGCTGGCACATTTGGGGTCTTTGCTAGAATGGGACACTGTGAGTGTTTCTTCATTCAACCCTGTGGAATTTAACGATGTAGTCACATTACGAAAGTCTTCCCAAAGTTATATAACAGGTAGACGAAGCCACCTCCAATCTAGTTTAATCCTAGTACTCACGCCCATATCTAGGAGATGATAATGCTTCTGCTGGACTTTCAGATTCTCCCTCCCATGACATTTCGGATAAGCTGTCTGCCTTACTCCAGTGGTGGACAGCAGAGAGCGCTAACCCACTGGAAGGGTGAGTGCTGCCACTGAGCCACAGACAAGACCCTGCTGGAACTGGAAGCCAACCCCAGAGTCTGCTCATTGAGCCTTATGTGCCTCTGCTCCTGCCCCCGATTGTCCAAAGGAGGTAATGCTCCCTCAGGCGTGAAACGCCTGTACTTCCAGCTCTTTCTCCCTCTGTAGTAGACAACTGGTGCCCTAGACCCCTCATCAAAGACTCGGGGACTCAATGTTCTCTGGGGGTCAGTCAGGTCAGCGAGACCCCCACATTCTTACATCTTGTGGCCCTGATCTAACAGCCCAGTCCAGCTTTCGACGGCACCCTGAAGGGGCAACAGGGGAAGATTCGGTGAACGCAGAGGAAGAGAGAAAGGAGACGTGAGGGAAGGCAAAATGAAGAGAGAAAAGAAAGGAAAAAGAAAAAGGAAATGGAAGAAGAAAAGAGAGGAAAAGATCAAAAGGAAAGGAAGTTAGAGGAAAGGCAGCAAAATAAAATAAAATGAAAATTTTGGGGTTTTTTTTAATTTTAATAATAGAAGAAAATTGATTTGAGAATAGAAAGGATTCACAAATTATCTCCTGAACATCCTCAAACACAATAAATAAAAAAGGTAAAATGTCACATCACTAGATTCTTGGAATTCTTTGGAAGGCTCAGACAAAAAGTAGGGAAATCCAGCAGAGATATCACCTTGAGGAGTTTAGGAGATGAGATAGTCCAATGACTGCAGAATTTAAGTGCATAAAAAGACAAGTTCCACAAGCTGAGTGCAAACAAAGTACGCCTCCCAATAGAAAAAAAGTACTTCTCCCAAGAGAAAAATCCTTCAACTTTAAGGAAATAACTTTCTTGAGAAAAATACATTGCAAAGCCCCAATAAGAATTTAAAAACGTTAAGTACATCGCAGGAAAAGAGGACTGATTTAACAAGCCCACGTTTCCTCTATCAGCCATTGAGCAGTCCCTGGAAGAATGAAGACCTGGAGAGCTGTGGCATCTTGGTCTTGGCAAATAAAGAAGATTAAAATGAAAGGCTTGAATCAGAGTTCATTGACCTTAGGAAGGCGGTCTCTAGCATGAGAAAAGAGATTGCCCAGCCACAGCGCCGACCTGCATCATTCTTGTGATTTAAATCGACTCTAGGCTCCACCATCACATGGCTACTTCTTCTGCACACAATCTTCCTTTCCCGGCCCCCAGGTTCCTGACCCCCAAGATCGAGTGTCGCCAAGAACTCCCCTTCACATGACAAAGTGTCTCAGGGCACATCTCCTCAACGCCTCTCCTAGCCCAGGCTCCAGCGCTATCTTGAGAGCAGAGCTTGAGTCAAGAGAGCCTTTGGTCAAGAGACCTGTTCTTTCATATGAGATCTTTCTAGAAAGCCAGCTGGCCATCATTACTCTTTAGTAAGACTTGAAATCAGACAAATCAAAGTCCTCAAACTTTGCTCATCGATTTTCAAGGTAATTTTGTTTGCGTCATGGGAGCTCCTGGATGTATGAAAAATAATAATTCTGAAAAATTTTTAAAGTTCTGAGCTGTTTTATTGGAATTACCCAGAGTCTCAATATTCACTTAGAGGCACTTTTATTATTACTGACCCTCCTTGTGTTTCTTCTGCTTTGGATTTATTAATGTTTGATGTTGGATGGGGGTATCCAGGTAGGGTAGGTGGCAGATTTGGAAGGGGGGACTGAGGTCAGATAACCATCTAAAGTGACAGGTGACCCCCAGGGGCCTTTGGGTAGTTGGGTATGGGGTGATTTGGTAAATCACAGGAGGCAGAAGCATCGAAGTGACTTCCTCAGAAGGATGGGTGGATGAATGGATGGAAATGAAGATTGGTGGAATGTGTCCAACTTTGATTTGCCACATACTTTCCCATGGCCTTGCTTTCCATACATTTTCTTGCCTCCTTCAGAGACCTTGAGTAGGGCTGGGACTCAACAGATATATGTTACAATATTTTAGAAGAACTAAAGCAATTAAGCCATCCCCCCCCAAAAAAATAGAATCTCAAAATCAGACTTGGAGATGATGAAAAACGAAATGAAGTCTAGGCCATGAACTGGCCTGGGCAAAGCAGTGAGTTGTCCAGAGGGACAATTCTGTGTTCTTCTCTAGCCTGGCCCTAATGAAGCAGGACTGGTGTCCATGGCTAACTATAGACAGACACGCAGTGGAACACGGCTGCATGTTGACAGTCCCATAACCACACAGCTACTATTATCACTCCCACTTCCCAGATGAGAAGACTGAGACACAGAGGGGTAAGCATCTCGCCCGAAGTCCTCAAGGTGGCAGCCAGTGAAGTGGTCCAAACCAGGCAGCCACATTCCAGAGCTCAGATGCTTACATGCGGTGCTCGCCTGTCTCTCCTCCGCTTCCCAGCATCTTCTCACAAAAGTGCCACAAGACTAGAGTCTTGGCCCTCCAGACAGAATCTGAGACCTGAAGAGGTTGAAGGCCTACTGAAAGGTCCCCAGTTTTTCCATCTGACTCCAGATTAAGAGGCACAGAGGAAAGTAAAGGCTGCTGCTCTGGAAATGAGTTCACATCGCAGGCCAACCTTGGGCAATGGAACAGATGCCTGAGAAGGCTGAAGAACAGAGATATCCCCTAACCACATACACACACACACACACACACACACACACACACACACACACACACACACACCAAGATAGGAAGGTAACAGGATGTATGAAAGACTGCAGAAAAGAAAGCACTTGTTATCACATATACCAGCACCTGCCTAATCATGATGCAAAAAGCACAGATGATAAATCCAAGCAATATAGCTTTGCACTGGGACATTTTGACTAAAACCATACACACAGGAGAAGCTCTGAGAGAGGAGGTGGCACATAATAGGCACTTAATAAATGTTTGTTCCCAACAAAAGAGACTACAGAGGCAAATCTGAAGATTACTTTCATAAAATAAAAAGAGAGAGCGAGAGAAAAAGAAAGAAAGGCACCTAAGGGAGTAGGGTGCTCGATAAATATTACTTTTTTTGGTCTATGCACCTAGAGGTGCCCAGGGAGTTAGAGAAGATTATCTGATACGTTTCTCCAGAGCTCTTACCCTCTGATTTCAGTTCCCCACCATCCCTCCGGGAGGCTGGGCAATCTCTCACTGGGGACATGAGAGCGGTCTTGGAAGACACATTTGGAAGCAGTGGTTTGAATGGTTGCAAAACAGAGAAATTGAGGTAGAGAAGCTAGACCCAATGGCCTGAGGCCCCTCCTCTATTCCTTCCCAGCAAATTCCCTACCAGGCTGACCATGCCACTCTGTCCCCCACAGGACAGAGGTGGACCAGATGGACCACGGCGACAGTATTGTCCCTCGAGCCCAGGACAGATCCATGGTATAAAGGCCTTCTCCAAAGGGCCTTGTTCCATGGAAGGCCACTCATTTTATAAAGAAGTAAACCACAGAAAGTCAGTCCCTTCCAAGTCTGCATGCAGAAATCAGGACAAAATGCCAAGGAGATTATCAGTCCAGAATTTCTCTTCAAAGAGCCCAGGCAGCCCTCATTTATTTTTGAGAAAATATATGATTAACCATAGTTAACGATGAATTCAGACGTTGTGCATTTAGACCAGCTCCTCAAAGTTGGAGAGCATTTAATATTATATATGGCTGCCATTTGGACTAAATTGTTTTTTTAATGTACACAATATTACAAATTTAATTTGAGCTGTTTGAATCAGTCTGTAAAAAAAGATTTGATTATACCTGAGTGTTCTGGCCCCAGCTTTTCTGTATCTCGGTAATCTTGGCAGTAATTGGCTGATTAGGCGTCTCGCACTCCATCTCTGCCTCAGTTTCCATGGTAATGTTACAGGAGCTATTATAGATGAGAATTTCATCTCTTTCCACTTTAGGGCTGAAACGAGAGGGGAGGTTAAATGGGGTGTCATCAATCTTAATGAAATGCAATTATTTTTACTCTTATTAATCATGGCAAGCCATTAGCTTGTGGCAACTAGAGGCCACCATTTGTCAAATTTTGCAAATTTCTGTAATTTTGTTTCCATTCTTTTATTGTTTATTTGTTTTTTTGTTCCCCCCTTTATCTGCTCACCCTGCAATGAAAATGTACAGTGGTAAGTATCTTCCACTGAGGCCTCTCATCTGCTCCAAACCTATTAAGAACACTACCAAAAGCTCCATGGAACTCAGCTAAACAAACATGGCTCCAGTGATCCTTAAGTTCCAAAAAATGGAAACAAATGGTGGGAAGACTTTCTTATTTTGATGTTGTTTTTGTTCTCTTCCCCCACCCCCCAATTCCCCATGCCTGCCTTTTTTTTCTTCTTCTTCCTGATCTTACACTTAGTGCTGAGGGAAGCAAACTGCCTAAATCCAACCCTCCCCATCCCCCACCCCTCCCCCACCCCGGGGCAGATGGAGAAATTGGAAAAGCCACAGAACTGGCTAACTGGCCTCTAATTCCAACTGTGAAGAAAGGAGCTCGTTTAGCCTCCCAGTTCCCTCTCTCCCCAGCGGATGGCAAAGAGGTTCTGTTGCTAGCAGTGGAACATTAACTTGGTAAATTAATTAAACTTACTTAACAGCCCACACTAAACAGAGTCGATATATGTCCCACTTACACTAGTGGCCCCTCCCTGCAGAGCCCCCCTGCTCTAAGGGGAGAAGCCGGACTAGACTGAGAATGACCAGCGTCCCTGGAGCTGCCGCCTAACACTACGCAATCTAGAGGAGGTGAGAACTTGAAGACCACACAGGATATTCCCTACCCCCTCCCCCCAACCAGCCCAGCAGGCCCCAAGGTAGCCCTGGCTGAAGACATTGCGGCAGCTGACTCAAAGATGATTAGCAAGAACAATGCAGGATATTTTATATGTCATACTGAGTATGATTTCATACTCAGGATCTCATTTCAGCAGTAAAGCCAGGAGAAGTAGGTATTTTAAAAGCAGAGGGGAAAAAAGGGTGGGGGAGGAAGCGAAGCTAAACAGATCAAGAAATATGCAGAAGTCAAACCCAAAGTTTTGGAGTGCCAAGCTCAGGACTCAGGCACTCTTCTTGCTAGAGCTGCTGCTCCAGTATTCAAATGCCAATTGGATACCAGCCACAGTGGTGGCAGGGACCTTCGTGGGTGTGGGGACAAGTCCACGTAGATGGCAGACCCAGAGAGGGTGTGGGAAAGGGGGAAGGGCTATCCAGTGACAAGCCATAAATCACATGGAAATACGGCATCTTTTTTTTCGTTCAAATCAGTGTTGAACTCGCTCCCCCCACCATTTGGGAGGAGGAGTGGCACGCCAGCCCTCACAGCACATGGCCTCGTCTACTTCACGCTCGGCGGTGTAGCATCTGCTCACCACTGCATCCTGCCTCCCTGCCCACTGCCTCCTTCCTCTCCGGAGGCTCGTCAGGGCTTTCACCCAGGCCCACCCAGTCCTGAACATGCTGAGCACGAGGCGGCTACGGTGACATTCCTGACCCCTTCTGCCTGACCCTTCCATCACGGCACCAGCTTCTTCTGGAGCCCCCACGTGTATCTGAAGATGGCAGGAAACTCAGAGTCTCTGCACTGCCATTGGCTGAGGATTCTGCTCTGGGGTAGTTATACGGCTGACTCTGAGTAGTGTCAGCTTCAACGGAAAAAGATGACTGCATTTGAACAATAGCACAAGACATCACTTGATAAGCTTGGTTTACCATCTTTAAAAAAAAAAAAGTCCTCGATAAGCCAGTACCTAATATTAGAGCTAGTGAATCCAAAATTAACAAAATAAACACGTAATGTTATTAGCACACAAGTAACAAATTAGATAATAAAAAGGTTAGCACAGAATCTAGTATCCAACAAATGTCCAATAAAGTCAGCTCTTATTCCAGTTTTTGTTTCTGGTGGTGGTGGCTGTGTTACAGTTGTAATATAATTCTAACCAGAGCTGCAATGTCTGGTGACATGGTGTCAGCCTGCAGCATAAAAACTGAACTGCTAGCTGAATCTAGGCCATTCTGAGAAATAATCATGGTGACCTTTTTCTAAAAAAAAAAAAAATTATCATGGTTACCCGTTTTAGAAATTGGTTTAAGAAAGGGATTTAACCTGGAAGTTATTCTATTTATTTGTTAGATTTTTTTTCCTTTCTTACATCCAAAAAGGCCTTGAACTTATGTTTTCTAAACCCTAGATCTACGTAATTCTGCTAGGCAATCCCCCGACTTCTTTTGAACAACCATTATGCAATCTGCTAGGTTTCTCTAGGACTGCCCACCCCCCCCCAAAAAAAAAAACTTGTGAATCTGTTTAGAAAGAAAAAGAAAAAGGGAAAAGAGAGGGGGGGAAACCTCCTGTTTTTCATAATGTCTAATCTTTCTCCCCACTGGCATTCACCAGATGTTGCTTTGGATCGGAAGATAAATATTAAAATCTAAGCAAGAACAAAGTGAGCTGTTTACTGGGCAGATTGTTCAGATGTTTTCTTGAACACTTGAAAAAGACAGGAGATGCTTTGATATGCAGGCTGGCTGGAACCCATGATGGATTGGCCCCCGTTAGAGAATTGCAGGGCCCAGGGCTACGTCCACCCAACTCCCGCTTTCTGATGGCCCCATGGGTTCACTGACCGCATGCTGGGGAGAAAGGTGAAAGGACGGGCACAAAACAGAGCTACCTGACAAAGAGGCCAGAGAAAGATGGCGAGGCAGGCGCTGTCCAGCCATCTGGGACAGAGGGGTCCTGGAGACAATCTTCACACACGTAGAGGTAAGGCCACACTCCAGGCAGCGTCTCTGTCCCTGCGGTGACGGTGAGGTCACACTGCACATACGTGTGTCCAGCCTCTTCACAGTTGTGCGTCCCATGCCACAGGTCACACAGTAGAGCCAAGGATGCTGTGAGAAAATCAGTGTGAGGTTATTCAAATCCACGGACACACTGGCGGTCTCGAATCCATTCACACGTGGCCTCCAGGATGGAAGCGAAGTCTCCCATTTGCTCATAACAAACATTGTCCTTCATGTGCCTCCTACGGAGAGTCATAAGTGATAGTTTTGTGAGCTGTAAATTGATGCCACAAATAAAGGCACATATGGATGCAGAAGAGAACATGAGACTGAAAGTGGTTGGGATTCTTCAGAACCTGTTGGCAGCACCCCACATTATTTCTCCTCCTCTTTGTTCTCAGAAATTTGGAATCTTAAAAACATTTTTTACCAGAGTTGTATTCCTAAACAACATACTATTGAGATAATTTCCTAAACTCCATAAAACACAATAGAAAACATTTGGGGACCTACTCTCTTTGTTCAATGTCCTATTGGAAAGATTCACCCAAATCCTTGCATCTAACTCCGGGGAACATACTCTGCTGTTCAACATTGTATTGTATGGAAGTACTTCAAGGTTTTATCCATTCTTTTACCAATGGACTTACAGGTATCTGCAAATGGTCGCTACTACAAATGTGCAAAATTTTCTCTGGGGTGAATGCCTATAGAGAAAACAGTACATAGAGGCAAGTTAAATTTGCAAGAGGGCACCATATTGCTTTCCAAAGGTACCTGATGAAGGGGTCTGCTTTCTCCAATGAATGGCACAAAGAGACGCTCTGAGAGAGCTCTGATCCTCAGGCAGGCCCCTGCATTCCCATCAGCCTATTTATGAGGACTCATTGCCCCCACACTATGATTAGCAGTTGAAATTACCAGACTCTTAAATTCTGCCAATCCAGTATGTATAAAATATCAGTGGCCTTAGAAATTGTATTCTTAGCCAGGCAATGGTGACACATGCCTGTAATTGTAGCTACTCAGGAGGCTGAGATCTGAGAATCATGGTTTGAAGCCAGCTGGCCAGAAAAGTTCCCATGAGACTCCTATCTCCAATAAACCATTCAAAACCTGGAGGTGGAGCTGTGGCTCAAGTGGCAGAGCACTAGCCTTGAATACAAAGGGGCTCAGGGACAGCGCCCAGGCCCTGAGTTCAAGCCTCAAAACTGAATTAAAAATTTCATTTTTCACATTACCTTTTAGGTTATTTTTGGGTGTTCACACCCCAACATTATCTTAGCTCTTACATTCTCAAGCACCAGATACCTAGAGAGCTCTCCGTGAAGGTGTCTTGAGTGAATAATAGCAATAAAAATGACTGACAGTGGGATTCTCACATGGGTAACAGAACACAAGAACCTTGCAGTTTGTAAGCCCCAAGGCAAATAAAAACAGGGGCTCAACACCCATAAAATAATGCATTCATTGTAGGTGATTAAGTGGATGCAAATTGACAAGGTGGATTATGGAAAGCACCCAGGGCTGAGGATCAAAATCCAGGAGTTTTACTCCAAGTTCCACCACTAAATAGCTCCGTGACCTTAATCGCTTTAGCTCTTTATGCCTCGTGGAAAAGTTGGTTTCCATGAAAAAGTTATTTGGTATAATTCAGGGTATAAATGCAAGAAACCCTGAGATCAAAGATCTTGCTCATTTTAAACAAATGCAAAGTATTAGTTTCATCTAACAGGATGTTTTAGCACCCGTGATATGAAAAGTAAAATTCTGCTTTGGTTAAAAGTATAATTTAGAAAGAGGATAAAGATAGAGGTCCCCAAAACATAGCCACGGAACTTTTTTGTCTGCTTCTTTCAACTCCCCTTCATATTATCAGGGTGATGGCTGACACAGGTCAGGGAAGAGAGAGACGCAGGTGCTGAGACACCGCCCCGTCTGGAATGAGAAACATCACCCTATCCTGAAACATTACACTGCAGAATAAAATTCAAAGCAGGGGTTGAAATTCAAAGTGACCTTGGCAAATTAGAGACATTAACAGAAATAAACAAAAGACCAAATGAAAAAGAGCAAGGCAGAAAACTGCAGCAGAAAAGTATAAATATGAGGGAACTCCAGCTGTGAGGAAACACACACACACATACACACACACACACATACACACACACACACACACACACACTAATAGGTTACACAGAGACTACAAATCAGAACTGTAATGTATATTTGTGTGTATATACATATACATATATATGTGTGTATATATACATTTATGTGTATATATATGACTGGGTACTGGTGGATCACGTCTGTAATCCTAGCTACTTAGGAAGCTGAGGTCTAAAGGATCATGGTTCAGAGCCAACCCAGGAAGAAAAGCATAAGAGACTTTGTCTTTAAAATAATAAGAAAAAAGTAGTTTGGCTAGAGGCATGGTTTCAATGGTAGAGCACCAGGCAAATAAGCAAGCCATGTAAGTGCAAGTCCTTGAGTTCCAGTCCTGGTATTAGTATGCATAGACAGACAGACAGACAGACAGACAGACAGACAGACAGACAGATGCAAATATGGGTCCGGATTTTCTGCAAATATTTTATGATGCTACCCAATCTGCTTACCCAAAAGAGCCACCTGGTTTGGGGCTTCAAATTAGGCAAAATATAGGCTATCAGAGAAAGCACAAAAACCAGATACTAGTATGTCTGTTTGGAAGCTTTCTGTTTCCATAATCCCCGTTATCCCCACCCCTAACCATCTCCCTGCTGGCTCTGCAGCCAAAGCTCCAAGGACCACACTTGGAGAATGAGTGTCTTCCTGGCCCTTCTGTTTCCCACAGGCCAGGAGCTGACAGGTTGAGGAAGGTCAACTCTAAGAATGTCAGCTATGCTGGGCTGTGAGAGTGGAGGCTGGGAAATTTCCCTCAGAAACAGATTCTCCTCTGATGATACAAAATAATAGTTATTGAAATAAACTATAGGAAATTGAAACAAGAGGTTTTTTTCTTTGCTGTGGATTTTGTTTTCCTTTCCCTTTTGTCCTGTTTGTCCATTTATCTGTCTTTGGGAGGATAAGGGGGAGGCACAGAATTGAGGGATGAAAAGTGAACCATGTAACTGTGGCATTCACTAGACATTGGAGGAGATGAACTATACAATTTGTGGGTGGGGATGGGAGGACAAAACTAGGAGACAGTGAGGGAGGGAGTGACAATGTCCAAAAAGAAATGTTCTCCTTTCCTGACTTATGTAACTGTAACCCCTCTGTACATCATCTTTATAATAACAATGAAAAAAATGTAAAAAAAAAAAAAAACAGATTCTCAGCAGAGTTGGGGGTGTATGAAAGGAAGGAAATTATTAGAAATTTTCTGCATAATTATCCCTTTGTTCATTATATTTTTATAATAGACTGAGGGGAAAAAAACAATTCTATACTCAAAATTTATTTTTATTCAGTTTCATCCAGGCTACAGAATTCCCAGATCTCATCCTGCATCTTACGAACTTAAGCTCTGGATTTTGGCCTCATCAACTCATCTCCATTTTTTAGGCCATGAGATGGAAGGTATTTAGAAAACTTTGTTAACAAAGAGTAAAATAGTCAACTGATTTCTCTGAACGTTTGCTTTGCGCATTGGTGAATGGTTGGTGTCACCTAGTGGCCATGTTAAGAATTACAACTCTCTACTCCAATACTTTGTTCTTCAATACCTCAAAAAGTTGAGAGATGCTTTGTTTTTGTTAAACACATCTTTTAAAATATAATAACTGTATTGTTTTCTACTATGTGTGATCAAATTTCCAATGTCAGAATTTTCCTGGACTTGAAACTTCATGGATTTTTACTTTGTACTTCCATTGGGAACGTGTTTTGTGATAATACAAAAGAACTTCACAGTTTGCTATTAGTTTAAAGAACACATGAGAAACCCTACACTTCCAAACTGAAGCAGCATGAACGGCCAGAGCATAGAAACATGGTATCTTCATCGCATTACCACTATCTCCTACTTCCTCATTGCATTTGAAATACTACTTCTGCATACATTCTGTGCCCACAGATCCAGGAGGAGAGGGGGTTGACCAGGAAAAGAAGCAGACAATCTTAAACTTCCAGCTGCTGCTTAGTCTTCATTTTGTCACTATGAAACCAGTCTCTCTTCCACCACGTTGCACTTACACACAACAATGGCAAATTCCGTCTCTAGGACTTTAAACAAGGGCTGTGTCTCCTCATGCTCCCTTCTCCCTCCTCCCTCCTCCATGCTCTCCTCCTCTTTTTCCCACAGGGCAACAGACAGGGAAACCACCAGTGCCAGCGCTATCACCAACTTAACCTCCAAGCTTATCACTTCATGAACCCTTAGCCCACATTCAGACTGCAGACAACATATATAACAGTGTAGCCTCAGACACTCTACAGAATGTTTACGTGTGGATCTCAAATGAAACAGTCTAAGAACTAGGATTACGTAATCAAGAGAATAACCTGGCTTAATTTGAGTTCCCTCAAATAGAGGCCCAGGAGTAAGAATGGTCATTTCCTTCCCTGTATTTTTCCCTGGAACTCAATGGGTCAGTGTCATGTGTATAAAGCTTTGCACCTTGCTCTGTAATCTCTCTCCCATAAAGACAGTGATTCTCACACCACAATTTACTTGATGGTGATGCAGCTTAAGACGATGAGTGATCTTAGCTTTTTTTTCTTCCTTAACGGAAGCAGAAGTCAGTGCTCTGGTAGCTACGTAGACACTGCAGTGGGATCTTTGGTCTACAATAAGAATTAAGAAACTGAGACCTCACAGTGAATGGTGCAGAAATGGCTGGCGGTAGAACCCTTGCCTGGTCTGCCCGAGGCAAGCATGCTCACCCCTCAGTGCCACGCACTGAGTAAACAAGAGATGTCCAGCTTGGCACAAAGTAAACAAGAGATGTCCAGCTGGATCATCTCCGCCCTTTGACTCTGCCTCATAGCAAGCCCACCAGCTTCTTTCCTCCCCTCCTGAAAGAATCCAAACTTGCTTCTTGCCTCATCATGGGACTGCAAATAAGAGCACAGGTGATCACTTTTTGATGGAGAACACAGAGAAAATTTGTTCCTAGGAACCCACAGGAAAAGTAGCTGCCAGTATAGCAATAATGACAAAAACAGAATAGGCCAAAGAACACCATGTTCAGCTGTGCTTAGAGTCTTGTGTGGTGTTTGTACTCACCATCCAGGGGCGGAACCAAGCAGCTGAAAGCAGACACGGTTGCATTAGGCAAGACTTGGCAAGAATTACCACACACGGCAGCTGAGATGTTCCCAGGAGAAAATCCCTCTCCAAACACATGCAGGAGCCTCCCCCGAAGGCAGCCTCGAGGGGCAAAAAAACACATTTGTGATCTCAGAGGCAACTGTCTCTCTACTTAACACGCTAATCTTCGCTGTCCTGTGGCAGTATCTCCTTCTTAAACACAACCAGCCTCAGGTCTGGATCCTCAAATTCTTCTCTCCTTGAGCTCTGGTCCCTGCCATTCTATCAGATTCCATCCACCTACAACCACCTAACCACCTCTTGGTGTGTGTTTGGGGGAGAGGGGGGAGTCCTGGGGCTTGAACTCTGGACTTGTGCACTATCCCTGAGCTTTTGTGCTCAAGACTGGTGAGCACTTGAACTCCACTTTTGGCTTATATATATTTATTATATATAATTAATTGAAAGTAAAAAACAAAATCTCACGGCCGTTCCTGCCCAGGTTGGCTTCAAATCACTATCCTCAAATCTCAGCTTCCTGAGTAGTCAGGATTACAGGCGTGTGAGCCACCAACAGCCCGCAAGAGGGCTTCAAAAACAAAAAGAAAGGAAAAAAGTAACCATTTTATACAGAAAAGCAACGGCTATTTGTAGTAGTTGGAGTTTAAGCTTTCCATAGAAAAGTGCATTCAATGAAAGTAGAAATACAAATCCCCCTGTGTACTTGTCCCACTCTGTTACGGACTTTCCTCCCCGAATTTTCAGAGCATATGGAACAGGATCCCCTCTCCACGCGCCTCTGCGACGTGTCTTTAAAATGCAGCACGGGCATTTTCTTTTTTTCCAGACCTCTCTGGATCTAAGGCCATCAGAGTAGCTTCTCGGTCACTGCCTAGGCAATGAAGTCACCGTGACCTTCCATTCTCCATGCACAGGACGTTTAGAGTCCAGCCCCTCCACTGCGGGATCCGGGCTCCAGGCCTTGCTGCGCCAGGGCGCACGAGGGGAGGCGGACAGAGGTCTCCGCGGAGGGCGGGCGGCCAGGGTGCTCTGCGGGCAGAGCCTGCGCCCTCGAGGCCGCTTCTCCTGAGACCAGATTTCGGCGCGGTCGGGGCTCCTCCACCCAGCACGGGGGCTCTGCTGGCACGGTGGGTGGACCCGTGCGGAGGAGGGGGGGTCCCCGCAGTCCTCCCCCGCCCCAGCGCCCTCGCCCCGCTCACCGAGGGTGGGGGTCAGGGCTGTCACCGAGGCGGCGGCGGCCCGGGGGCCCGGGGTCAGGGCGCGGGCGCGGGGTGGGGCGCGGGGCGGACCCTCGGGCCCCAGCGCGGTGGCCCGACCGCCCGGCCCCCGGCCCCGCCCGGCCCCGCCCGCCGGCGTGGCGCCCGCGTTGTCCTCGTAGTATGCGAAGCCCAGGTCCATGTCCTCACCGGCCGGAGGCGCACGCGGGGCGCGGACGCCGCCCGCCCCGACCTCCACGGGGACGCGACGCCGCGCGGGGGCCCTGCCGAGGCCCACGCCGGGCACGCCGGGGGCCGCTCCGCCTGGGGAGGACGGAGGACAGCGCTAGACCAGCGGCGGCCGGACGTCGAGGACGTCGAGGACGCCCCACCACCGCCTCCCCACCTCCTCCTCCTCCTAACGCGTGCCGGGGCGGCGGGGACGCGGGACACGGGGGTGGGGGGACGCGGGGACGGGGTGGGGGGAACGGCGGGGACGGCGGGGACGTCCGCAGGCGCCGCCCCCACGGCCACGCGGGCCGGCCGGGTGGGCTCTGCTCCCGGACGCTGTCCTTCTGGACTGGGTTTCTGGGATCCTTACGAGGGGGTGGCCAGGGGTGCACACGCCGTTCACCAGTGGATGGATGCCACCCTCCCACCACCCGGGGCCCTCCACCTCCCCTTCTCCCTCCCCTCCCACCCCCAGGCTCTTCCCCCCCTCCCCTCCCACCCCCAGGCCCCTCCTCCCTCCCCTCCCACCCCCAGGTCCCCCCACCTCCCCTCCCACCCCCAGGCTCTCCCCCCCCCCCCCGCCCCTCCTCTCACATCTCCAGCGGGCACTGTATGCACTGAGTGTTGTGGGGTTCTCCCCCCACCCCACCCCTGCCTAGACACTGACTAGCTCTCTAGCCCAGAGTGGGGACGCACAGCTCCCCAGAACCAAGCCAAGCTGTAGACCATGGGCTGGAAAGGCGGCCCTGTGCTCACAGAGAGCACCGTGCCTGGTTCACGCTCCCTCGCTCTCTCTCTGAAGGCGCAGGCAGGAAGCTCCCTGCTTTCTGAGTGTCTGCTCTGCCGTGTCCCAGCACTGACTTTCTACTCCACAGAGAAGCCCAGGCCATCTCCTCTTCACAAAATGCATTTCACTTCCTAAGCTCACGTAGACACTGCCACCACGCCGTGAAAACCGTGAAATCCACTGTCAGCCCCCAGGGACTAAGAAGGCCCCTCTCCATGCTGCCATGGCTCCAGACACAGGTAGATGAATTAACTCAAGGTGCTTGGTCCATTAAGAAGCGTCAGGGAAGGGAGGGATGGGTGAGAATGTTGGAAGGGGTGACATAAATGTTTATGGTGGTCACGCCCTCAAACAACTACTTAGAGATCATTGCAAAATGTTGGAAGATTTGCTGACTAAATAAGATCAGTGATGTCAGAACTCACCTAGAAAGGACCCACAGCAAGGACTCCTGGTAAAAACTTCCGTGATGTAGTGGATACGAAGATCAACCCTACGAAAGATGGGGATGTGGAGCTCAGAAGACAGCAGAACAAGCGAGAGGAGAGGAGGAGGATGGCCCAGTCCAGGTTCACATGTAGGGAGAAGAGAGAAAGGGCAGAGGGATGGGGCTTGAAGAGATGCTGGGTGGGGAGCCTGCAGGGGAAGACTAGACAGGGGTCTTGCAGGACTAAGAGGGAGGCATGGATTTGTGAAGTCTCTCCAAAGACCTGCACCCCAGATTTCCCTTCTACTACCAAAGCCCATCCCACCCCACTCCAACCAAGTTTGAGAAGGTTCTCTGTCCCCCACCAAGCAAGCGAAACTGTTCCCCTGTGTTAGCCCTGGGAGCAAAGGGTCAGGATTCCCCGTGTCAGGACTCTCAGGTCGGCTTCTCCTCACTTCCAAAGATAAAAGACCTCACTGGAATCCAGAGTTCCACCTGGCTCCCTAGACCCCAGGTCAAACCCTCCATCAGCGCTGAGGCCACCTCACCCTTGTGAGCCAATGCTGAGCCCATTGATGGAGACTGAGATTGTGTGGAGGCCAGGTGGCCGTGGCGGCAGAAGCACCTCCAGGCCCTGAGCTGTCTGTGCACAAATCTGCGCCAGGGTGTCCTGGATGCGGACTTCCGCCTCCAGCTCTGTGTGGTTCTCCAGCAGGGACACTCCAAGGAAAAGCAGCTCACCACCTGCGTGCAGAACAACCCATCAACTCCACCACCAGGGGCCTGGACCAAGCCACAGCCAGCTCTGTGCATAATGCCCTGGTTAAAAACGCTAAGACTCATTTCCTCCTTCACACAATCACTGCCACACTTTCTGGATAATTTTGCCAGTAACCAGGGCCTGACTCCATTTGCTTGCTACCACTTGAGTCACACTTTCAACCCAGCATTTTTGCTAATTAGTTGCCATTGAGGTCCCGTGGACTTCTCTGCCGGGTGTGGCTTCAACCTCAAGCCTCCAGATGTCTGCCTCTTGAGTAGGCTGGATGCCAGGCGTGAGCCATGGGTGGCTGGCTCAGTTTGTGGCCTCCAGAACACCTGCTTTATTTTCCCTATAGGAATGTTACCTTGCAGGAGTGCATTCTGAACAGGATGCATTTTGTTGTGTTTAACAATAAAATAATAACATGAACTTCTTGGGCTCTTGGTCATTTGTCAAGCTAACCCTTGATGCCTCTGAGGCACTGATAAAATGAATTTATTCTTTTCATTATAGGTAGAAAATTATATTAAAAGCCTAAATCACTGAAATCTGAATAGAACATGGAATTCCCTCCTCCTTCTTCTAACTTTATTGGGGAGAATCTATACCACAAGGGAATCTTACATATTCTGGTTGCCTGAGGCAGTGAATTCTTCTGTGCCACCTAAGCTGAATTGTATTGAGAAGGTACAGGACACTTCCTTTTATTTATGCTCTCTGGAGTTGTGGAAAATGATAATAGTACCAGAAGAGGAAAAAGGCTAAATTTGAGCTTTCTTCCTTGTGAAGATGAAAATAGTACCAGAAAATTTTGAGTTCAAGCTTTTTTTCCTTGTGCAAATATGATGGTCCCTTTTATGCTAAACCCTCAGTTGTGGCTGCTGTAAACTCTTTTATCTGGCATTTGCGTAATCAGAAAGGGGTGATCACTGCTACATTTCCCAATCTATATCACTACGACATGACAAGAAATACTAATAATTCCATCCTCTCACCTGAGTCATTGGAGTGGTTAAATGATTTCATGTGATTATTGCTAAGGATTCTTGCTTATTCACAGCACCAGATTTTCCAATTGTCCTAAATAATTGTCACAATTCGACCTCCTGACAAAAATGGTGCTTCACACTATAAGAAGCTAATTGTTTGGGACCTACATGCAAACTTCCTGGAGTTTAAATCTCAACTTGATAACCGAAGATGGCATCTTAGATAAGTTACTCTTCTTTCTTTTACTTAATTTCCTTGCTATAAACTGAGACTACCAATCTTATTAGTGAAAAGCATTCATGAAAATCTATTCTTCTTTACTACTTACATTAGCATATGGTATGTGCTCAGCAAATATTGATTGGTTACATTTGAATTCTGATCCCGTTTCAAAAAGGAAAATAAGAAATTGGAAATAAGAAAACTAATGATAGCCGGGAGTTTGGCTTAGTGGTTAAAGTGCTTGCCTAGCATGCATGAAGACCCGGGTTCGATTCCTCGGTACCACATACATAGAAAAAAGCCAGAAGTGGTGCTGAGGCTCAAATGGTAGAGCTCTAGCCTTGAGAAAGTCCAAGGCCAGTGTTCAGGCCCAGGACTGGCAAAAAAAAAAAAAGAAAACTAATGATAGCTAACATGACAAAAGGAATATAACAAGATTTATAGGCCCCTGATTGAAGTCTTTATTTATTTTTTTATGGTCCCAGAGCTTGAAATTAGGGCTGAGGTGCTGTCCGTGAGCTTTTATGCACAAGGCCAGCACTCTACTTGAACCACAAGCTCTGCTTCTAGCTTTTCGTGGTTAATTGGAGATGAGGGTCTCACAGATTTTCCTGCCCTGGCTAGCTTCAAATCATGATCCTCAGATCTCAGCCTCCTGACGAGCTGTGGTTTCAGGCGTGAGCCACCAGTGCTCAGCGTCATTGGTGCTCTAAGAAAAAGTTATTCGCATAGTGATAGCATGTCTTACCTGCTATGCTGCTTTGGTTTCTGCTCAGAGACACAACCACTGGATTCAAAGAAGGGACATAAGTAAATGCCCTGGCAAGCACAGCAACATGTGCCCCTCTGACCACTGTCACATTCACAGTACATCCGTCTTCCCCCTGAAAAAGACCATTTCCAAGATCCAGTCTCAGTGTGATTTGAGGGAAGAGGAGAATTGCATGTAGAATTAGTTTATAAGGCTAATTTCAACCAAGTTGAGGCAGATACGTATTTGTTATTTTCAAGACTCTTCCTCCACCCCCCCACTTAACAAAAATTTAATTATGGAAAATAGAGTGTTGGTTGAAAAGAAAGCAAAGGATCTGCTTTAAATGGTAGGTGAGAATGTCTATGCCACCTAAACTATTTATCAAGCAGGAAAGAACTTTCAGACATGCAGGTGCCAAGGAAACTGCCCTTGTATGATGTTTCCTAAGGCTGTGATCTTATACACAAATGACAATGAAGAAAGAGAAGATAGGAATTCCAGGAAACAGCAAGCCTACTCAGAAGACCTACATCAGGGCGAGTAGGGAGACAAAAATCTCTAGAACAAATCTAGAAAACAACCAGCATAAATTTTATTTAAAAAATTGGAAAGCAGAGCTACAAGGGAAAAGAGCAATGGACATTATGAATCTTCTTGGAAAAGGATTACACATTTGTATTATAAGAAAGAAGCTCAAGGGAGGTAATGGAATAAAGGAAATCTGGGGAAAAACAGAAAGGTGATACCTATGTCTAACAGCAGCATTTAAATACTTTTAACATATGTAAATAAATATAGTATAAATATGATCTGTAGGTTTAACAAAAGAAAGTTACTCCAATTATATTCAAAAGAATTAAAAGTGATGCTTTCAAAAGGGAGACTGAAAGGAGGAAGAAAAGGGGATAAAGAGCTTGGTTGTTTAACTATTTACCTTTTAACCTTTGTATGTACAACTTGGGTCAAAACTAAAAGTTTGCTTTGCTAATGGTTTTCCCCTCTAGTAAAACAAATACAGCACAGAGTTTACCCATTAAGAGGTTAAGTGTATACAAACAATGATGCCCACACTTGTCCACTGTGCCAAAACTCATTTACTGGCACCTTGATAGGGGAGAATAAAGTGGAAATGAACTCCAAATGACAGGGTACTGTACATCAAAAGCTTTACAATGCAGCTTCATTTCCCTGAGAAAATAAATGTGCTTAAAATATTAAGATGACCAAAACTGTTGTTTATAACAGGAAAAAACTTAGAAATTATCTAAATGTTCACTAATAGAGAATAGTTAAACAAATTACAATTCAATCACATATTCAAATTGTGCATAGTTTACATACAAAGGCTAGCTTTTCATAATATTTAAGGAACTGGATGTGATAAAGTCCTAAGATGTTTGGAACCCTGCCTTTGAGGGGATGAGTCTTTATTTGTCCAGTAGATGACCATCTTTGGGGTTCACAGAGGTGCTAGAAATGTTGGTGACAAGACTGTCAACCCTGCATAGAAAATCCAACTGCAGTCATGCATGTGGCTGACACAACACCACCAGAAAACGACCACCTCAAGCCCCCAGTGGGTCAGAAGACAGCACTAATGGAATGAAAGGAGAGCCTGGGTACTTGCATTGACAGGACAGGGGTGACATTAGGGAAGTACCAAGCAGAGATCTCCTAAGAACCAGGAGAATAAGGGAAGGGGTGACACGATCAAGATGCATTGTACTCTTATGTTAGCCTGTTGAACTGAAACCCATTTGTATCTTTCAGGAAGGGAGGGAAAGAGGGAGGGAGGACTTGTTCTAGAAGTTTCTTACCCTCACCATTCCCATCTATCCCAGAAAACAAAATTGCTGGTGAAACTTTCTGTTTGTCATTTGCCTAAGAAAGATGAAAGATTTCAAGAATGTCTAAGTCTCACAAGCTTTATTTATTCTATGTCACCGACACTATGACAGCTTGCCATGGCTGCTTTAGAGGAATTCACTGGAGTTTATTACAAGGTGGTTCTGTTTTCCCTTACAGCAAAACAAACAGTAGAAATAATATAAGCACACTGTCATGATGAGAAGTTCATGCCATTTAATAGAATTCTAAGAAGTGACTTTCTAACCATCTTATGTTAAGAGTAGTTACTCATCCAGGACTCCTTGTGGCCCTCTTACCCGGGGTGGAACTTTGCATTGAATCCTCCGGGAATTGCTTGCTGTGGCATTGATGATACAAGATCGAGACCCAAATAACACCAGGCGAATCCCTTCCAAACTGTACCCTCGGATGGTGGCCCAGAGTCCTCCTGCACTCAGAACAGGATTTTTAGATCAGAGTCATAGCCTGGCAGATCAACAAAAATTCCACGACTCACAAGAGAAAAGCAAATTCAAGAATGAAACTCTGGGGCCAGGAATTTGGCCTAGTGGTTAAAGTGCTTGCCTAGCACGAAGACCCGGGTTCGATTCCTTGGTACCACATACATAGAAAAAAAAGCCAGAAGTGGTGCTGAGGCTCAAGTGGTAGAGCTCTAACCTTGAGAAAATCCAAGGACAGTGCTCAGGCCCTGAGCTCAAGCCCAGGGCTGGCAAAAAAAAAAAAGAATGAAACTCTGCTCAAAACACATGCTCAAAAAGCATGAATATATGTATATACACACATATACATATATATACATATGTACATATGCATATGCGTGGATACTGAACTACATTCAATGACTCAGTGACTGGCCTCATTGTGTCTGATGGCAGCATGAAGCCAACCGCTCTCTCTATGTGAGAAGTGAGTTAAGGGCACAAGACTGTCGCTCACGAGCAGAAATGTTTAGGACACCGTTCGCTAAGGATTGTCCTGTGACACTGAGCATTGGGCTTCTCCATGTTGGTAAGCTGCATAGTGAGGAAACCCCGCCAGATTACCGATCTCTGCCGCTCTGCTGGGCTCCACAGCCTCCAGCCTGGTCCCCACGGAGAGAAAGAGACCTTCCCCGCTGGCACTGACGGCGAGACCCAGTGGTCTCACCAATAGAGAGACTGGATGCACTCCAATCGGCAGCAAGCCTGTCCGGCAGGCCACGTTGGTGTGATTCAAGAAAACAACTGGACAACTTGTTCCATTCACCATAACCTGTAAGGCCTGGGCAGTAGCCGAGAACCCAGTTCCAGTCATGTAAACTAGGAGATTGGTGTCACCATCTAAAACAACAGAGAGAAGAAACTGAAAAGCCAAAATATCTCTCCATGCTAGCCCTCTACATAAGACACCACCAGATGTTTATTCTCTTTAGCCTTCCTCTTCTTAAAATTTAGAAGTTGGGGGGGGGGCGGGAGTTTGGCCTAATGGTAGAGTGCTTGCCTAGCATGCACAAAGTCCCAAGTTTGATTCCTCAGTACCATATACATAGTGGAAAAAAAAAAAGCTGGAATGGTGCTGAGATTCAAGTGGTAGAGCTCTAGCCTTGAGAAAATCCAAGGACAGTGCTCAGGCCCTGTTCAAGCCCAGGACTGGCAAAAAAATAATAATAATAATAATTTAGAAGTTGGCTGATGACTTAAAAATTCTACAACTACATTTAAGACTGTAATTCCTTACCTTCATCTGAATTATCAGTCACAGGACATTGCTTACATTTTTTTTTTTGCCATTCCTAGGGCTTGAACTCAGGGCTTGAGCACTGTCCTTGGACTTTCTGAAGGCTAGAGCTCTACCACTTGAGCCTCAGCACCACTTCCGGCTTTTTTCTATGTATGTGGTACCTAGGAATTGAACCCAAGTCTTCGAGCATGCTAGGCAAGCACTCTACCATTAGGCTACACTCCCAGCCCATTGCTTACATTTTTTTAAAAATTAATAATATTTTCAAAATAAGAACAAAGAGAAAAAAATTCAGTGCTGGCCCTTAAGCCACTGGAATTTTTTCACTGTAGATTTCTGGCTTTGATTTTTTGTTTTTGATTTTGTTTGTTTTTTGTGAGTCATGGGGCTTGAACGCTGGGTCTCGGCACTGTTCCTGAGCTCTTCAGCTCAAGGCTACTGCCCTACTCTTGATCCACAGTCACATTTCCCATTTTTCTAGTGGTTAATTGGAGATAAGAGTCTCATGTTCTTTAGTGCCCAGGCTGGCTTTGAACCGAGATCCTCAGATCTCAGCCTCCTGAGAAGCTAGGATTATAGGCATGAGCCACCGTGCCAGGCCTGGCATTGATTTTTTTAATATTTTTTATCTTTAAGTAGGTGTACAAAGGCGTTGTCATTCACCAAAGCAGTTTATGAATCCAGTAGAAGGTCTTGATCCATGTCGTTCCTTTCCACGTTCTCATTCACCCTTCCCAACTCACCGCTTCCCTCACTTTTCTTAATTTTTAGGCCATGCATTGACTTTTTTCCCACTTAACAAAGCAGTCAATGTACACAGTGCACCTTGATCTGTGTCTTCCTTTCAATAGGTTCACCCCAGGTCAGTCTGCCCCTTCCCCTACTTCTCTCAATTCTGTGGTGTACACAATGAATTCTCAACTGCATTCTCTCTCCTTCGCACTGCCTTGAACTTGGCACTGATTGTTAACACATCAAGAGCTCACGTGTCCTCCGTCTCAATAACAAAAACTCTTCAGATGGACTAAAAATAAACTTCCAGTCACACCAATCAACTTCCACTTAAAAACAAATGCACTCTTTCCTGGACATCGGCTGCTAGGTGGTTTCTAATAAAACCACTGAGGGGAAGATCCATGCCCCGCCCCTCAGCAAATCACAAGCCATACCAAGAGAGTACCACACAGAGTGGACCCGCGGAGTCGACCCCTGGATGAACTGGAAGGAGCAGGAGCCCGCACAGTGCGCTGGGATGTCATTCACTTCCACGACCACCTACAGCGGGACAAAGTAAAAGAGGGGCCCTCAAAACCTATTTGTGAGGATTTCTCAAGGGAAAGTGTACCGGTGATTTACATAACATAGCTTCTTTCTTCCACGTTCCAGTAATAAACCTAAAGTCATCAAAATATGTGAAGCTTAAGCCAGGCGCGGTGGCTCACACCTGTAATTCTAGCTACTCAGGAAGCTGAGATCTGGGGACCACTGTTCAAAGCCAACCTGGGCACTAAAAAAAATGAAAGACCCTTATCTCTAATTAATCACTAGAAAATGAGAAGTGTGGCTGTGGCTCAAGGGATAGGCCAGTAGCCTTGAGCTGCAGAGCTCAGGAACAACGCCCAGGCCCAGATTTCAAGCCCATGACCCACAAATTAAAAAAAAAAATGTGCTGGTGAATATAACTGTAACCCTTCTATTAATTACAATAAATAAATAAATGTGAAGTTTCTTATAAATGGAAATGTTAAGCAAAATCCACTGGGGAGGCCAGGACTTTGGCCCAGTGGTAGAGTGCTTTGCCTAGCATGCACAAAGACCCAGGTTCAATTCCTCAGTACCACATCCATAGAAAAATCCACAAGGGGTGCTGTGGCTTAAGTGGTAGAGCTCTAGCCTTGAGAAAGTCCAAGGACAGTTTTCAGGCCCTGAGTTCAAGCTCTAGGACTGGCAAAAAAAAAAATGGGATAAGTAGCACAATTGTACTATATGCCAACTTTTTTTTTTTTGTAAACAGCATTTCTCAGTGATTCCCAGGCTAGCCTCGAACTCCTGGGTTCAAGTTATCCTGCCCCAGACTCTCAGCTAGCCAGGACTGTGGCCCCAGACTCTCAACTAGCCAGTGACTGTGGCACGTGTTAGTGCAGACAGGAATATGCTAACTCCTTCGTCCATTTCCTCTACGTGCATCTCATAAACTCAAACATCACAAAGGCAACTTATCACTGTGTCTCTCTGGGAACCCTCTTCATAGAAAACATATTTTCTTTCCCAAGACAGGCCAACAAAGTAAGAACTGGAGGCGTGGCTCAAGTGGAAAAGCACCAGGAAAGGACCAGCAAAGCAGTCACCTTCCTCACAGCTGAGACAACGTACATTTGGACATGGGCTGTGTTGTCCAATAACAGTCGGCTCCGGAGAAAAGATGATAGTTGGCTCAAGTGGAATAGCTGCATGCCTGGCTTGCACAATGCCCTGGGTTCAATCCCGTCAAGAAAAATATGCCTAGGTGTCTTCTCCTTTCACGGAAACTAATGCTACATGGAGCAACAGTGAAAATGTAGAAACATGTGTGCCCTAGTGAAAGACATGGGGCAGAGCACCATTCAGTCGGCAATGCTTTATTTTGCAAGAATGCTGAGAGAATTTGCCCCCCCCCCCGTGCTAGCTGTCTTATTCCTCTTAGTCTTGTATTTTAATCTTCTCTCGACTCAAAACCAGATGAAGAACATGGGCAGATGGGAAAGACCGAAGGACATTTTGGAGATGAAAGGAGTCCAGGTTGCCCATCCCCTTTGCAGAGCCACTGTGCAGAAGCATAAATCAAATCCGGCTCTGAGTGCACGGTGATGTCATTTGTGAATTCGATAGGCTGCAAAGGAGCCTACATGCCCCTATCTTCACGGTGACCCGCATGCTTTCTGGAGGTAGACAGACCACCGCTCTCATTGCCTCCGTCTACTGATTGGAACCAACCCTCCGGAGCTAAGCCAGGTCACAAACCCAGGAGTGACTGCAGTATACTCTACACAGTGCTCACATGACCCGCAGTGGTCTGCACACCCTCACCTGAGTTTGCTGGTTCGCAGTAGCCAGCATGTCTCCAAATATGGGTCCAAGGAAAACCCCGCCATCATAAACCACACGGACGTCCACAGAGGGATTCACTCCCGTAAGATTTCCATGGGAAACCTGAGAAGGTTACACTGTGGTCAATTCCACCAGTAAATGGGAATCTAGTCTTGATGAAAACAAGGTATCTTTGTTTTTCATGTTTACCTGAAGACACCAGGTAGTTAAAAAGAGAAGAGGCAAGAACCAAAATCCAACATCAGAGCTAAGAAAAATCCAGGTACTCGTTTCGTAAGCAGAACCACCAAGAGCCATGACTAATCAAAGCCTTAAGATGCTTTGTTCCTAGCTGCTTCTCCATTTTTTTCTCCAGTTTACCATCTATGATATTTAACTGGACTATAAGGAAACAGTGCTCTGAGATGAGATCAAAGGTTTCATCCCTTCTTCCATCTCCACCCCAGGATTTGGTTGGAAACCCATGTGGCCTGCCTGATGGGAATAAACTCTCATCGCAGGCTCCATTTTATAATAACCAAATTCTAGCTGATCATCACATTATTTTTTAAACCCCTAAATATGCAAGAACATCTGGTTTTGTCATTATCCAAAGACAGCACATCTTTTTCTCTAGTTCCTTCTGCCCTGCCACCTGTCTCCCCAACAACCCGAGCCAATCACAGCTGCTTAAACTATCCAAGGACAGATGTGGGGCTCCAGTGGTGGACACTGGCCTGTGACTCAACTACTTCTGCCCTGTGGGGACAGGAGATCCTGGGGGATGGAAACGTCAAGAAGGAAAGATTCCAGCAACATGAACAATCCATGGCAGCTTTTACTCATGTAATTCTGATAGCCCCTACTTTCCTCTTTTTTTTTTCCTCTTTCCTTATGAAGCTTTTCCAGAATAACAAATCCATACCGCGATGAAGGGGTGGGGAGACATACCTGGATGACATCAGGGAGGTCCCCGGAGTGTGCGGGCCAGGACAGGCTCCACACGTGTTCGTAGCAGGAATCTTGGTCCTCCACGGTGAAGTCGGCTGCCTGGAGGTGGCTGGACAGGGCGCCCTCGGCGTTGTCCTGCAGGAGCCTGCGAAGCCCGGGGGCAGGCAGGTGCACTGCAATGTCTGGGGGTGGGGAGAGTTTCCACACAGAAAACAGACGGCATCAAGTCACCTACCTGCATCATCCAGGATAAAAGTGAGGACATGCCAGCATGCCTGCCAACTTTGCAGGGGACCTTCAGAGTTAACAGGGGAGGCCGAAGAGAGCCACGGGGCTGAGCTCAGCTACCGTCCCCCAAGGAAATGCAAGCAGATGCCACTGTGTGCCCGGCCTTGCCTGCCATCCACACCGGGGCAATGTCAAGGACACGAGCCCGACACATGAGCTCCAGACAACCCTGTCGTGGCTGAAAATCGAATCAATGTTGGGCTCTCCATGGGAAAAGTTAGCTGGCCCTGTGAACACGGGGAAGTGGGGGACACTTCACGGGGAGAGGGGATCACACCACAGCTAACCCGTGGAGGGATGTTGGCACCCGCTCGATAGCTCCTGGAGAAAAATAGCAAAGCTCTGTGTTTGCACCCCACTTCACTCTTGACTAGAAATCTCCATTTCATTAACTACTTCTCTAGCCCCGGGAGGTGGGTCTTCAGGGTTCCCTAACGCCTTACGTTAGAGATGAAGAAAATGACCTCTAACAGTGCTCAACAGCGAGATGGGCTTATAGTCCAACACCTCTCAAGTTCTCTCCTGAAGAGCCTTCTTCTTGCATTCCACCATGCCCTGATAAGTAATCTGTGTGTTTCTATAATGCCAACTGGATTCTCACCATTTAAAGTGAAAACATTGTTTTAAGTCTACACATAGCTTCAGACTTGTTGGCAATTTCAAAGCCCAGGTTAAGGCTGGCTCTCCTCCCGTCCTGCCGAAAATCACGTGTCCAGCACCGCCAGCTGGGCATAGCAGTGGACACGGCCTGTGAACGGTCTCTCGGGGTGACGAGAGAGGACGGTGTGGTGACACACTGCGGGGAGGCAGCCAGTGCTGGCACGTGCCCGCTTGTCAGATCTAATAACAGGATGACGAAGCACAGCCAGGCTCAGCCTGGTCTTGGTATTTGACGAGTCTGAAACAACGCATAAACTCGTCACGGTGTTTTCAGCCTGGTGTTTTTAGGGATAACAGATTATTACAGCCTCGGAAGCGAATCCACTCCGATTCCACGTCTAGAAGGTTAGGCTTCGTGATGAGTGCTTTTCTGGGCATCTAAGAAGGCCGTGCTCAGACATCACAAGGTGACCGTGAGGCCTGCCAGCATGGCAGACGCTGTCTGCCGGGGACCACCCCGCCGCGGGGAGGAGCCATCCTTCCCCCCTTACCCGGAATCCCTGTGTGAGGAAGCTGGATGTGGAAGTGTCCTCCCAGGGCCGGGCTCGTCCCCTGCAGCCTCCGTGCCTCCGCCTGGCAGAGTCCAGGTCCTTCTTCCACTCCTTCAGCGGACACAGAGCTGCCAGGCCAGGCGCATGCGTTGACCACATCAGGGCCCTGGATGCGCCAAGCCGTACCCAAGGCCCGCCTGTGCCAAGAGCGCGCACCCCACCCACCAGTGACCTCACCACCACACCTCTGGTTGTGAAGCATAACTGAAAGACACCCCAGTCTCCTGTGGTATTATCTAAAACCTAGATTGTCAATAACATGCATAATGCACGTTCACAGCTGCGTGAGGAGAAGGATGAAAACACAGGCTCGCAGGGTGTGGGTTCTCACATGTGGCTACGAGGGGGGGGGCAGTCTCTTTATATGCTTTGTCTCTATTTCCCAACTTTTCAACCACAAATATAACTTTTTGCGAGTAATGTTGAATTACTGCTTATGAAATGCCTGCATGCAAAGATGGAGAAATGACATGCAGACAGGCAGGCAGACAGACAGACACATCATAGAGCACTCAGCCTTGCCACGCTGAGTCTGGATCTTGCTGTCTCTCCAAGGCTTCCAGAGAGCCCAGGAAGTGAAGGAGGAAACCTCAGAGCACGCTGCATATGTGTGGACTGAACCAGCCTCCCTCGTCGCTGGCGGTTACTAACTTTGGCCCACGCAGCCACCTCCTGCCCCCCACTGGAGCTCTCCCACCCCTCCATCCTGCCGTGCTGTCTGCACAGTTCCTGCCTGCAGACTGGCATCCATGACTGCATCAAGCTTTGTGCACTTGGCCCTAAGGCACGGCCGAGCACCTGTGGCAGGGAGAGCTCATTTCAGAGGAAAGGCATGTGGGAAGGGAGCATGCACACACAGCTGTGTGTAGGCTTACATACCGGGCACATACAGACGTCAGAGCATCTGAGCTCTTACCATCCCACTGGGGTTTAAGTAAAAAGTACAGCACGCATGTGTGGGAGAGCTTGAAGTCTGAGCCTTGGTTGCGGCTTTGGCAACTGCAGCTAAGGTGTGTGGGGCTCTACTGTCCTCTGGTGGTCATTCTCAGAAATGCACCATTTTTGTTCCCTCGGGAGCATTTCAAAATGGATACATATGAAATAAAATGAAGGGAGTAACAGAACCCAGTCTTAAAGAGAAGCTCTGAAAAGCATAAAATTCTGCTATTTTAAACGAACTTAAGATGGCCTTGGCATCTTCAGGGAACTCATTAAAAATGCAACTTCTCCCAAATTTGAATTGGAGGCTCTGAAATTTAGGTTTTGATAAGACCTCCAGGTGGACCTGTCAAGATGAAATCCTGCTGCAAACCATAAAACAGGGTAGACTTCCTACCCTGATAAAACTCCCAAGGAGAGACCCAGTGGAAAGCCTTGTGCTTACCAGGCTGTGAGGAGGGGGAGCTGCACCCCACACCCCACCGGCCAGATGGAGACCTCAAAGACGGGAGGAGATCCCGCCACGGAGACTGCTTCCACCAGACCACCGCCAGGCCGGGCTGCTCCGGAGTCAGCTTGAGAAACTGAAGACCAGTGACCCAATTAGTACCAAATCGTGGGTGACTGTGTCACCTTTTGTTCCAGAGAAAAGGAAAAGAAGGTGGGAGGGTGCTAGAAAAGCTAGAAATTTGAGTCCTGAAGTCATTAAAAAAATTGTTTAGGAAAGGGAGGAAAACAAGATGAGGGGCAGGGGGCGGGGGGAAGGAAATGGGGACCAAGCCATGAGAAAGGGTATCAATGTGTGTGAAGTAATGCACCTTCTAGCTGGTGAATATAATGTAACCCTTCTATCAATTACAATAAAAATATATGAAAAGAAAAAATTGTTTGTGGAGTAAAAGGAGTGGAAGTTGCAAGCATGAGGCCACCCTGGGAACAAATAACCGCAGGCAGGCGCTGGCGCAGGCAAGCCCTGCCCGGCCCTGGAAGTTCACCTTGTCTGAGGGAGCCAGGTGGGACCACTGTGCTCAAGAAGAATGGAGACAGAGTCTGTGGAACGTGGAGGGAGGCCTGGTCTCTAGATAATTAATTACTGCAGGATTCTGGGTGGAGAGAGAAGGGCGCGGGTATTCTCTGGGGAGAATGGCCAACCCCACATTTGCCTCCAAGATGGCAAGCCAGACCTTTAGCCCACAGACAGGAGGAAGTATTACAAATGCTAGAAGAAACTGCTTAATGTGTCTTCTAGCGCCTTGTCCCCAGCCAGGCGAGTCCTGGAGAGCCACTGTCACAGTGGGTTGAATCTATTACTCGCAGACTGGACTTGGAATGAATCTTTTATACCAAACCGGCGAACCCTCACAATAATGCCATGAGACAGGGTTCTTATGAGACCCATCTTTTACAGGTGGCGGAAGCAGTGTTCCTCAGCCAGAAAAGATGAGGTTAGTTAAGGACGCGAGCCCAGAAGCAAGAACAAGAGAGGACTAGCGGGAGATGCAGAACCAAAGCCAGCAACACAACCCCCCTGGCTTCTAGAACCAAGAAGGCCGAGGCGGAGACGCCCTCCTCCCTCCCTGCTACCAGGAGCCACAGCCTCCAGCCAGGAGGGGCGAGGTGGGCTGCAGAGGAGGGTGGACGGACGGGTCACCTGTTAGGTGTGTGTCTGTGATCATAACTTCATCCACACAGAGTACACCGGTCTCCTGGGCCCCAGGGAAGAGGTGAAGCTGTTGCACCAGCACAGGCACTCTCCTAGTGGGGGGCTGGGGACCCCAAGAGCTGGGCACACACACGTCCCACAGGTCAGTGCAGGTGAACTGCCATCTACGAGGGAGGGAGGGAGAGAGGGAGGCAGGGATGCAGTGTGAGCCCTGCAGGCCCCTCCCCAGGGTGCTAGGAGCCCTGTAGCCAAGCCCCAGGGGATTTGGTGCAAACCCAGCTTCCACTGTGGCTGTCCTCAGACCAAGAGACAGTCCCAGGCCTGTCACTCGTTCACCACAGCCAGCGCCAGCCACACTTGCATTGACTTTCATAAGCAGGGCCTCCAGAGGCTCTAACAGACTCATTCCGGTTTAGAATCCCATACAAGGTCTGCACTAACTGTGGAAGAGCACTGAACCAAGAAGTCCTGTGCCTTAAACGATTCCGGAGTCACTAGCCAAAGGCATTTTTGGTGACATGCACCTGCTCAGAGGCCCCGTTTTCCACATCGGCTGTCAAAGAGCATCCTCTAAGTTCTCCCCAAAACACGGCATCCTAAGATGTGGTCTCCCTCAGATTATCAACGGATCTGGAGTACAACTTCTTTGTGAAATAACACGGGTTTGACGCTCCAAGTTAGTCTTCTCTGAGGCCCAACTCTAAGACTTTCAAGTGGGCCTCGGACCCCAAGAGTGCCAGTTCTCCAGGCCGGAAGAACCCCGCCCCTCCACCCAGATGACTACCTGTCTTGGCTGGCCGGCGCGGGACTCCAGGCACAGGTGATGTTCTCGGGGACACCTTGGAAGCCAACGCTGAGCGTCACCACCATCCTCAGGACAGGGTTCGTGTGGCCCTTGTGAGCCATACACAGCTGCAGACAACAGATAAATACCTCTGCCCTGTCAGTGCGAGAAGCACCCACCCAAGGGAAGCCACCCACTGTTCACGTGTCTACACCTCTACCAGATGCCGGCAAAGAACCAGATCCTGACCCCTGGAGCTTCCAGTCTAGCGGGAGACACAAACAGCTGAAACTGCTATTTCCTTCCCCAATAAAGCTAGCGGGAGAACAGTCCATGCTTTTTCTGAGGACCAAAAAACTGGAAAGTCCTTCACCAGGCTTGCTGGCCTGGTGTTGGGTTCTGGTTTTTCCTGGCTCTGTGCTTGGCAATGAGGGTTTTGGCGTGTTGTGGTTGGAACCCCTACAGTTGGGTTGCTCTCTTGGGTGTGCCCTCTTGGGTGCGGTCACTTGGGTGTGCCCTCTTGGGTGTGGTCACTTGGGTGTGCCCTCCTGGGTGTGCCCTCCTGGATGTGCCCTCTTGGGTGTACCCTCTTGGGTGTGGTCACTTGGGTGTGCCCTCCTGGGTGTGCCCTCTTGGGTGTGCCCTCCTGGGTGTGCTCTCTTGGGTGTGCTCTGTTGGGTGTGCCCTCTTGGGTGTGCTCTCTTGGGTGTGCTCTCTTGGGTGTGCCGTCTTGGGTGTACTCTCTTGGGTGTGCTCTTTTGGGTGTGCTCTCTTGGGTGTGCCCTCCTGGGTGTGCCCTCTTGGGTGTGCCCTCTTGGGTGTGGTCTCCTGGGTGTGCCCTCTTGGGTGTGCCCTCCTGGGTGTGCCCTCCTGGATGTGCCCTCTTGGGTGTACCCTCTTGGGTGTGGTCACTTGGGTGTGCCCTCCTGGGTGTGCCCTCTTGGGTGTGCCCTCCTGGGTGTGCTCTCTTGGGTGTGCCCTCTTGGGTGTGCTCTCTTGGGTGTGCTCTCTTGGGTGTGCTCTCTTGGGTGTGCCATCTTGGGTGTACTCTCTTGGGTGTGCTCTTTTGGGTGTGCTCTCTTGGGTGTGCCCTCCTGGGTGTGCCCTCTTGGGTGTGCCCTCTTGGGTGTGGTCGCTTGGGTGTGCCCTCCTGGGTGTGCCCTCCTGGATGTGCCCTCTTGGGTGTACCCTCTTGGGTGTGGTCACTTGGGTGTGCCCTCGTGGGTGTGCCCTCTTGGGTGTGCCCTCCTGGGTGTGCTCTCTTGGGTGTGCTCTGTTGGGTGTGCCCTCTTGGGTGTGCTCTTTTGGGTGTGCTCTCTTGGGTGTGCCCTCTTGGGTGTACTCTCTTGGGTGTGCTCTTTTGGGTGTGCTCTCTTGGGTGTGCCCTCTTGGGTGTGGTCTCCTGGGTGTGCTCTCTTGGGTGTGCCCTCTTGGGTGACCCTTCTCCACTCCAATCCCTAGCACCCTTGCTTCCTACAAAGTGACTTAGCATCCAAAGGCTTTAGAAAAAGGTGGTTACGAGAGCTGTCCTGGGCCTGGTATGGTGTGTCAAGGCCCCCCTCACGGCCTAGCTGTCCCTCTCTGGTAACAAGCAGCACCATGCCGTGGGTTCCAGCGCCTCTCCAGAGGGAAGAGCCACCCCACAGGGTGTGAAAAGGAACAGGAAGTGGAGGCGAGCCTGAAGATGGGTGGGCCTCAAGTCCTGGGGCCTGCTCTCTCCTCCCAGAGAAACCCACTCTCGTCCCCAGGGGTCAAATGGGCCTGGCTCCTCCAGGAAGCTGGATGGAAGCTCGGTAGCTGTCACGACCACATCAGCAGCAGGCCGCCGCCACGCTCTCCCTCTCCCCTCGTCATTGCCAGGGTCCTGAGACTTAGGCTGGGTCGTCCCCAGCTGACAGGGAGTGGACCAGGCACACAAAGAGAGGACCCACAGTGTCCGGATTTAAACACCCTAACCGGTTCCTCCCTTTCTGAACTCTTGGATCCTTCCAGCAAATGCCCACCTCAAGACATTTCCCGAGAGGGGATGCAGTGTGCACATGGCGGCGGGGCGTGTCTGCTCCTGCCTGGAGCCACAGCCACAGGGCCTAGAGCCCGGAACCACAGCCTCACACAGTCCGGACAGATGGCAGCAACCAACTTTGTACTTCCACGTGTCCAGCCCAGCCCAGCCCCGACCAGCTCGCTCGTCTGGAAGCCCGGGAGCTGCGGTTACTCACGTAGGGAAACTGATGCAGCTGGTAGCCCTTCTGAGCCTCAGGAAGGGTTACAACCAGGTGTCGGGGCTGGCAGAGGCTGAATCTGCCGCAGAAAGGCTCCGCGCCACAGGTGAGGACCCCATCGGAGATGGAACCTTCTAGGCCTGGAGGTAGTTCAGAGAAAACAGCAAGGTGGTCACAGATGTTCAACAGAAAGGGCTTCACAGGCTGTGTGCAGGAAATGGGTGGTGGGCCAAGGTGATGAAGAGTGTGGGTAGAAACCAGGCACCGGGCACCCTCTGACTGTAGGGCTCCAGCTGGTAGTGGGGCTTAGTCAGGACCTCATACCCTTCCCTGGCTTTTATATTCTCTCTCCCCCCCCCCTCTCTCCGTCTCTGTCTCTCTGTCTCTGTCTCTCTCTGTCTCTCTCTCTGTCTCTCTCTCTCTGTCTCTCTCTCTGTCTCTCTCTCTGTCTCTCTCTCCCCCTCTCTCCCTCTCTCCCTCTCTCTCTTTCTCCCTCCCTCCCTCCTGACACTCTATGCCTGGGGGGGGGGAGGGCTTCAAACCATAATCCTCAGATCTCAGTCTCCTGAGTAGCTACGATTACAGGCTGGAGCTACATTATATTCGTATGTACTACTTCTTTTGTTTTGGTTTGGTTTTTGGTTTTTGTTGCTCATGGGGCTTGAACTCAGGGCCTAGGTACTATCCCTGAACCTCTTTGTGCTCAAGACCAGTGCTCTACCACCTAAGTCACAGCACCACTTCCAGCTTTCTCTGAGTAGCTGACTGGAGTTAAGAACCTCACGGACTTTGTTGCCCAGGCTGGCTTTGAACCACGATCTTCAGATCTCAGCCTCCGGCGTGGCGAGGATTACAGGCATGAGCCACGAGGGCACTGGGTCCTTCCCTCTCCATGTGCTGTGGAACTGAGCGGTCAGGCCTCCCGCCGTGGCACACAGCAGCGCCTCTGCTCCCCACTGCCCTCTCGCCGAGTGCCTCTGCAGAGCTCACAGACACCCACTTTCCCGGGTTTACGTGAGGCTGTCAGCACTTGGACAGTAAATGAAGATTGCTCCCACTTTACAGAAAGTGAAAGAGAAGGAGGAGAAAGAGGATCAGAAAGTATCAAGCCAGGGACAGCACCTTGTTCAAATCCAAGCCGGAGTAAGGTGGTGGCTGAAACAGGCTCCAGTTTACATTTCATTGCGAGTAACGCCTCGATGGTGCTTTGAATCTATTTTAAAAAATGCCAAGCGCTATGACATGGGCAGAAAGATGAACCCCAGCACTCCCGCCTCGGCCCTAATCATTTCAAGAACACGTCACCTGGACAGCCGTGGCATTTGCAGGGACCGCCGGGCTGGAGACATTGTCCCAAGAGAGAAAAAAGCTTCCTTGGCCGGATACGTTCAGCATCTAAAAGTCAAGCGTGTGCACTGAGCCCGTCTACTAACCCAGAACCCACTTCCTGGGCTTGCTGGTGCCATTCTGTCAGAACTTCTGGTTTTCGAATGAACTCTATGGTCTGGACAGCTCTGGAGCCCTGCGTGGTCTCCTGAAGAAGCTTCCCCGGCCACTTAACCGGTTCCCTTTCCTAGAGTCGGAGCAGTGAGGCTGCTAGCTGCTCACGGCCGGCCAGACCTCACCAAGGCCTTGTCCCCAGGGCCTGCCACGCTCCTCCAAGGTGGCACCTACTTTGCTTCCGGCACGCTCTCCAGAGTTGGGCACTACACACACCCACTCGGAACCACGAGGCAGAGTGGAAGCATTCGTGTCTTTCTTGGCAGTTATTTCTGGTGGTGGTAGTGGTTTGGGGGGGGGCTTGAATGCAGGGACTGGGTATTGTCCCAGAGCGTTGAAGCTCAAAATTAGCACTCTGCCATGGGAGCCACAGCTCCACTTTCAGTTTTCTGGTGGTTAATTGGAAATAAGAGTCTCTTTCCTACCCCAGCTGGCTTCAAACTGCGATCCTCAGATCTCAGCCTCCTGAGAAGCCAGATGACAGGCCTGAGCCGCCAGCGTCTCGCTAGCTTTGCATTCCTTAAGTCATTTGTTTTCTATTCTTGTTCCTTCACTACTTCTGTCCAGGTTGTTGTTAGACTAGAAGCTTTAGAAGGCCTCATTGTACATCAAGAAGTGAACCAAAAAAAATTAAAGGTTTTCAACAACCATAAGGGCAAAGCTAAGAGAACCTCAAACAACAACAACAACAACAAATAACCCTGTGGTGTGAATGTGTGTGTGTGTGTGTGTGTGCGCACGCGCACATGCGTGTTTTGACTGTACTATGGGGGAGGGGAGTCTTCAAATAAATAACCAAGTAAGGAGATCTCAGCAGGAAGGCTCCATCTGTCATCTGAACTTCCTTCCCAGCCCTTCCAGGTAGTCATTCTGCCTTGGTGGGCCCTAACCCCAGGGAGGGGATGAGGAGCTGCAGACCTGCACCTCCGGGAGCCTCTGGGCGCGGGCGTGGATCTGGTGCCGCTCGTGGAGGTAGGTGGCCACAACATCGGGGCTCAGCCAGGTGTTGTGGATCTGGAGGCCGACCCTGACTCCTCCGCTGGGGGCTGTGCCCTGGTGTTGAGCTTCCAGGTAGTATTTGACTCCACCCCGCAGCTCCATCTTGGGGGACTTCTGCTGCCACATCTCCTGGGTCCCGCGCTGCTCCCACGAGTCGAACCAGTCGTCAGTGCCAACCCCGATGAAAGCCACTCTCACCTGCACCACATCAGCAGGGCAGAAGGCCGGCCATGAGGCCTGGGCAGAAAACCACGCACAGGGCATTCAGAAGCCCCAGGCTCCCTGACTAGATGATTCTTCGCCCTGTGGGGGTTATGCTTCTTCATCTCCCCTCTTTCTCTCTTTTTCTCAGCTTCCTAGTATTATTTTTAGTTTTTAATTGTTTTTGTTTTTTAGGTTCTTTTTCCCCTGGGCCCCCAGCCTCTATGCAAGCGCTGCCTCTCTCCAGGACTGTTTTCTCCCTGTCTTAGCCCTGGAAAGGCTCGCGTGCTTTAGGAGTCTCCTTGGCACTTCTTAGTCCAATCCAATTGGCCATGAGGATTAACCATCACAATGGGGTATATTAAAAAACAACAGCCAGCATACCACTCTGGGCGTCTATTGTGTATGAAATAGTAGTATTGGCTAGGAGTGTGGTCTAGTGGTAGAGTGCTTGCCCAGCATGCACAAAGACCCGGGTTCGATTCCTCGGTACCACATAGAAAAAAGCCAGAAATGGCGCTGTGGCTCAAGAGGTAGAACTCTAGCCTTGAGAAAGCCCAAGGACAGTGCTCAGGCCCTGAGCCCCAGCCCAAGACTGGCAAAAAAAAAATAAAAAGAAATAGTAGTATTAATCTTTTGAGATATCTAGCATGGCTCTGCCACTCAAATCTGCCAGTGGTTCTCAGCCAACTAGCAAATCAACTTCAAAGATACCCACTAAACATCTTGCGTTGCTTTCTGAGAGGCACCAGTGAACTTTAGCCACTCTTGTAAAGGCATCCTCAGATTTGATGGAAAGATTCATACATGAGGCCCGCTACATCCTTAATCCAAAATTAGTGGCAAAGCAGGAGTCAGACAAGACTGAGTTTCAACCCTGGAAATGCCCAAGAAGCCAGGGGACAGCCATGTAATCCAGTGAAGGTAAGAGTCACAGTACATAGAAACCAGGTTGTCAATGAAAGCTTGATAAAGAATAGACACCATGATATTTAGCCAAAGCATTCTTCAACAACTCAGGTCGCTGCGGTGACGTGTCACAGATCACAGCTGTCTCTAGAGCACAAAAGCTCTGGCTTTGATTCTCCCTTGTCTCATGGATATAGGAATAGTGGCAATAAAGGAAAGGAAAATAAGTGACTACCTTATCTCGGGGCTCCTCTGACCAACTGAAATATAAGGAAGCTTGACTGTCTGCCTGGATCCAAAATGTGTAGTTATTTGCCTCAGGAGCCACGAAGAACCCACTGAGCCGAGCCCTGCCCAATGAAGAACAGTGTTAGTCCAGAGTGGTCAAGGCCTGGGTTGGGCTTGTCATGTCATCCAGCTGTCCCTGATCGTCTCGGTGGAGACGACCCCATCCTCAGTGCCGTGGGGTGGTCTAGACTAGGAAGAGTGATGCCATGTGCCCTGTCTTCCCATGACCACCGGGCCCCTGCAGCGCTGTCACCCACAGCACAGGACCTCGGGGAAGCCCCGCTGAGCCCACTGACAAGTGTCCTGGTCCCCCCTCACAGCCCATCAGCGTTAGAAGTGGAAACAGGGGGACAGCTGATTTGAGGTCAGCCTGGACAGAGCTCTCTCCCGGCCTCCAGGGACAAGCCCTCCAATCCTTGACAGCAGCCAACTGTCAGTTTCTTCTCGAGCTCAGCTCCATGTGTCAGATGATAATCATGCCCACAGAGGTGGCATTATACAAAACATGAGCTGCACATATGGATCTGGAGATGGCTGTGCCGAGGGTCTGAGCGCCCTTTGCCAGGCCAACACTAGTGAACACCGCCCCCACCCCCACCCCAGCTCTGCTCTGGTTGAATTGCTGTGGTGATAAGCTCTTCCTTGGAAATCTCCCTTCCTTTCTTCTCTATACCTAACCTCATATGAATGAGTAAATCTGTCTTCAATAGAAATTCCGACCTTTCCAACAACATACCTGAAAGGTTGTCCTTCCTTCGACCAAAACCCCAATGGAGAGCTAGCATTGGGGACAATCTGCCAGCGGTACCCAGGGCTGGCTTCAGTCAGCTCCAAGCCCTCAGACACATCTGCGACTTCAAACAGAAGCCCTCTGTTGCCTGAAAGACACACACATAGCCCTCAGGCAGACAGCATTCCATCCCAAACTGGGGCACAAGATGATGGGAGCACAGAGTGTGGAGGTGAGCCGCTGGAAACCAGCTGCAGAGACATCTCGTGAGTGTCTCGGCCCACATGACAGAGGTTCTGGGAAGCAGAATCTATTCCTTGGATACAAATTAGCACCTTCGCCAAAGGAGGCTTGATCAGAAACAGTAAGGGGAGACACACTCAAAGGTCTAGGTACTCCTTGGAGAACCAAATACACTCCGAGGTCCAGATACTCCTCAGAGGACTAGATACTCTCAGAGGTCCCTTGTCACTGATACCTGGATTTGGCAGTCAAGTCCTAGAGAGACTGAGAAGGCACAAACAAGGACTGCTGTTGCAAGAAGGGCAGTGTAGTGTGTGCGTGTAAAATGGCTGTTCTTTTTGCTTCTGAAGAGGAAGTAAGCTTCAGTATCTTGTCAGGTCCAGGGCAGCTTAGCATTCCATTCTATACAATTCCCTATTCCCAGAAAACTAGTTTTGTTTTGTTTTCAAGTGTCATGACCTTCATTTTCAAGCCTATACACAGAGCCAATCATATGGTGTGTCTTTGTCATTGAACATGTTAAATAAGCTGAACTTATTTATGTTTTCTATTAAGCAAACCTTGAGGCCAAAAGACACACATGCAATCAACATTGGATAGTAACTTGGGCTGAGAGTAAAAGCTCAGGACTTCCACATTTGTGAGTTCAGATGCCAGCTCCACCACTTACTAGATATGGAGCTTTGAGAAACTGATTAATATCCTTATGACTTTATTAACTCTTACATTAAAATGGGACTAAGATACATAACTAACACACTCAAAAAATTCATGAATATGTGCTCAATATGTAAAGTTACTACTTCTATTCATCATTAATTCCTAAAATGGAAAGAGAGATATGGGATAAGTAGAAAATGAAGAGCCTATGCAAAAACTTCCTTTACCCCTGGGTTTCTCCATCTTGGTGCTTTTGTCTGGGCTCTGCTAGTGCAAGCTGAGCACTGTAGAATATTTTGCTGCATCTCTGATCTCTGTTCACTGGATGCCAGTTTCCACCACCTCTCTGGGGTATGATGACCCAAATTGTTCCCATAGATTGTCAAATGTCCCCTGAGAAGCTCTGCTATGTGCAGTAATTCACCTAATGTCCACAGAAGAACCTTCAAAAGCTTTTCATATAGGACATTACTAACTAACTACTTTCCAGAAATCATTCTACCCCGACTCCAGGAGATGTTGCAGAAACACTCAAGAAGGGAGCAGGTTTTCTATTGCCTGACTCAGGAAGCTCACGTCCCCTCCGTGACTTGCTCACTGGTCTTTTTGTCCTCAAATGAGAGATTTGCATAATTCAAAACTGCAGATCTGGGAGCAGGAGAATTCTCCAGCCAGTGCTTTGCATGCGTTTTCACACCTGAGTGGCCTTTCTTTAGAAAGCTTTCCTCCCTGAGGGCCTCTCATGGTCCTCATCTCCGGATGAGACTCTGCATCTAGTCTAACCATCCCGTCAGCCCCGGGCACACACACACACGCAGGGGCTGTGGTTCTGGGCCGAGGAACATGTCAGCATCCCTTGATCCATAACTACACCTGAACCGCCCATTCTCATGCTCAGCAGAAAGAAAAAATGTGTGCAGCCATGAGGAGCAAGCTTTAAACGGGACAGGTGGAACCTGTCATGCCACCACCTCCATTTTAGCCCACTGAGGCACATCCTGGTGGCAAGGACCCCCCCACACACACACACCTCTATTTCTCAAAGCAGCAGACAGATGCCCACAGGGGAGAAGCACAGGGTTAGATGCCCTGTGGGTCACACACTGCTCTTGTCTAGGTCTGCTGCTGTGACACAGAGCGTGCTTCACTGTTCCTTGTCTCTCTGGTGATGGGCGTGGGAAGGACCGGCCACAGACAAGGAGGCCATGTGGCACTGGCCAGGAGGGCAAGGTGGGGGTGGGGAGGTGCGTGTGGCTGGCCAGCCTCGCCCAGCCACACCCTGTCTGGGGCTGGGCACATGGGGTGGCTTAGCAGCTGCAGAATGAGAACGGCACACATTCGTAGAAAAGCCGGGGCCATGCTGTCGAGGGCCTAGGGCTCACCGACGTGCACAATTCAACATGTGGGCGTCACCTACTGACACCCCATGATGAAGTGTGAAAGTTCACTCACCCCACGGCTCCCCAGACCTCCTTACCTGCCTGAGGCGCAGTGAGCCTCGTGCCTTTTCCTGGAGCCCTGGTGGAGCACGTGATCTCCTGAGGTGACAGGCGGCTGACGTCACAGGGGATGCCTAAGAGGAATTATAAGTTCAGGGCGCACACACGGAGAGCTCAGGATGGACAGGCGATGGCACGTTTGGTGTCATCTACCAAGATGCTGGCAGGGCCAGACTGAACAAAGGCCAGGCAAGGGGCAGGTCCAAGCAGCAGGGCACCAGGCAGCTCCCGTGGGCAGGAAGAGAACCACATCATGCAGCAGCACTTGCTGAGGATCCCTGGGTCCCTGCCCACCCGAGGGCAGCCCTGGGGGGGGAGGGAGCATTCCAGGGGAGCTTGCCTGTGTCCCCTGTGGCTCTGGAGGGGAGTTTTCAGCAGAAACAGACCTATGTAGAAAGCCCAGCATCCCCTGTCCTCCCTACCCCAAAGATGGCGACCCCCTAGAGACATCGACCCCTAGGGGAGTTGTCCAGTATTGCAAGCATGCTTGCGGGACATTGTATTGCTATGACATATTTTCAGAGTAACAGGACCAAAATTCCACAAAGCCCCCACCTAACCCAGCTGGAAAGACCACCGTCAAGGGGAGGTTAGAAATGAGAGGTGCACAGAGCCAGCCTGGCAGCGCTAAGTCCCGTGAAGTGTTCTCAGCCGCGTCAACACAGCTACCTGCAACCGTAACCTGGACAGGAGCGTGGAAGAAGTCTCCTGTAATGGTGATGTCTGTTCTTCCCCCAAGGCTCCCCGTTTCTGGAAACACAGATAGAATTTCTGCAAGGGGTTAAAAAGAAAAAGTAAGTTTCTAAATATAGATCAGAATATGACCCAGATAATAATACAATAATAGAAACATTCGTACTTTATCTTTGGACTTTTCAAGTCCTGTCACAATTGGCATTTTGCTAATAATAGTCATTTTCATATGCACACAATAAAAAAGACTATAGATACAGATAGATAGATAGATGCATGTGTATGTATATATATATATAATACAGGATCAGATCAATATCTAAAAGGAAGGGCACATGTAGAGTTACTTAGGCACTGGCAAAAGTCCTCACAAACCACCAGGCTTCCCTAGAAAATCTGCCTCTCCACCACCAGGCCTTGAGCTTTACATCAGGGAAGCGGCGGCTGTAACATGGAGGAATATGGAGGAATCAGCCTTGGAGGCATCGCTCATGTTGTAATGATGATAATTTAAATAAAGCAGCTGTGTACACACTTACAGACCCATACAATGCTTAGCAATAATAGTAACAAATGACTGCCCTGAGTTACGCGTTCACTGTACTATCCCTTTCCTTGTTATTTTGCAGTGTACTACTTATAAAACACTATGTCGTGTTGTATGAGCAGTAATTTCACACACCTGCCCTTTACCTCGCCTCTTGATTTCATGACAAGGCCACACGGAACAGCTGACTCATGACAGCTAGGTCTGTGTAAGTCCGTGCTTGTGTTTGCACAAGCACGATAGCACACCTTTCTCAGAACATTGATGTGGGATACGCGGTTTATAAGAACTCAAGCAGATACTGATGCAAGCAATTGAATTTTAACTACTACCAAAGAACCATCCGTACCATGAGGGATATTTTCAGCTGTTAATGGTCAGAGAAGATTCCAGAAGAAAAAAAAAAAAAAGAAGCCCAGTGGTACATGAGCAATGAAAGAAGGGACAGAGGAATGGGAGGAACAGGAACAGCGTACCTGAGTGAGTCTGGTAGAGGAAAAGGTCCTGCTTAGCACTGATCAGCCACGCACTCTTGTCTACCATCGACCTGCAAGAAAAAGACAATGCTGCATTTTATAGAGAAAACATCTGTCATGGCCTTCTTTTAAGTTGGCTGCCTGAAAGCAAGATGGGGAAGGAGCCCCAGTCCCTTGAAGATGCCAGCTCCTTTCCACAACCAGAGAGCCACGTGACTGGGGCAGAGTTTGTCTTCTCATCTCCAAAATTCTCTCGGAGGGAAACAGTATTTACCATGCACAGCCTCAAGAGCACTAAACGGAATGAAAGATGTGGAAGAGCCGAGCACCAAGCTGGGCTACCCTGGATAATAAGTCCGTCCATTTTGTCTTTGAGGAAAAGAGAGAGAAAACCATCTATCCTTTGAGCTATAAAGCTAACCATGTCGCCAGCATCACAATGAAATTAATACCTGATAAACAATATGCCAGGAAGGAAAACATGTAGCAAATTGTTTACGGAGTAGCAGAATACGAGGTAAGACACACAGAAATCCAGAATCCTCATTTGTCTATTTCTCCAAAACCTGATGAGGTTGGAGCCTTGTATCTGGAAGAAGGCCCTGGGTAAAGGGCACCATGCCCTCTCACAAAACTTCATTCCACGGGAGAATGTAAGACACCAGAAGCAGGTATACAGATGGGTCTGGAGCCAACTCGAGATCGTCTCCCCCTGTTCTGTGCCAGCACCACACAGAGGCAAGCCAGGTCTGCCCAGGAGCGGTGGGCAGTTATTACGTTCACCCATAGATTGGAAACCAAGGGGGTGGGTGGTGCTTCAAGATACAGTTCCATCAGCTGGGATTGAAATTTCCCATCAATGCAGTAACAGAAAGTATGTAGGGTAAAGGAGAGAGGAAAGATGCTTTGAAAACCAATCTGCCTTCTCCCAGTTACTTACTTTCCTCTGTTGAACACAGAGAAACTGACATTCTGGGATCCTGGAATGCAAAGACACACGTTAATGGCAAGATTGGCAGGAATTTCCGGGGCCAGGTACTTTTGCCACAGACACAAGGTGCCATGGTACCAAGCCCCTAAGGGCTTGACAGACTGCCAACAACAGAAAGACCTGAAAGACCTATAGACTGCTGGTAAGACCCCAGGCTTAGATTTACAAATGCTGACCCACTGCATAACAGCTTTACTTTTCTTACCTAAAAAGACAGGGAAAGGGGCCAGGGGTTTGGCCTAGTGGTAGAGTGCTTGCCTAGCATGCACAAAGCCCTGGGTTTGATTCCTAGCTACCTACCACACATACAGAAAAAGCCAAAAGTGTGCTATGGCTCAAGTGGTAGAGTGTCTTGAGAAAGCACAAAGAGTGCCCAGGCCCTGACCCAGGACTGGCAAAAAAAAAAAAAGTAGGGAAAAAAATTCACCAACTTCCTAGGCTGATTGCGAGGGTTCATAGATGAGCTGGTTTGTATTGTGTTTTCAGGAATTTCCCAGTTACTATGATTATGATTGCTATTATTATCAGCCTCATGAAAATCGATGGCTGACATGGTTCTTTCTGATGGAGAGGAAGGCAAGGAGAAAACCCTAAAACTACATTACTGCTCTGACAGACCAATGTAGTCGCCGTCCACACGACACTGCAGAGTGCCAAGACCCCCATGCTCTTGAACCAGGTAGCTGTGGAGGAAAAAGGAAACCAAGCTGTGACATCCCAGTTCAGACGTTCCCACACACTCAACCAACAAAGGAACAAATAAAGACAATGGGAAAATTCAGAGAAAGCGAATGGACACCGAAGACAGCTGGGGACAACCAGGTAAATAGCTTGGATTAGTCATGAACTACAGATATCAACACAAGGTGAAAGACAAGGTGTAACCTAATCCTGTCTTCCATCTGCTCCCTTACTTCTAGATTCTAATATGTGACAAGTGTAGCAAAACCATCAGCAGAATGATAAACTCAAAAAAATTGTAATAATCCTTGGCAAACCTAATGAGGACACAAGAAGAAAAACACATTGTTCAAATAACTAAACACTAGTCCCAAACAATTCGGCCTCAGAAGATGATTACTATAGGGACCTCAAAGGAAAATTAATCCACTTAGTCCAGGATGAGGTAAAAATCCAGCAAAGTGCTGGTTGTATGAACTAGAGCTAGCAGACACTCTTTTTGCTTTTTGTCAGTCCTGGGGCTTGAACTCGGGACCTGAGCACTGTCCTTAGGCTTTCTCAAGGCTAGAGCTCCACCACTTGAGCCACAGCACCACTTCCGGCTTTTCTATGTATGTGGTACTGAGGAATTGAACGAGGGTCTTTGTGCATGCTAGGCAAGCACTCCACTCCCAGCCCGAGACACTCTTTGTTTTAAACATCGGTTGCTGTTTTCTTTGGATTGTGCTACAGTGGCTAGAGGCAAGGACTCCAAAGGAGTCTGAGTCAAACAGAGCTCCAGTCCCAGTTTGGCTGCCTGTTCTCCACGAGGCCTTCAGCAAGTCACTTTACCATTCTCTGTCTTAGTTTCCTCATCTATAAAGAGAGACTAATAGTCACAAACAGTCCCGAGACTAATGAGTGGCTTCAGTACTAAGTACTAGGCAAGCCTGAGCCCTTAAGAACTATTTATTTGTTTCAAGAAGACTTTAGATTCTACTTCAATGTACATTTTGAATCAATTCTTGTGTCTTTTCCCTTAAACCTAAAAGTAGAGCTGTTAATAGTTATGAGTGACTTATACAGTTATGGTTATGTGGTCATATGTATATTATATTCTTAGGAAAGAATCCAAAAGCACAAACACCTGTAAGTAAAGAAACACTCACCGGCTTCCATTTTGTCTGTTTATAAGAGAACAAGGAGTTACCCACTTGTCTCCTTGAGCTTCCAAGACCAATGGGCTGGGGGAGGAAAAGGACAGAAGACAGGATAAAATGGTACAGTGCACCCAGTAAATCTGACTGCCAAAACTCAGTGACTAATAGAACTCTCTGAATTTATGGGGGGACACAGTGGCAGGGGGCTGATGGAGGTGGAGTCAAATTCTCTTCCAGGAAGTAGGGCTGGGCTCGTGGTCCAAGCTTCTGTACTACACAGGGACTATTTGCTCTTGCCATCCTTCATACAAGCTAGTCGGTCTACTCCAAGGGATTGTGAGTGTTGTCTTTCTTCCCGTCTTTAAGTGCTTGGATCCTAGACCAAGGCCAGAAAGGGGACCAGGTGACATTTTGACCAGGATGTACCTGGGATTTAGAGGAATCCTTGGCAAGACAAGTTGACCATGACTTAGTGCCAGAAATCCAGGGCAAAATCAGAGAGAGGAAGAAAGCCTCCAATCCATCCAGAGGGAGGGAAAAAACTTAGACATGGGGTATCAACTCCAAGTTGCTAGGGAGATGGTATTTCTTCCATTTTCTATGTTCTCACAATACGTGCATTCCTTGTTGAATGAGGACAGTTAGAGCTTCACACAGACTGCACAATCTCAACACTGCCTGTCTTGGTTTTTTTTTTCTCTCCCTAGCATGGATGGCCCAGTAAGACTTCTTGTTTAACAAGTTTTAAGTGAAGAAAGTCATGTTGGCAGCTTAATTACACACACACACACACACACACACACTCACACACACACACACTCACACACACTCACACACACACACTCACACACACACACACACTCTAAAAACTCAATGGCCCTTAGCTCCTGACTCCACTCACAAGATATCTAAATATGTAAATGAATAACAATCAAATAAAGAAGCCACCCTCATCTTTTATGTTGACATATCACTTTATAAAAAGCTTACTTTAGGCTCCAGTGACTTACATCTGTAATCCTAGCTATTCAGGAGGCTGAGAGCTGAGGATTAAAGTTTGAAGCAGGGAAGTGTGTGAGACTCTTATCTCCAATTGACCATTACAAAGCCAGAAGTGGAGGAGTGACTCAAGAGGTAGGAGTGCTAGCCCTGAGCAATATAAAGCTCGGGGACAACACCAGGCTCTGTGTTCAAGCCTCAAGACTGGCAAGAGAAACAGAAAGAGAGAGAGCAAGAGAAAGAAGGAAAGAAAGGGAGAGAAAGAGAAAATTTAGCCTGGGAGAGATGAAAGGAAAGGTAAAAACCAAACTAGAGTGGCTACAGATGCAATTATAGTAGAGTTTGCACTTAGCCCAGAGTGACTAGCTGTTAGTAAATAAGTGTACCAATTTAATCGACTATTCACAATTACATTAAGAGAGTAAAAGGGGAGAGGAGAAAAAGAGCAGTTCTGCCACACATTGCTATCAAGAAATCTGGCCCTGGGGAGGCCAATGGCCTCCCACAGAATGCTCAAGAGACACTTGCCTACCTGTCCAGGTACTCCTCTCCGAGGTCGAAGGCTTCCAGCCTCCCGGTGATGATCCAGCCATACACCTCAATGAGCTTTCCTGTGGTAAGAGCAGTTCCAATTTCTTTAGTGGACTCAGCCCAGATACCTATGACAAACTGTGGCGAGCTTGACCACGAGGTATGCGACTAACACTGCTTAACTAAACTGCATCGCAGTAAAGATGGGGTGTACTCCAGTTATCATTTTGGCCCCGTGGAGAGGCTAATACAGCCAAGTACTGGAGCACGGACGTGATCATCCATGCGCAGGGCACAGAAGGAATGGTGGGGTCTTCTTCAAACCCCTAGGGAATGGGGCGGGGACTCCGGGGGGGATTTCAGGGGCTGGCTTCTGCACACTGTGTTCTGGCTCTGTGTTCGGCCCTCAACCCAGAGTGAGATTGAAGAGAAATGCGCCTTGGCACATTCCATCTTCGTGAGACTCTCTTCTGCACACTTGCTCACTTGCACACTTGCTCCTGCGTGCAATCTACATAAAAGGGGACGCCATGGAAGCTGGAAGCGAGTGATCAGGAGTTGGCAAGGACAGGTCGGTGGGTAGGAACTGAATGACGATGGGATTAGAACAAGAAGTGGTGGTGTCCTGTGGCCACAGGAAAACCCTGCCCCTCAAGAGGAGGAAGACAACTGGAGGTCTGGACGCAGTGCTGTGTGCCTATCTGCTGTGGAGAGGTGAGGACTTCCGCCCTGGCCCTGCGATCTGCCAGGGCCCAGGTCTTTGCTTGACCTACTCCTCCTTCCTGTCCACTTACACAACAACCTCCCAGCAAAGTGCATAGGTCTCCACTATGCTTTGCCCAGGAGGAGCAAAAGAACCTAAAGTAGCTCCTCTGCTGAGTCGGGGAAACCTGCTAGAAGAGAGCCTGCCAGCCGCTGACTCCTTGTCTAGCACACACAAAAAAAAAAAAAATACCTGAACCCAGACCTGTACAAATCAAAATATTAGACTTGCCACTATCACAAGATCTGGTCGTTAACATTCACCACACAATCCTAAATTATTTGATGTGCGAGTCTTCAACTAATTAGAGAATTAACTAATGTATACTGCCGCAGAAAAACTGATTAGTGATAAGAAAGCTGTCAGCTAGTAAAGTAGAACAGAAATAAAAGAAAGGTCACAAGGTACTGATCTATGGAGGTTTTGAGCTCACGGACCTGCGTGAGCTTCACGGACACTTCCGGCCACTGAGGCATACTGCAGAAGGGTTCTGCCTGTGCTGAGTTCACGTGTCTTGGGAAGGGCAGCTTTCCAGGCTGTCCCCAGCCAGCCCACGCTGGCTAGGCGGGAGCCCGTGTGGCAGTCCTACAGCCGGTACGTGGGTGCCTGGGTACAAAGAGTGGGGAGCTAAGGCTTTTCACAAGGCTCACGGGGTTTGCTGCAGCCTGGACTCGAGGTTTGCTGCTGCTTCTAAACCCTAGATGGATCTCTGGCTCACGCTGACCCTGAGCAAGCCATACTGCTGATTGCCCAGCCTTGACAAGCATGACTCCTAGTTCTGAAGGGTGCCAGGTGAAAAACGCGAGGTCCTAGAAAGGAGGAAATGCGTTCTTGGTTTGCTCCAACCAGGAAGCTCAGCAGAGGAGATGGAAGAGTGAAGCAGACCATGGCACCAGGGGACTCGATGACGCAGTTAAAGGACTGCTAACCACATACAAAAATCTACCAGCTCCTAGGACATCCCACCTCCTCCATCCCCCTCCCTCCCTCCCTCCCTCCCTCTGCCCTCCTCCTCCTCCCCTGTCATCTCCCTGGCTGCTACTCTCTGCCCAGACTTCCTAAATGAAGAGAGAACAGTGGGCTCCAGTCATTGACGGATGTGACTGCGTGTGTGTGTGTGTGTGTGTGTGTGTGTGTGTGTGTGTGTGTGTGTGTGATCTGCTCCAGAGAGATCAGGCAGGATACTCCCTGAAAAGTGGGGAGACCACGAACAGAACCCCAACTCTGTGGGAGAAGCAGCGGGGACAGATCAGGGTGGGGCGCCAACTGAGGCCCCATTTCACACCTGTAATCATGGGTTCCTTTCTCATTCCCCATCCCAACAAGACCTCCATCTTCTCACCTAGAATCCCTAACCCTCGAGCAGACAAATACAGATAAAGAAAAATTCAAACTACAAAAATAATCAATGTTTACATGAGCTTCACAGATCATGTTGCTTTATTAAAAAATAAAATAAAATAAAATAGGGGGCAGGAGTTTGGCCTAGTGGTAGAGTGCTTGTCTAACATGCAGGAAGACCCAGGTTCGATCGGTACCACATACATAGAAAAAAAGCTGGAAGTGGTGCTGAGGCTCAAGTGGTAGAGCTCTAGCCTTGAGAATGTCCAACAACAGTAGTCGGGCCCTGAGCTGAAGCCCAGGATTGGCAAAAAAATAAAATAATACAAAATAAAATAAAATACTGGAGCCAGGAGTTTGGGCTAGTGGTAGAGTGCTAGCCTAGCATGCACAAAGACCCGAGTTCGATTCCTTGGTATCACATACATAGAAGAAACCCAAAACTGGTGCTGAGGTTCAAGTGGTAGAGCTCTAGCCTTGAGAAAGCCCAAGGACAGTGCTAAGGTCCTGAGTTCAAGCCCAGAACTGGCAAAATTAATAAAATATTATCATGCCTTGATTATTCAGACTAGCCTAATATAAGCCTATAAGTAAAATAATGCCAAATTAGTATTTTCATAATATAATGGGAATAACACATAACTAAAATCTGTATCTACATATGTACACACAAAAAATATACAAAATTCTTCTCAATAATTTAGATACTAATCTAACATCCTTGACCAGTTAAAACAATCCGAATCTTCAGATTGGTTTTATATATTTAGACACAAACAGACATAAAAATAAAACATGACTTATGTTCCGAATACAAACCATTCTGGAAACCTGAAACAAAATTTTAAAACATGAAATGAAAGTAGGCAAGTGCCAACAGCAAGGCAGTGAAGTATATATAATCCTGGCTGGGTTCAAGACTTAGTGATTCTCAAATTTATTTCTTGGTTGCAATCCCTTCTTTTACATAAATCCCCTAGCCTCAAACCAGCTTCCCTTCTGCTCTCCTACTCTTCATAAAGCTGAGATCTCTCTAAATTATAATAAATCCTCCGGACAAAGGTCAAACGTAGTGGCCTTCTATGGGGTATCCAAGGCGACTTGACTTGGTGTTTCAGAGGAGTGAGACACCTGGGGAGGGGAAGAGCACACTGAGAGAGGAAAGAGGGGGGTCAGAGGGGGTGAGGGAGGGACACAGCCATACTGTTTAATATGCCAGGTGCCTGGTAACCTGAGGGATGGGAGGGAGCTGGGAAGGGGCGATGTTGACCAAGATGCAGGAAACTCATAAAGTGATGGATCCAAGTGAGATCCCTTTGTTCAACTACTTACACATCGTTTAAAAAATAAACTGCGCAGGTCTCTAAACACTCACACCAAGCCACCACAGGAGGCTATTCTTAGGATCACAAAGGCTCCGTAGCTCTGTGCACACAAGCGTATAAAATGAGAGTTATCGAAAGGAACTCCAAGAAACGGAAACAAGAGGGTTTTTCCTCCCTTTGCTGCTATGTTTTGCCTTCCGTAGCTTCTGTCTTGTGTGAGTAGATCTGTTTGGGGGAGGGTAAAGGGAAGAACAGAAGTGGAGGGACAAAGAGTGAACAGATGCAGCAGTGATGCTCACTGGACAGGACGTTGAAAACAGACTGAACAACTTGGGGGGGACAGGAAAAAAACAGAGAAAGAAAGGAAAGGGGTGACATTGTCCAAAAAGAGAGGTACTCATTACCTCACTTACGCAACTGTGGCCCCTCTCTATAGCATCTTTATAATAACAATAAATCAAAACTAAATAAAACACAAGGGATAAGGCTTTGTGAGAAATTATACACAGAGCTTAGACTGGAAGTTGGCACACCCAGGAATTCAGTAAATATTTGTTGTGGATGGATTATGGTGAATGATTACATGATTTCTATTTCCTGCATTCTCCAGCAGCAGATGGTTTCTGTTTGCTGGCCTCTCCTTCTTATCATGTTTGGGTTTTTTTTATTACTATTATTAACAGTAGAGGAATAGGACAAAAGTGCCCAGAGGTGAAACCAAATCAGGTTAAAAAATAAACCACAGGTTAAAAATTATTTTCAAAATCACATCCAAGAAGCAGCTAAATTTACTCCTTCACAGAGACCACCCACCTAGGTAAAAGAGTCTGCCTCAAGCTTTAGCAGTTATTCCTGCTTCCCTAGAAGATTTCTTACCTGGAACTCCACTTGGTGGGTTGACTTGATAAACAAGGGGTGTCTGCGCCTTGGAAAACTGTTTGGAAAATACATGCACAGGTATTTCGTTAGACCATCCAAAACACACAAGTAGAGCCATTCCTCTTCAAGCATTAACCTCAGGCCAAAAATCTGAGACGAGCCCCTCCTCTCACATCCACACCTGCTTCATGCCGGCCCTCACTCCGTGTCCACGAAGCAGACAGGATTAAATGTCTTACGTAGATGAGGTAAAAGGAGCACACGCGAGGTCACATAGCTCACCATCCTGTGCCAGATGGGCACGGGGCCTTGGCAAGACCTTTTCTACCTACCTGCCTCCACGCCCAAAGAACACACTGAATCAGAAGGGAGAGTGGACACGCCATTGAATGTGAATCTCAGAAGTTGGGGGGTTGTTTGGGGAGTTTGTTGTCACCTGTTGCAGAGCTACCTCCTTGCCTGCCAGGAGGAACACAATTCCAAAGAGTCAAGGGGAGAAAGCGTCATCGTGCCTGGAGGGGGTGGGGAGAGGGGTGGCATCGGGGGTGGAAGTGGGACGTGAAGCTTGACCTGGGCACTCAGACCCATTTCCGGTGCCCCCTGTCCTCTGGAAGCACACAGCCGTCTGACCATGAGGCCCGGAAGGAAGGGTCAGTGCCCGGCGCCCACACCTGCATTCTTCTGCACCCCGGGAACTGTTGTGAATGAACACGAAGAAGCCTCATCTGGATGAGTACTGACCTCAGCCAGGAGGGAAAGCAGGGGGTGAATGAGGCCCATCCTCTCCCTAGAAGTGTCTGGGTTTAGCTAAGATTCATGGACGATTCCAGCGGACGCCACACCAGGACAGTGTGAAGAAACAGAAGCACCGAGCCAGCCCAAGTCTGCCTGGGTGACCCACCTAGGAAGAGACTGTCACTTCCACTCTCATCCTTCTATTCCTGAGGATCTACAGACACTTCCTATTTGCAAAGTAAATCATAGCGAACTGCTCTCCTTGGTCTAAATCCAGCACCCAGGAGTCTCCCTGCGCAAAGAAAATCTCAGCAGGGAATGTAACATTTTGTTCATCAACCACCCTAATCAAACACAGAAAACCAACAGACATTTCAACCAAGGTCGATGGCCTTAATACCCACAAACGTGGGTGTTAAATATTGATCCACACACAGCTGGTCTGCCGGCAAGCTTATTTTCCTCATTCTCTTCAAGGGTTAGGAAAGAGTTCACAGAAAATGCATACAGGCATGGAGTCGAAACAAGGATGCTGTGATTTCACCGATTAAGATCTGGCTCTGATCTCACCCAAAGGTAAAGATTAATTCAGTTCCACGCCTAGCAACATTCCATCCTTACCTACGTCCCCTGGCCAAGGAGTGCAGCCAAGCTTTCTCTCCCACAGAGAAGGCCTTCCCGGCAAAGTTATTTCAGCTGGAGCCCAGTAAAATAGATCAGTGCTTAGTACCCTACCTGGCACAAATTAGAAACCGAGGTGAAAAGAATGGACAAGTCCAAACCACATAGAGAAAGAAGCATTCCTTCCTCTGTGATTCTGACTGGAAATGCTAAGACTTTGCACTCTGTGATTCTTCTACCATATATTGGGGACAGGTAGAGAGAGTGCTTAGCTCTCCCCCCACAACTCCTCAGGGATTGAAGGAACTCACTCTGGGTAAAACCACACGAATTTTGAACCAACACAACATAAAATGGTACATGTCTAAGAGGAGCAGGTCTCTGTTCGCCCATCAGGGTGAAGACATGGCAGTAAATAAAAGGAACAAGTCTCTAAGTCAGGCTTCCTGAATGCTGGTCCTGGAGCCTCAGTAAGGGCTGAAACGGCAAGGTGTGGGGGGGAGCTGGGATGAGGACAGCAGAAACAGCGGATCAGAACAAGAAAGACACGGCCACCAGCAGCTTGGTAAGCCTTCTGTGTGCTGCTCAAACCTGTCAGGACCCACAGCAGGCTCTTTGGAGGGAACTAGTGAGAGGGAATTAATTTTTAATACACACAGTTCCCCCATTCCCAAAACAAAGAGACGTGCTGTATTTTATTTAGCTTAAAACGCCGCTCATTAGATGCGTCCCCTGTTGATAGTCCATCGCTTGGCCAAGCTACTTGAGCTACCGACAGACTTGTTTTCTTTCATATGAGATTTTTGGAAGCATTTCTTGCCTTCCCACCTCCCCTGTTGGTCTTTTAATAAGTAGGAAAGCTACTGTCTGAAAGGGGGTGGGCGGTTAAGAAGATTATTCAGCATACTCCGTATCTTATATTCCCTGAGACTTAATTAAGAAGGGTAGATACTGAACTCTGACTCTTGGCAGGAAACAGGTATAACAAGAGAACAGGTGACACAGAGCTCATACGACAAACTCTTCTATGCCATGTACAGTGGGCCGAAAAATGGCTTCCCAAAGAGACAGACACCTTAATGCTTGCACTCGTCATTTGTTACTCCCGTTGGCAAAGGGAGCATGGCTAAGACTAAGGTGCTGGGGCTTCAGAGGGGAGGATGGCCTGTCTCTCGTTCTGATAAGCACATATGTCTTTACAAGCGGAGAAATGGGCCCTCGTGGTGGGAAAAGTTCCTGGAAACACTCATAGGATGGTGCAAGGGCTTCCGCAGCTGTTGCTGGTTTTGAAAATAGAAGAAAGAGATAGAGAAGGAGCCGCCCAGGACTGAGAAATTTGGCCCTGGATATTATCCACCAGAGTGAATCCCTGTGGGCAGTGGCACCCACAGGCAGGAGTTTGAACCATAATAAGAAATATATGAGTGATCCCCATGGTGGAAAAGACAATGCACCATCCCCAAACACACGCCCTGAAAATCAAGCCCAAATCTTGACTTTAGTGTACACACACTGGGATGGGCTTCTGGCTTGCCAAACTATAACACATTCTAGCTGTTCACAGCTTCAGGTTTGTGTAATCCATGACATCAACAGATGAAAACGTGTATATGAGTGGGTGACTAACAGAATGTGACACTCATACACGGTACAAAGATGAGCCGACACAAAAGGCGGAGAAAGGAGGGCAGAACTCTTGCTTCCTGTCATTGCACATGTGTACAAGTGAAATGGCAGAAAATTAGATTTTCTCAGACTGGAACAACAAATTCAGAATCTCCTGTATGAAGTGTGAGCTTCCTCACAGTGACTTGGGGAGGTGAAGTCTTGTTCTAAAGAAGCATCCATGCGGGATGCGCTTTGGAACTGATCTTAAACAGAGATTCCTTCACCGACAGAAGCAGCACCAATTGTGCCTTTTTCAGAAAGTTTGAGGCTTCCCTTTCAGCTTAATGTCTAGTAGGAAACAAAATCTGGAGTGGAACTGAGGCTGAACCAAACATAAAATGAAACCCATGTAGAGGTGAAAAAAAATAAGTCAGGCCCTGACCACAAATGACCCTCTCTCCTGCCTTTCTGTGTCTGTCTCTGTCTCTCTCGTCATCTCTGGCTCTGCCTGAAGGAGAATTCAACCCTGTGGCTCTTCTTCGTGCTTCTTTAGTGATGATGGACCACGCCTTAACGAGGCGCACACACACTCCTCCATCTTTACAACCCACCTTGAAAGTACACTTGTCACATGACCTCGGTTCCGGCTGGCCTACCACCTGTCCTTCAGAGCGAACCTCCAAGGCGTAGATGCCTGCGTGACCCTCAGACTGCAGAGATCTGAGGGCAGAGAGCGGACATTCTTATGGGGCAGAAGCCAGCAATTCCCCAAGTAAGCAACGCACTTGACCACTTCAGATTTCCTCCAGGCACTTTCACCTGGTACCGCCTACATCTGTTTAGAATAACTACAGTGTGGAGACGAGATAAATTTAAAAATAATAAATACATTCCCTCACACTTACGGGTCTGTGGGACTTTAGAAGTGAAAAGGGATTTTGATCACCTGAACTAAAGTCCCATTTGAAAAATTCCTACTGTGTATGGAAGTGCACGCCTGCAATCCCGGATTTGGGAAGGCAGGGCAGGAAGACAGCAAGCTAGAGAAGCCCGGGCTACATCGCAAGAGGCTCCTGTTTTAAAAAGAAAAATATACAGCTCCAGATAAAGTGAGATAGACAGGATGATATATATCTCCCATGAATGAGCTACTAAAAGAGGTTGTTATGTTGTTACTTTTTTCAAAGGATAAGATTACAGGGACTCAGACAATTGGGAAACGGGGATGGAGGATTTGTATTGGCAAAAAATGAAGAGAGGAGACTTTTAGAATAAGGAACAGAAAACAAAAGGATATGACAGAGTTTCTATCATTTAGTCAATGGTCCATTTTCTATAAAGCATCTCTAAGACATGCATAAAGGAAGCATTAACTTCTATAAACTTCACAGTAGAACTTCAGTAGAACAATAGTATACAGCTCTTTCCTAAATAGAAGTAACACCTAATTAAGCAAACAAACTGAGCATAAAACTAATATATTTCCTTACTGGTTTTGAGTTTATGCAAGGTCATTAAAACCATACCTATTAAAATGACAAGTGCTTTAGATTGCAAAATGACAGTCTTTATTGCAACCTTACTAGCTACAGAGGTCCTTGCAAATACCAAATGGAGCTACCATCTAGCCCTTCTGCAGAAATGTCTCAAAATTCTTCTGCATGCTCTGATCTGCTCTTAAAACCACAGTTCCGATCAGAAACCTTTAAGAAATAGGTTCATATAGAACACTTCAAGAACTCTAGCTGATCAGTGCAGTCATGATAAGAGTTGCTACACTGTGTCATTGAAAGCTAATAAGATAAGCAAAGTCTACCCATCCTCTCCGGTCTCATTCCAGAGAGAGATACCTGGTTTGGCATATCACCACAGGCAAATCCCAGAAGACAGGGGAGACATCGCAGGGAACCTTTGGCCGTGTGGCCAGTGCCACATTCACCAGGGATATCTCAAGCTGAGAGCCATTGGCGTGGTGGAGGACAGCCGACTCTGCGCCTAAACAAGCATAAGGTGAGAAGAGGTCAGTCGGGGAGAGCGTAATGCACAGGGGTAATGTAATAGACGGCCACATGGGGGCAGTGCCGGTCACTCAGTTCTCCTAAGGAGAAGAAATGAATGCTCTTTCCAAAGGAATTTATGGCTGCCACATAGAGGAAGGCTCAGGTGTATGTGCTCATGAGTGAGTTTTCTCTTTGGGAAAGTATATTTCAACTTTCCAAGTTACCCTGTAAGCGTGGTAGAAGTGGGTGTGCTGAGAATCACACTAGCTTTGGGCACGAGGGCTGCCACACCGCCCAGCATGCTCACAACTCCCCTGGGGCTCCTAAAGCCCCACCCAGAGCCTGGGGTGGGAAAGTGGGTGCAGCTCATCACGGCGGGGTGCACGCCGTTCCTACACTAGGCAGTGGGCTTCAGCCTCTGCAGACAGAAGTGGCTCTGTCTGCCCATCTTCTTCACTCCCGTCCTCAGACAAGAAAGCCAGGGCTCATACTCCCCTAAGACCGAGTTCCTTACACAAGAAAATCTCCATTTTGTAAAAGGGCAACCTACCATCAAAACCAATGGTGATCCACGTTCCGCCCGCCAGGCTGCCTTCTCCAGGTTCCACGTGCAAACTCAGGTGAGGGACTGAGAATAAATGAGAAGAACACTGGTTTGGAAGTCTTCTTTTAAAGCCAACACCAGTATGCATCAGAATCACAGCACTCTAGGTACATTCAGCCGCTGGACGGAGGGAGTCTCCATAGGAAGACAAACCCGTCCTCCCGTTTCAGACGCACAGACTCTCGGTGTCCACCAATCCTGAAATGCTGCTCTCTCTGGAACCAGCTCATGGACACTAAATCCACACAACAGCTTCTTTGTTCCCAGACTTAAATCACACGGCCACCCTTACCCATATAGACCACACATAACTCATTTCTTGCATTTCTCCTCCTTGTGGAGTACAGACACTTCCAGAAGGCTATGCCTGAGTCAGTTCTCCTGCTAAAGTAAGGGCCCTGGGCTCTAGCTTTCCCATTTGGATTCATGTTCAGAATCATTTCCAAATTGAACAAAAAATTCCATGGACTTTGGTGTGGGCTGCTCAGAGATATTAATCAGGACAAAGAAATGAAATGGAAAATTTAACCCCAGGAAGCAGACACGTCAATACGTCCTTTGAATATTACGATTTTAGTTTATATTTTCAGTCGGCAAGTAAAACTTGTCTATGTTCATGGCATATAGCCAAAATGCGACTTTAATTTTTAATAATGGTTTTCAGGGTAACCTGAGCAATAATGTCCATTCAAGACCCTTCCACTCACCTGCCCAAAATAGTAGCTCAATACTCAGCGAGATCAGCCAGCCACTCATTCTTCCCCAATGCATCAGCTCTCTGAAGACTGTTCAGGCATTAAGGCATTTCCAGGGCAGATTGAACCAGCATAGCTTTGTGAAAGAGCAAAGAAAAGGAAGAAAAAGAAAAGGTTAGTTTTAGTTCCTCCAATACCACGTCTCTGTGCTGGAACAAGAAATGAGGAGATGAGTTTACCAAAAATAAGATAAATGGCCCTAGTGTCTTTACAGGGACCCCACAATCTTTCCCAGCCCAGGAGAAAGGAATCGTCTGGGACTTCTACACTAAATCATCATCAAACCTTGTGAGTTTCTGGTGATCAAGAATATTATCTTATATTAACTCATTCCTGGACAGAAGTGGACTGTCCAAAATAAATTCTAGGTGTTCAAATGTTAGTTTGTAGACAGAGATCTGTTCTGTCTCCCCCCACTCATCTTTCCAGCCTTCCCATGCACAACTCTCCTGAACCCTACATTGCATCCACACTGCTCTCATGATCAAACCCACCCTCAGACCAGCCAAGAGACTCCAGGACATCAGCCTCTTGTCTTGGTTTCTACTAGTCCCTTCCTGGACCCAGTCTCTCCATGGCCTTTTGGATTCCTGGCACTCCTTCCTGGCCAGGGAAGGAGCCCTTTCTCCACAGAATCCTGCCCAGCCATTCCAGTGCTCCTCGCTTTACCAGTTTCCTCACCTCCCAGACAGGACTCCCTCCTGCTTTTCTCTTTTCTTTTTCCAGTACTGAAATTAAGATTGAACATAGCCTTCTACAATTTGAGCCACGCCCTCCAGCCCCACCCAACCCTCCATATTGGGCACCTTCCTTGAAGAAAACTGGGGCCCAGTCTTCTATCCCTAGTCTCCTAGTGTGACGTTGTCACCCAATGCTGAGTAAATTCTAAGTGGTGAGTGCATTTTTATATATCCTAAATCTGGTTTTACCTCATCTGAGAGAAATGACTGTCTCATCTGTATGAGACAAACAGTATCCTCGCAGCCTAGCTGAAGTCTTTCTACGAAACACTTGACATATGCATATGTCCTGACAGAGATAGCCCCAAACAGAACATCACTTCGAACTAGCTTAACACTACGAAGATTTATTTGATGCCACTGGATGCAGAGCACTGTGCCAGGAGCTAGGGAAACTGCTATTCTCCCTCATCACTGAAGACCAAGCATAGGAGCTACTTGCAGAGATGAAGAGTTCTAAACTTTCTAAATGGATTTAGCAAGTCTTACTTACCAAAAAAAAAATCCCTCCGTTTTTAGGTCGATTTGGAATCTAATACAGTTTAGCTATGTTCTGTTTTTCAGAAAGATTGCTATCCGGGGAATGGTTCTAAGGGGCATTAGCAATATAATATGCCTTCCACAAAGGAGTCTATTTTCCACCTGGCTATAGGATGTTAGCATTTCGTTTTAGTGCCTACTCCCAAGTTTGAACAACTATTCACATAGTAGCCTTTAAAAATAAAATGCTTTACATTCAGAAAGGTCTTCTTTTTGCCTCTAACACAGAGCAAGGCAATCATCCATGAAAGTCTCTCTTCTTTGTGTGGATTAACAAACCACAAGCTCCTCCTAAATGTCCTCAGTTGCCCTTCACTTTTTGTAACTAGAAAGCTTTCCATCACAGAGAGTAGTTAAGTCCTCATTCTCCTCTTGTCCCACTTTTTCCACCTCTCACTCTTCCCTCCTCTACCTCACTCCTGGCTCCTCCTCCTGCCTCTGGGAGACTGACAACATCAAGGATTTTACTAAAGGCAGCCTTCTTTTCTATTTGCCACAGTATTAACAAGAGGTGCAATACATAGAAAGTCAAGCCTTTTTGGAAATCCAGCAGTACCTTTTTCTGGCTCTGTCTCCTCGTACGATTCCGGAGAGAAAGTCTCTTTCTTTTCTAAAGGTGCGTGTTTCTCTCTACCATGTTTTCTGGCTAGCAAGCCCAGCCCTCTCTACCACGCAGGTAACTCTCTCAGGCTGTGCACTAGCTCACCTAACTCGTTTGTGTCCTATCAGAGTGCAAGTTCAGAACTGACCCTAAGGTCTGCTTAATGATTAACATAAACTTCCTACACTTTTTCTTTGGGAGCCTTTAGTGATGACCAAAAGATATTTTTCTCCACTTATTGCTTATGACTCTGACAAGAAGCTTATATAAAAGTTCACCTACTAAGGCAAACTTAGGAACTCATCTCGGCTGTGTTTCGGGGTGACATTCATACACTCACTGCAATAATATGGGACTAACATTAGGCCCATAACAAAGGCCTTCGAGGAAAGGCCAATGAATCTTTTTCCATCCTCCCTCTTCTCCATCCTCCCTCTTCTCCATCCTCCCTCCTTTCTTTGATTTCATTGCTCTTATCTGCAATGAAAAAGTATTCAGAGTGCCTTCAGAAATTTGGAAATAAGGAAATTTGTCTTCAGTGTAGATGACAAACACCAGTTTGGATCCTCAGTGTAAGTCAAATTAAATAGATTTGATGTAGGGTTAGAAAGAGTCTAGAAAGGTATAAAAGGCGCTAGAGTCTGATCCCTGCAGAATGATCTCTGAAGTTTAGTTTATTTATAAAGCAAATGAGAAAATAAACCAGATCGGGTACGACACTCACTAGATTACTCTAAGTTAAAGCAAACGTGGAGCAAAAGAAAAATGGAGGTGTTCATGCCATGGAGCAGAGTCCAGATGCAGAAGCCAAAGCGGAGAAAAGTGGAGAAGATTGCCTCAAATCCACCAGCAGGTGGAGGAGAGGAGCGGGTTTAGAGCCTGGCCAGCGGCATGGCGACATGTCCATGTCCGAGGCGTCCGTGATGACGGGCGCTCCTCAGAGGGATGGGTGGGTCGATGTGTCACAGATGATGGATGGACAGGTTGTGGACGGACGCTGGGTGTCCAGCTCAGGTCACCTATTCCTATCCCTTGAATGCACTTGCCGCAGTCTCCTTCCCAGCGTCACACTTCTCTGGACAACTCCCCTCCGCCCGGAGCCAGAATGCCCGAAGAGTGCACTCTTCCTCAAAATCAGCTCAAACCCACCGGCTCCCTGAGAGAGACAACTACACCCCACTCCCCGCGAGCACCCCAAGGATCGAGCTGAGGTGAGATGTCAGCTAAAGCACGGGTGGCTTTCTTTCCTGGTGAGGCCATGGTGCAGGCTTGCCTGCCACAGAGAAGATGGGAGGGGAAATGTACAGGGAAGAGGATGAATTCAGCTTGACATACTTTCAGAAAGACTGATTTTAAAAAAGAATCAAGTTCACACGCATAGCTTTAACGCTACAGTTTGTGCACCTTATAATCTTGAGCAATCTATTGAGCCATGAATGGGCCAGGGGCAGGCCCAGGCCTTGCCCCACTGCCACGAGACGGGAAGCAGCTGAAGACCTACGCGCCTTCCCTCTGCTCAGGGCAATGCGCTTGGCTCAGCTTGGGATGAACTGCAGATGCATTGTTTCTCTGTGCGCCAGTAAATGGAGCCCAGGGAGGAGGCCAGGGAGGAGCCCAGGCCTCCGCCGCTAGACGTCTCCGTCTGGGAAGTAGAAATTCTTAGGCTCCAACTCTAGGGTAGCCATTCGGATGATACGAGATAGCCTAACATGGTAACAGTTGAGGACAGAAGACACGACCAAAGGCTCAGGTCCGAAGGCCTCTCCTTGCTTGAGGGAAATGAGAAGGCGTCTGCCACGTGTGACTGCGCCCTGTTTGTTCTCCCTGAGGCATTCTTCGTGGACATTTCGCAGCAGTTGCAGGCCAGGAGGCTGGGGTCGGGAGGCTGGACGGGGAGGGATGAACCCACACTGCCGACGACTTCCTAAGTGATCCCTGCCCTTCATTCCAGGGCTTTGATGGCCCCGTGCAGGCTGTATTTATAGACACCAACGGACACAGAACTTCAAAGGGGTGGCACAAGCCAGGCTGAGGGGCGGAGGGGACACCCTGCAGTGCCACACTCTCAAACCCAGAATGGAAAGGACAGCATACAGCAGCTCCGGGCTCGAGACCATGCCAAGAATGCCCACTTGTCCCCACAGGGGGGAGCGCGGCCCAAGCCTTTCATGTCAGCGCCCGAGAATGCAGCTGCTGGCCAAGGCAGGGGGCACAAATGGGCTTTCCTGCCATTATCAAACCCTCGGAGTTGCCAGATCCATCCATGGACTGTAGAGAGGATGAGTTTCAGAAAAGAAACACCTAGAGCTTCCCATTAGAATCTGTGGAAGCGAACGCAAAGCCAGCATAGAGGTCTGAATTCCCAAGATATCCCCACCCTACTCTTCCAGCCTCCAAAGGTGTCTCCTGACCTGCTCTCCTGGGGTGACTGCTCTGAGTTATTCCACGGGGTCCTCTAGGCAGGAGGGAGGAACAGTGGGTCAGTGCAGGAAGTGCTATGGTGGGAGCAGATTTGATGTGACCCATGAAAGGGGGTCTAAGCCACAGAATCAGGTGTCCCTAGAAGCCCCCCCAAAAAAGTGAGAACACGTTCTCCCGCTCAGAAGTCTCCAGAAGGAACCAGCTCTGAGAGCAACTTGATTTCAGCCCAGGGAGGCACATTTCAGACTCTGGTCCCCCAGAACTGTATGAGACTAAATCAGTGTTTCATCTGCCAGAATTGACATTGTATAATTATCTGCCAAGCTGTGCCCTACTTAACTTGAATTACGCCTTCATTATTTCATCTCCTACCCTCTTCCAAAGGACCAGAAACACTCAAGAAAATTGGTCCTGAATTGAAGTTCAAATAAAATGTAGAAGACTTTACTTTCCGTTTGGGAAGTACAGAAGGATGAGTCTGTGTGTGTGTGTGCAGATAAAATGACTGAAAGGGCCTCGCTACTTAAAAAGCTGAGATCTGAGGTCATGATTGGAAGCCAGCCCAGGCAGGAAAGCCCATGAGACTTGCTTCTAATTAACCAGCAAAAGCTAGAAGTGGAGGTTTGGTTCAAGTGAATGCCAGCCATGGCCTCAAAATAAACAAACAGATGGGACAGTGCCCTTTCAAGCCCCAAGACTGGAGGGTCGGGGGCGGGGAGGGGGGCAGACAGGTTCGGCAGAAGGGTTGATCCTTTCAGGTTAAATTGGGTAAGGAATTTTAAAAAATAAAGATGGAGGCTGGGAGTTTGGCCTAGTAGTAAAGGGCTTGCCTAGCATGCACGAAGACCCAGGCTCAATCCCTTGGGACCACATACATAGCCGGAAGTGCTGCTGAGTCTCAAGTGGCAGAGCTCTAACCTTGAGAAAGTCCAAGGACAGTGCTCAGGCACAGAAAGAAAGAAAGAAAGAAAGAAAGAAAGAAAGAAAGAAAGAAAGAAAGAAAGAAAGAAAGAAAGAAAGGAAGGAAAGAAAGAAAGAAAGAAAGGGAAAGGAAAGAAAGAAAGAAACAAAGAAAGAAACAAAGAAAGAAACAAAGAAAGAAACAAAGAAAGAAACAAAGAAAGAAACAAAGAAAGAAACAAAGAAAGAAAGAGTTCTGGAAATAAAGGTAAAGGTAAGACAATATGAATGAATGATAATATGCTAATGTCATTATGTGTTAAATAAACTTAGTCTATTTACATTGTATTTTAGAAATGTAATAAATAAATTTAGTTGAAGTGAAATGAAAAGGAAAAAAAATAAGACAAGAAATGCTTCAATTGTGAGTTGCTGTGCTTTGGATAAGTGATTCTCCTGAAATGTTGGGTAAGTGCTGGAAGGCCATGCCTGACGCCCATCTAGACCCCCTCCCTCCCACCCCAGGGACCCTGACTCCTCCAGAACTCCTCCAGATGCCTTCCCACCCTCCACAGCCCCTGACCCCCTCCAGACCCCCTCCCTCCTCCCAACCCCCTGCAGACCCCCTCCAGGCCCCCTCCAGGCCCCCTCCCACCCCCGCAGCCTCCTGACCCCCCAAGCCCCCTGACTCATGGGCTCACTTGTGGCCCAGACTAATCCCCTGCACACACTTGAGAGCCATCACTCAAGAGCAGCTGAGCTCCTGAAACGTGATCCCTGGATCCCTGTCCGGCTGTCCAGGGACAGTTGTTCACGATGGAAAAAATGTCCCTGAGGTATTCAGCCCAGCCTGCTGAGCAAGCATGCCATGGCACCGCGCCCTCTCGCCCCACCTGCTCTCCCCACAAGGGCAGGGTGGCAGCTGCGGGCCAGCCCCACCCGCCTCCTGTCCAGGCATTCACCCATCTGACTGCCCTCCCAGCCCCTGCCCCGAGAAGACCCCGGGGTAAACCAGACCCTCCAGAAGAAGCCTGAGGGTGGCAGAGGAGCCATAATGAGCTGCCCACCCCAACCCAACAGACACCTAGAAGAAAACCAATAGGAGCATCAACCAAACCCACTAAGAAAGAGAGAGAGAGAGAGAGAGAGAGAGAGAGAGAGAGAGAGAGAGAGAGAGAGAGAGAGAGAGAGAGAAAGGAAGGAAGGAAGGAAGGAAGGAAGGAAGGAAGGAAGAAAGAAAGAAAGAAAGAAAGAAAGAAAGAAAGAAAGAAAGGTGTCCAGGCTCACGCCTGTAATCCTAGCTACTCAGGAAGCTGAGATCTGAGGATGGCAGTTCAAAACCAGCCCAGGAAGGTAGTTGATGAGTGTCTTATCCCAATTTACCACCAAAAAGACAGACATGGAGCTGTGGTTCACGTGGTAAAACTCAAGGCTTTGAGCATAAAAGCTTAGAAACAGCACCCAGGTCCTGAGTTTAAGCCCAAGGATTGGCACCAAAACAGGGGGGGAAAATGAAGTAGAAAGGAGAAAGAAAAAAATGTATTATATATGAATATACAATCATACCCTGAACTTTTTATAGCAAATACACAATTTCTGAAGTTATTTTAATAGAGAAAGGAGAAAAATAAAAGCATGCTTTCCTACAACTGATTCAGGATGAAGTGGCAATATCAAAATGTTCACGCAACTATACCCAATCCTTTTTATGTTCAATTTAAGATGCTTCTACCAATCCAGCCCACTCCACTCCTGAGCCGCAGGTCCCAAAACCCAGGCAATGCAGATAAGCCCCGAGTGGGCACAAACCCAAGAATCCCTTCCAGGAAACCCCAGTGCCCCCACTGTGGCTGGGTTTGTGATTGTCACCAACTCTTCACGCCAGGTTAAGGGGGGAACCCCTGGGGAAGGAGGAAGGGAGAGCTGGAAGCCAAAGTGCCCCAAAGAGAATGTGGCTCTTGTCATCATCCCTCCATACCTGGAGGCACTGGCCCTAGGACCCAGAAGGATTGAGTCCCTGCACAAAATGACCCAGTGCTGCCGGGAAGCCCTGTAGGCCCTTCACATGAACTTCAGGTCAACTCCAAAAGGGCACAACATGCCGTCAATGCAAATGACGTGTGGACAGTTGTCATACTGGATCCCTTAGAGAATAATGACAGGGAAAAGATGGGGAGACGTTCAACTGCCCCCCCCACCGCACGGCCCCTGACACACACACACACGCACGCACGCACGCACGCATGCATACACACACACACGCATACACACACACGCACGCATACACACACACGCACGCACGCACGCACACACACACACAATCTGGAGAGGTTCAACTCCCACCCCGGCCCTCCCCCCACATACACACACTTTCTACCCCAAATTGGTCAAATCTGAGTACAGGAAGGGTTTAGTGTGCCCAGAACAGTCTGGATAGGAGGGCCACATGGGACCCGGCTGGAAGAAGAGGGTGCCTCTGGATTCCTGTTGGAGAGAGCACATGACACGCGATACGGCAGCACAGGAGGCTTCCACCGAGAAATAACCGCGTTGGCACTGTGAAAAGCCACATGAGCTCTATCTCCCAGGTACAGCTGCTGCCACCCACCCCGTATGCCTTCATGTGCTATGTCTGTGCCTGTGACTCAGATCTTCTGAGTCCAGGAGCCAAGGCAGCCCAGTTTTTCCACTCGGCCATCGCTCAGACACCCGAAACGCCGCAACCCCAAAGACTCTGAGCCCTTACTCCCCCTCCTAAGTCCCTTCCTCCTCCAGAGTTTTCTGTCTCCAGGAACAGAACAAGCCTTCATGCAGGCGTCCACACTCGAACCTGGAGACTCCTCCCTGGCACGGCTGACGTGCCGAATCGACAGCCACGAAAACTACCAGAGTTTACCGATTCTGCCTCTCAACCATTCCAGATCAACCCCTTTCCCCATCTCCCTTGCCACACCCACAGGCAGGCAAGTACCATCTTGTGTCCAGGCTCCCAGAAGCCCCCCCCCAACTTGATCACCCTGCTCAGACCCCCCACCTCATTCCCACTAACTTCTGCCAGGTGAGGCAGAGACTGAACCTGAGTTCGGCCTCCACAGCCTCTAGAAGACACTCAGAGGCTAAAGACACTCAGAAGGTGGAAGAGAAACCCTCTCCTCCATGGAAGAAAGGCCTCTGGTGACCAAGGCAGAGGTTGGAGAGATACAGCACAAACCAGCGATGCACATGGCCAGCTACCACCAGAAAGCAAAGCGCTCTGGCCTAGAGCCTTCCGAGTGGGGCCCTGAGCCAAAGTACTAAGAAGCGTTTTCTGAGCTGTGGCAGAATGAGGGAAGAGTGAAAAACAGAGATGAAAATAGTTACGAGGTGAACACGTGAGATCTGGGGCATTTCTTAGGTCTCGATTTAGTGCACTGAAATTCCTCACTATGACCAAAGAAATCTCTACTGTTTCAGTAACACTTTCCCAGCCCATTTATCCCAAGTTTCCAAGCCAGTCTTTTTAGAGAAATGTATTAGCATAAATTAATTGAACAACAGAAACAGAGCTGGAGAATTTGATCAAATTACATTATGTGATCCTGAGGAAATGCTCTGTGTTTTTATAAATCAACAACTACTCGACACTTTTCTTCTCCATATCACTGCATGACTTTCTGTGAAAACCGAGAGTCTGTGATGAAGCCGACCAAGATTTGCCTTGTTTTTTTATTCATCCAATAAATGTTGGCTGATAGCTAGCTACTCAAGCACTGAAATTCAGTGGGGAACAAAATAGGTAAAAGTTCTTGTCCTCAGGGAGCTTGCATTCTAGCGGTAGAGTTAGAAAACGAACAAGAACGCTAAATAAGATCTATAATGATTTAGCAAAGAGAATAAAGGAAGGCAGGCTGAGAGGGGCACAGGGGGGACGGGCCTTGGAGGCAGGACTCCCAGGTGAAGACACAGAAGCGTGAAGGAGCAAGCCGATCAGTGCTGTAGGTAACTCCCACAGAGGGGCTGGGGATTCTGCTCCATGGAAAAGGCCCAGAGAAAAGACTGTGTAACGTGGGCTTGGGGAGCCAGCCAGTGTGACAGGAGAGGAAGAGAGCCCAGGGCTCCTGGGAAGAGGTGAGCCACCATTCCCCATCCTGGGACTGGTTTGGGGGGCTGTGTGCTGGATGAGAGAGTCGAAGCCTGCTGCTCCCACCAAGGCTGCATTCTACTTGGGAAGCCAGGTGAGCCAGGTGAGCTCAGCAAGGTGAGCAGGATGAGACCGACTCCGCCCACCAGGAGCCCAGAGAGAAGACGCGAGGCCGCCTGGCGTCTTCAGATGTTCAGGCAAGATCTGACCAGAACAAAGCTCTGCAGTGCTGTCCTAGAAGCACCTCTGCCCAGATCCACATCCACCCACGTGGGCACTGACTCGGCCGGCCCCACTCTGGCTACGGAAACTCAGAGGAAACTACGGTCATGGGTCTTGGTCTCCGAGAAGGAACCTGGAGTCCCGAATCAGCGGATGAAGAAAGAAAAAGGAATCTACCGACTGCGGCTGCTCCTGCCTCAGCCCCATCGCCACCCACAGCATCTGCTTCCACAAGCAATTTATGGCTGCTGCAGCTGCTCTGACAACAGGTTTGGGGCTTCTTTGGTTTCAGCCATCAGCACGGCCTGTGTACCCTCCAGGGTGTCACCAGCACCCTATCATGGGGACAAGCAGAGGTTCTGGGGGACGTTCCCTCTTTCTCCTTCCATTCAAGATGCAAGAAGTATCAGCTGATATTGAATTTATTTGTATTTGGTTATTTGAAATTTGATAGGGAAGGGGGGAAAACCAAGATGGGTGGGGGGGTGGGGGGAGGGTAGTGGGTACCAAGACATGTGAAAGGGTATCAATATATGTGAATTAATGCACCTTCTATCTGGCAAATATCATGTAACCCTTTTACTAATTACAATAAAAAATATATTTAAAAAAAAGAAGTATCAGCTGTGGCTGTCTGCAGATCCAGTCAGTCATAAAGCTAGACAGAGGGCCTTCTTCCTCCACTCAGTGTTCCTTGTTCTTTAATTTATTCCACAACACGGGTAGGTGGGAGTGGAAGAGAAGGGCGGGGCCACAGAGGAAAGCAAAGGTGCCTCTAATGCTCAGATCACCATACCCAAGTAACCCCCTAAAAAAGTTGGGGCATTTAGAATGTGCCCACCCAAGATTCAATCACAGCATGCTCCATCTGAATTCATAATCTGCCCTCTGCTGAATATGCATCTTCCTCAACATCTCCCTGTCCTTGCAAGCATGTGAATCCTGAGACTCACCAACAGGGTGGCCCAGGTGACAGAATGTCACTCTCCTGACTATATTGCATGGCATAAAACTCCCTCTTAGCAAGCAGGAGCAAGACCTGGGTCTGGCCTTGAAGACAGCCTGGCCTGTGACCACACAGACTGGAAGTGTAATGCCAACCAAGCAATTCCACCAAAAGTCGGTAGAAAATGATTCCCCGCCCCCAGTCGGGCCTCAGGATGAATTACAGACCAGGTGACAGCTTCAGCTGGGCCAGACTCTGAGCAGCCTCCAGTCACCCTGGGCTTGACCAGTGAGGAAGCCGACTGCAAGATTGTAAGCGTGCAACAGAAACTCCTAAAGGCACCAACTGGTATTTGAACGAATAAAGTGAGGGTTTGGTCACTTTGAGTTCCTTAGTTCCTTACCTCTTCTCTCTGCATCATGATTTTTGTCTAAATCAGTGAACATTCTTGCCCAGTGCATGTGGCTTAAGCGGGGCACGGCGCGTGAGTCATTCCTGAGCCCTCCCTGCCAGTCTCCTGCCCTTAGTCACTCATGTCTGCTTCCTCTGCCGCCGCTGAAGACCTGGATGCTGGCCTTCCTCCTAACGGCCCGCTCAATGACTCCATCGTTCAACTTGTCCAAAAGGAAAGCCCTCGCAGGTTCTGTGGCCCTGCTCTAATTCCCACCCCTTCCCAGAACCTAGCATCATCCTAAACACCAGGTCACATGCATGGCCAACCAGCAGCCAACCGTAGCACCTGTTTTCCTCCTGTTCTCTAGTGCCCAGTATCTCCCATTATCTCCATCCTTGCCAACCATGTCCTGTCCGGGTCCTCATCTTCTCTCATGTGGCACAGCATGGAGTCCTCAAATTCCCCCTCTGCTCAACAGGAAAGGTCTCAAACTATTTAGCATGGTGCCACAGAAAAGACCGTGATCGAGAAACCCAACGCCTCTGCCTGCCTCTTCAGTCTCACCTTCTATCATTTGTGCGAAGCCAAGTTTAGCTACTTTTCTTAAGGCCTAATTTACCTAGAGCAAAGCTGGCTTATTTGAAATGCACTGTTTGACACGTGTTGGCAGGTACGTCTACCTGAGAAACTCTCCACCTCTGTGATAGTCAAATATCTCTCCCCCCCAGCTCCCTCCTCCCCAGCGCTCCAGGAACATTGTTGGGATGGAGAGCTGATGGCAAGTTATTCCCTAGACACTATGCAGTCCTGCACTGTACAACCAGTAATGTGTCTCCATTTCTCATCCTCAGCAATGTTAAGTGGCATACTCATTCCCCAGTTTTGCCAGTCTCTTATAAGAAAGCGATATCTAATTTCTAAGATTATGGTTTCTAGATATCAGTGAGGTCGGGAAGCTTTAAGTAAATCAGGCATTTATTACACATTTACTTCCACACTACCCAGGTGTGAGTCTTGCCGGTTGGTGTCCTCGTTTGCTGTGTGGTGAATCTACCACAGTTCCATTCCCACCCTCCTCTGTCCTGCGCTGGACTGTGGATTCTAATTAGCATTGGTCTCTAGACTCAAAGGGACTGAACATTCTCCAACATCCAATAAACCATCCATCCTCCTCATGCCTCCAAAACTAGGAATGACTGAGTTCCTGCTTTCACTGCTGCCTCCGTGTTTATTTCCAGTCATGGTCTCAACTCTGCAAATAGTCCTTTTATTTAATTTTTTTGCCAGTTCTGGGCTTGAGCTCAGGGCCTGAGCACTGTCCTTGGACTTTCTCAAGGCTAGAGCTCTACTACGACTTGAGCCTCAGCACCACTTCTGGCTTTTCTCTATGTATGTGGTACTGAGAAATTGAATCCTCGTTTCCGTGCATGCTAGGCAAGCACATTACCAATAGGAGAACTCCTGCCCCCCCCCTTCATTTAATTCTCTTCCACTGAAATCCTTTGAGGAAACCGGTTTCTCCTGCTGGGGCCTGATTCATACAAAAACCTTTTCCTGGTTTCACATTATAGTTTTACTTTATACTGCCTCAGATTGGAGGACATTTCAATATAGAAAGTATTATTCATATATTACTCCTTTTTAATATGTGTCACATTGCAATTTTCTGCTAATTTATAGTTTGTCTTTTACAATCATCTTGATATTTTTATACTACACTTTATACCCTCATGGGTTTGTTACAACAGTTCTAACACTAAAACATAAACTTAAAACAAATGCTTCTTCACTGCTTACTCCCACATTTGATGAGGAAAACAGCTTTATATATCATTCAGAATTCTTTTCCTGGGTTCAGAAAAAGAGTTAACATAGACATTAACACAGTCTTGATTACACCTGGCTAATTTAGCACGTGACCTTCTATTTATAGAATCCCTTGGAAAAATTCACCGTTGGCCACACACCTTCTGGCTAGTTAGATGTTTCCTGTTGACCACGGCAGTCAAGTTCTCTCAGGCTGGATGTGGTGGCTCAAGCCTGTCATGGTAACTACTGGAGGCAGAGATCAAACGATCATGGTTAAAGCCCAATTCAGGCAAAAAGAAGTTTGTGAGACTTCGCCTTAGCCAATGGCTGGGCTCAGTGGTCCCTGCCTGTTATGTCAGCTACGAGGGAAGAAAATGACAGGGCACGGCGAGACGTCCCAGTGACCCCCAGCAAAGGGGTCACAAGTAGGAGGATGCCAGCCCAGGCATAAAATGAGATGCAACCTCAAAAATACCCAACATAGAAGGGGCTGGAGCTGGAGCTCCAGGGGAAAAGGCCCTCTAATCCTCAGTACCCACGTGGGAGAAGATAATCTAAGTTCTCTGACAAACTACAAGAGGAAGCTCTCGCCTGGGAATCACCATTCCAGCCCAGCCTCTAGCAATAGTGTCAGCACAGAGGCAGTGTGCCATCAGCATGGCAGCATTTCCACCCCACCCCTTTGCCCCTCATCCATGTACCACCATGGTTTACCAAGCACTCTAGCCAGTGGTAGGACAGCCTCTCCCCCTGTAGAGAGAGGCTTTGACACATCTTCTGTAGCAGAACTCACCCACAAATAGGACGTTGTAGAAATGCAATGCAAGGCACAGGCCCAAAAGTGGGCACACAGACTTCACACACAAGTAGCCCTTTCGCCCTGTATCAGACATCCTGATCAGTGATAAAGATGTGCGTCTCTGTCCTTCTTCCTAAAGCTCTGATGGTAATTCCCGTCGGAGATGTGGATAGCCAGATCACAGCAGAACCTGAAGGCCGAAAGAATAAGAAAAATCTGTATTTAGTTGACATTCTGTATAGACAAACTGAAGGAGATGAGAATTTGGATACACGATTCACACACACACACACCTCACGACAAACTCAAACTGTGGCTCCGAAGACAATGCAGAAACCCTGAATTGAGAAGCTGTGCTGGGAAAATTGTTACTGTGTAAAGCCCCCAGGACCCGGGATGCCGTTCTTGCTTTACATGCTCTCTTGTATGTAGACCCTCGCATGCAACCAACTCTTCTAAGTATTCTGAATACCTCTGTGAACACAACGCTGAATTTCCACGTTAGCCACCGTCCTCTAAAAACCATTTCCCCACGTCTGAGACCATGCTCCACGCTCTTCCGGCCCCCTGAGGCCTCTGGATCCCCAGCAGAGAGAGGAAGGAAGGAAGGATGAGGACACTTGGCTAGGACACCCCCAAACTGGGGAAGAAGAGATGTGGGCACGTGCTCCCGATCATCTCATATAACCCAAAATTAAGTCACTTATTTCAGTAAACTTTTCCGCTTCTTCCTCTACACCGAGTGCAGGCTGGTGGTCAGCCATTCGCTGAGGGATTTGTTTGGTTCTGTGTTGTCTTTCTCCCTCTCCCTCTCTGTCTGTCTGTCTGTCTGTCTCTCTCTCTCTCTCTCTCTCTCTCTCTCTCTCTCTCTCTCTCTCTCTCTCTCTCTCTCTCTCTCTCTCTCTCTCTCCACTTAATCAACATTCCACAACACTCTCCCAGCACAGCTAGGGCACGTTAATGATTGCCCTGTCCTAAAAGAGCCCATGGAATGCCCATCTCTGCCACCAAGGCCACCACAGGGCCCTCTGTGGAATCTCCTGCTGTACTGTGGGCCCAAGTCAGGGCCAACCACGCAGCTAGTTCTTGTTTAAAAGGGCCAGCACCTTTGTGGACACCAAGAGAACTTCTTTTCCTTCAAATTCTTGAGTGCTTCTTACTTACACTAACCCTTTCAGACATCAATACGAATGATATTCGCCCCCGAGAGGCTCTGCTGCCACCTCCCCAGGAGAAATGAGAGACTGGAGATACAACCCAGTGGCCTCTGCCCAAGACAAAAGCAGGAGGGGCCTGGAGTTTGGCCTAGTGGTTAAGGTGCTTGCCTAGCATGCACGAAGACCCTGGTTCAATTCCTCGGTACCACATATAGAAAAGAGCCGGAAGTGGTGCTGAGGCTCAAGTGGTAGAGCTCTAGCCTTGAGAAAGTCCAAGGACAGTGCTCAGGCCCCGAGCTCAAGCCCAGGACTGGCAAAAAAAAAAAAAAAAAAAAAAAAAGCAGGAGGGGGTTTCAGCACTTCGGAGGAATTTCCTACCATTCTACAGGTTTTTTGTTTTAAACATTAACTAAGCAACTTGGCAGCCCCAGCCAGCCCTGGAGGTCAGAGCTAAGCTGGGGAAACAGGTGGGAGAGAGGTGGGAGGGGGAGGAGGCCAGGCAGGACGATGGAACCTCCTCCTCCTTCTCTTCCTCTTTCTCCTCCTCCTGCAACCACCCCCAGGCAGTCTGGGGTGTATCTCAACTAACCCATCAGAAGGTTTAGAGGCAAAACATGGGTTTTTCTCTAGGAATATATAAACTCAAAGACAAAAAGAAATCTTGGAGTAGTTATTCCAGTCCTGGGCTTCAGTGAGGGGGGCCCTGGGGTGGTGACTGGTGGGGCAGCTGATAGGAAGAAGAAAGGAGAGCTACCAGTTGTCACTCACAAAGGACCAAAGTTTTTATGTGTAACCTGAGTTTCCACAGGGCCCCACTAGATTGGAATGCGGCGGCAAATGTGGTGTCATTAACCCAAATGTCACCACCACTTGTCAGCAGACCTCTCCCTCCCTACATGCACTCCAAACCCACGGACATTTCTGAGGGTCCTCCACAAGGGTTTATGTGGTCACAGATAAAGGCCCCAGCTGCCAGTGGCAACTGCTGTGTCTCACTAACACGTCCTGGGTTCTGCTGGCTCACCACCGTGCCAACTGCTTTCTCTACCATGTAACTAATGAATGCAGCATTCTTGAATCCAATCCTTTCTCTGTATTTTAGCTACATTAAATACTAATATGATAGAGAGGAATGTCATCTACCTATCCTTGTAAAACTATCACTCCATTATTTAAAAAAAAAAGTCCATTTAAGAGTAGCAGGATCAAATCTTACATTCTGAATAGTGCTGGGGTTTAATTACAATTCAAAAATCTGAAAGGCAAGTCAACTGTTTCAACCTCTTCTTGCCTGCTTTCGTATGCCTGCTTTAGATGCTTGCCACTTGAGGAACATTATTGTACTATAACTTTATACACAAAAATATTTAAATCTTCGGAATCTGTGACACTCAGATGTCATAGCCTCTAAGAATGACAGACTTTGTCTCCACTTAGTTCCATACCATAGTAAGTGACAATTTGGAGAGTCCATACTAATGTATCCTCTGCCCAGAGTGCCACTAAAACAGCTACCAGGTTTTGCAACCCTTCTCTGCCAAGCTCTAACATCGAGCAAACCTTCTTCTGGTTAGTGCAGGATCTGTAAACTGCAGTGAACAAAGCTGCCCCTCCAGTCCTGACAACACAGCATTTACTAGAAGAACCACTTTCCAGATTCTTTCCCTGAAACTCATCTCTCCCTACCTCAGTCTACCTGTCCATTGCCACTTCCATTTTACACCTTTGCAAAAAAGAAATCCATACCTTTCTTTCCTTCAGACTCTTCCGACACTCTGAGGTGCACAATAAAATTCTAGGAAGACTCATTTGAAATGTACCCATGTGGGGCCAGGAGCTTGGCCTAGTGGTAGAATGCTTGCCTAGCATGCTGGAAGCCATGTGTTCCAATCCTCGGTACCACATACACACACAAAAAAAAGCTGCAAGTGGTGCTGTGGCTCAATTGGTAGAGTGCTAGCTTTAAGAAAGCCCAAGAACAGTGCCCAGGCCCTGAGTTCAAGCCCTAGGACTGGTGAAAGAAAGAAAGAAAGAAAGAAAGAAAGAAAGAAAGAAAGAAAGAAAGAAAGAAACAAAGAAAGAAACAAAGAAAGAAACAAAGAAAGAAACAAAGAGGAGGAGAGAAGAAGGAGGAGGAGGAGGAGGAGGAGGAGGAGGAGGAGGAGGAGGAGGAGGAGGAGGAGGAAGGGAAAGGAGGGGAGGAGAGGGGAGGGAGAAAGAAATGCACCCATGTCTATACAACTCACTTTATTCAAATCCTGGGACATCACAAAAGAGCTTGCGATCTTTCCCTTCTTGAACCTATTTCTACTGCAAACCTCAGCACACTGCTTACCACGCCAAAAAGAGAGAATAGCCATCACTGATGATAACATGTGCCCTGCTTCCCCTAGCCCTCTGAACAAACCGAGTAGAGAAGTCATCGGGCCGGAGGACATGGAGATAAGGATAAAATCTGATTTCTGACCATTGCACAGCATACTTCTGAGTGCTGCCTCCTGGGTCCAAGGAAACTCAGCCACCTCAGGGACAGAAACCACGGTTCACTGCTCGCAATACAAGGGTGTCCTGAAATAACAGCTGCCCAGTGGCAGTCGTGTGGCTGGGGACAGGATGATGAGCTGGGGCACGGAAGGTTCTGTTTGACCTCCACTCTGTGCAAGCCAGGTCATGGCGCCACACAGGCCTGTTTGTCAAATCTGAAATGCTGAACATACTTTGAAGTAGCATCGGTGGGGATGGCATCTGATCCTCGGCTCACACCCAGGGGCTCCGCCCCAGTGTGCTCTGAACATCCTGTTGGTTTGCTTCTCCCACGTCGGGTGCGTTTTTCCTGGACAAATGAGGCCCGCATTTAGCCGGCATGTAAAGCCTGTGATATGTGATTCTGGCAGCAGCTCACAGGATTTATTATCAGAGCATGATTTCATTATTATTATTATCACCCTGGTGAAATTCATATCTAAGTATACTCCAAAGCATGAGAATCATGCTGAGCCTGGAGCTGTCTGACTTCAGCATTCCCCCTTGTTGTATGACCTTCTCCAGCCCAGTTTCTGCTTGAAGCTGAGGGGTCCTAAGATTCCCTTCCCTTCCCCGCTGCCTCAGCAGGCCCTTGGGAAGGAGAAGGTTCTTCCAAGGGTTCTCAGGGGACAGGAGGCAGTAATCAAAGAGGTGAGGCCAGGGGTCAGGAGACCCAAACCCAGGGAAAATCTCCCCACTTACTCAGGCCTTCGTTTCCTCCTACACTCCGTGAGATACCTGAGTTAGCTTGGCCTGAAGAATCGTGGTCAGTCTTGTTCCCCTGGGCTCAAATTTGACCCTTTCACTGACTGGGAGCAGCTTTGCCTCCACTGCTTCCACCGTGGCCCTTTATCAGGGAAGCTGAGATTTCCAACTACCGTGCAGAACTGAAGAGAAGCTCTGAGGCTCTGTGGACCTCACCTGCTTCGGTGATGAACCCAGAAGCATTCGGCGAGCCCCTCACCACTGTCCCCCACCTCACATGGTCTCAGTGACTCTTTTGAGCTTGAAAATGGAAAACTTAAATAATAATGATAATCATCATCATCATCATCATCATTAAGTAAAATCAGCTCCCTCACCCTCCTTGTTGGTAATGGGCTTTGAACTCAGGGCCTGCTGCTTGCTAGATGGGTGCTCTACCCCTTGAACCATATCCCTAGCCTTTCTATCTTTTTTTCCAGTTAGGATCTCATGCTTTCTTTCCCTGGATTGGTCTCAGACCTTCTATTTACACCGCACAACATGGTTGAAATTATAAGTATGAATCATCATGCCCAGATTGTTTTTTAACATGTCAGTCTCTCTGCTTCCTAGGCTGGACTCACTGTGGTCCCCTAGATATCCAACAAGCACCAGCTTGGGCTACAGGCTTGGCTCACCTTTCTCAGCCCCTCAGACCCCTCTCTTGACCCCAGATGAAGCTCAGGAGAAGGAGAAGACTGATAAATATTCCACAGATGCTATCCTCAGTAGGTTGGCTATTGGGTTTGTATTCTGTTGTAGAGTTTGAGTAAATCTCTTGATCTACTTTGATTTTAAGAAGCACTTATTAGAAACCTACTCTATGCCACCGTTTGCGCTAGAAACAAGAAAAAAATAATCCAAACAAGTATAAACCCTGACCTCTGGGGATTCACAGTGCTATTATTATAGATTTGTTAAAATAGTATAAAGACTTGCTGAAGAGTATCTAATTAGGCCCACGATGAGTTTGGGTCTGAGCTTTCCAGAAAGGAAATGTTTGTTACTAGAGTGTAGAGCAAGTTAGATGGGACTAGAAATTTCCACATTTGTGACAGCATATCTTATGGCATACCAAAAAGAAATGCAAAAAAAAATCATTTTCAATGTTTTAGTGGTTCGAGAGAAATGTCTCCATTTGTCTTTGAATATTCAATAACAACACATTTCAGACCATGTTTATGTGGATACGAGTTAAAGGATCCACAGTCATATTTATGTAAATTGCAGACACTCTGTCGGCACTCCAGCATGGCTGTTGGGCGTGCTGGTATGAGGACTTAAACTCGGGGCCTGGGCGCCACCCCTGAGCTTTATCATTCAATGGGAGCTCTCTACCATTGGCACCACAGCTTTCCTTCCAGCTTCGTGGTGGTTCAGTCTCGTGGACTTTCCCACACAGGCCGGGGGAACCACAATCCTCAGACCTCAGCTTCCCGAGTGGCAGGAGCCACCAGTCCCTGGACATGGTGAATTTCTTTTTAACTGACATTGCCAATAAACGTGTGGACGCCAGAAATTACTAAGACACTGAGGTCTCTTGCCATATTTTCCCAGGCTGAGCCATTCACCAGGTGTCGGGTCTAGACGCAAGAACACGTGCCTGCCTCTGGGCCTTGGCGGAAGGTGCCCCCCCATATCAGGAAAGACCCTCACACCCCTCTCCACACAGATAAGCCCCCGCTAGGCCTGGGTCTGCCTAAAATCCTACTTTCCCCAAGTAGCATCTACCACCTGACCGAGCACTCCTCAGCCTCTGATCTGGATGTGCCCCATTCTTATTCTATCTACCTATAGCTACCGCATCCTAATATATACTGTAGTCCACGAGTGTTCACCCAGATGCAATATTTTGTCCCCCAAAGATCAGGGAACATGGACAGAACTTTCTAATTCTGAGCTTAATATGGTGCACGGCTGGCCCTCACTAACTATGTGTCAAGTCCTGAGCCCTCCACGTCTTCTAAACCCTCCTCCACTACTATTTGAAAATAATAATAATAATAATAGTCCAAACTAAGTTTTCAATAAGCTAAAAGAATTGTATTGTAAGTGGTACATATTGGTACAACCTTAAAAAAATAACAGTATCAAAAGATAAGTATTCATTCATTTAAGAAATAATTTTCTTACACCTTAAAATAATTCATGCATCATTTCAGGATATTCTATAAATAGATACATTAATATAGATTTGCCTATCTGAAAAGGGATTTAGCAGAGGACATTTCTGTTTGCCATGGGACAGCTGAAGAGGTATAATTTAACAGCTTTCAGAGGCCGTCACTGGGTGATTGAGGTAGACAGAAGGCATGGACACAACCAGCCCTTAAAAGACACAAACAGGTGGGAGAGGGTGCCGGGGGTGGGCAGAGGGCTGGAGAGTACAAAAAGGAAGGGGCTTGCCTCTGGAAAGCAGAGACAAGGGGAGGCAGGGAATGAGGCTGACCAAGGAGGAGGAGGAGAGAGAAAAGGGAAGAGGAGAAAAGAGAGGAATGAGGAAAGAGCAAAGTGCAGAGAGCAGAAGAGAGGAAAGAGAGGAGAAAGAGAAAAGAGAAGAAAGGAGAGAGAGAAAAGAGGGGAAAGAAAAGGGAGAGAGGAGAGAGAGAAAAGAGAGGAGAGGGGAGAGGGGAGATGGGAGAAGAGACAGGGAAACAGGAGAGATGAGGGGAGAGGAGAGGAGAGGAGGGAAGAAGAGAGGAGAAGAGAGGAGAGGGGAGGGGAGGGCAGGAGAGGAAAGGAGAGGAGAGGAGAGAAGAAGAGAGGAGAGGAGAAGAGGAGAGAGGAGAAGAGAGGAGAGGGGAGGGGAGGGCAGGAGAGGAAAGGAGAGGAGAGGGGAGGAGAGGAGAGGAGAGGAGAGGAGAGGAGAGGAGAGGAGAGGAGAGGAGAGGAGAGGAGGCCCTGAACCTAGGTCATCTCTGAGGTAACACTAGAACAAATGAAAGAACTGAAGCCTGGAAGAGAAGCGGTGGGCCCGACACAGAGGGGAGGACATGCAAATAACGGGGAGAAGGCAGTTTCTGCGCAGTGTCTGCATGTGACTAGGAGGACCAGGATTCAAGGTCTAGGAGGGAGAGGAAGTGGAGGAGAAGGGGAATGAGGAGACAGAAAAAGGAGCAAGTATCCAAGTACCTCTCCAAATGCTTAGGAAAGCACCCAGCTGCCAGGCTGAGTCAGACCAGCCACGGGCGGCCCGGAGAGGACCACCAGGAAGACAGAGTCAGCCACTGGAGTAGCTAGCTACTGGGGGGAAATAGAAGATGGAAAAGGTGAGAAGCAGGAGAGGAAAAACCCAGAGGAGTCACTGGCCCAGAAACCTTTTTAACTTTCTGTTAGAATCTTCAAGGCCCCAAAGTAGGCCAAGATTCTAACTGGCATTTCTGAGCTCCGCAGCTGATTTTTCCTTTGAGCGGATTCTGACAGGAAGGTGCAGAGATTGCAGCCAAGGCTGCCAGCTCGGGAAATAAATAAATAACAACCCGTACTCTAAACACCTCGACGGGGGCAGAGGCCTGCTGGAGAAGAAAGCCCAGAGAGGAGGAGGGACCCGCCCTGGACAGCTCCCCAGGTAGGTGCGGACACATTCCCCTCCACCGGGCTGTTCCTGTCTTCCTGCCTTGCCCATCTGTCTTGCTTGCTTTGCGCCTTTCTGGGAAGCCCTGCAGGTGATGGGATTCTCTCATCTGAGGCCAGCACCCCCGCTCTAGACCGGAGGGTGAAGCTCCAGATTCTGAATCTTCCCACAGGCAGAGGAGGAGGGCTGGAAGCCAGAGGAAGAGCAGGAGAGGGGGAAGGGGTGGCCCCCATCCACCGTGGGGGAGGGGACAGGAGCAGGACTTGGTTGGGGCTTGCCATGTGTTGCTGTGTGCAGGACAGGAAAGCAAGAGAGGCAGAGGGGAGCAGGGGAGTTCTGGAAGATGCTGGAGCAGTGAGAGGTCTCTGCCAGGGGAGAGGTTGACCTGTCAATCACCTCCCTCCCCACCCCCGGGAGAGCCCTAAGGAAGAGGGGCAGGAGTGAGTGAGAACTTGACAGAGTGTGGAGAGGGCCTTGCAACTCTACAATTCTGCATTCACCCTGGAAAATTGTTTTGAATATTCTTTCCAAGCAACTCAAAGGAATTTATCTTGTCATAGTATGGAATTGATCTCACATATTCCATCACTGAACGAAGCTGGGGGCCACATGGCCCCAAAATGTTTCCCACTGAGACAATGCAAAGCCGAGTCTCTGAGCCAAGTGTTTGGACTGGAATCCAACACTTCTGCCTGGCTCCCTGGACTGTCAGCAATGTTTAATCTTCATTCAGTTTAATAAGTGTGCATTTGGTTTGGGTTGTTTTTAAGTAAGAGGTTTCAACCCTACTGCATCTCCCTGGTGCTCTAGCACTGCATAGCTACCTCACCTTATCACTGTGAATCCTCTGAAAATATCACACGAGGTCATGTGTTTCGCTGCGCTGCCCGGTGACCTTCCCATTTGCAGCCACTTCCTCAGCACTGGTTCCCCATCCAGCTCAAGTGAAGGCCCGTTGCAAAGCAGAGCCCGTTTACCTCCAGCAGGGCGCTTCTCTCTTGGGAGTGTGGCCTATGTCCGTGTCCTCATTGGTGGTGGAAACCCGGGCCCTAAGAAGGGTCTGGAATCTGTTGGTGTTGGCGTTTCTCCCTCGCTGCCTCATGTGTTAGGAGGCTTGGAATATAAGCAGCAGAAACAGTGGCCTGGGACAGTGTTTGTCCACATGGGCCCCAAATCTGAAGCCTTCATCTCAGCTGGAAACATGACAGAGGCACAGAGCTTCGTGTCCTACCAAAATTAGAAATTCTGGCAGGGGGGAAAACAGCAATTTTGGGTTTTTTTAGTGAGTTGTCTGGGTGATTCTGATATGCTACCTTAGAAAACCAAGATCCTTTCAAGTGGTGCCTCCTAAATCCACCAGCATTCAGGTCTTCTTACAAGTATAAGGTAGATTTTTCCAATGCAGAGCAATCTCTCTGTTCTAGCTCCTTGTTTCTTTCAGGAATATTTCTAAAATAAATGACTCATTGCAGCGCCTACTGTGTGCACTTGCACACAATAAGTACTGTGCGAGAATAGTGGGAATTCTATCTGTTTAATCGTTATGTGCAACAAATGGTTGAGAAGTCAAAAATGAAGCTCTCTTCCTCACATTGAGTCGAACATTCGCTTGTCAATCCCCAGCTAGTCTGAGGGAGGTTCGAATCCCAAGGCTTAGATAGAATATAGAAAACAGAACTCTTTAATAAGTGCCTTTGTGGCACTCAGAACCAAGCAATGTTGAACATGCAATGGGGTTGAATGAATGTGTACTTTGGGGTTAAGGGAAACACAAATCCTCTGTCAGCCATTTTTGTGCTGTGTAATTTTAGCAAGTTTCAGTGTCATTTTCTGCTTCCAAATAGCAGCCTGCGTGAGTCTATGTTCTCCCACGCTTTGCAGGGCTAGTGCAGACATAAGACACCAGGACAAGGGCGTGCACGCTGGCCCCTCCCTCCCCCTTGCCGGCCTCTTCCCCTGAGTTCCAGCTCTAGTTCTCCCAGATGGCAAACAGGACAAGGACCGAGGGATGGTGACATGCCACTGGGGCTCAGCTCCTGTGAGAAAGTGGCAAGACGCCTGGAGGGAGGCAAAGGGAGGCTCCAAGGCTGACGCTCTCTGCACTGCCCTTGGAAAGTGGAAACGGAATGCAAAACCCATGTTACGTGAACCTTCAGGCTGCTCAGTCCCTTAAAAATAGCAAAACATTCTAGCTGGGTGCCAGGGAAAATAAGATTCTGCACTGACCGGCTACCCCAGGCTTGCCTTAAAAGGAGAGGCCTCCCCTTCCATTCCTGCCTCCTCAGCCAACGGATGCCACATCTCAGATCATTGGGCCTTGACTTACTGAACACTAGAATAGCTTCTGCCTCATGGACAGCCACCCAGAACACCCAGCGAGAACGCCAGCACCTGCGCATGGTGGTCCGGCTAGAGCGGGAATGTCTGAGGACACTGGTGGGGGTCTGACCACCAGAAAACCATGCCATCTGATTGCAATCAGAAAAACTATGCCCCGCTGTCTAACACTTGTAAGCTTCACTGGGCTCAGAAAAGGAACCGAGGGTGCTAAGATACCTGCGGAGAGACATGGGGAGAGGGAGCTACAGGTGACCCTCTGGCAAAGCACGGGTCTCCTGTCCGCCACTGGTGCAGGCTGCCCTGCTGGGGTCAGATCTGCTCTGAGAGGGCGAATGCCTGGAGTCCCGATCCTCTCATGAAAGTCCTGGGAATGAAGCCCAGGCCCTGGCAAGTCAGAAACAATGCTGATGGCTGCTCTCTCTTCCACATTCTTTTCAAAAGTATGAGAATATTTTCTTAAAGTAGATCAAAATTCTGGGAGGAATATCCAAAACTATTGAAGCTTCCCCAAGTATCTTTGAATTAGCCCTTGCCTTGAAATGATGGTTGCAACAAATGAAAGCCCTTAAAGTAGATCTGTATAGTAGGGAGATTCATTCTGTGACTGTGTTCTTTTAACGCATTTAGTATATCTCCTTAGGCTGTATTAGTGGATGTATTAGTTTTAGTTCCTATATCAAACGGTCCATTAATTAATGATATCTTAATAGAGACCCTTTGTTTAACATTCAATGCTGTTCTCTCAGCACTTTACCTAAGTCTTTCTCCTCAAGATCTCCCAGGCTGGAAGAAGTGAAGCTGTCTGCTCAAGGTCACAGATGCCAAGCTGCCCCTCCCCACTGTCCCCCCCTGCAGACAATAACACTGGGTTTGTTGATTGTTAAGACTTCTTGCAGCTGCGCCTTGACTTTTTCCAAATCCATTCTCTTGCCCCAAGAACATAGCGTGTGTGTCATTCATGCTCAAATGCATGAGTGTTCTGCTCAAAGGGAAAAAGGGCAGAACAAGAGGCAGCCAAGATGGTCGTTTATGCTTTCAATGTTACTTTTACCATGAAGTTCTAACACCTTTCATTAATGCAATAAGTGGGAGCACAACAAAGAGGAGCTAATGTTCTACGGCTTTTTTTCTGATTTCTACTAACTGTCTGATTACGGGGCGAGGTCTTGCTTTCAAGAGCATGTTGAGTGACATTTTGTATCTCCAGTAGTCCGTTCTCTTAGGGAACTCAAGACCTGCATGTGTTATCTCATTAATCTTCGCCCATCGTGTGGTGGGCAGATGGGGTTACACAACTGCTATTTTCAGAGAAGTGATCTGGGGCGGGATGGGGAGAAAGGCACGAAGTTTGCCAGGACGTACAAGTGGCCTGCCGACTTGCCACATGACACCTCCCTTTAAGGCCACCTACCAAAGGCAAAGAATTCCAGCAGACACACGTTATCTGGAAAAGCTACAGCCAAATTCCTACTCCAGGCCCTCTGCTCTATACCAACCCCAGAAAAACAAGTCTTCATGTCTCCTTTCTTAGATTTTTTTTTTCCTCCAGTTTTTGGCTTAGTCTGATGTGTTGCTGATGTTTTATTGCCGTTTCTTTGTTTTGCTTCTCCAACCTAACCGGCCCTCGTTTCATCTGAAGCTAGACGCCCAGGGAATATAGTTTACAAGAACTTCTCACACAATATTACCGTTTCTACCTGTCCCAACATCCTTTGTGCAATCTGAATTTACAAAAGAACTTAAATTTCTCCAACTCACGAATGGCTGGCTAGCCCATCATTAACGTTGAAGATATAGTCTGCAACCTTGGAAGAGAGTTTTTCAATAACCTTTTTACCCACCCTCAGACAGCAGTGAGGGCTCGTGGCGTGGCTGGACCTCTCCTGGTTCTCCCATGTCTTCTCCCTGGCGTCGCCCCTCGATGCGTTCTTCCGTGACTGCACTTCCTTCGTTGCGCCATTGGCTCTTTCGAGCTCTTCCATAAAACTCCGTGTTCCTCTTCACTAGAGGACCCTCCCTCCTGACAATACCCCGCCAGGATCCTGATCCAGCGAATCAGGATTCTTAAAAGCAACGCCAACTCTATCCTGACCTTCTCTGGCTCTCCGTTTTCTTAAAGCATACCTACATCCTCTCCCTTGACCTGGGGACTCCCTCCCCCACCAGGCCTCATACTGTGTCTTCTGATTGGCCACGGCCGTGGAAACGTGGCAGAGGAAGAGCAGTGCCAACTTGACATTTTGCTTGACTTTGGGAGGGGAGCTGTATACACTCCCTTCTCTCCTCCCTTCAGTATGTGTGTATATATAAATATATATCATATAATATATATATTACTCTATTCTATGACCTTTCATCTCTCTCACTGGTAAAACCAGATCGAATAGCTACCACTTCATACAGCAGGGAAGATTCAAAGAGCCGACATGGACAAAGCACTAGGAACCATCCAGCCATAGGGAAAAAGCTTGAAAAAAGGCACTGTTGTGATGGCTGTGATTCATTCTGGTGAGCCAGCCCTGGCAAGGCGACAAGGCGGTGAGCCTCAAATCTTTGGGGTCTAATCTCCCTGCATGTGGTCAGAGTGTGACTGTTAAGAAGCCCAGGGGCCAGGGAGACCCAGCCACGCTCGAGCTGACAGTGTCCCCTCTGATCCCGCAGCTCAGGCCTCACAGCCTGAAGGGCAGGTGACGGCTGGGGGAAGCAGAGGCCAAACAAAAAACCCTCCCATGACAGACAGTTGTGCTTGGCATGCTGCAGCAGCCGCAATCAACAAGAGGACCAAGTGAGCAGTAAGGTGACGCAGGGAGCCACTGCAGGGGTGAGCGCCGTCCATGAGCTGCAAAAGTGCCTCTGCTGCGCTCTCTCTTCACGTCTGCGTCTGCCTCTGCAGAATTCCAGATGTTAAGAAGTGAATCCCAGTGGAAAGAGCAGCAGTGCACTTACGAACGGCAGCAGAAACGGATTTGCTAGATAGTAACTAAGCCAGCGCCAGCGGCTCACGGCTCTAATCCTAGCTACTCAGGAAGCTGCGGTCTGAGAATGGTGGCTCGAAGCCATGCCAGGCAGGCTTATTCTCTCCAGTTAACCCCAAAGAGCCAGGCATGGAGCTGGGGCTCAAGGGGTACAATGCCTGCCTTGAGCAAGAAAGCTCAGAGACAGCACCCAGGTCCTGAGTACCAGAGCCAGGACTGGCACAAAAGGAAATAAATAACAAATAAATAAGCCAGTGACCCCTAGCACCATTGGATGGTCTGGGAGCTCAGGGCGGATGGGGGCAGGGCCCGCGGGCTCCCCGTGACGTGCAGGGGGTGAAGTGTGGGGCCAGCCTGGGCCATGGCACTGCTTCCTGCTTGCCCAGGCCACATGCTTCTTTATATCCCCATAGGGATTTCTGTGCTATGGAATGTAAGGAAGTGTGTGGCTTTGGCAAGTGCCACTTCGCAGCCCTGGCCCCCCACAGCCTAAGGCCTCCGGTCCTCTCCTGGCCCCTTTTCCCCACTTGGGACTTCTGTGTCCATGTCTGCGACGCCCGGACACCCCCCTGCCATGCCTCCCTCCAACACCTCGCTCCTCCTGTGGACAGGGGGGACGGCCAGGCTTCCTACCACCAGTCCCTCCCTGGTCACAGAGTGCCACCTTCTCAGGGAGGCAGGGAGGAAAAGTTTGCAGTGCTAAAATGACATGCATCTAATGACCTCTTTGTCCTCTCATTTCTGGTTCTCACTCCCCTGGGCACCGAAAAGGGAGCTGAAATTTAAGGGAAGGCCCAGAGCTGAGGAGGAGCCACAATCGCTCAAGGCTTGTGCTGTCAGCCACAGAGGTGTAAAGCTGGGGGCCCAGCTCCAGGAAGGCTGACCCCCCACCCCACAGCTCCATCTCAGGTGTCTAGGGTGAGACAAGACCAGCACTGGGCTAAGCCTGAGCCATAGGCCCTTGAGCAGAGCCCCAAAAGGAAATGCCACGGGGTTTGGCCGGGTGTGTGCCAAGGTGCAGGGGATGGGGCAGGAAGGGCACTGAGAAGAACAGGACACGGCCGGGGGAGGGGAAGAGGAAGGAAGAGCAAGGTCACCCCTGTTTGCTCGAGGGCAGGCTGGGTGACACCGCCAAGCCCTCAGGGACAGGGCACAGAGCATGCTGGGAAGAGGCCCCCACAGGCCCTGACCCCTGGCCACAGCTCACTGCTGGCCACATCAGCCATCTCCCTCCTCCAGAAACTGCTGCAGGCCGGGCCAGCCTCACTCCTGCGGCACGGAGAATGTGGGAGTCTCTAGAGCTGCAGAACTGAACCCAGGGGGCACTGGCAGTGCCTGCAGAGCTTCTTGATTGTCACACCTCAGGGGGCCCCTTCTAGTCCTGTGGTTCTGAAACGTCAGCTGCCCAGTCACCTATAGGGCAGGTTACAGCGCCTGTCTGCGGGGCCCATGCCCCCAGGTTTGGGGCTCATCCACGTGGCTTTTTCTTTGCAAGGTCAGCCTGCAAGTTCTTATACACACTGGAACTGGGTGCAATTTATAGTCTGGAAGAACCAAAGCTACTCTCATCTCTCCCGAGAACATATTCAGTCAAACAAATGAGCTCCAGATTTGTATCTGTGAATAAGTACTTCGTAGCATGTCCATAACAGCAGAAAGCCATAAAACAGTACAGATTTATGAAGTAAAACTAGCACATCACTATCCATGAATCCCTACAGAGACCCTTTTAAATGAAAATATGAAGTCACAGAGGACTGCCTATGATACCAGCATATATTAAGAATAACTGCATATGTGGAAAAAAACTATAAAGAAAACTTATAAGTTATTTTTTTGGCCAGTCCTGGGCTTGGGCTCAGGGCCTGAGCACTGTCCTTGGATTTTCTCAAGGCTAGAGCTCTACCACTTGAGCCTCAGCACCACTTCTGGCTTTTTTCTATGTATGTGGTACAGAGGAATCGAACCCAGGTCTTCGTGCATGCTAGGCAAGCACTTTAACCACTAGGCCAAACTCCCAGCCCCTTATAAGTTATTTTTAACTCATTGTATTTACATTTGAGGAGACATAAAGAGGTAAATTGGGGGGCTGGAGATACAGCTCAAACAGGAGAGGGCCTGCCTAACAGACACAAGATCCTGAGTTCAGACCCTGGTATTTCTGGGGGAAACAAATTGAAAGAAAGATTAAGTTGGGAAAAGTATTCAGGAAGCCTCAATTGTACAGAGGGATATTTTTAAGTTATTTTTAAAGTAGATTGTAATTTGTGACTATTGCTTTTATCATTACCCATGATCGTTTCAACTTTTCCTTTTTTCAGTCTTCATTCTTTTTCCAAATAGAAACATGAAGGCCGAAATGATATACACTTTTAGAAGTCAAAATATAGCAGCATCCATAAGTGGATATACACACTTATTTGAATATATTCTATTTCCATTTTCAATTCAAATGTGAAACATTTATCAGAGTAGGTGTAAAACATGCATATTCAAAAAAATGAATATATGCCAAAATGTTCCATTTATTTTGGAAGATAGCAAGAAGGATAATTCTGGGATTCTGTTATTGTCATCACCTAAAATTCCCTATCGATTATGTTCTTCATAGTGTTTCCATTTAGAAAAAAAAAATTCAGGCTAAAGAAAGAAAAATAAACCAAAGTCATGCACTGCAAAGTACAGACTGTATTCTGCTTTCTCCAGTCCTGTGAGAGGACACCGGAGGCGAGCTGCGCTCCGGGCTGTGATCCACGCTAACGCTGCTCTCTCTGTTACAGGCTGGGACACACGTCCCCAACCACAGCACCTTCCACGGGAGCTGCCCCCTGCTCTGGCTGGTCAAACGGAACCAAGTCCGTCTTCCTGAGAGGTTTGGTCCCCTTCAACCAGCTACAGCAGGGTTGGCAAAGCCCGGTCCTCGGAGACTCAGAAGAACCTCGCCAGTGGCTGAAATGTCTGCTAAAACTTTCCCGTGAAAACGACTCTTACACTCCCCAAAAGGAAGAAAAGAGGAGCTTGGGTTCAAATGCGAGCAAGGGTTCTGTGTGCTCAACTCACAAACCCCTAGCGAGAGCCATTCACATGCCCTTGGCACACACGGTAACGATTTGAGGGTGGAGTTTGTGCCAGCCCTGGGCCAGGCAGGAAGAGCAGGACACATAGAAGGTGGCGCTTCTGTCACCAGAAAGCCAAGTTTAGACACTAGACATAGAAACACGGCACAGTGCGATGGCACAGGAAGTCAGGGCGTTACTCGCTCCAAGACGGAATTCTTGCACAGGGCATCAAGTGTTTGTGCATCATCAAGTCTACGCTTATCTGTGTTGCCCAAGAAATTTGTGTTCAAGCCTCAGGTGGCGGGAATCATGATTATGGCGCCTCTGCCACTCTTTGTGTTGGGTGGAATGAAGATCACCACACAGGAGTTAGTCATGTATAATTAGTTTTCCCTAAAAAACTTTCCATCTGGGGCCGGGAGTTTGGCCTAGTGGTTAAAGGGCTTGCCTAGCAGGCATGGAGACCCGGGTTCAATTCCTTGGTACCAAGGCTCAAGTGGTAGAGCTCTAGCCTTGAGAAAGTCCAAGGACAGTGCTCAGGCCCTGAGCTCAAGCCCAGGACTGGCAAAAAAAAATATATATATATATATATATTAAAAAAAAAAAACTTTCCATCTGAGTCCCTCACCCCTCCTAAGTGAGCCGTGACAGGAGCTCAGCCACTCAGCCTCCATTCATATCCTGAAAACCTTAGTGTCTCCATCTGTAAAAGGGGTGGTGATACCCACCTCAAAGTTCCTGAAAGGGTTTTAATAAGAAAATACTTGTGAATGGCCAAACGCAAGCTCTCCGGAGAAGGAGAGTGTGCTGTTGTAAACAGTCACTGTACAACCACAGTGCTGTGGCCAGAGGCACCAAAACCTGAAGGGGAAGGGATAAAGTAAAACCTAATAATAAGAGTCAGCCCCCAGTGGCTCAGTCCTGCAATTCCAGCTACTCTGGAGACCCAACTAAGGGGGAGCATGGCTCAAGGACAGCTAAGGCAAAACGTTGGCACAGACTCTGATCTCGACATCCCAGCAGCTCTGAGAGGCCATTAATAGGAAGATTGTAGTCCTAGAAGAAAAACAACCCACAAGGCACTAACTGAAGGAAAAAAGGTCACAGGAATGGGGGTCAGGTGGTAGAGTGCCTGAGTCACTGGTGTGAGGCCTGAGTGCAGCCTAAAATGATCACCACGGTCATTCTGCAGAAGTTAAAACAGCTAAGCCTCACGATAGGGTGTGTCAGGACCCCGGCAGCCAATTCTGATGGCCAGCAGGACGCATTCATCTCACTGGACCTTACAGATGGGTACATGTTTTCCTAAGAAATGCTCTGCCCATGGCACTGACCTCACACCCTAAAGGCATACACTGCAGACAGTCTTCGTGTGTACACTTGAGATCTGCTCCCTAGCCCTGGGTGAGGACAGGGAGTGTGGAGTCCAGTGGTCCGCCGAGACTGGAGTGCAGACATGGGTGCTGAAGCCAGACTGCCGGGCTCAAACCCCAGCCCATGGCTCAGCAGCTCTGCCCCTCCAGGCCTCGTTCCGTCCTCTGTGGACATGGGCTGCCAATGGTCAGAGTGGAACAGGGATGGTTGCATCTACCGGGGTAAGACAGGGAAACGAAATGACAGCCCTTGTAAAGCTCTAAAACCAATCTCTCCAGAACTGTCTAGCAACGTACCTGAAATGTCCCTAAAGCAAAGTTTGTGCCCAATAAAAATCACATAGGAAGTGGTTGTTGTCTTCCTTTGTTGATTCTAAATGCAGACTCTAGAACTGTGTGATTTCAAGCTACAGGATTTCTGCTTCCTAAATCCACTGGCTCAGGCCACGAGTAAGACGGAGGAGGGACTAGCTGCCTTCTCCCTGTGGGTCTCCGAAAGTAGAAGCTGAGCACGGGGGAAGGTGGAGCACAGATCCCAGATGGAAAGATCATGGAAATGGTGGAAGGGATAGGAGAGTAAAGTAGGGTCAAACTGGGGATTTTTATGGCTAGACCACTGAAGGCCAGCACCACCCAGGGTCTTCCCGGGCTGGGAAGAGGGCAGAGCGCAGGGAGGGGCATCCTGGGTGGCTGGTGAGTCCTCTGGGCCCTGCGGTGGGCACTGGTAGAGAGGACGTTGCCCATGGCCGCCCCGTCCCTCCAGTTTCTAGGGAAGGATTCAACATACACCTGCTCCACCCACCTCTAAAAAACAACCACCTCAACAACTTGGGTAGAACTTTCAAGAAAACGCCTGTTTTCTGGTAAGTTTGTCCAAGGGCCCCACAAGATGAAAGCCTGCATTTGAGTCAGAAATGCACCAGGCATGGAGGACAGGGCGCCCTGCCCCGTGGCGTGGGTCATCCTCATCCAGCCTCCGCCCCTTCCTTCTCAGCAGAAATCTGGGTTAAGCACCCCATGGGGCACCCCCTCCACATCCCTGTGCCAGTAAGAGGCCACCCATGACATCAGCCTGATGTCACCCAGGCACCACACTGATACCTGGCCTGAGTCCCTGTGTCCCTCTACCATGCATTCCACTTGGACCCCAATCCGTATCGTCTCACAGGAATCCTCCGAGTTTATATACAGACAAACAAGTCACAACAGTAAGTCAATATCCATTTTTGTCTTAATGGAACGCTGGGGTTGCGGGCTTGGCTCCATGGTAGAGTGCCTGTCCAGTGCAGGACCCTGAGATCAAACTCTAGTACCACCAAAAACAAAAGAATGGCTGGGTGAGGTGATTCAGACCTGCACCCCCAGAGCCAGAAAGACTTAAACAGGAGCATCTGTGGTTCAAAGCCAACCGGAGCGACATAAAGAGTTTGAGATCAGTCTATACTGCATGTAGAACCAGGCTCTGCCTCAGAAACACACAACACAAAAGGAGAATGCCACAGATGAATGTGCAGAGACATTGGAATAAAGGTCGCTACCACGTATTTCTAGATAGCGCATGTTTTGAGGGAAGGCTTTCAGAATCCATCCACTGCCTTGAAAATTGCATAGTCCCATTCTTAGTAATGGCCACAAACCACACTCCAGCGTGTATCCTCACAGCCTTCCATGTCGTGCCGAGTGTGACGAGTGCTTCACTGAGCGGTGTGTGGAGTTGCTGGGCTGTACGCTGACCCACGAGTCTTCAGAGACATGCCCAGAGTGATGCACTGGGGTCACAAGCTAACTCTGCCTTGTGTGTGTAAGGAGCTTCCTTGCTGTCCGAGGAGAGAGAGCATGACCACTCTTATTCGCTGCAGTATTAGGATGTTTAGCCAGAGCAGTAAAGCAGGAAAAAGAAATAAAAGGGAACCAACAAAGTCAAACTATTCCTGTCTGCAGATAATATAATCCTATAGTTAAAGAACTCTAAAGCCTACCCCAAAACTCCTAGGACTGTAGGCACCTCCTGCGTGTCATAGTCTGTACAATCAACACACAGTTACCAGTGGCTCCCTGTAGAACAGCAATGAACAAAATGAGAGGGAGATTAGGAAACTGATTATGTTTGCAGTAGCCTCAAAAATAAGTAAATAGCTGGGCGTGGTGGCTCACACCTGTAATCCTAGCTACTCAGGAGGGTGAGATCTGAGGATCTCGGTTCAAAGCCAGCCCAGGCACTAACATCCATGAGACTCTATCTCCAATTAACCACTAGAAAACTGGAAGTGATTCAAGGGGTAGGGTGGTAGCCTTGAGCTGAAGAGCTCAGGGACAGCGCACAAGCCCAGAATTCAAGCCCCACGACCGACAAATAAAATATCTAGAATAAGTTTATCCAAGGAGGTAAAGGACCACCACTACAAAACCCTGAAGGAAGGAACAGGATACCAGTAGGTGAAGCTATGTCCATACTCGTGGCTTGCCAGAGTTGGCACAGAGAAAATGGCCAAGACTGACACCAGAGATCCGCGCCTTCAAGGAAACACCAACACGCCAGCCACACTCCTCACAGAGGCAGAGGCATTCACCCAAAGACTCATGTGGAGACACAAAGCCCCAAAGACTCAGAACAATCCCCAAGAAAGAATATGGGGAAAGAATGTGGGTGTTTTCCCAGTTCTAGACCCAAACTGTGTTGTGTAACCATTTTCATTCACAAAATCAGCTCAGTGCTGGGGCGAAAACTGAGCTGAAACGACCAATGACACAAACTAGGAGACTCAGAAATGAACCCATACACCTACATCTATTATCTTTTATGAAAAAGTAAAAATATATATGTTGGGAAAGACAGCTGGAAAAATGACGCCAGAAAAATCAGACATCCACATGCAAAGTCTAAACCTGGATCCCTGTCTCTTGCCCTGTGCCAGGACAGATCCAACATGGATGAGACCTGAAACCTTGAAGATACTGCAGGAAAGAGCGAGGGACGCTAGGTCTCACCGGTTCAGCGGGAACCCCCTGAGTCAAACCCCAAGGGCTCAGCCAGTAGGAAAAAGGATTCACAAGCAGAATTACACCAGGCTCATGGTCTGCAGCACTGCTCCAGCCCCATTTTGCATCAGTTATTTTTGAGGTAGGGTCTTGCTTTTCATGCCTGGGCTTGTGGTCCCCCTGTCACTGGGGTGACAGGCGGGCACAGGGTGGGAGCCCCGCCATTGTGAAGCCCTCGCTAGGACCACACCTGCCTTTGTCTGTGAGGGCCTCTCATGAACGTTTTGCCCAGGCCAGCCATGAATGGGATTCTTCTGTCTCTACCTTCCAAGTAGCCCGGATTGCAGTATGTCTCTCCTAGTGAACAGATGTGATTTGGGCAAGTTATTCAAGTTATCAATACCCCTGTGAAGAGAAAAGAGGCTCACAGAGTAATATGCACCTCGAAGGAGCCTCACAAATATTAAAGATGACAAAGCTCAGACTCATGCTCAGGGAACACGCTTCTCCTTCTTACTACGTTAGCCCAAGGATGGCTGACATAAGGTGCTAGTTGGTAGTAAACCCTGGCTTTTTAAAGAAATCTCACACGGGAAGCAAACAGAGCCAAGCTCCTCCGTCCACACTGTCAACAGAAAAAAGCAAATCACTCTTCCTGCTATTCCTCAAACGTGCCACAGGTGGCAGCAGTTGATAATAAGAAAGATGGCCCCGCGGGCTGCAGGTTTGCTCCTCCCATCTGAGCATCAGTGCAAGCGCGGGAAGGCAAAATTCAAGAGTCAGACAGATTCCTTTCTCCTCCAGTACTTGTTAAGGGAAGAGAAAGGAGCAGCTAATGACAGGTGAACAAGAAGGGTGTGGGAGGGGTGGAAAAGAAATCATTGCATGAGTGAAAGGAAAAGTGAAGGATAAGGAGGACAAAGAAACAGAGGGACAAATGTCAGTGGTGCTCAGTAGATACTATGTGGAAAATGAACTATAGGGCTTGTGGACAGGAAGGAAAAGCTGGGAGAGAATGTGAAAAGGGTTAGCAGTATCCAAAAGCAAATATACGGTTTATATAACTTATGTAACTGTAACCCTCTGTACATCCCCTTTATAATAACACGTTTTAAAATTAATAAAGAGAACAAAAGTGACCTGACAAAGTGGATGTGACCTAATCTAAGAGACAGAGTGAGTACTCAGAAATGAGTGCTTGTTTGAATTGTCTCCCTTCTCCCCAGAAGTGGCGTGGCAGGCACTCTTCACCGGGAAAGGGAGGCCAGAGACGCCGCTAACTGCTCTGGCTTGTTCTAGAGGAGAGGCAGTCTCATTTCTGTAACTGTCCCTGTGAGAGGAAAATTCTAGTTTTCATGCCCTGCTTGGGGGAGAAGACGGAATGTGGAAAGGGAAGATGAGAAATGTCAGAGAAACACTCCGAAGACTCCCTGTACTCCCGCAGGCTCGCAGGACTCAGCGAGCCGCAGTGCCAAACTTCAGATGGTCACATTCTGACTCCAGTTTGTCCACTCCAAAATGCATGCTGCCAGCGGGATTTAAACACAGAAGAACACACCGTTAATATACTTGCTGTTAGTAAGCATACTGAGACCGGAATGCCTTAGTAAAAACTGAAGAATGCAGGCACAGTGGCTCAATCCTATAATCCTATAATCCTAGCTACTTGGGAGGCTGAGATCTAAGGATCACGGTTCAAAGTCAGCCTCGGCACTAAAGTCCGTGAGACTCTTACCTCTAATTAATCACCAAAAACTGGAAGTGGCGCTGTGACTCAAGGGGTAGGGCACTAGTCTTGAGCTGAAGCTCTCAGGCACAGCGTCCAGGCCCAGAGTTCAAGTCCCACGACAAAAAAAAAAAAAAAAAAACAGAATAATAACAGGATTTACTTAGAACCACATTTTCTCAGCACTGTAGATGCATCCAAACCAACCAAAAGAGCTTTACAAAATATGATCTATGTACACAAAAAAAAATCAGATTCCAGTCCTGAACTTGGTGTTTAATAATTCTCAAAGCTTTTAATTATAGTAAAAAAAAATCCTAAACATTCAACATTAAAATTTACTATTGCCAGACACTTGTGGTTCATGCCTGAAAACAGATGACTGATAGCTATGATAACTATATAGACAGTGATCCATAGACAGGGAGATAGATTGGCAAACAGATAACATAGAACACAAAAATAAAATGCACATCAGTGGCAATTCTAGGTTAGGTTCAACACAGGAGGTCTGTTGATCATCAATGTAACGCTCTGTAAGCCGAAAGAATAACTCCAGTATTCAGCCAAGCCCATTCCTTCCCATTAACCAGAATGCTGGCATCTGCTACCCAGGACATGGGCTTGTAGGTTCCCTGCTTAGGAAGACTGATTTGCTAACAAATCAGCGAATAGCTCAGGAAGCAGAGAGAGCATAAAATAAAGATACTCCGCGTCTTGTCTGCTGTACTCTGCCCACTCTCACAGCCTGGCACAGAATGGCTGCCTTTTCCAGGGGGTAGACATCCAAATGAACAGATAAAGTTCTTGTTCCTCTGAGAGATTCCTGGATAGGTTCTGATGCCGCCGATAAGCATTCTCATTTAATGTAAATCACGTATTATTTAACTTATTCATCACAGCTCTCCTCCTAGAAGGCACGCTCCGTGGTTGTCTGCTGTGTAGATGATGGCTTTCTTGGTGGAGGAGGCAACTGCTAGGGGAATGTCTGCCGTCAGAAAAACTTGTCCTCTGCCAATGTGCTATCCAGGATCTCTTAGAAGTCCCAGATAAACTGTTTCAAAATTAGTGATAGGCACCAGGGCTTACACCATAATCCTAGCTAATCAGGAGGCTGCTATCTGAGGACCACAGTATAAAGCCAGCACAGGCAGAAAAGTCCATGGAACCCCTATCTCCAAACAACCAGGAAAAAAGCCAGAAGTGGAGTCATGGCTCAAATTGTAGAGCCTTAGCCTTGAGCGAGACCACTAAGAAAGAGCAAGAGGTCTGAGCTAAAGGCCTGCTATTACTAGTATCACAAAGGAAAAAGGAAAGGAAAGAAAGGAAGAAGGCAGGCCAACAGCAGGCCTAAGTTAAGGAATGAACTGGCCAACTAAACTTGCTTTCTTGTTTCTTGTGATCCCAAAAAGCTCAGACACAAACAGAAAATATGTTGCACCTTAGGGACAGTGTGATTCAGGTTTTCTTTTATTGAAAAGAAGAAACTTTGGGCTCCGAGTCTATATTCACTGGATTTAGTTCATACTTTTATTTCTGTCCATTGCCTGTCATTTGGTTATAAAAATACGTCAAAATTCTGAAAAAAAATTGAAATAAAGGAATATAAGATAATGTGTCTTAGGTTTACCATATTTCCAATTCTCAGGTTGATACAGGACCACAGCATCCTCTATAATTTTCAAAGCAAAACCAGTTAGCCACTTTTTCCAAGTCCAGAAGCTGGAGCTTTACTTTTAAATATATTACGTGGTTATCTAAATCATATTAACTTCAAAACTGCTGAAATGAAAATAAACTTCATAAGCCAACCACAATGTGCGCTTTGGTTTGCTTGGGTAATTTTAGAAACTTACTTGTGGCTGACATCCGTGCAGGGTCGTCACTCGGTGACCTTGATTCGGAGAGCATTTCACGGAGTCAGCATTCTGTTACCAACAGAGACCGCTGGGAAAACAAATTTGCATATACCTGCCAACTCATAGGTTTAGAATTCTGAGTGTACTGGTTCGGAAAAAAAAAAAAGTTCTGTGACCCACTTTAAATCAGTGTTTCAGAAAAAGAGCAGTCAGAAAATCATGAAGAAGAAGCCAGTTTCCATGAAGTCTGCAGCTGTGACTCAATGGAGAAACTGACATGCTCACCTGGACTTTGGCTGGATTTTCCTGCAGGGACCCCAGGAACTGGGGCTGGCCCGCGGGTGTTTTGTAGTGCTGGAATAGGATCTGCCTCCCTGTCTCTGGCTTCTTCTCCCCTTCCAGTATTCCCTGGAATACAGGAGGACAACTTGTGGTTGGTCTCAGTTCCACACTGCAGGTGGGTAGTGTGACGGCAATTTGAGTTCTTCCGATCATAGATTAGGTCTGGATTGTTAATGATGACCAGACACTTTTGCCATCTGACTCTACTGGATTTTTTAAATGGTCTGATCTAAACTAGGGAAAAACATTTTTTGAAAAGCTGCAAGATAGTGCCTATGTTTATTTGTGACAACACGAGGCATGCAAGATGTTTTCTTTAAGTGAGTAGATGCAGCTTTTGGAGAAGATAATTTGGCAGCTGAAGACACAGCCAACATTTAGACACACACAACACATGAAATTAATTCGGCATATGTCATGCACTTATCCCTCATTATATGCTAGCGGTAGCTATTATTTTCATTATAATCACAGGGTTCCCTTGCCTCCTTTATTTTTTTATTTTATTGTCGGGTGATGTATAGAGGGGTTATAGTTACATTTGTCAGGTAGCGGATACATTACATCTCGTACATTGATCCCCCTTCTCCTGTTTTTGTTCCCGTGTTCCATCCCCCACCCCCTCCCAATCAAAATATTTTTTGAAAAGATAAAGATACTACGCAAAGAAACAATGTGTAGATAATCTCCATGGGGGAGAATAATTGCCAAAAGTTCTGAAACAACTAAAAGAGAGAAAGTTGCGTCTGCACAGGGAAAAAGATTGCTCGCAGCCCTCCACCCTCTCCAGCCCACGGCCCCCTCTTGTTCAAACATCTCAACTCCTATTCATGTTCCTGGCCCTGGCATGGCCTGTCCACTGTCTGTGGGTCTGGATAGACATCAGATACGTAAATCGTAATTAGAGAGAGAAGTGTGACAGCCTCAAGCTGACAGTACGACTGACAACTAAAACTGCACACTGCATCTTTCCACTTATTAAAGCACGCTAGCCACCCTCAAAAAATACCTAAGCAAACAAAAAGGGGAATAAGGATACAGCCCCTAGAGATTTACGGGCTTAAGTTCTGTTTCCTCTGATTTTAAGTATGGCCAACAGTTTCACAGTGGCTAGAAGACAATTCTCAAGTGACTTCTTCCTTCACACCGCTGCGTGGGGGAGTGGGGGTGTGTTCTGTTCCCTCTGCCCTCCCTGGGGCACACGTCCTCAGCTGGACACAGCAGCCCTTCTACCCTCAGGTACCGATGGGAAGATGACCTGGCCAAACCTCTTTCTTCAAGCACAGCTTAAAACTCGGCGGGTGGTTGTGATTGTTTCGGCTGGACTGGCTATTGTAGACAACACCTCTACTCAGGCAGCTTACAGTCTTCCTTGATCACGCCTTACTTTTGATCAGGACATTAGTATATTGGACTTAACAGCCCTCCTGGTTTCTGCCCTGACCATTACAGCTACACAGCTAGCTGCTCTTTCCACTTCCCTCTGAACAGCTGGATTGTGACCTAAAAAGCTTTAAACAGAAGTTATTAACATAAATTCAGAACAAATGATTGTGATGACGCTAACTGCATTAAGGCAAGCCATTAAGTGGCTAGGACAATGCCAGCAGTCTCTGTATGAGAGCCAACAACTCCAATAGGATCCCGGTTCTGAAAAACAATGTGGAAATCCTCTCTTTCCCATAAATCCTCCCCAGGGAGTGAGTAAAAGGCCATGTTCACGGTGCCACGTCTGATTTCCTCTACCAAGACATGGAAAAGTCAGCTTCCCATGAGCTCCAGAGCTCCTCTCACACATCAGCTCTCAAGGACTCACAGAGCTCTCAAGCTCTCGACGGACTGCTCAGCAGTCCATTGTCTTTCCCAAAACTGGGTTCCCTGGACTTGACTGGAGCGTGTGACGTTCTTCGCTGTGGGAGAGACCGTCCTTATTTCTTTCTTCCAAGTGGCCTACATGAAGCTATCTGCTGAGCAGAAGGTGATCACACTGCTTTCCTCACAACAGATGGGTGTTTTTAAAAAAATGAGATGGGAGAGGTGGGAGGACCCTAGGGCCCAAGTGACCCAGGCCTGAGTGCCCGAACAATGAGTGCACAGAGAATACCTGACGCCAGCAGAAACTTCCTGGTCTGGGTGATTGCCTTGTCTTGTGTCTGAGGAAAGATGGGAGACTCTGCATGCTTGACTTTCCACAGTGATCCTTCAAAGTGCAGGATGAGTGCCTGTCTGCGTGTCTTCCTGCTTTCTCAGGTCCCATTATCTGCCCTTTAATACACAACCAAAATCACCTCAAGCTAATAGGTATTCTCTGGACCCATTAAAAACAGAGAACAGGGGTAAGGAGTTTGGCCTAGTGGTAGAGTGCTTGCCTAACATTCACGAAGATCCAGATTCGATTCCTCAGTACCACATACATAGAAAAAAAGCTAGAAGTGGTGCTGAGGCTCAAGTGGTAGAGCTCTAGCCTTGAGAAAGTCCAAGGACAGTGCTCAGGCCTTGAGCTCAAGCCCAGGACTGGCAAAAAAAAAAAAAAAGAAGAAGAAGAAGAAAGAAAGCAAACAGAACAGAAGAGAGTCTTCTGTTTAATCAAAATCTACTGATAAAACTCATTCCTCACCTCATGGAGATGGATGAATGTGTGCATGCATGTGTACATGGGTTTATGGATGGATGCATGCATGCATGGGATACCATGCAATTACCCAATGGGTAATTGGGTAATACTTCAGCCACCATCACTGTACCCCTGGATGGAACCAGCAGTGAGGAAAGACCAAGTGGAAAATCCAGGTCTATGACACTTAAAGACCTATGTGTCGTGTCAAACTTTTATTTGCCATGAGCCACAAGTTGCAGTTCAGCTCTGTGGCAACTTCTTCTATGTCTAGAAACACATGCTATTGACCCGCAGCAAAGCAGCTTTGCTGGTTCCCAGTCATGACAGTCCCCTGAAGAATGAAGAACAGACATAATCTCCAGAAACTCTACCTTTCCCTTTTCCCTTTCGAAGCAGGTATTACCCGTCAGAAAGGAGTGGTTCTTTTCTGACCTCATTTCGGCATGGAACTTTTAACCCGAATGGTGTCAGCCCCCATCTCATAATGACACATCGACGTAAGCGACCACAAAGGATGCAGAGCGCTATAAAACGGCGACACGGAGAGCTTCACTTTGTCCACCTCGGAGCAGGCACGAGCTCCTCGAATCCTGAAGACCAGCAGGAAGCATGTCTCCCAGGATGCTGTCTGTGGTGAGTGTGTGCTGGCATGCCCGTGTCGCGTCACTGGGATGGGCCGTGTGCTTAGGTCGTCTGCTTCGGCTGACCAGGGCTCTAGCTGTGGAGAGCCGAGGTGCCTGGCATGTAGGATCAGACACGAAATCTCTGCCTGGGGAGAATCCGTGTGCAGGACTGTCAGGAGCTGGTACACGTCACTCACTCCTCAAAGATGAGAGCAAAACTGAAAGATAGCTAAATTGGGGCCAAACCACAAAAAAAGTACAACACAGTGCTGTCTAGGAAGAAAAAACAGAAATCTTTCTTGAGAATCTTTTTTTCCCGAGTGCAAATACTGAATGCAATTCTCACATGGTACTTTTCTTTAATTTATAATAAAATAGATTATAGTTCTTGAAGGCTGGAAAGCCATAGGAGCAACGTATATTAGTATTATTTTGCACCATAATCCTAGAATATCAAAACTATATAAATTTGTATGTATAACTATGCTTCAAATGCTTTACATTTTTCTTTCTTTTTTTTTTTTTTGCCAGTCCTGGGGCTTGAATTCAGGACTGGGCACTGTCGTTGGACACTTTTTGTTCAAGGCTAGAGCCCTGCCAGTTGAGCCACAGCACCACTTTGGCTTTTTCTGAGTATGTGATACTGAGGAATTGAACCCAGGGCTTTGTGCATGCTAACCAAGCACTCTTACCACTAGGCTATGCTCTTGGCCCATATTTTTAAAATTTCTAATCTAGCTACCTAATGTAAAGAATTTTCTTGAGCTCTGACTTCATATAGAATCAATGCATTAGTTGCTAAGTTTAGAACTGTCGATAATAAAGAAAACACAAGGCAAAGCCAGTGCCGCTGGTCCACGCATCATTTACAGCACGAATGCCAAAACCCTGGGCTCTTTCTTACAAGATGTACCTTTGGCTTCACTGGGAGTTGATTCGAATCATAGAACAGAAATCCGGGATACAAGAGGACATGTCCTTCTGTAAAATCAAGGCCACTCATTCTCCTTTAGACCTGAAAAGCATGCCTGCATGTACTGACAGCTCAACAACATGGCATGGCTTATCATTTGTACTCAGATTACCTCTTGCCAAGGTATAACCTATCTTTCCTAAGTCAAAGAAGGTTGAGAACTACTTTTTCAAAAATTGCATGGTTTTATCATGCCTTGGGTCCTCTATGCATTTTGGTTTTAACTTTTTTTAAACACACAGAACTGCTTAAAGCATAGCACGTTTCAGTGTCTACAATTCGTGATTCAGCCATCATCACGAGGAACTTGTTCATGTCATGGCTCTCTCTCCCCTTCCTTCTAGACACTGCTGCTGTGGCTGAGCGTGGGGGCGATGGTGGAGGCCAGAAGCATCGAGCCTCGACGCCCAGGCTGCCCGAGCTCCGAGGCCGGGCACGTCCTGCAGGACGTGAAGGTCAATCTGAGCATCCCCATTGCCCTCAGCCCCCAAGGGAGCTCCCAGAAGTCCGGTGGCTACGCCTCCCGGTCCACCTCGCCTTGGACTCTGAGGTAAGTAAGGACCTGGGATAAAAATCCCGGCTAAGCAGAACCTAGGCACTGGGCCTGCCGTTCACTCTCCCGAGAGCCATGGTCTTCCCTGAGAATCATCAACACACAGCGGTGACTCTCCAGCCTCCCCCTGTGAATTTCCTGCATACTGAACAACTAACTCACCTGTCAACACCTGCCCTGCTCCATTTTGTTGGTCACACGACAAACCAACACAATTAATGATAACTATGCTAATATTTGTCACGAATACTACCTCGTATTTATCATGCTTATTAGAATTGAGACTAATCGCAGGGGATTAAGGGTAGAATCGTCGCTACCAGAGACTAGGATTATTAGCAAGGCCTGTTAAAAATAAGTATGATGGGCTAAGTTTTCTGTGCTTGCCTGGGCTGGAGTTACTCAGCCTAAACCCTGAGAAAATACAGCTCGACTCCAGGGGGAAGAAGGACTGTGTCGGACATTTCTGCTCCTGGTTTAGTTCCACGGTCTCGATCACCACGCACAGGACAAGCTTACAGCTGTGGTCTTTGCCCAATTTTGTTCCATCTTCCAAGAAATTAGGAACAAGAGTCCTCACCATCTTTTCTGTAGTGCTCCATGAGCTTTACCATACAAGTGTTGCAGGTTGTGGGAACTGGGTGGTGAGCAGGGCACTGGGTTACCTGGGGGTTGAGGGGGAGGGAAGGAGGGAAGGAAGAAGAGAATCCAGGTGTCCTTGCCAGTTCTGCAGACTGCCATCTGATTCGCAATGGCCCTGAACGCGTGCCGTTCATCAGTCTTGATCTCCCATGCTTTGCTCTTCCTCCTGCTTCCCCCCGGATTCACTCTCCCCCTGGCTTGTCACCCCTGCAGACGCCACGAGGACCCCGAGCGATACCCGGCTGTGATCTGGGAGGCCGAGTGCCGCCACCTGGGCTGTGTCAACGCGCAGGGCGGGGTGGACCACCACCTGAACTCTGTCCCCATCCAGCACGAGATCCTGGTGCTGCGACGCCAGCCCCAGCACTGCCCGCCCACCTTCCAGCTGGAGAAGATGCTGGTGGCGGTGGGCTGCACCTGCGTCACCCCCATCGTCCGCCACGCGTCCTGAGAGCTCCCCCAGGGGTCGGGCCCTGCCCCAGCCCTCCTCCTGCCCGCACCTGCCCGCTGACCACGCTCCTCGGACGCCTTGAGGGCGCCTCTGAGCACCACCTGGCAGACACCAGCGCAGGCTGCACTCCCAGCTCTGTTCTTCTGCCTGCCTAGGAAGTTTAGAAGGAACTGCAGTTTGCTTCTCCTTTGCTTAGCTCCTGGCTTAATTTATTTATGTATTTAATACATCCTGATATAACTTGAGGGCATACTATTTCTTTTTAATGAATTGCCTACCTTATTTTTTGTGCTTGTTTTTAAAGAACACAAGACCTGAAACTTGTGAATCCTGTTATTTAAAAGGTTTAAAAAAATACCCTCTATTTATATAAGCTATTTATGGATTTATTTATGTTTCTTAAGTCTTTTAAGAAAAGTGAAGGAAAATTATTTTCAGCTCTACTTAAGAGATCCTAGATAGGATTAAATAACAATTGGAAATTTCCAAATTTTTACAATATAGAGATATAAGATTTTTCTCCTCTTGAAAGTATACGAAAAAAAGACTAAATCTTATTTCTTATTTATTTAAGTAAGTTTTTTAAGTTATTAAGGTTTTGGTATGAGATGGCAAGTCTAACCCTCTGTTCTGTAATTAATTGCTCTGTCATAATAAAGTTTGGAAAGAAAAGGCATGTCTTCATTCTTCTTACTAAGACCCGTACGCTCTCCTGTCTGTGGGTCTCATTTCTTCAGGTTCAGCCCAGGGAAGACCAAAACCTAGACAGGCTTTCAACGGTTCCTCGTTTCCTGAACATGTCCAGACTCTTTTTCCTCTCATCATTATTCTCTTCCAAACAGTATAGAACATGATGCACAAGGAACATGCACAGGCTATATGCAAGAGCTGTCATCTCAGGTAAGAGCCTCGGTTGTCCTGGAAGGGGGTGGGGAAACCTCCCGTCATTAATGCCCCAAGGACAGTAAAGGCCATCGGTACCTCAGTGTATTCTCCTCTCGTCTACCTGGAAGAGCAGGCGCAGCCACCTGCAGACCAAGACAGGCTTTGAGCAGCAGCACCTCTGAACCACCCAGGGGCAGCTTCATTCTGCGTGCCTCAGGGTGACTGAGAAGGCTCCCAGCCCGCTAAGCATTGCCACACAGAGAATCGCTCCTCCAAGGAGGGTTAAGCAAGCACAGTCATAATCCTGGGGAAATGGTTAAAGAGAGAGAGACATACAGAGAGACAGAGACAGACAGACAGACAGACAGACAGACAGACAGACAGACAGACAGACAGAAAGAGAGAGAGCACACACCAAATGTGTCCTTCCTATTTTCTGCCAAGAAACATATACATTCTAGATCTGGAAGCACAGAACCTGTCCCTGCCCCATCCACAAAAATCAGTGCTAGCCACTCACAGAGAGGCCAGGAGCCTTCGAGGGTGGGCCTTTGACCAGTGCATCCTCACCCTCTAACGTAGGGCACGTCGGGCACGTCGGGCACTGCTGGTTCTCAGAGCACAAAGCTCACTCCTGGTGGGAAGCTGACACCTCTGTGGTAAGAGCAAGAGACTAAAACAGCTCAGATCAAAGGGGCCTTACCCCAGCACCTCAGGCTGGCTGCTCCCCGAAGCTCCTGGAAAGAGTAACGAGAGGAGCAGGCGTACACCGAGCGTGAGCAGTGCTGGTGACGAAGCCTCAGTCACGCGCTAACGGGTGTGGACACCGGTGTGCAGGAGGAAGAGGACGCCGGGACAGGCTGGCTGCTCATCATTAGCAGCCCTGGCCTTCCTGGAGACCCAAGGCCTAACCTGCCCCTCACTGCAGGGTCTGGCAAAGGCTGACTCCTCCTCCTCCTCCTCCAGCCCGTTTCACTGCCAAGAAGCAGGAGGGAGGGAGACTCTTGGCCAAAGGACTCCAAATGCAGAACTCACACCATCCTGTCATTCGTTGTCAAAGCAAGAACTCTTTCCTTTTCTTTTTTCCTAGTCCCAGTGCTTGAGAAGTCTAGGCCTGGTTGCTGTCCCTGAGCTCCTTTTGCTCAAGACTAGTGCTCTACCACTTGAGCCACAGCACCACTTCCAGCTTTTTTCTGTGACTAATTGGAAATAAAGGTCTCTTAGACTTTCCTGACCCCTCTGGCTTCAAACCACAGTCCCAACATCTCAGCCTCTTGAATAGCTAGGATGACAGATGTGAACCACCCACTCCCGCCAACTAGAACTTTTTCTTAATGTGCAACTAAAATCTTGGACCATAAAACATTGTGTAAAAACACATTATATGGCCGGGAGTTTGGTCTAGTGGTAGAGTGCTTGCCTAGCATGCATGAAGACCCAGGTTCAATTCCTCGGTACCACATACATAGAAAAAAGCCAGAAGTGGTGCTGAAACTCAAGTGGTAGAGCTCTAGCCTTGAGAAAGTCCAAGGACAGTGCTCAGGCCCTGAGTTCAAGCCCAGGACTAGAAACACACACACACACACACACACACACGTCAGGCTTCAGTGGCTCTCAGGAAGCTGAGATCTGAGACTTGGGATACTGATTCAAAACAAGTCTGAATAGAATAGTCCATGAGACTATTATGTCTAATTAACCAGAAGAAAAAAAAAAGCCAGAAGTGGAGCTGTGCTTCAAGTGAATGCCAGCCACAAGCAAAGAGGAGCTAAAGGACAGTGCCCAGGCCCTGATTTCAAGCCTCAGTACAGGGCAGACAACCTCATACTGTTACCCTGGAGGACTCAGTGTGATATTAAAGAAGGCATATACCTTTTTAATTCACAAAAATAATAAATCCATGTATGAATAGCAGCATTCTATATAAAGATATGATGTCTGGCTAAGTTGTACTCAAAAACAGCTGGGTGCTAATGACTTACACTTGCAATCCTAGATATTCGAGAGGTTAAGACATAGAGTTCAAAGCCAACCCAGGTAGGAAAGTTCGGCTCCATCTCCAACTGATGAAATGCTGGACTGGAGGCATGGCACAAGCAGTAAAGTGCTAGCTGCTAACAAGGTCAAATGAGAGCCCTGAATTCAAGTCCTAGGGCTAGCCAACAACAACTATACGCCACAAATTGCATGTTAGGTGCAGGTCGGTGTGATGTGAAGTAAGGAGGAGCTCTAAAGCTGTTAACGTGAGGAGAGCTGAAGGCCGGAGCCAGGGTTCCGAGGCCCCAGTGTGAGCTGTGTTTGCAGTCAGATTATGGACAGACACAGACCCAGGAAGGTGGGCAGGCACGCTGGACTTGCAGGAATCCTCTTCTGGTTGTCTTTGCTTTCTGAATTAAATAAGAAGCAAGGTCACTGACTGACCGAGCAAATGATAGAGGAGTGTGTGGAGGTTTGAGGAATCCATCAATCAAGGTAGATTTGGAAATGAAATGCTTTTGGACCGGCCTCTTGCACTAAGCCCCAACAGATCAGAACATACCAGAATAAAGTCTCTTAGACTTAGACTAAGGCGAACATAGGCAAGTTTTCCCAAGAGACCGAGAGATAGACAGATATAGACAGACAAACACAGAAAGACAGAGTCCAGGCAGACTGGCTCAACCCCATAAGGAATTAGGAAGTTCCTTCTTTTTGTTGTGGTAGCGTTTGTGGTTATGGTTTTGTATGTAGGTTTTTTATTTAGTATATATTAATTACAAGAAGTTTCACCCATGCACAAAAGGCACTTTGATCATACTCACCCCTCCACACTTTCTAACCCTCCCTCCTGCTTTCCCCCCTCCACACCCTAAGACACCCCTTTAAATGTGGTGTCCTTCCCTTCCACCTAGACTCTACTTATGAGAGAAGAGATTCCATTTCTTGTGAGTTGGACTTCTTCTACTCAAGTTCCTCCACTCTCCTGCAAACCACCTGGCTTTGTTCTCCCTCAAAGCTAGGTACACTTCCCTGTGTAGCACGCCCAGTATTTCTCATCATTCGTCCACTAATGGACGCACAAGCTGACGGCACTGCTTGCCTCTAGGAAGCAGTGCTGCTCTGGGCCTGGGGGAGCTGTGCAGGGCGCTGGCTTCGACGGGAAGGCCGGAGTGGTGTGGCTGCCCCTCTTGGAAGTTCCTCCACACTGACCTTAGAGGCTGGACTTAGAGCCTCTCCCCTGTTTAACCTGCGAGGAAGGAAACTGTAGAGTAATGAAACTACTTTTGTTCTGTTTTCTCCAGGCTGTGTCTACCTAGAAAGTTCTAGAAAGCCCCTGCTTTCTAGCTCAGCTCCTCAGAGCAGCTCCTCTGCTTTATAGAATGAGTTGTGGCCTGATCACATATAAGAGTTAAATCAACCTTTCAACTAACTTGGTTGTAAATCTGCCTTTTGCAAATCATTTTGAAAGGTATTTCTGGTAGCTGAACGTGCAGTTTCCATCTTGGGTTTGACCCAAAAGAAAAGAAACAGATGGCTGTAAGGCCATCAGATACATATGAAATCTTAGAATTACAAACAATCCAAGTGTGCATCAACTGGGGTTCCAATAATTAATTGTGGAATACTATTCCTCAAATAATGGAATGCTATTCAACAAAAAGAACAAAAGCTGAAACAGAATATGAATTCATCCTAAAGACATGACATGCTAAAGTTAACAAAACTATTAGGAAAGACAGCCCACAACTACCCACTGCCAAGTGTTGGTGAAGGCTGTGTTTTACCTATTTTAACTAGATAAATTAGATAATGATGGATAGATAGATACACTGATTTGAATCACACATTCAGACTATTGTCACACTATATCTGGCTGAGCCAACAATTCTGCACCATGGAACACTCCAATAAATAAAGACTATGTTATTTTTAATAATACTTTTGCTATCAGGAAATACACTATTAGAAAATTCCACTGGGCTTCAACATTCATTTAATATTTACTTTAGCCTGGAGTCTCTGGTTGTTTGCTAAGTTCTCTGAGGAGCATGTGATGTGCTCTGTGGGTTTAGCTCTCAGCCCTTGAACACATGATGCTGAATAAAACAGTAAGGAAGCCCTTCGCTGTCCCAGATAAGACTTTATCTCTGCATCCACTCCCACCAGCCACCCCCGGCCAGCTGCCTTGGCTCTGAGCTGTGTGGTTAACCAGCGGCCCACATGGCCCTGATCAACTGGCGGTGCAACAAAGCGATTCTCACCACAGCATTAAAGTAACTGTTCTCAGAGCAACCTAAGTATGTGTGTGTGTCTCTGTGTGTGTGTCTGTGTGTGTGTGTGTGTGTCTGTGTGTGTGTGTCTCTGTGTGTCTCTGTGTGTCTGTGTGTGTGTGTGTGTCTGTGTGTCTGTGTGTGTCTCTGTGTGTGTCTGTGTGTGTGTGTCTGTGTGTGTGTCTCTGTGTGTGTGTGTGTCTGTGTGTGTGTCTCTGTGTGTCTGTGTGTGTGTGTCTCTGTGTGTCTCTGTGTGTCTGTCTGTGTGTGTGTGTCTCTGTGTGTCTGTGTGTGTGTGTCTCTGTGTGTCTCTGTGTGTCTGTCTGTGTGTGTGTCTCTGTGTGTCTGTGTGTGTGTGTCTGTGTGTGTGTCTCTGTGTGTGTCTGTGTGTGTGTGTCTCTGTGTGTCTGTGTGTGTGTCTCTGTGTGTGTGTGTGTCTCTGTGTGTGTGTCTCTGTGTGTGTGTCTCTGTGTGTCTCTGTGTGTCTCTGTGTCTGTGTGTCTGTCTGTGTGTGTGTGTGTGTGTGTGTGTGTGTTTCACATGCCTCATCTGGGGTCGTAATGAGGGTAGCCAGCCCGAAAGCGCTCCTCCCGTGTCCTTCTTCACGCACTCCCGTCTCCTTCCAGGTAGATCCGCCCTCAGCTCCAGCCTCAAGATGAGGGTCAAAGAAAAATGACAACTTCCTCACTTCTGGAAAAAAAGAAGAAGAAGAAGACTGCTCTATCATTGTTCATTGTTCAATCTGTAGTTGTCATTTCTGTAAATTTGGATTTTTTTTTAATTTTCAACAAATCTACTTAGTTTTTACACACACACACACACACACACACACACACACACACACACACACACCCCACCCCCTGGTTTCTTCTTCCTGCCTCTGAGATGCTGACCCCACCCTCACCTGTGGCGATCTCACCTGCCAGGTGGGGACGTCCCAGGACAGGGAGAAGGTTCTCAGCTCGTGCTGACTGAGGCTCACGTGGCTCCCGCGTCTACAAGCCGGCTCAGATGTCACTCTCTGCGGACAGTTGGCCCAGGAGAGCTGGCCCGTCCCAGTCCCCAGCAGCAGGGGAGGACACAGCGTCTGTCGCCTCTTGGAGCAGCAGCGCTCACAGACTCTGGAGAGAGCCATGAGGCCCGCGGGCAGCAGCCCTGCCCCTGCTCCTCTCCAGGTGACCCTCGACCCCACGTACCAGGACACCTGGACCAGGACACCTGGACCCATTACATATTCCCCTCTCCACAGCAAAGCAGCCAGCTCAGCTGGGAGGAAGCTGCCTGCACAGAGGAAGGCTCCTTGACGTGGGGGGCAAACCGCTGTGGACTTGGTTTTATGGAGTTTTTGTTGTGTTTTGTTGATTTTTTTTGCTCTGTATCTTGGTGCTAATGTTCACAAAAATCTCATGTGGAGGCCAATGTTTCTCCCACAATCCACCAGCCACGCCACGGAGAACGTGTCCTCTGTTGCCATCATGGACGCTCGTGGAGCCCACAAAAGGCCTTGCAGAGAGAAGGGGCAGGTTTTCCCTGCAGACAGGAACCCTTCCGCCCACCAAGTCACAGCTCCTCACCCTCAACCTCGTTGCTCTTTTGCAAAAGGCTTTCGGACCCCTCTGTGTGCAGCCTTGACCCGGCACGAGGACACAGAAGGCTGACAGCGTGTGGCCGGCGTCTGGCCTCAAGTTGGTGGAGGAGCCCTGGGCTGCCCCCCTCCCCACACACCCCACACACCCCACTTCCGTCCCGGGATTACTGTAAGAAGCCCGGTGCTCTGCACTTCTCCCACAGGAAGCCAGCAGCAGTCAAAGCGAAACAGCAGGGCGGGGCGGGGCGGGGCTGAGGCTGCTCCAGGCGCGAGTGAGCCACTAGATGAGCCACACATGGTGCTTAGGAAGCAGCGCTGCTCCCGCCAGCACCCTCTGCGCAGGGCACACTTGGCTCCGCACAGCATGTGACCACTTTCCTCTTCCTGCTGCAGACACAGCGGGTTCCACGCCTGCAGTCCTAGCTGCTCATCCGTCTGAGATCTGAGGATCACGGTTCAAAGACAGCCCGTCAGGAAAGTCCATGAGACTCTTCTCCAGGGAGCCACCACAAAACTGCAAGCAGAGCTGTGGCTCAGGTGGTAGAGTGCCAGCCTGGAGCTCTCGAGACAGTGCTCAGGCCCTGAGTTCAAGCCCCAAGACAGGACCAAAAATAAACATATAAAATATAAAAGCCATGGGGCGGGGAACTTGGCCTAGTGGTTAAAGTGCTTGCCTAGCATGCACGAAGACCCGGGTTCGATTCCTCAGCAACACATACATAGAAAAAAGCCAGAAGTGGTGCTGTGGCTCAAGTGGTAGAGCTCTAGCCTTGAGAAAGTCCAAGGACAGGGCTCAGGCCCTGAGCTCAAGCCAAAAAAAATTTTTTGGCCAAAAAAGAATTTTATAAATATACATAAGTCATCCCATACTTTATTCTGTTTCAGTGCACTAGAAAAATCAAGGTATCACAAGAGGGCCATGTTTCCTCCAAGGGCCTCGGGACAGGGCACTTCTGAGCTCTAGCATGCTGCTCGCTTTGAAAATGTGGCTTGAATGTTTGCCTAGCATGAGTGAGGCTTTTCTTTAAAAAAATGAGAGAGAGGAGGCAGGAGTTTGGCCTAGTGGTTAAAGTGCTTGCCTAGCATGCATGAAGATCCGGGTTCGATTCCTCGGTACCACATACATACAAAAAAGCTGGAAGTGGTGCTGAGGCTCAAGTGGTAGAGCTCTAGCCTTGAGAAAGTCCAAGGACATTGCTCAGGCCCTGAGCTCAAGCCCAGGACTGGCAAAAAAGAGAGAGAGAGAGAGAGAGAGAGAGAGAGAGAGAGAGAGAGAGAGAGAGAGAGAGAGAGAGAGAGAGAGATTGTTACTATTAATGTACTATGTTATTTCTCATCTCTTCTGTTGCCCCTTGATTATCTCATATTGTTACAGTATCTTACCTTGTTATCTGATATATTGTATATATGTTTATTTGTTTATTTGAAATAGGATAGGGAAGGTGGGAAAACAAGATGAGGGGAAGGGGTGGGGAAGGGAAATGGGCACAAAAACATGAGAAGGGGTATCAATGTTTGTGAAGTAATGCACCTTCTATCTGGCAAATATAATGTAACCCTTCTATTAATTACAATAAAATATATTGAAAAATAGAATTCATTCCCATATGACAAGAACTGCAATTCAACCAAATTTTCCTGCCCCAAGTTAATTAATAGACCTTCTTAAGTAACATGGATCTGAACAAAAAAGATGTGTTTCCTTTTCTACTAAGTTCTTTATCTAGGCTTTTTCAAGCACAGAATCTACACTGACAACTGGCATCTGATATACAGATAGAGTCAAAAGGAAGAGACAGAAATAGACCTGGCTTTCTTCACATATTCCACTTGGGGTTTGAGGTGACCGCAGAAAGCAATCTGGCATTTGACAAGTGGTCTGGGTGAAATCTAGGCGTTTCTCTCCTCTTAGGAGAAACCCAAGTGTGTGGAAGCCGTGAAGACTGGAGTGCCTGGGTACCGGGTCTGCGTTTTAACGATATGGAGCAGCATGGCTGCCAGCGTGGATCTGGCATCGGGACCCCTCCCTGCCACCAGTCACCAGATCTCACACCAGTGGACACAGACCTGCGCCTCCCAGAGCTGGTTTTGATCAAAGCCATGAGTCTGCGGTTGTGGGAAATGGTTATAGCTTCTGGGGCTGTGGCCCTTGTGACAAGACCTGGCCCACACCCTCAGGCCAGCCCAAGGGCTGTGAGTGTCTCCATCAGCTAGCACAGAAGGAAACCACACAAGTGAGCCAGGGAGTCGGAGTCTCTGTGTTCTGTGACAACCGCAAGTGCAGGACAACTCATGCATCCACTCTTACCTGGCATTGAAAGCAAGAAGGAAAAGGCAGGCGCATCCGTCCTGCTTTAGCAGGAATAGTGACTCGAGGCGCGGGCTGAGGCCAGGGGCTGTTCTGAGTGCTGGGTGTTCGCGTTCTCTCAGTCCACAGCACAGTCTGTAAGGCATCATCCCATTTTACAGCTCCGAGAAATGAAGAAGCCCCTTACCCAAGGTAAATACATCATAGACACGGAAACGTACAGAGGCTTCCACCATGCCAATCGGGGTGCGGGAGGGGGTCCCCCACACTATCTAGCTTATCACTCAACAAGTCATTACAATGCTTACAAGCACAGTGGGGCACAGGGCTGGAGAAGGGAGCCTGCTGGCCCCTCTTGGCCTGCCCCAAGGCGCTCAAGAAAACATGCTGCAGATCCATTTGGAGAACAAGTGAGCCCAGAGTGCCCCCTGGCGGCTGCCTGGGGCTCCTGCCTGAGCCTTCAAAGCTGCGCCTCCTGTCCTCCGTCTACAGCTGTGCTCATTCATTCGTTCCTTCAGTGAAGAAATACTGCTTATGTGCCCCTAGCTGTGTCCCCCGACGCCAGGACACCGGGGAGATGAACTGCAGCCGATCCTGGGTCCTGTCAGGCTTTTCTCCCCCTCGTCTTCTCCAGACACACCGTGGCACAGCCCACACGAGGCACAGTGTGCAAGGCCTCCACTCCTGGGATTTCCCAGCATGCCTCCCCCCCATCCTCTGTGCTCTCCTAACGCTCTGTGCCTTGGTCGTGGTAGTTAGCACGCTGGCATACACATGTAAAGGGTAGTGTCCTGAGGCCTTCAGAGGTGGAACTGGTTTCCCTGACACTCCCTCATCTGCACACTCCCTCCACCACCCAGCCACTATAGAAGTGAGCTCTGAGTAGGGCTACTGCTGTAGAAAGGGTGATGGCACACCCTGGAAACTCAGGAGTCAGGGGATGAACAGGTGAGTGCCAAGTTCAAGACCAGGCGGGGTGAGGAAGCAGTACCAGAGGGCAGGGCATTCTTTTCCATTTGCATAGATTTGAATACCAAAGTAGACTTGTGGACTCCATGGCAAACGTCTAAGAGAATGTATTTTTAGGTTTCCAGAATCAGAATATTTCGAGTACCAAAGTCATTATATTTTAAGCAGAAGATCCATGAATGAAGAGTTTGCCTCTCACTGCTCGGCCCACCGCAGGCTGGGTAAGAGTCAGACATGGGAGCCACTCCCTGAGGGGAGTGAGGAATGACAACCCACTCCACACCCCTCACCTCCCACCCTCCATACCCCGAATCCCCACAGCCCCGGGCTGCAGTGGAGACGGGCTGCAGCCAGTAGCAAGACTGCAGTGAAGGAGACAAGACAGCTCTCCACAGAAGAGGCCCCGAGAGGGGAAAAAAAAGGCATTGCAGGGGCCGGGAGTTTGGCCTAGTGGTTAAAGTGCTTGCCTCGCATGCATGAAGACCTGGGTTCGATTCCTTGGTACCACCTACATAGAAAAAAGCCAGAAGTGGTGCAGAGGCTCAAGTGGTAGAGCTCTAGCCTTGAGAAAGTCCAAGGACAGTGCTCAGGCCCTGAGCTCAAGCCCAGACTGGCAAAAATAAATAAATAAATAAATAATAAAAAAAGGCATTGCAGTTATTTTTTTCCATTAATCATATTTTATTAGATTAGTGCTAGATAATATTAGTAGTTCTGCCAATATTTTATATAATCAATATATCATAAATATACAGATAGTTCCTTTGCAAATATAAATACTTTCTGGTTCCAAACAATTTTATATATAGGAAACATGGCCTCAGGCACGTGAACAGGGCCCTGTCCCCATCCTCGCCCTAGAGCCCTGCCAGAAATGAGATGGGGCTGGTGGGAGAGGGAGATGGGCATGGAGGAACATGAAGAGCAGGGGCCTGGGCTCCTTGACTCCCTCCACCCACCTCCAGAAGGCCAGGACCCTGGGAAATCAGTCCCACGGAAGGCAGAGCTTTGGGGTGTCGGAGCAGATCTTTCAGAGGAAGGGAAAAGGGGAGGGGGGTAGGACAGGGAGAAGGGAGGAGGAGGATAGGGAAGGGGAGGAGGAGGGGGAGGAGGACAGGGAGAAGGGAGGAGGATGAGGGTCAGGAGGGAGGAGGGTGGAGGGGGAAGGGGAGGAGGAGTTCAGGGAGGGGGAGGGGAGCAGGGGGAGGACTCCACGCGGTGGGGAGGGGGTCTGCCTCGTCAGGCCGCCTGGCGCACCGTGGGGCTGACGCAGGCGCAGCCCACGGTCAGGAGCATCTTCTCCAGGCGGAAGGCACGCGCACAGCCCTGGGGCTCCCTGCGGAGCACCAGGATCTCCTGCTGGACGGCCACGGAGTTCATGGAGCCGTCCTCCCGCCCCTGGGCGTCGAGGCAGCCCGACAGCCTGCACTGGGCCTCTGCGATCTCGGAGGGGAAGCGGTGGGGGTCCTGGGTGACGCTGCGGGGAAGCAAGCCCCGTGAGGGTGAGGCCGCATGGAGGGCCGGCAGGAAGGCCCGGGGCCACGGCACGGGCAGGTGGGAAGCTGGCCCTGGTCTTGCCCCCACTGGCCCTGGCCGCGCTCCTGCTCCGGGCTCCTGGGCAGAGTGGAGACGCCCCTGTCCCCTCAGTGACTGGGTGAGAGGCAGGCCTGTGGCCCCTCTAACATGGTGGCATCACTGAAGATAGCATCTTTCAGCCCGTTTTTATTCGCATGATGCATACTTATCTGCATTCATGCTTTTGCCTGGAGCTGGAAACCCAGTGGTGTTGTCAATAGGCGCCCCACTGAGCCAGCTAACAGCCACCAAATCCCAGCGCCTCCTCTGGGGTCACCCCTGCACAGAGGGGCGAGGCCCGCTCCACCCCGGATGCATGGGTGCTCGGGGACCTGCACCGCCTCTTTCTGCACACCATTCCCTAGCATCAATCGCTTCTACAGGGGTTTTCGTGCTGACAGGCCCGTGTATGCATGCAGTACACCTTGAGCGGCCTCCCGGCACCCCTGCACCCCTCCCCCACCCCTCCCTTCCCCCCTGCAAGCCAGCCTTGACCAGCCTCTGCTGCTCCACTTGAGACATGTAAATGAAGTCCTGTAACCATGTCCTGTCCTTCGGTTGCTCCCCACAGACTCCTTCCCCCTCCCTGCAGAGAAGCTATGCTGTCTTTCTGTCATTCATCTTTGCAGTGCCCGCTAAGTGTTGAAAGGCAGGTGGCTGGCCCCGGTTTTCACACTTGAATACTCTGTGCACTTTCCCCTTCCCCACCCCCTCCTGTGTCACTACGTCCTCTTCCTCAAGCCACACCCTGTGCCCTCTAGGTACCAGTCACCCTGAATGTCCACTTCTCCTCTCCCTCTCCCCATCCCCTCAACTGAACCCACAATTACACCTTCGCCCTGCACATGGAGACACATGGAGACATGACCCGGTAAACATCCTCCCGTGTTTATCTGAGCGGGGTGGCGTCCGCATTGGAGGATATAGACATGGACACAGGTAAGAGCTCCCTCTGGCCTCCGCCTCTCCTCCCTCCCTTCTCCCCCCACCCTCCACCTCGAATCTGAGCAGATTCCCTCACACTGATTTTCCTGATTGCCACCCATCCTCAGACGGAGCCCTTTCTTCCAACACTGAAAGTTCGCTAACAATTTCTTCATGAAGAAGAAAGAGTCAAGGGAAACAAAAGGAAGTCGGCTGTTCAAACTCAACCACACCCATAGACCTGTCCAAACCAGCGAGAAAAATCTGAGCTGCTGGAGTTGCACAGGTGGCCTCGGGGCCAGGTGCTGTCCCTTCCCCTCAGCGTGGCGTCGATGAGTGAACAGCTCCGTCCCCAAGCTGCTTAGACTGTGGCCGTCCATTCTTCTAAGAAAATAGAACTGCGTGGTTAACGCTGAAAGCGTGAGTGTGAGGCTTTTCCCAGCCGCTCTGGGTTTCTGCTTTCTGATTCCAGTGTGTTGCTACGGTTCTCACAAGAGGGGAGGAGGCCTGTCCTCCCCTCCCGCCCCCCTCCACCCCTCCCCAGGCTTACTTGTAGTCCCACGGGGAGGTGGAGCGGTTCTGGAGGTCCTGGAGCACGGCGGGGCCCTGGCTTTGCCTGAGGATTCGCATGTCCACCCGGATGGTGTTCTCCTCCGGGAGCGGGCAGTTCCCAGCCTTCTTCGGGGCAGGGCGCAGGCCAGGGACCCCCGCCTTGGGGATTTTAAGAGCTGCCACCTCCCGCAGGAGGACCAGACCCAACATGGAGAGCAGCAGGAAGTGGACCTGGGGAGTGAAAGGGTCGCCATGGTCACCGACTCTGGTGTGGGCCACAGGCGTAAGGCGCCAGCCAGAGGACGCCCAAATCCCAGGTCAGTTTCTGGGGATGGAAGTCCTCAGGTCATCACCTAGGATGGCAAGCTGGGCCTGTACACACAAGGTACCAAAAACAGACGTCGCCGGCCTGGTGAGTTCATCTTCCATCGCCAGCGCTCCCGATCGGGAGACAGAGAGACATCCAGGGCTAGACTGGACTCAAACTCCTCCTAGCCTCCTTGCCCGGGCTTTTCTACCTCCCACCCAGAGAGCAAGATCCACTTTACAATAACATTAACAGGTAGAAGGCAGGCGTGGTGCACGCCTAGAATTCCAGCCACTTGAATTGGAGGGAGGTGGAGACCAGGAGGCTGGAGGTTCAAGGCCAGCCTAAGCAAAATCTTAACCAGACCCCATCTGATCAACAAAGTGGGAATGACACAAATCTCATTTCCCAGATATGTAAGAATTCTGAGGTGGGAACATCTCAGCACAGGCCAGCACCCGACAACAAAGAGAGACACTATCAGAAAAAGTAACTAATCCAAAACAGGGCTCGGTGTAGGGCTCGTGTGGTCAAGCGCCGGACCAGTGAAAATGACACGTCTACTTCCAACCCTAGTACTACCAAAAGGAAGGAAGAAATAGTTACCAGAATAAATGGAATGTCTTGTGTAGAGTGCTTACAAACCTATCACACACACACACACACACACACACACACACACACACACACACACACACACACACAGCCGGGCACGGTGGCTTACCCCTGTCATCCTTGCTACTCGGGAGTCTGAGATCTGAGGACCAAGATTCAAAACCAGGCACTAAAGACTATGAGGTTCTTATCTCCAATTAACCACCAGAAAACCAGAAGAGGTGCTGTGGCTCAAGTGGTAGAGCACTAGCCTTGAGCTGAAGAGCTCAGGGACAGCGCCCAGGCCCAGAGTTCAAGCCCCACAACAACAACAACAACAAAATCCCCACAGAGGTTTGATAAATTATGCTTTTCGTTTGTAGTTCCCCCCTCATATCCACAAGGCCCTTCTCCCCGCCATCCCCCCTGAGGACAGCCCCTCTCTGCTGTGGAAACCACCCTGCCAGTCGCTCTTCAGCTGACGCACCACTAAACAACAAAGCTCTGACTATCCATCACTCCATTTTTTTTCATATTCTCCGGTGATGGAGCATTGGTGTTCACACAGGACTTCCATCTACTAGATGGTGATTTTGTGTGAGACAATAGGTGTAGTCCGTTCCCTAAGGACTTCCTGAGTGAATGAATGAAGGAGGGGTGCGTGAGTGAACAGAACGATGCGGTTAATGAAACAATGCTGTCAAGCTCAATGCATCAAGAGAAACATTATGCAAAGCCAACTCTAGCAGAGGTCCAATTATCTACACTAATTGAAAGAAGCAGGGACGCTAATGACGCATGACACAGACTATGGAATGGCTTCTCTGAGCCACAGCACACGCTTTGACGCTAACGTGGCAAGACCCGCTTATCTGGTGTGAAGAGGGCTGCGCAGAGCTTGCTCGGTGAGGACCCCGCTGGAAGTACACGACAAGCAGACATCTCTCCTGCGTCCCCTGGTCACAGCCCTGTGCTGCTCAGCCGAGGTCACGTTGCCATCCCTGACAGGTCCCTGACAGGGAACTCGCCCACCCTGACAAGGGCCAGCCATCCTGCAGAGCCAGAGTTGAAGCTGAGCTGCGCTTTCTAGGTCTGCCGTGGGTAGGGATCCTTTGCCAGGTAGGAAAAGAGACTGGAAATGTTGGTTTCAATGGCCCTGCTTTGTTTTTGCAGAAGCTGGAGGCAAGAAACGATCACAGTCATCAACATGGCTGCAGGGAGATCTAGAGTTTAGGGTCCAGACATCAGTTCCAGGACTCTTACTAGCTGTGACTCAGTTTACTCAACCAGAAAGTGTGAGCCACATAAAATATAACACCTCATCAGGCCAGACAAGGACTCGGCGCGGTGGTGACCATGGACATTGTACAAATGTCACACAGCAATCTTCGCGCACATCCCTCTGTCTTGACAAGTGCTTTTCAACAAGCATGAAAAACTTAGATAAGAAAACCTGCATAAGGGGCTGGGAATGTGGCCTCATGGGTAGAGTGCTTGTCTAGCTTGCATGAAGCCCTGGGTTCAATTCCTCAGTACCACATACACAGAAAAGGCCAGAAGTGGTACTGTGGCACCAATGGTAGAGTGCTAGCTATGAGCAAAAGAAACTCAGGGGCGGTGCCCAGGCTCTGAGTTCAAGCCCCAAGACTGGCATAAAAAGAAGGAAGGAAGGAGGGAATGGAGGGAGGGAGAGAGAGAAGGAGGGAAGGAGTGCTAAAAGGAAGGAGAGATGGAAGGAAGGAAGGAAGGAAGGAAGGAAGGAAGGAAGGAAGGAAGGAAGGAAGGAAGGAAGGAAGGAAGGAAACTCACACAAGATGAAAATGTAGACAGGAAGGCTGTTGGTCTCCTTCACTACCACGTCCTGAGATGTCTCAATTCTTCCTGTGAGTTTCCTCTTTCCTCTTCGTTTCACTTTCTTCTTCCTATTCACTGATTCTCATGGAACTAGATCTTGAGGTCATATGAGTTAGAAGTAATTGCCACACTTCCAACATGTGATTATTATTTCCCCTGCCACATTCCTGAGCATGCACTGACTATCTCAACGAGACAGGTGAAGGAGCATGTCTCAGGCAGTAACTTGATTCGACTCACCACCGTCTGAGCACCAGTCTGGAGACACCAACCTACATGTGAGTGGTCTAGGCTACGTCTGTTGAAGGCCATTGCCTTGCTTTCCTGTTCTACAAGAGGAGAAGGACAGCATTCTCCTGCCTTGTCGGTGGCACCCTCAGCGTCTCCAGGAAGAGGAGTCCTTCATCTTTATGTCATGAAGACCCAACTGCAGTCCTTCCAGCACTTCTGCTTTGTCATGCCCGATCCGTGAGGACTGCAGCTTCCTTGAACAAGCTGGAGAGCCTTAGGGTCACCATGGCCCCCGGCAGAGGCTCTGTGAGCCATGGGACCGCAGCGCTGACCCAGCTGACCCACGAGTCACACTGTTTACAATGCCCAGCACCAGGGACAAAGCTGATGACATGAACAGGAACAGCCACGCCCATAGTCTGAGGCTCACACCCGACCCCCGAGCTACTCAAGAGGCCGGTCTGAGGGTCCTGACTTGAAGCCACCGCTGGCAGAAAAGTCCATGAGACTCATCTCCAATGAACCACTCAAAAAGCCAGAAGTAGAGACGTGGCTCAAGTGGTAGAGCACCAGCTACCAGCCAGGTGGAAGGGGAGGGAAGGGAACCGATTCGAAGCATAAACTATTGCTTGAATGCAATGGCTCATTAAGCTGGCCTGTGAGTCACTGAAAGAAAAGCAGACTATAGTTAGTGGTAGAAACCCATACCCACGTCTCCGTTTCTGTGTTCACAGTATCCAGTGGTGCTACATGTATGGCTTGTTGGCTTCTGGTTGACTTTTGTGTTTGTCTTTTTGCATGGCTGAGATTTAAACCTGGGGCCTCGTGCATGCTGGACAAGTCTTTAAAGCCACACACCCCAGCTAAATTGAGTTTCACTCATCTGCATCATAGGAAAAGCGGTCCCTGACTTGGTTAATACCTCAAGGATGACAGAATAATACTGAGTCAGGTATGGTGGTACATGCCTGTAATCCTTAACACTAAGGAAGCAGAGGCGGGGTTGTGAATTCAAGGCTGGCCTTGTGCACAGAACTAGACCTTATCTTTAAAATACAGGGGAGGAGCTGGGAGTGTGGCCTAGTGGTAGAGTGCTTGCCTAGCATGCACGAAGAACCAGGTTAAATTCCTCGGTTCCACATACATAAGAAAAGGCTGGAAGTGGTGCTGAGGCTCAAGTGGCTGAGCTATAGTCTTGAGAAAGTCCAAGGACAGTGCTCAGGCCCTGAGCTCAAGCCCAAGACTGGCAAAATTAATTCATTCATCATTAAAAAAAAATACAGGGGAAAAGTTAATATTAGTGCTAACACTTAACCCTTATTGAATGATTATGCTATCTTCATCTGTTGTTTTATATTACTATGGCTAAATTGAAACCCAAAGCATTCAGGGCTTTTGTGTACATGTTGCTATTCTAAATGATACCAATTAGCCCTCCCTAAAAATAGATGAGAGATATCATTATAATCGCATTGTACAGTTGAGAGAACTGAAGCAGAGAGACTGAGTAACTAACTCCAAACCATACATTTAGCAAACAGTGGCGCCAAGACTGTCAGACTCTGAAGTCTGTGCCACAAGCACAGCTCTTTGAATCTTACTTCTAAAACAATGTACCGATCCAAAATGAAAGTAATGTCATAGCTAGTATCGTGATTCTTCTGAAGGAACTCTGGTAAGCAGCAGGGCTTGTAAAAGGAGAAAAGGGAGAAACAGGACGTTTCCCTGCGCTCAGTTCTCCCCAGGTGGTGTCACTGAGGCAGAGCAGGAGACAATGTACCAGCCCATCATCATCCCTCCTGCGCCCAGAGAAAGAAAATGGTGAGATCATGGGAAATCTCCCTCCTGCCGGGAGCCACCCAGACGTTCAACACTGAAGCTCGCCCCTACCACCCACGGCTCTGCTGTGGGATGGGAGAATTATTTCCTAAGCCACGTGGATCCACAATTTCTTAAGTGAAATACATATATGCAGACCCCGCCCCCCCCCAGAGCTGGCCAAGCTCCTGCCACAAGCTAAGGTTCAACCCCACCTAACTCTATCATGCGTGGCTGCAGGAGAAGCCAAGCCAACACGATAACCCCTGCCCAAAACCCATCAGGCAAAATGACACCGTTAATTTTCTAGTCATTTTTGTTTTGCTTCACCAGACAAGAGTCAAAACTCAAGTCAGCTCTGTTTATAGGAGACATGATTCAGAAAAGACTTCAGGCAGGTCTCATGCCTCAGCGCCCTGCCCTTCTCAGATCTCAGGCAGGATCATCCTTCAGATGAAGTGAAGGTCACACTCACCGTGGGGGCGTCTGGCAGGCTCTTCATTGTGAGTCGTGAGGGGCGCTCCCGTGCGGGAAGTCCTTCCTGAGGCTGGCTGGCTGCCGTGTGTGGACAGGAGCCCCTGTCGGCTTTATAACAATCACGGTCGCTGTTTCCATTGACCTGCTTTTCTCTATGAGTTGTGGTTGACCCAGAGTCACTGACGAATGCAGGGTTTTTTTTTCTATTCCATTTCCTGAAGTATAACCAAAGGGGGACCCTAAAACAAAAATGACAGAAAAATGACCAAATCATCCTTTTCTTCTCCCCCACGTCCACCCCTGCCACCACCCTCAAGTTATCATGAAATTCTTAGTCAACTACAGAGATGAACCAAGTTGCATTTTTCCTCTCCCATCATTGCCGAAGCCCATGTCATGTGTGTCACGCACCCTGTGAGCTACTTTCCTGTCATGCGACCCGAGCTGCGACTGACAGGGGAGGGGAGTCCCCCCAGGAGGGGCTTCCTGAGAAACCGCGGGACTACCTTTACAGCCATCTATGGATGGGAAAGCAAAACCCCAAAATTAATGGTGTCAGTGACAGACCCCAAGTTTTATGGTCTCCTTGGACTAATTTTTCACCCTATAATTAGACTACAGGGTCTAATCGTAAATTGTAGTGTGCACATAAATTGCCGTTAGTTTGGCTATTTGATTACAGATCACTTTTCTTAACAAAAATTAATTAGCAAATAGAAGTTTTTAAGTGCTGGCTTGTCTGTTTGGTTCTATTTCAACCAGTGATTTTTATTATTATTATTATTAGCATCACTTGAGTGCACAGGAAGGGGCGTCACCTTGACATGCCTGCACATGCATACAATATTCCCTGTTGACATTCATCCATCTGTCCATCCATCCCTCTCCCTCCCAAACCAACTCTACAGGCTTCATTCTTCCAGTTTTACATGCACTTTGCATGTACATTACATATCAGGCCATATTTGCCCTCCTTTAATCCTTCCATTCACCCTCACTCTTCTTAGTCCTCACACCCCAAACAGGACCTCCTACAAGCACTGATTAAACATATGTTGTATATGTTGTATGGCACAGGAGTTTCCGAAAAGCTGTGACTTCCATTATTAGATCTCCGTGACAACCAGGTAAAATCGTACAGGCTCTTTTCAAAAGGCAGAACATAAAGTTGTTTTCCTCTTTCATCAACTCATTTGAACAACCTTTCTCCGTTTTTTTTTAGCTAAACAAAATGGCAAGGAAGTTTTCTGAAGTTGATGTGAGGGCCTCTGATGGCCAAGTCTTTATTGTAATGGTAGAGGTGATATACACAGGGCCACAGTTGCATAAGTCAGGTACTGAGTACAATTCTACCCTGTCTCCCTTCCCTCGCGCTCTCCCAGTTTTTCCCTTCATCCCCACCCACAAGATGTACAGTTCATTTCTACATAGTCTCCAGTGAGTATGACTGGACACCCTTATTCCACCGTTTCTAGACACTCCCTTTCTCTCCAATACAAACCAACTAGCAAACAAGGAAAAAGGAAGAGAACACAAAAACAGCAACAACGGCAACTAAAAAAGTGTCTTTTTGTTGAAGTTCATTTCATAAAGTATTATTTACGTAATTATATGCACATAGCTGTGAGCCTTTGTCATTCACTTCTATGTATACCCTCCTTTGGCCTCAATGTGTGAATGTCTAGAGACCCACATAATTTATCATGTCTGTGTATGTGTGTGTGTGTGCGTGCATGTGAAATCATCCAGTGTAGATTTATAGGAGAGGCACATTCTAGCTACCACAAGTGCAGCCTATGTTTCTCTGGATCTGGATTACTTGCCGTAATATAATTTTTCCAAGTTGTTCCATTTCCTTATGAATGGTACAACATCATTCTTTCTGATGTATGATAAGTAGAATTCCATTGCGTATAGACGCCACACTTTCTTGGTCCATCCATCCCCTGAGGGGCATCTGGGCTGATCCCATAGTTCGGCTCTGGTCAACAATGCTGCCATAAACAAGGCTGTGCTGGGATCTTGGTCCTTTTATCCACATCCTTCCTCTGTAGACCTGGGGAGTCTTCTCTGCACTCTTCTCTGGAACAATCGTAACATTACGTCCTACCTGGGAGACAGAGATAGGAGGATCACATTTGGAAGCCAGCTCAGGCAAAGAAAAATTCCTGAGACTATCTCAAAGAACAATAAATCCAGATGTAGTGGTTCGCATCTACAATCCTAATGACCCCAGCAAGAGGTATGGGTGAGGAATCACAGTTCAAGGCTAGCCAGACAATCTCTGAAACAAGCAAACCAACAAAGCACCACAAAAGAGGGCTAGGAAGGTGGCCCATGTGGTAAAGTCTAGGTGCTTTTCTCCTTCTCACTCTCTCTGAGCTCATATTTCATGAATCTGGTATCTCTAGCAAAGTTCTCCAGGGCCTTCATAGGTATAGAATAACCTTAGGCCCTCAAGAAACTCTGTAGACTCTTTTTCCAATCTAATACCCACCAATATCCAATTAAATTATGCAAATCCAGTTTCAGAGCAAGGGCCTGATGTGGGCGGTGGTGGCGTCACACCCATGCAGTGAGGAGCTAGGGGGGCACACAAGAGTCACACCGTGTGGTGAGGAGCTGGAGGGCACGTGGGAGTCACACCGTGCGGTGAGGAGCTGGAGGGGTGCAGTTGTGTTCCCTGACGGGGCCTCTGGACGCTGAGCGGATCTTGAATATACCAGCCCCTGGCCAGCCCCTCCCCTCCTTCCTCTCTCTCCCTGCCACCACATTGTCCATTTCCCTTTCTGCCCCCCATGAAGTGAGTCCATGCTCCAGGATGCCAGCCTCACCACAACCCACGATCAACAGAGCCAAGGGACCCGCGCTGAAGACCTCCAAAACCATGAACCAAAACAAGTCCTTCCCCCCTCGCCACGCTGCTTGCTTAGGTTGAGGGGTATTCTGTCCCACCAACACGTACCTCTCTGTTTGTCTCCTCTTGTCAGAGCTATGGCCCCGGGAGGAAGAATACTCCAGGTGTAAGTCACTTGAGAGGAAGAGGAAGACCCGCATCCAACACAAAAGACTCAAAAGACTCGGCTGGACCCAAGGGGAAAGACAACAGCCCTATGTAAGAAGGAAGAAATGCTCATCCCTACATCAAGTAGACTCAGGGCTTTCTCCTTCTGCATAAAAATAATTGTCTTCAGGGGCCGGGAGTTTGGCCTAGTGGTAGAGTGCTTGCCTAGCATGCACGAAGACCCAGGTAAGATTTTTTGGTACCACATACATAGAAAAAAGCCAGAAGTGGTGCTGAGGCTCAAGTGGTAGAGCTCTAGCCTTGAGAAAGTCCAAGGACAGTGCTCAGGCCCTGAGCTCAAGCCCAGGACTGGCAAATAAATAAATAAACAAACAAACAAACAAATAAATAACTGTCTTCTCAGGTAACAGCTGGTAACTGGCTGCCACCTAATTCACAACAGAATCAGAAAGTTCATTCATGTAACACGTACTGCACATTTCAGGTAACAGCTGGTAACTGGCTGTCACCTAATTCACAACAGAATCAGAAAGTTCATTCATGTAACACGTACTGCACACTTCTGATCCTATAAGTCAGGCACTAATACTGGGGCTAATATCAATACAGGCGCTAATATCAATACACAGTGAACGCAGGTGAATGACTGCCCTTGTGCCCTCCATCACCCAAGCTGCCCCAGCTTTGGAAGTTTTAATAATGCATCGGAGCTGTCATCCAACAGACTGACACTCCACAGTCATTTCTGTAAGCCCATGTGTTGGGGGGGGCACCAGAAACCCTGGCATGGGTGTCTCACACCTGTAATCCTAGCTACTCAGGAGGCTGAGATCCAGAGGGTCACGGATTGAGACCAGCCTAGCCCCAACAATTTCATCTCCGAAATAGCACCAAGTTGGCCTGGAGGACGCCCCTCGGTAATGAATGGATCAAGAAGATGTGGTACTTATACACCATGGAAATCTATGCAGCCATCAGAAAGAATAGCATCGCCCCATTTGTAAGGAAATAGACTTGGAAAAATTCGCATTAAGTGAAGTAAGCCAGACCCAAAGGAACATAGGCTCAATGGTTTCCCTCATTTGTCATAATTAATACAAACCTTGGACTCTCCTAGCAGAGGATTACAATAGTGCAAAACCTAGGTACATAAGGCCATATAGGGTGAGGCTAAATGAAAGGACCTCCAGGACATGGAAACAAGAGCTTTATCCTGTGTGGTTGCTGTTCTTAATGTACTATGTTTTTCTCTTCTCTTTTGTTGCTCTTTGGTTAATCTCATATTGTTACTGTATCTGGCTTTGTTACCTGGTATACTGTATATACATTTATTTGTTTATTTGAAATAGGAAAGAGAAGAGGGGAAAATAAGATGATTGGGAGGGGTGGGGGAAGGGAAATGGGCACAAAAACATGCAAAAGGGTATCAAGGTGTGAGAAGTAATGCACCTACTACCTGATATGTAAATGTAACCCCTCTATACATTACCCCAACAATAAAAAAGAAAAAAAAAGTTGGCCTGGAGGCATGGCTCAAGTGGTAGAGTACCAGCCAAGCAAGCAATCAAGCATAGTCAGCGAGTGTGAAACCCTGAGTTCAACCTCCAATACTGACAAAAAGAAAAAAGAAATGCCAGAAGTCTAATTCTATGATTTCAGGAATAGTTATACACACTTTCAGATATGGAGGAAAAAAGTGTAACTGCAGAGGCATTCAAGTCAACAAGATTTCTTCTCCATGGGCTTTGAGCCATATTACATGTTTGCTGGGATGACTGAGTGATGAACTTTCATGAGAGTCTACCTTAATAAGCTCCAATCTGGTGACAGAAGAAAACGAGCATGCGTGTTTTCACAATAAGCTAATGACATGAAATTGTAGGATACACTGATGGCTTGAATACATAAATTCAGCTTTATAACTCCAACTCCAGAAAAGGTGAATGCAATCCAGGAATGCTTCCATAGCACAGCCTACCTGGAGAAACAGAAATGCCTAAAAGGGCAGTGACTGTACCAAAAAGCTGAACCAAGTGATTCTATACCCATTGGCACATGGCAGGCCATGAGGGCAGTCAAACTTCAGGTTGCACAAATGACACTCTGTGTTATGTTAATAACAAAACTCTTCCTGCAGCAGCTTGGGATGTGTGCCTGTGGATGACTGACCTGTGGCTCTGGAGAAACAGGAAAACAGAATGGCAGTTAAGTGTGTTTGTACTATTTCCTACATTTGACAAGAAAGAAATGAGCTCAGGAAAGACCTGACAGGTTTATAAGCCGAAAGGGAATAAAGGAATCCAGACTCTTGCAAGACTGAAAAAAAGAAAAGAAATGGGCTGGGAGTTTGGCCTAGTGGTACAGTGCTTGCCTAGCATGCATGAAGAGCCGGGTTCAATTCCTTGGTACCACATACTTAGAAAAAGCCAGAAGTGGTGCTGAGGCTCAAGTGGTAGAGTTCTAGCCTTGAGAAAAATCCAAGAACAGTGCTCAGGCCCTGAGCTTAAGCCCAGGACTGGCAAAAAAAAAAAAAAAGGAAAAGAAACAAGCTATTTATATTCTCCAAAAGCAAAAGGTAAGATTGGAAAGGCTTTCCAGGGAGAAATACCCAGTAAAATCTTTCAACCAATTAAATTTCCTAATAGCAAGACTTAAAATAAAGCATAAAATAAACCCCTTTTGTCCTAAGGGACTCAGAATAAAGTGTGAAAAAATATACTTCTAAGCACTAGCCATGGTGGTTCATGCCTATAATCCTAGCACCCAGGAGGAGACAAAAGAGGATTATGAAGCAGAGGCCAGCCGGCTACATAGAAGATCCTGTCTCAAAAAATAAACAAATGAAATAATAAAAATAGAAGTGTAGAAATCTGGCATTAAATCAAGGAAGAAAGAAAGCTATAGGATGAAAAGGCAAAGAAATACAGATGTTCTGGGAATTGTGCCTCAAATAAATACTACTCATATAAGAAGCTTACTGGGTTTTTGAGAGAGCTTTCAAAATGAATCAGAAACCACTCCTTTCCTCGGACCCGAACTACCGAGCAAGTTTCTGGTATCATTTCATATGTGGTTGGAGAGATTACCAGAAGGAAAATCAGTTCTTCTGAACCTCTAAGAAAAGAGAGCCAAGAGACCACTGAGTAAAAGGAATGTGAGCCCTGCCAAAATCAAAATGAGGGTATTTCACATGTCTCATCAGGGCGACTGTGCTCTAGCCACACAGGATTTCAGCATTTCTTGCTATAGGCCAAAATCCCCGCCCATTCCTTAAGTCTTTCTCTTTCTAGGTGGAAATATTTATGACTTTCTCCTCCTAGTCTCCCATTCATTCTATTCTATCCCACTCTCCTAGTCGATGCCATTATTCTACTCTTCTGTTATTCTTTTCCATTTTACCTGCTCAGCCAGACCTTATGTAATACGTTTGAATACACCATCTAGAACCCCTGGATTGTTCTCCCTTAAAGTGGGAGTGAAGGACTGAGAACAAATTATTTGGTTAAAGTAAAAGGAGGGCAGAACACGTTAGGCAAGCTGAATGCACCACAGCGCTGTTTGCTGGGTTTCCTTCCAAGAACATCCACTTGCTTTGGCCAGTACAAGGAGAGTGAGTCACTTCCAGACAGAGAAAGGTAAAATCTATGTGTCATCCACCATGTCTTCTTGCCTTCTGCCTAGGGACTACAGAAATGTGTGGGGAACTGATGGCCTGATAAGAAGCAACACTTTCTTCTTTCTGCATCTCTGACAACAATGAGCTGTTTTCTAGCAAACCCTGGCCCCTGGAGTTTAACAAACCACCGGGACAGGGGCAGTGTTTGATTCTGTTACATAGTCTAGACTATTAAAGGATTCTGTAGCTTTCCTATTTATTTTTTACTTTGTAACCAGGCTCTGATTTCTCCTTAAAAAAGTTAAGCAAGGATTAGATTTAAGCAGTACTATAAATAAGAATTAAAAATTCAAAATGCAACAATATTCATTCGCCTTAACTTATTCATAAACACAGGCAGTCTGTAATGGATTTCAATCCCAAGCTTATCTCCAAATAGAATTGAAATATCCTAATTTTCCTGGAAACTATGTTAGATCCTTTTGAATATAGTGTCAGGATAGTAGGTGAATGGCCTCAAAATATCAAGGCTTTTATTCTCCAACTTCCTCTTCTAAGTATAAAAAACTAGGTTATTCTAACTAATTATGTGAGTGGCTTGGCTTTGTTCTCTAGTGCAGGCTCCTGTATCTCCTCACTGCTCCTGTCCACTCTTCTGCCACCCACAGACCCACAACCAAATACAATCCTTTCTTCTGCTTTTATTACAAAAGAAAAAAAAAGAATACTTTCAGTTTATGACTTCTTTGAATCTACCATCTTTTTCATATTCAAACATACTGGGATACTTTTTTAGACTCTCCACATAAAGCACAATTCATACAACTAACCCCTCTTTTAAGATTGCATGAAAATCCTGATTAAGCCAGGCGAGAGGTGGTTCACGTCTATAATCCTAGCTACTCAGGAGACTGAGATCTGAGGATTGCAGTTCAAAGCCAGCCCAGGCACACTAAAGACCCTGAGACTCTTATCTCCAATTTACCACTAGAAAACAGGAAGTGTGGCTATGGTACAAGGGGTAGGGAGCTCAGGGACAATGCCCAAGCCCAGAATTTAAGCCCCATGACCAAAAATAAATGGAATGATTGATCAGGTGAACATGCCATGCTAGCAGCTTATGCTGTGAAAGGCCCGTAGTTTGCTCCAGGACGCCCAGGACCTAACTTCTTACCCTGGGGAAGCTGGTTTGACTGTAGATTCTTGGGCATCTACCCATACTAATGGGATGAGACCGCCTTTCCACAAGCTGTCCAAGCGATTTCTATCACAGGAAGACTGAGGTGGGATGGATTCAGGAGCCCTGAGTACTGAGCTGGGCAGCTGACCACACTGCAGTGGGCTTTGGCATGGCATGGCGGTGTGCTCTTGTAACCAGCACCTGGAGGCTGAAGCAGGAGGACCGCAAGTTCAAGGCTAACTTTGATCCTGTCTTGAAACAACAAAATAGCCAGACACAGATGGCTCACTCCTGTAACCCTAACCACTCAGGAGGCTGATGTAAACATTTCAGTTCAAAACCAGCTTGGGAAGGAAGGTCTATAAGACTTTCATCTCCAATTAGCCAGCCAAAACCCAGAAGCAGAGCTGTGTCAAGAACGCACCAGCCTTGAGTGAAAAGGTGAAGGGACAGCTCCCAGGCCCTGCATTCAAGCTCAGCACAAACACACACACACATAGTGTAGTCACTGAACATACTTCACACTGAATGTATTTCCTGAAACTGAAAATCTGAAAACTAAATACCCTTGAAAGGGTTACGGGGATAAGAGAGAAAAGATAAATTTCAGGCTTGATATCCGTGAAGCAGAGCCTACTGTGGAAGGTTCTCTGGCAGGTGTAGGGACAGAGAGGCTTATGGGAAGGCATGGCTGCTCTGCTCTGGCATCTGCAGGTCAGCTGTGCTGACCCAGGATCCCCCCACCCCCAGACACTCATTGACTCAGCCCAGGCACACTTCCTACACCAAGGTGGGCTGAATTAGTCGGCCCAGATCTGCGCCCTGGGTGGGGAAGGCCTTGCTGCTGCACGAAACACGAACTTTCCTCCTCCCACCGAAGTCTTCCTCCACCTGACTCCAGCAGGGTCATGCAGGCCCTGGGGTGGGCAACTTCTGCCCCTGTACTTCCCCCAACGAGGACCAACGAAGTTTAGAGTAGTGGGCTGGAATGACGAGATCAGGCCCCGCAAAGACACTCACTCACCCCACTGGATGTCTGGGCTCCCCAGGCACTGGCCTAAATATTATGCATGACCTTGGCCCATTTTATTCAAGGAAAACCACTTTCCTCAAACCTCAACCCGTACAAAACTTAATTTCCAAGTTTGTTCCATGAAACACCTTTTCATGTGGGAGTTCTGCCATCTCGAGACCAGTGTCTTCCTCCAGTTCCCTCCCCTCCTCCACTCCTGCTCCTCTGGGTTCTGGCCCAGCCCTGCGCTCTCAGGAATCGGCTTCCCCCTCTTCAGAGCTGTGCACTCTGACTACAGGCCTCATGGCTGCCCTTCATGTCAATGGCTTTGTGTGGGCCTTGGCTTTCTGAAGTGTTCAAGTGTTCATTCCTGACTACTCTCTGCATCTCAAACCCTTGGAAGACATCAATAAATTCCAGTTTTTGTCTTCCACTCCTACTTTGACCTAGTAAATGATTCGATCTGTAGCTGGTGGTCAATAAATAGGTACTTATGTCCGTACTATTTTATTTCTTCCTCACTCATTTCACTTTTTCACTTTCTTGGCTTCAATTCCTGATAGACAAGTTGTCAAAATTATTAAACCACTGATACTTTGGAGAAGATAACACTTTCGATTATTTGAAAGATTTTTGAAGGGGAGAAGGGTCATCTGACATCAGAAGGCACACCAAGTCTTGATGAAGAGAGGCCTTTGGACAGAACCCTCCACAGTCCCTGCTACTTTAGAATTTTATGGAACTACTCAAGTGGAAAAGGGTGAGCATTCAAGTATCCTAAGAAATCATAGTCACAGTTGTGTGTATTGAGTGCATGCATGAGCATACATACATATGCACACGTCTGGGGTAACAGTGCCTCTTTTTGTGGAAAACAGTTGTATCGACTCCAGGCTAAAACTTCTAAGTGATGCTAAGCTCTGTGGCTCACATCTAGAATCGAAGCTACTCGGGAGGCTGAAATCTGAGGGTCATGATTCAAAGCCAGTCCAGGTAGGAAAGTCCACATGACATCTCCAATTAACCACCAGAAAAGCAGAAGTGTGCTGTGGCTAATCTGCAGAGCACTAGCCTTGAGCAAAACAGCTCAGGGATAGTACCCAGGCCCTGAGTTCAAGCCCCAAGACTGGCCAAAAAAAGAAAAAGAAATCTTAGCTCATGTATCCCATGGAAGTCCTGAGTAAGCCGGTGTGGTGGCTCAGGCCTGTCATCCTAGCCACTCAGGAGGCTGAGATCTGAGGATCAAGGTTCAAAGAAAGCCTGGCACTGAAGGAAAGAAAGGCAAGTGAGGCTTGGCGCAAGGGTGGGGCTTTAATCTTGAGCTGGAGAGCTCAGGGACAGCTCAGGGACAGCACTCAGGCCGAGTTCAAACCCTATGACCCACCAAAAAAAAAAAAAAAAAAAGAAAATCCTCATTAAGGAGGGGAAAAAAATGGAAAATGAAGGAAGAGGTAATACTGTTTAAAAAGAAACTTACTCATTACCTGATCTATGTAACTGTAAATCCTCTATATATCACCTTTACAATAAAACTAAATTAAAAAAAGAAAATCTAAATTAAAATGAAGCTAAAGGGAGGGAAAGACAGGCACCAGTAGATCATGACAAAAATATTAGCTAATCAGGAAGTTGAGGTCTGAGAATCATAGTTCAAAACCAGCTAGTGCAGGAAAGTCTGAGAGTCTTTTCTCCAGCTAACTAGCAAAAAGCTGGAAGTGTACCTGTGACTTCAGTGTAGAGCTTACCAGCCTTACGTGAAAAAGCTCAGGAAAAGCACCCAGGCCCTAAGTTTAAGCCCCAGGACTGACACAAAAAAATGAAGGACAAGGAGGAGGGTAGGAAGAGAGTTGAAAGCACTTTTCTTCTGAGAAATGTGTGGCTTTCACTCCTGTCTGGATGACTCAGAACGGGGATTCTCGGCTTGTCCCAGAGGACAGGAAGCCAAGAGGAGCTGGGTTTCTTGGGGGGGACAGCTCATCTTTGCAGAGCTCAGGGCTTAGAGGACCTGTGGAGAGAAAGAATGTGGAAAGAGCAATCACAACTTATGGGAGGTCTTCTGCTCCACGCTGAACCCTGCTCCCCAGACTTTCACAGCAGAGCGTGTGTTCCTGCCATGCGCACAGACATAGCTCTGAGCTGCCCACTCCCCAGAGACACCAGCATTGCCCTTAAAGGCTGCACAGGATGCAGGGTGGAAGACAGCCCAAAGTAACCAACACCACCCACTAGCTAATCCGCCAAAGGAGATTCTCTTCCCCGCCCTCTTCCCTCTCCTGTTAAACTGGAGTAATAAAATCCTCACCGCAGGATGGCAGACTTACTGAGATAATTTGGATGGTGCTAGCACATCGCCGTCAAGGCCGTTCCTTCTCACCTGTCACCAGGCGTGTGGAGCTGTTTCTGGCTGGAGGCTTGGGATGTGCAAACATCATATGGGTAACTGATGAACTGACCTTTGTGTTTTCCATGGGGTCATGTGTGACATAGACGCCTGCATTTCTCCCACCACTGGATTTTCAAAAGCTGGCTTTGATCAGTTTCAAGACACCTTTCATCCCCAGATCCCTACAGATTCCTATTGTTTATAATCCCCGTCTCAAATCAATAGCAAACTTTTGACAAACCTGGGAAGATCGTGAAGTATCTTTTTTTTTTCTTTTGCCAGTCCCGGGGCTTGAACTCAGGGCCTGGGAACTGTACCGGAGCTTTCTCCATGCAAGCACTTTACCACTTGAGCCACAGCACCACTTCTGGCTTTTTCTGTATATGTGGTAACTAAGGAATTAAACCCAGGGCTTCATGCATGCTAGGCAAGCACTCTACCACGAGGCCAGACTCACAGCCCTGAAACGTCATTCTTTTTTTTCTTGGTCATGGGGCTTGGTCATGGGTCTGGGTGTTGTCCCTAAGCTCTTCAGCTCAAGGCTAGGGCTCTACCACTTGAGCCACAGTGATATGTGTGGTTTTCTGGTGGGTTAACGGGAGATAAAGAGTCTCAAAGACTTTCATGCCCAGGCTGGCTTTGAAACTGTAGTCTCAGATCTCGGCCTCCTGAGTAGCTAGGATTACAGGCATGAACCACCAGCACCCAGCCCTGAAATGTCATTCTTAAAATCTAAGGAAAAGTGGCTGGCCCTGAGTTCAAGCCTAGCTCCAGCACTCACACACAAATTAAAATAATAAATAATAAAAGCATTTACATTAAGGTGATAAACTTAAGTTTTCTATTTTCCTAAATATTCCATCTTGTTACCAATCATAACATTTAAAACAAAAAACTGTGTATACAAATTCCAATGTTACACTGTTTTTGGAGATTTCATCATGCTTAATTATGGCTCATTCTAGGCTGAATCAATTATTAGCATAGAAGTACACATAATACCTAAGGTGCATGAGCTGGCCCTTCTATGGTAAGGTTAAAGAGCCTTCTGTGGCAAGGTCAGAGTGGTACTTATAGGTGAGAAGACTGAGTTTGCTACCAAAAATCCCTGCTGAGCAAACTATTATCAGAATAGCAAATCTCAGCAGAGGCTCATATCCTCCTGCAGACTGTGAAGAAACACTCAGGAGTTAATAGTGAAAATATCCAGGAGAAGAATTTAAAAATCTGTATTCTTTGCCTTAAGGAAAGACTGAAGAGAATGAGCAGGATTCCGTGCTGCTTAATAATGGACCTGTAAGACACGTAAGCCTCAACTCCGAGTCATCAGAGTTGACTGAAAAAGAAAAGTCAACTAGGTTTATATCTTAACAAATTAAAATTTAATTTTGTTCTAAAATCGAAGAATTAAATGAGATCCCTGGGAACACCCTGCAGGGCTACTCACAAACTGAGGAAGTTAAGAGCACTACCTCAAAAGCTATTGTCAGCCCTCAGCACCACAGGTTGTGTCTACAGACCCAGCCAAACCCACTGACAACATTCCTACTACTCCAAGCATGCCTGCACTGGACATACTTTCTCCTTACCCTTACTTCCTACGGAAACGGCGCTTACAGCCGGGAGCAGGCAGCTCATACTTGTAATTCAGCTATTCAGGAGGCTTAGATTGGAGGACTGCATCTCGAAGCCAGCCCAGGCAGGCTGAGACTCTTATCCCTGAATAACGATGCAAAAAAACCCAGAAGTAGTGCTGCAGTTCAAGTGGAAAAGGAAAAGTACCAGCCTTCAGCAAAAGAATCTCAGGCCCCAAGAGTTTAAGTCCCAGGATTTAAAAAAAAAAAATTACAATAAATGAGGTGTAAGGATTCTAGAAATAATTTAAAGTACAAGAAGAATGTATCCAGATTATATACAAATACTACTCTTTTTTGTCAGTTATGGGGCTTGAACTCTGGGCCTAGGCACTGAACTTGAGCTTTTTCACTCAAAGCTAGTGCTCTACCACTGTGAGCCACAGCAGCACTTCTAGTTTTCTGACCGTTAATTGGCAAGAAGAGTCTCATGGGCTTTCTTCCCCAGGGTTGGCTTCCAGCCACCATCCTCAGATCTCAGCCTCCTGAGAAGCTAGGACAACAGGCATGAGTCACCAGTACCTGACTAGCCTACTCATTCTTCCAGAAGAGACGTACCCCCAGAGATCCCACACAAATACTGAGGGAGTGCTAGCTAACCCGTGTTGAGGCACCCACTCTGACCCACCTCTCTACGTAGTTCAAGAGCAGTTCCACTCAGTCAATAGCAGAGGAGCCCAGCTCAACCCTCCCTTTTAAAAGACAGAGGCCATGTTGCACTCATGGTTTCAAAGACCCAGCTACACACGCACACACAACAACAAAAGGAATAGGTACAGGCTCACGCCTGTAATCCTAGCTACTCAGGAGGCTGAGATCTGAGGATCAAGGTTCAAAGCCAGCCAGGGCACAAAGGAACTTGAGACTCATTTCCAATTAACCTCTAGAAAATGGGAAATGGGGCTTGGCTCGAGGGTAGGGCTGTAGCCTTGAGCTCAGGGATAGCACCCAGGCCAGAGTTCAAGCCCCATGACCCACAAAAAAAGAAGAGGGCCGGGAGTTTGGTCTAATGGTAGAGTGCTTGCCTAGCATGCACGAAGACCCACGTTCGATTCCTCGGTACCACATACATAGAAAAAAAAAAAAAAAAAAAGCTGGGAGTGGTACTCAGACTCAAGAGGTAGAGCTCTAGCCTTGAGCAAAGCCTAAGGACAGTGCTCAGGCTCTGAATTCAAGCCCCAGAACTGGCCAAAAAAAAAAAAAAAAGAAAGAAAAAGAAAACCCAGGGAATCAATTCTCCCAGAATTTCACTCCCTGCCCTTCTGAGGTGAGACCTAGCTATTCTAATTTAATTTGGCAGGGTTTGATTTGCATGATCAATTTTGACTGACAGGTGTGTTGTTACTGAGAGTCTGAAGACATACTCCTCACAATCACAGCAGGCTGCTGCCACCGTGTGGTTACTGGGTAAACATGTACAAGCAGCAAGGGATGCAGGCAGAGCTTGCCAAGAAACAAAAAATGGATAAAGAGCACAAAGCATCAAGACCACGAGTACAAGTTTTATTTTACAATCTAAATACTCTATCTGCAAAGAAAGCTTTCTGCAAATGACTGTGAAATGACGCCCAACCCTCTCTCTGCAGAATTTGCAGCCTTTTCTAGACAATGTGGAGAAAGCAGAAAAGCACCTGTCCCCTCAAACGGCATGTTATTTACATAAAATAATGTTGTGTCTGAGGAGCCAGGAAGGGTGGATGGTCTGGGTCTGAGGTGCTGGAGGAGGGACTGGGAGGGGTAGATGGTCTCTGGTGTCTTTGCTGCAAAGAGCCACAGTCTGCCCCCACCCTTCTTCCTGACCCCGGGCAGCTTTCACCACCAGTCCTCATTCAACCACATCACTCTGTCCCCAGCAACTTCAGCCAGTCAAACACTGCTGTTCCAAGAACAAAGGTGAAGGCTGGGGTAGGAGGAGTGGGAGCATGGCGACCTCCACGAGCAGGGCCTGCCCCCTCAGATGAGGAAGATGATGCCCTCAGACACCATGACCTGGTTGTCATCCTGCATCCGGTTCAAGGCAGCCTGGATCTCCTTGGGGGAGAAGGGCTCTGCTCGGTCACGGTTGATGGATTCTGTGAGCCGGTTCATGCCCACCGACTGGGCGTGGGCTTCCCGAAACACATCCAGGAGGGCCACCTTGAAAGTTTTCAACCTGGACAGGACAGAAAAGGGGGAGGAGTAAACCTACCAAAGCCCATACTGGGAAAACCCTGCCTGCAGCTCCCTCCTTCCCCCTCGCCCTCTCACTGGGCCCCACACTAAGTACTGCAGTACACCAATTCATGCACAGGAGGAAGAAATGCCATGGGAAAACTAGAGGGTAACCTGGAACCAAGGCTTGCGCCTGGAATCCACCTGTGATGCTACGTGGGAGGATAAGACTGGGAGGACAGTGGTTTGAGGACAGCTGGGGCAGCAGTTTGTGAGACTCCTTAAATGACAGTTGTGAGCATGGTGGCACATGCCAGTCATCCAAGCTACAACAGGACTCCTACAGGCAGACGGCAATCCAAGCATGCACCAGGCAGATGCCAAAAAATCCACCAAAGGTGGGGGCAGGGCTCAGTAACAGAGCACCTTTCCCAGAGAACTCGAGGCCCCGAGTTCCACACCAGTGCTTTTAAGTAAAAGAATAAAATAGACGTGTGTGTGTATGTGGGTATTGGGCTTCAATGCACACTCACGCTTAGCTTTCTCACTCAAGGATGGCTCTCTACCACTTGAGCCACACCTCCACTTCTGGATTTTCTGTTTGTTAAATGGAAATGAGTCTCTAGGATTGTCTCTCAGTGTTGGGATGAGAGGCACGAGTCACGAGGGCCCAGCCCCCAGGCCTTTCAGGTTGTTGGGAACCAGCAATCCTACACTGTAGGAATGGAAACTGGTCCACCAGCTTGGAGGCCATTCACTGGCACTGACGACGGACTTAACAGCAGATATCCCTTGGACCAGAGCGCCTACTTCTAGGGCCTCACTTCCTATACTTGGCATGAGTATGACACACTGAGGAAGCTTCCATTGTCAACAGTGGCCATAGGAACCATCAAAACTAGACTGAAAAGATGTTCACAATTCCATACTATGAAAAACTGCTATTCTTAAGAGTGAACTCCATGAGGGCCAGGAGTGTGGCCTAGAGGTAGAGTGCTTGCTTAGCATACATGAGGACCCAGGTTCGATTCCTCGGTGCCACATACATAGAAAAAAGCCAGAAGTGGTGCTGAGGCTCAAGTGGTAGAGCTCTAGCTTTGAGAAAGCCCAAGGACAGTGCTCAGGCCCTGAGCTCAAGCCCAGGACTGGCAAAAAAAAAAAAAAGTAAACTCCAAAAAGACAAAGCACTTTAGGACAGTGTTGTTTCTGGAGGAGCAATTACAACTGATTATTATGGCTTCCCTAAACATTGCTGAGTGTTTTTCTAATTTTTGTTTAACACATTGCATTGAATGAGCTTCATACATCAAAAAGAAAAGCTAGTCTTACCTATGGGGGTTTTTTGGGGTCCAGTAAACTAGAAATTTACAGATAAAAATGTTTTCTGAAACTAGCAAAAATTCACTTCATAAGGGTCACTTTGAGGGGGGGAGAAATGCATCCTATTAAAAAGAACCCAAAGTTATAATAAGACAAATGGTGTCCTGACCCGGTGAGGATATAATTCAAGTTCCTACAGAGAGAGAATTCACAAAACAAAGCGAGCCATCCAGGATTCTGGGCGGAGCTCTCCATCCAATTCCCCCAACTGTCCTGAAAGTTCCATGTTCCACTTGGAACGCAAGCGTGGCTTCTTACAGCGCCCTGTCTCCCTGAGAGCAGGTCTCGCTCAGCTGGAACTCAGGCGGCCCAGGAGCCACTTCCCCACTCACCTGGCCTCGTCCAACTCCACCTTCTGGGATTCCGTGGTCTCCTGAGACTCGCTGGACTCCTTCTGGGACTCCGTGGTCTCCTGAGAGTCTGTCTTCGGAGTGTGTACTTCAGAAGGTGGACAGGAGCACAGATGAGAAAGAAGATGGAGGTGAACAGTGCCCCATCACCACAGAGGCAATCTCCTCCACCCCTTGCCCCTCTCAGCCTCTCAGTCCGGAGTCAGCAGCACCAGCAATGCTCGCTCACCTTGGGGCATCTCCTCCTCTGTGTCACTGAAGTCATAGGGGTCGTAAGAGTCCCCGTCCTTGGCACCCGACTGACGAGTCCTCCTCCTAAAATACACACAGCAGTCAGGGAAAAAGAAAGCTCTGGGCAGCGCCATCATGCACCACTGGACAGAGAAGGAAAAGGAACCATCTACAAAGTCTACAAAGTGAAGTCTAGGCTGAGGGACATCCTACCACGCATGCTGAGCTGTTTCCCCGTGCTTCTCCCTATCATCCGTCCTTTCACTCAGTCACAGGCATGAAAGAGGGAGGAAAAAAAACCAGTATCTCAAGAATTCTTAGCCAGGCACTAGTGACTCATGCCTGTAATCCTAGCTACTAAAGAGGCTGAGATCTGAGAACCAACAGTCAAAGCCAGCCTGGGCAAGAAAGTGTGTGAGACTATTATCTCCAATCAACCACCAAAAGAGCCACAAGTAGAGCTGTGGCTCAAGTGGTAGTGCTAGCCTTGAGCAAAAATGCATAGGCCCCTGAGTTCAAGCCCCAGGACCAGCACAAATAAATGAAATGGGAAAAAAATATAGACATATACACATACACACACCAAAGGTGTCATGTGTGGGTTTACTGCCACCTGGCCTATGCTGGATGTGACCCAAGCATCCCACTAGACACGACAGGAGGCTCCTCCCTCTCTCCTGTGCTCAGGTCAGGCCCTCAGACCCTGCAGACCCACAGAGAACCCAGTGTCACCCGCAGTGGAGTGGCCCTCTACTCTTTTCCGACCAACAGAGCTTCCTTGCACTCCTCTCACCTCTTCCTCCTCTGCTGCTGTTCCTCCTGGCTTTTCCCTTCTTCATCTTCAGTCTCTGAATCCTCTTCACTTCGCTTCTTACGTTTCTTCTCCTTCTCCAGAACCTAGGACCAAGGGAGGCATGGGTGACTGGTGACCAGAATAAGAAACAACTGCCTTGCCATCAGCAGAAATCCAAGACCACTGCCACGGGGAAGCAGCTGACCAGCCCTCTCCCAGGACCACTGCCACGGGGAAGCAGCTGACCAGTCCCCTCCCAGGACCACTGGCCACAAGGAAGCAGCTGACCAGTCCCCTCCCAGGACCACTGCCACGGGGAAGCAGCTGACCAGCCCTCTCCCAGGACCACTGGCTACAAGGAAGCAGCTGACCAGTCCCCTCCCAGGACCACTGCCACGGGAAAGCAGCTGACCAGCCCTCTCCCAGGACCGCTGGCCACAAGGAAGCAGCTGACCAGTCCCCTCCCAGGACCACTGCCATGGGGAAGCACCTGTCCATCCTTTGAAAATGTTGGGAAGTCTTTCACAGAGGAGGGATTCAACAAATGTTGGTTGAATAAATAAGCAAATGAAGGTAATGTGGAATGTGGCTATTTGAGAATGAGAGGTTTAACCAAAATTTAACACAAACTCCAAACTAGCAAAAGGAAAGAAACGTTAGATGTATTTACAACATGGGCTAATTTACTACATGAGGGGAAAGGGGGGGGTGGGAAGGAGGGAAAGAGGAAAAGGCAGCCCAGGCTTATCCCATCGTCTCTGTGTGCAAATACTAGGGCTTGAACTCAGAACCTAGGTGCTATTCCCTGAGCTGCTATGCTTGAGGCTACACCCTACTACTTGAGCTACAACTCTATGAAGAATTTCGTGGACTTTCCTTCCCAGCCGGGCTTACAATCCTCAGATAAATGGGGGTAGAGATGTGTAAGCCACCAGTGCCTGGCCCAAGAGGAATAAACGTGTGTGTTTGTGGGCATGCGTGCTTGCACGTGTCCACGCATGTGTATGCTCATATACACATACACATGTGAGCACATGTACTGGCTTAAACTCAGATCCTGGGCACTGTCCCTTAGCCTCTTTCACTCAAGTCTGGCGCGCTACTTCCAAGGCTCACCTTCTTGAAGTAGGCGTACTGGACCAGCTCCACCGCTTCCTCCGCGTCCTGCAGGTCCACCGTCTTGCTCATGCGGGCCTTCGCATGGGCTGTGGACAACCGGATCAGAGTTTCCAGGGTTCTCGCTGTAACTGGAGATGTCTGGGAAAGAACACAAGAACGGGATTCCTTCCAGAATCTGGTAGACTGCCACCAAACTCTCCAAGAGACCCACATAAATATTCAGAGGCCTGTTTTCCCTGTAGGTCCCATTCAAAGTAGAAATCTTAGCCTATATTAGCAGAGCTAGAGAATGCAAATCCCAATCCCAAGACCACAACTAAAATGGTGAATTATGCTCATTTTCTGACTCAGTGAGAGGGCTTTTGACAACCCAGAACCATTCCTGGGAGGGAAAACACAGTTACAAAGAGAAGCAGTTTAATAGTTAGACAAGCACTATCTCTACACAATCTAGAAGGCATCTCTTAGAGAGCAAAATTCATAGGAAGAAGTTGAAGAAAAGCAGACTTATGTGCCATAAGATCTGATTCTGATACCCAAGCAGTAGTGTTCTGAGCACATGGTCACAGGAGTGAAGGGTTCTGGCAGAAGACAGAATGGGCATGAGGCAAGAACACATGGCCTACACCCTATCTAAATCCAAACAGAGAGTCTGTCACCTAATAAGGACTGTGAGCTTGGGACTTCCTGCTCTAAAAGTATAAATGAGCCACACTACTGTCAAGAGCAAAAGGAAACCTATGTTATGTTACTACAAAGAGCTTAGTATAACCACCACAAACCTCTTGGTAATTTGTCAAAATTGTGCACTAATGTCACAGTCTGGGACCTTCTCTCATCATCGCACTCTTATGTGGAACACTAAAAACAGCAAGTGTCTCCATCTGCACTCAGCCTTTCACACTCAGTGCTATGTAAGAACCACACAAGGCACACGTAAACTTCCTAAATATGTGTGACCTCTATCTAGGTACGGCCTCTCCTGCTCTAATCTGAGCTCTCTGAGGACAATTCCATTGCAGATGAGGACAGGAACAAAGTGGGTTCCCATAAGCCATGCCTAAGTCCCTGAATGAGGAGTCTGTACCTAGTACTGCTGGAGTCCTGACTGCATTTTCCTTTGGAGAAGAAAGGGATTAAATTTCACAGGCTCTAGCAGCAAGGGACGTGCTGAGCCTAGGAAGGCTTGCAGTGCTGCCCAACCGCTCAGAAAGCAGGGTCTCCTGCTCGGCATCTCCCCTCCCCGAGAGGGCCCGTCCTGGCGGGGCCCCTCGCCCTCGCTCCCTTACCCGTGCAGTGTCGGAGCTCATGCTGTCCTGGCTGCGCAGGCGCGAGTACTCCTCTGCGATGTAGGCCGCTGACTCCTGGGTCAGGACTGGCTTGATGATCTTGGCCACGTGGATGTATTTCTTCATGAATGCCGCACTCACCATCTTCTCCCTGGGCCACACAGTGAGTTTCCTTCCCTGCAGCACTCACCACCTGCCCCTCACAATAACCACTTCCATGGAGCCTACACAAAGCCCTTCCACTACTTTAATTTAATTTAGGCAGTACTTGTAAGTCAAGCTGTTTGGGGAGAAGTTTGGGTATTATCTCACATACAGTAACACCCACTAACCTTACAAGGCAATTGACCAACAGAGTACACAGGTGGAATGGAAAAACGCCCCAGGGTTCCAGCTCCTCGGCCCGAGCCCCGGGGAGGACAAGCAAGGCTCACCTTTTCTTCTTGGTCCCATGCAGCAAGTTGTCATGCTTCTCGTAGATCTGGGTGTCCTGCTGGTCGTCCGGGTTGAAGTTGGGGTCGTCGGTGGCCAGGATTTCCACAGCACTACCCAAGGGCAGGGCTAGGAGAGCCAGGTTGAAAGAGCGGAGCCCAAGAGAAGTGAGACATGAGAAAAGTGGACCCAAGAGGGGTGAGAAAGACGGAACCCAAGGGAAGGTGCCTCTCCAGCACAGGATGACCAGACCCCGTAGGAAGCTATGAGAAAGCCAGTGGAACTACCCCAACTACACAGCTGTCCAAAGGCACTCTAGACCTAACACCACACCGCCTCCTCCCGCTGGATCGGGCAGGCAGGAACCCTCCCATCCCTCCAGGGCCTCACCATCGCCATCCTGCTCCCCGGGGGCTCTGTAACGGTGCATTCTGAGGACGTGATCTGAGATCTCCCGATCTTGCTCAGGATCCATCTGATCCAGCATGATGAAGAGCAAATCAAAACGGGACAGCAGCGAGTCCTGCAGCCCGATGTTTTCCATTGGGGTCTTGTACTGGTCATACTGGGAACACAGAAAGACAGTAAGGTAACATCAGTGGCAGGAATGACAAGAAGCCACATCAAATCGAGGAGTGAAATGGGAAACCTGACCAAGAAGAACAGACAAGAAGCAGAGAAAAAGCAACGCCTGTTAAAATACTAAAACAGACACCATCTCTTCCCCTCACAAGCTGGCTGAAGTGCAAGTGGCCTGAGCTAACTCAGAAGCCAACTTCCTCTTACAGGAGCCTCTCACAGGCTGAGTGCAGGTCCCAAATTCCGCCCCCTCCTTCCCAGGCTTGACTGTCATCTTCCAAGTCTCAGTGCGGGGTGGAATGTGATCTGCTCCACCTCCCGTTCCTGTTGTCAGGATACGACAGCCTGAGAGGTCTCGAGTGCTGGAGTCTCTTACTCAGAAGGTAGTAAAAACCTCCAATATCTCCTTGGTCTTTGTGAATGACAGCTTAGGGACCCTGTAAGCCCTGGGATTGAAGAACACATATTCTTCCTTTCCCCATTTTAGAGAATTATCTTTAGGTAACTAACTTTCCGGGGTGTTCTGTGTCAGAACAGTGGTAAGTCACTGCTGCAAGCCCAGGGCACTTAACTCAGAAACGGGCTTCGGTTAGTCTCCCTACAATACAATTCTCAGCCCAATGACTGGGCAGAACCCAGCAGGGACAAGGACAGCGGGCGAGGGCCGGATTCTACTCACCCTTCCGTAGACAGGATTGGCAGCTGCCAGAACACTGCAGCGGGCGTTCAGGCGGGCGTGGATGCCCGCCTTGGCGATGGTCACTCGGCCCTGCTCCATCACCTCGTGGATGGCTGTGCGGTCCATGTCAGACATCTTGTCAAATTCATCGATGCAGACCACGCCCCGGTCAGCCAGGACCATGGCCCCTGCTTCCAGACGGCGCTCCCCTGGGGAGAGGGAGTGAAAGTGTCTGCGGGGGTCTGGGTTGTGGGACAGAGAGGGGAAAGGACCCCCGCCTCCTTGGGCATCCACTGCTAGAAATCCTGGGCTCACTGTCTAAACTCCAGCCTGGATCACTGCTTGTCCCAGGCTCACCCCTACAGAGCTAGCCTCTAATAAGCAAGCTTCAGAGAGCCCCTTTCTTCACCTCACCCTCAGGTGACAACTAACTGGAGTTCTCCTTTTCACTGGTCTTCAAGTCTTTCCTCTGTTCATGAAGCTGTCCAGTCTTCAAGTTCATTTCCCTTGTCATTGAGTAAGCTTTCTCTTTGGAAATGCTTTCAAATCACCTTCTACTACTGCAAGATAACATGTGTTCTCCAGTGGAGCCCCAAGCAGCCTTTCAACTGTATCTTCCACACACAAGCCTGTGTGCAGGGCAAGCGCAATGGCGCTGCTCAGCCTGCAGCTGGGCCTTACCTGTTTCCTGGTCAGTGGTGACTGCAGCCGTCAGCCCCACTCCTGAGGAGCCTCGGCCGGTGGTAGGAATGGCCCGGGGTGCCGTGCAGAGCACGTACCGCAGAAGCTGAGACTTGGCGACGGATGGATCTCCTGCGGGACGGGGCAATGATGACTCTAGGACATCCCCTCCAGCTCCCCATCCAGCAAGCCCTACTCTTCTGGCAGTTCTCAGAACAATACAAATGTATAGTCATGGTTGTTAAATATTACTTCCTTCACTTTCTTCTTTACTGCTTCACAAGCATACATTCAATTTCTTTTTAACTTAGTTATTGGGGCATTTTAGACATTATAAATCAAGAATAAGATCCACTTTAGCCTTTCCACCCATAACAGGACTAAAGTGTGACCAGGTAGACAGTCACGAGCTTGTGCACAGTCTTACCTGCCCCATCCCCTCCACACACACTCAGGGGATCTGCTGTAGACGCCAGTCACCATACCTATCAGGAGAATGTTGATATCCCCACGGATGTGGCTGCCATTTTGAAGGTCTCGTTCTACCCCTCCCAAGAGCAAGCAGAGAATTGCCTTCTTGACATACTCATGCCCATGAATACTCGGAGCCAACGAGCGGGCCAGCTGGTCAAAGATGTCCTGGAGGAGGAGAACCAATGGAGTGACAAGCCTAGTGACACTCAGGAACTTGTACAGGCCAAACACTACTTCACCACGGGAGCTCCTGCTCTAGGACAAACCATACTATCAAAACACAAGTCAGAGCAGGTGAAGACACGGCCTAGAGCCCAAAGTCTGTTTCAAGGCTTACTGTTCAAGAAAAAAGAACAAGCTTAGTGTAGCTTAATGCTAGAATGTTCACGTAGCACATACAAAGGCCGTGGGTTTGATCCCCAGTACTGGAAAAAAAAAATAGTGTGTCAAGGTTCAAAGCATTTGGGGTTTAACAAGAATGCACTGTGCTTTAGCAGTCTACTTTTTCACATGTTCAACCAGAACCACAGATCCAATGAAAAACCTATTCCTTCTGGTTTGAACAAAATTGGATGAAGCCATAACCAACATTTTACAAAATAATAATAGTCACCTTCTAGCTCTAATATAGAACCAGCCCAAACCACGACTGTTCAAATCCTTCCCCAGCCCTCAAATCCCCAAGGCTGTCCAGACCTTGGAGCGGGTTTTACTGAACTTCTTGATCTTGGCTATGTCCTCAGCAGAGAATGAAGGCTGAATGTCCTTGCTCATTTGCTTCACATTGCAGGCAATCAGGACAGTCCTGGGACAAGGACAAGAGTCAGAAGTGAGACTACGATGCTATTGAGCCAGACCAGCAACTTGGGGCTATTCTGAAACGAATAATCAACTCTCTCTGCCCATGCTCTCAAAAGGGATGACGATGTCTCCTCTATCAGTTATTTATCTCCTGCTGACACACAGGTTACAAGAGTAGTTGGGGGAAGAGATAGGAACAAGAGAAAGGCTTCCAGATGAGATGTCAACACTTTAATCACAATACTAACCATTCTTGCTCTGAGTAAATATCACCAGTCCCACCTGGCAGGGCACAGGGACAGGAGAAACCCATCTCACAGGTAGGTGCTTCCCTCAGCAGTTAGAACTCTTCAAAATATAGCCAACTAAGTCAGGTACCAGTGGCTCGCACTTGTAATCACCACTACCCAGGAAGCTGAGATCTAAGGACTGTGGTTTGAGGGAAGCCTAGGCAGGCAAGTCTATAAGATTCTTACCTTCAACTGATCACCAAAAAGCAGGAAGGAGAGCTGTGGCTAGCTTGAGTGGAAAAGGCAGGCCCTGAGTTCAAGCCCCAGTACCAGCACAAAAATAAAGCAAGACATATAGCCAACTAGACCAAGAACACTGATAGGAACAGAAACTGCTCCCTGCTTTCCAGGCCCCGTACCTGAAGGTCCCTGAGGTGTAACCTCCCTTCTTCCCAGGAAGGCAGCGGTAGGTCCCCACCACCTGGATTCGGTCACCAGGCTTCACCTTATCCACTAAGTCATCGTCGAGGATGACATCCACGGAGCGGGGAAGCTGACCCGCGGGGGCTTTCTCCGGCATCTCCTGGATGGTGATGGTCTGGTGGTCCTTATAGACAGAAAGGCCATATTCTGTCTCCAGAGGGTTGTTCTCCTCATCCTGGACAAAGGCACAGAGACACATGGCTATGTTGGTCCTATCTTTACCATGGTACACTCATCTGGCACGAGCAATGTAACTCTGAGATGGCTTGATTAAATTTAGCTATCTAGCAACAAATGAAAAAAAAAAATCCAAGTATCTTCTCCAGCCTTATTTCTGGTCTGGTAACAATCTAACGGAAAGCACAGACGGGAAAGGCTACATGAACATGGAAATTGAGATTCTCACTCCCCTACTGAAGCTGCATACATGTTTATACTCTGAGGCAACCCCCAAAACCATACTCTACAATGCTTTCAGCAGCACTACTCCTAAAAAGCAGTTAATACAACGTATCTAAATGTCCTTAGTAGAATGGTTAAAAATGGATACTCCACCCTAATGTGGGGGAAAAACCATAGGAATAACTCAAAATACAATGCTGAGCAAGAACAGTTCAACCGAGGGAGCTAAACACTTCATCTGGAGAATCACCTGGTGATTCTGAAGCTCACCAATGCTTGTTTCCATTGTCTATGTGTTTCATTTCTCCACCAGGCGGTAAGGCTGAAGACAAGAGCTAAGTATAATTCCTGTCTTGTCCTCTATACTATATATGATAACGCTCAATTAAAATCTGACAGGAGGGGATTCTCTGACAAATTGATTTAGATTCAAGTAATCCATTTTAATGATGTTTGCCTCACAAAGGAAGCCTCTTATCATCCTCCAATCACATCAATCTGGACACACAAGGAAAGCCTTTCATCTGCCCATCTTCTCCCAAAGCCACCATGAAATTACATAACAGCATTATGTCACAAGATATATTTTCCATTTTGCTTTTTTTTTGCCATTTGTGGGGCTTGAACTCAGGGCCTAAGCACTGTCCTTGGGATTTCTCAAGGCTAGAATTCTACCACTTGAGCCACAGACCGAGTCCAACTTGTACAATGTATGCGATACCAAGGAATAGAACATGGGTCTCTGTGCAGGGTAGGCAAGCACTCTTACCACTAGGCCAAACATTTTACTTTTGTAAAAGATCATAAAATTATATTTAACATCTCAAATTTTCTAAAGTGAGTACTCTGTTTTACACTGGTTCCTGAGGCTTGAGCTCAGGCCCCAGATACTATCCCTGACCTTTTTGCTGAAGTGAGCCACAGCCTCACTTCCAGGTTTTTGGTAACTGGTTGGAAATAAAGAGTCTCATGGATTTTTCCTGCCCTGGGTGACTCCCAACCGCAATCCTCAAATCTCAGCCTCCTGAGTAGGCAGAATTACAGGCATGAGTCACCAGCGCCCAGCTAAAGTAAGTATTCTTTAAAAAAAATAATAAAATTGTGAAGTTACATATTAAATTCATAACCAATCTGTCCTTTAAGTATTCTTTTAAAAAACTGTGAAGTTTACATATTAAGCTCATAATCAATCTTTCCTCTAGACTAATCCATACTTTTCACCCTGCCTGCTTCTAAGAGAAAGACTTCAGAATTATACAATAACTTGCATTAAAAATCACACTGATTCCAACCCCAGAGGAAGCCCGATTGTTTCCAGATCTTCACCTTGGTGGGGTAGACAGAGCTGGATGGAAAGGCCACAAGAGTGGTAAGGTCGGAGTAACGTCGCTCTATAGTCTTCTTGGTAGCAGGACAGTAGTGGACGCTGCGAACAACTTTGGGACGAACTAGCGAGCCTTGGAATGGAAAATGTGCATACAGAGTCATCAAACAGGAAAGTGACAGAGAGGACATCTAAATCCATGAGCACCCAATACGATGTTCTTCTAACTAAGCCATTACAGTAACACCACCATGGGTACACTTTTACATATACATAGAGAACATCACCATACCCAAGTGAGATACTAAGATTAGTAGTTCAGGGTTGGAAATGAGATTTTCAGTAGCTCTCGGCAGAATCCTCATTCTGCCAACACACATGGGCACGGTGAACTTATGCACATTTTATCATGTAATTTCAACATCCCACCTCTCTGAAGCCATCTGGATCCCCAAGCCTCTCCTGTCTATCCCACCTCCACTTCCTTAGTGCCCCCACTCACATTTAGTGACAATGCCCTCCACACAGACTACACAGCTGAGGAAGCAGGAAGTAAGGGTCCGAGGAGAGACATGCTTAGAGCCAAAGCTTCCCTCCAGTCCTATGTAGAACTCTTCATACTGCTTGGCATACGTAGCATCAATGGAGGCCACAAAATCTTTTAGGGCTCGCTGGAAGGCAACCAGCTCCTCAAAGGCATTGCTCAGGAGGCTGCAAGGGGTCAAAAGAAAGAATAATTGGGCAGAACAGGTAGAATTCAAGAAAATGGACCCTCAAAATAGAGATTATCATTCTCAGATGATTGTGATAAAAAAAAGAAAATCCAGCCTCAGGGGTTGGGGATTTAGCTCAGTGGAAGAGCACTTGCTAGCAAGTGCAAGGCCCTGATTTTGGTTCTCAGCTCTGAGGAAGAAAAAAAAATTCAGTTCCTACTTGCTCCTGCAATTCTATGATTCAATAAAATACACCTGTTCTGCAGACTAATTTATCAAAGATATGAAAAGTATTTGTAAATAATAAAGATGTCAAATTATATTCAGCTCGACACTGGATGGAGAAATGCAGAAGAAAAATGAGAAAAATGAACGAACTCCTTTTTAAAATAACAATTTAAAAACCAAACAAGTATAGGAGCAAGAAAGGTAATGAGGGCTTCCAGTTAATCACATTTCAATGAGGTTCTGTTCCTCTCTGACCACAAGGGAAGTGGACAGTCTCACATAGAGCCAGGACACTGACTGGCCTGTGTACTGGCTGTCACAGGGAGCCAGGACACTGACTAGCCTGTGTACTCACCGGTTGGCCCTCTTCTCATTTTTCCTTCGCAAGTCATTGACATTGACAATCAGACGATATTGGTTGTCACTGATCAGCTCTCGAACTTTGCTCTGGTAAATTCCCTGGTCTTCCTACAAAACAATCACCACATAACAAGACAACAGCCACAAACACAAAAATGTTTCCAGCCAGAAGCAGCCCTCAGTGAGAGCACACAGGTGAACGGAACAACGGAGCTCAATTCCTCAGTGTGCCTTCACCAGTTTTTCACTTATATTTGCCATCTCAGCTTCCAAGCAGACCCCACTGGGAAAGTATAACAACCATAGGGCCCAGGCTACTACGACGACTCCCACTATCATCAACAGCCCTTATACTGATGTTTCCTAAATGGGGCATTGAAATGAGTTCTTTAGAAGGTTAAAAAAAAAAGTTTCAAGGGCAATAAGCATAAAAACAAAAAACTTGCTAAAAAGTACATTTAGACCAGGCACGGGTGGCTCACGCCTGCCATCAGGAGGCTGAGATCTCGGTTGGAAGCTAGCAGGGGTAGTGCAGGAAAACACGAGACACTCATTTCCAATGGGCCACCAAAAAGCCGGAGGTGGAGCTAGAGCTCAAGTAGCAGAGGCTTGAGCGGAAAAAGCTCGGGGACCACACCGAGCCTTCAGTTAAGCCCCAGCGTGGGCATGCCACACACGCAAGCGCACACACACGCGCGCGCGCGCACACACACACATGAACTTGGTAAACATGGAGGTGGACACGCCCGTCCCTGACTCTTTTGTTTTTTTGGTTTTTTTTTTTTTTTTCCAGTCCTGGGCTTGAGCTCAGGGCCTGAGCACTGTCCTTGGGCTTTCTCAAGGTTAGAGCTCTACCACTTGAGCCTCAGCACCACTTCTGGCTTTTTTCTATGTATGTGGTATCGAGGAATCGAACCCGGGTCTTCATGCATGCTAGGCAAGCACTTTAACCACTAGGCTAAACTCCCGGTCCCCCGTCCCTGAGTCTTACTCGTCCCAATGCACCCTGTGTGCTGAAGTGTAAGTGAGGCGTGACATGAACGCGCTCTGATCGTTCACATCCTAAATGCTTTTCGCGTCCACGTTCCCACGACCCCCCGCCCCCCCCCGCCCGCGGCTTCAAGGTCTACACGGACGCGGAATGGCCGCGAGGGCCGGGCGCCGGGAAGGAAGGGCCGGGGGCCGGGAAGGCCGGGGGCCGGGAAGGAAGGTCCAGGGCCCGGGAAGGCCGGTCCGGGAAGGCCGAGGGCCGGGAAGGCCGAGGGCCGGGAAGGCCGGGCGGGCCCGGGCCTGGTCGGGGGCTGCGGCCTCGCGGAGACCCCGGCGGCCCCGCCGCGCCCGCTCACCTCGTCATCCAAGAAGTCCAGGTAGTCTCTCTGCGCCTCCCGCAGCTCCACGTCGTCCAGCACCACGGTGCCCGCCATGCCCGCCGCCTCTGAACCGCCACTCGCAGAGCCGCGCGGAAGAACCCGGGCCGCTTTGGCGCGAAAACTTCACAACTTTTCCCGCCACCACAGCCGACCTACCGGAAGAGGCGGGGACTCTGGGGGGCGGACCCACGCGCTGATTGGCTAATACCCGTAACCGGAACTTCGGGGTCCAAGTGGGCGGCTCTTCCCGCTGGGGGTTTCCGCCCGACTCCTCGCGGTGGGGCGGAAGAGGCCGTCCGGTCTCGTTGCATTCTGGGAGTTGTAGTCCGGCTCCTTGTCCAGCTGTTGGTAAGTTTCCGTTATTTTCCAGCTTCAGTTACACCTCTCTTACCTTCAGCAGAGTGCAACCCATTGCATGTCCAACTTTATTTGCAGCTGATCCTTTCAATTATTTTTATTAGTAAAACGCAAAAATCTTCCACGTACAACTCAAGTGCCTTTTTAAACCTATGCCGCCCGGGTAACCACTCACAATGAAGAACAGCTCTTCTCCAGCATGTGTTTTTCTTTTTCTCTTCCTGAACTGGAAACTAAAATACCTGGCTGTGAGATATAAAGCATTTGGTAGTTCTGTACCTGGTATTTCTATGAATGACTAGCTCTCTCTGTGGTCATAAATACCCCAAGGATAAAATATCTAAGCAAAATATGTATGCTACTGGCTTGTATGATTATACGTTTTTCCAGCTGTTATTATCCATCATTATGTTTTGTGCCATCCCAGTGGGCAGAAATATTCATACTTAAGTTATCAGTTGGCTACTTTATGTACATGATCAAGCACAAAATAAAATTCCAGAATTACATTCCTTCTTACAATTACACATGAATGGATAACTTAATAACTTCATGTCTTCATCAGTTGATCACAAGTAACTTTACGAGTATATCAACGCATCACTGATATCTTGAAAGTAGCACTAAAAGAACCAAAAAATTTACTTGCAGTAGAAAGTAACAGCCTGAAACTAACACATGTTTATGCCTGGACTTCACTTTCCATATGTGTAGTAGGAGGAAACTGAGTTGGGAATTCTCTAGTAAATCTGTTCCACTGTAGCATTCCACAGGCTTGGGGTAAATTTAGAGAGTAGACAAAGACAAATTTCATGTAATGACTGGATCATGCCAGGTCCCGATTTGTTTTAATGTCCTTCAGCCATGAAGGATATACATATTTAATGGAAATGCCCCCCTTAATGAGAACATGTGATCATTAAGCAAAGAAAGCACTTTTCCTTGTTTATCTCTTGTATCTCCAAACTGCCCTGAAAGAACAATCAATCCAATTGCTCCTAAATTTAAAAAAAAAAAAAAAGCAACATTCACATCTACCTCATTTACAGTCCTGGGGACTGTACCTCCTCTACTTCTTTTGCAAAATGTGGCACATAGAAACTCACTTGGTGTGTCTGTGTTGTTGTTTTTTTTTAATTCCGTATCTTATTCTGTATGTCTAGATCTGTCTTCTTTCCTGCTTGGCAATTGGATCCATGCCAATTGCCAACGCTAAATAACCACTAGGGGGCTTCCTGGAAAGCCTAAGTTTGCAGGAAGACACAAAGAGATTACAAAGTATATACTATCCTCCCATTTTCCATAATCCCAGGGACCAAAACTTAATCATAAACACATGATAGGCATTTCCAGTATATCCTAAATAGAAAAACATACATTGCAAAGCATTTTGAATACAAACCTGTTGTTAATAACTTGCTTTAGGCACTCAAGATATCCACTATTCCACATTCTATCAAAAGCTTTGCAAACTTATAGGTCACAAAACTATGCCTCAGCTGGTAAGGAAGCTTTAGGAATACCTGCACAGATAGGCTTGAGGGGACGGTATCATCTGTGGTATGTCAGAATACTCCAGGTTGCTGTAGTCTGGGGTTTCGATCACAAACCCAAACAAAGATGGTTACTCTGGCTGCTTGACTTACCCACTGTGTGAGGACAGGCAATTGACTTAAACACTTCCTCCACTTTCAATAGATATCTCAAAAGATGCTTTGAGTATTCACTGAAGTAGTAAGAAACGTAGATTGTTGAGAAAAGCCAAGTGTCAATGGCTTAAGCCTGAAATCCTAGCTACTCGGGAGACAGATCTGAGGATTTCAGTCTGAAGCCAGCCTGGACAGCAAAGTCTGTGAGTCTCTTGTCTCTAATTAATCAGAAAAATAAGCTGGAAGTGGAGCTGTGGCTAAAGTGGTAGAGTGCTAGCCTTGAGCAAAAGAAGCTCAGGGACAGTGTCCAGGCTGTGAGTTCAAGCTCCAGGACTGATGCGTGCCCATGTGTATACACATGTGTGCAAGCATGTGCGTGTGCACACACACACACAAATACATTGAAAAAAGTGCCTGGCATGTAGTAAGAACTAAGTAAATGTCAAACATTGGCAGTGGTGATGCTGTATTGGTGGATGGAGAGGGACCAAAGGTTGGGGAGAGAAAAATGAAGAACTGCCCTAGAACAATTAAGACAACCAAACTCCAGCCACCTTCCCCTTCCCGCCCTAAACTTCCAGTCCAGACATGTCCCTGAAAAAGACCTCATCTGCTAGAATAATAAATATTTTCACAGCATCATACACTGTGTTGGGTATTATACACAATCTAGAGATGATTTAAAGTTTACAGGAAAATGTGCAACTACTAGGCCTTTTTAGACATGGAGTTGATTTTTGCGGGATGTCTGAGGGTCCGGTGTGGGCACTGCTGCCTTGGGATGGCATGCCCTCGTAGCCACAGCCTGGTCCAGGGGAAATGCCGGTGTGCCCACAAGAAAGACCTGAGGGCCAAATGAGTGCACGGAGGACTGGGGGAGGACTGGGCAGTCAGGTGCATCCGGCCAGTCTGTACAGGCCCTTGGCCAGCACAGGAAGAACCCACTGTACTTCATCTGGGGACAAAGAGGTCATGGGTGGCTTCTAAGTAAAGGAGAAATGATACTAAAGTTGTGCTTTGGAAAGGTTAAATCTGGCCAAAGCCCTTGTAAACCAAGTTGAGGAAGGAGTGCTCAAAGAAGAATATGAAAGAGAGAAAAAAATAGAATAAGACATTTGAAAGGTAAAAGTACACCTAAAAGCACCAAGACATGTGAAAGGGTATCAATGTATGTGAATTAATGCACCTTCTATCTGGCAAATATCATGTAACCCTTTTACTAATTACAATAAAAAAATTCTAAAAAAAAAAAAGTACACCTAAAAGTAACAAGTTTGCACAGGGCAAATGAGGGAAGGGAAAACACAACATTATATGGAGGTAAACAGGATAGTGCCTAGAGGCCTATAGAAAGCCTGGAGAAGGTGATGATTTTGATACCTTTGTTTAGAAAGAATAATCGTCCTTTCAGTTAAGATACAAAGGAAGAGAAATTTAAGAGACATCCAAGTCTCCCAAAACTAGTAGTAATCAGTAGAGGACGCAATCTCGTCATTCCACTTGAAAATAGTATTTCACATATTGTGGAAAGGGTAAGGAAATTCATATTTTGTTCAAATGTAAAAATTGTATATGTAAACTATACTTCAGTGAAACAATCAGTTTATTCTAAAGATCTAAGGGGAAAAAGTAACCCAATCATAAAATTATCACCCCTGCATCTGGAGAGAAGGGCCCTGGAGAGCTAGTGTACTCTGAAGTAAGTTGAATGTGAATTCTAATTAGATTCACAGCAACATCTGCCTTAAAATCCATAGCACCGGTTACTAGACAGAGTAGAAGCCAGGATTGGGGGTGGGTGCTCTCCTCTACTCTCTCTCTGGACATTACAAATGGGAAAATTCGGAAATGTGCACAAGGCACTGGGAGACAGAGCTAAAGAAATGGTTTAAGGGGCATTCACTGGCATGCCAGTGAAGGAAATACAGTAACTCCACTTCTCTCCTTCTCACAGGAGCCCGTACCACCACGGCTGAAGATCAAAAGAAACATGGGCTTTCATCATCATTCCAGCCCTCCAAGATTCTGTTCATTTTACAAAGGGAAGAAAAACTATTGGCATTCTAATTTTATATTTATGTGCTGTAAGGATCAAAACAAAAACCTCCGAGAAGCTCAGAGGTTTAAAGTTCACCGCTTTCCCCAGATTTTCACTGCATGCTTTGATGAGCCTCCAAAAAATATCTCTGATCTGAAACCACCGCCGCCGCCGGTGGAAATTTTTCCTGGCCTGTTCCATCTGGTTAGCCACCTGTTTCTCTCTATGCGAACGGAGGAAGAGGGTAAGAACAAGGAAGGTGCTGGTGGAGAGCCCCAGAGGTCCAGAGAAGATGGCTTTTAAAATATCCTTTCTTTATTCACCGTCATGCACCAAAGCCAATCTCATTATCTAGAAGTACCAAGTCTCCAGTGGTATTCATTTAACAATGAAATGAAGCTTGGCACGGTGCCATGTGCCTGAAATCTTAGCTACATGAGAGGCTGAGGCAGGAGGATCACTGAACTCAGGAGTTCAGACAAAGAAAGACCCTCTCAAAACAACACAAAAGGAAAATCAGAGTACATACTGACATCAGAGCTGGAGATTACACTACTGGCCATGTAGTCTAAAGTCTTATTTTAAAATTTAGACCACTAAGGTCCACGAAATGTTGGTTACAAGCTAAAGAAACATTTTTTTTCAAAGAAGAAGCTTTTATTAAGATAAATGGTCAAAACAGGATACATGAAAGTAATGCAGATTTGAGACTTTTAGAACTGAGAAATACAGGCATTGAAATAATAAAGAAAGAAGAGACCATTTGCTCTGGACTGTCACTCTGGACATGTGGCCATGGCCATGAGGGCAAACAACCATATCGTGCTGCTCCCGGGCTAAACAGAGCCATACCTTGTAGCCGAGGGAAACTGGCTCCAGTGGACAGGCTGGCTAAAATCAGAAGGGTTGAGAGAGAGAAACAGGAAGAGAGGGGAGGGGAGAAAGAAAATGAAAGGTAAAGAAGGGAGGGAGGGAAGCAAGGAGGGAGGGAGGGAAGGAAAGAGAAATAGAGCTCAAATGATAGAGCATCAGTCTTGTGTGGAAAAGCTAATGAACAGCATCCAGGCCCTGAGTTCAAGCCCCAATACTGGCACCAAAACAAAATAGCAAGAGGGAGGACTAAAACTCATCTGGAATAGTAAGTGAAAACCTGCTGGGCCAACACTTACTTCCGACTTCCGTTTTTTTATCTCTAGATTGCCTCTGGACTCCCCTGTTTGCAGATCAACTCGCCTCCCTTCACGAACTGGTACAGTGCCTTTCCTTGTACAGCCTTCTGGCTTGGCTCCTTGGCTCCAGTCTCTGAAAACATGCCAACAGTCTACTGGGATAGAAATTCTATGGAGACCCCAGTCTGGATGTGTCCAAGCTTGGAGAGAGAGCCTATTCACAGCCAGGCATTCTCTCACAGTGGCCCCACTCATGCTCTGTGTGCATGCTTTCCTACTGGCACACAGCTGAAAAACATTCTTGCAGGGAAGCTGGCATTACAAGGCAGGAGCCAAGAAGTCCTAGGTGCCAGATTCTGCCGCTATTCAGTTCTTTGGAGTTTAGTTTGTCCATCAGTGAAACAGGAGTCATGATAGCTATTGTTACCGTTGTGTTGTGAGGTTGTAGTGACGACTAAGGAAGGTAATATTTGTAACAGAACTGTGCACAGAGGACAGTACAAAACAGATGAGATGAACAGACCAGCTCCTGACAGGTGGACTCAGGGCATCTGAGTTGGAGGTGGCATGAGCTCAGTTCTTTTGTGCTAACTTTCCTGTCACCCAGTGCCATCAAACTCTACTCCTGAGCAGGACTTCCGAGCCTGCTGTACTATACTCCCTTCTCTAAAAGGCCTCTTCTATGCACCAATATCTCATCAGCCCTTACAACAACTCTCTGGTGCAGGCATTTTTAGTTTGTTTTACAGCTATAGAAACTGAGGCACAGGGACTTAAAATACCCAAGCCTTTAGACTTAGGAAAGTAGATTCTATGCAGGTCTGTCTGTAGCTGATGCCCTTTTTCTTTCCTTCAATACTATATTTCTTCACAAGAAAAAAAAGAAGGCCAGAACTTTGGCCTAGTGGTAGAGTGCTTGCCTTGCATGCATGAAGACCGGGGTTTGATTCCTCAGTACCACATACATAGAAAAAAGCCGGAAGTGGTGCTGTGGCTCACATGGTAGAGCTCTAGCCTTGAGAAATCCAAGGACAGTGCTCAGGCCCTGAGTTCAAGCCAGGACTGGCAAAAAAAAAAGGTATGCTTATTTTTCTCAGGTAGCTCATTCTCGGTTTCATCCACTATGACAGCTGGCCTGGATAGGTATGTCTCACCTTGAGAGAATATCCTTCCTCAGTGGGCTAAATGCATCTGATGAAAATCCCATATGCTGAACTCCTAACCCCTAACTCCTAATCCCCTGAACTCCTAACAAAGGAGTGTTCTTAGGCTTAGCTGAGGCTCTGAGGACTGGACCCTTATGATGGAATTTGTGTCCTTACAAAAAGAAGCTTTTCAAATCTGAGCTGATGAATGAGCTTGCTCTCAGCCTGATGGGTCTCTCTGGCTCTTGGTTTTCTGGCTTGTTCACTGCTCCTTCTATCCTTGGTGTTTGGTTTCCTGATAGTTCTCCTCTGGAGATATCCACTTATTTAATTTGTGGATTAATTTGTGAGTTTCCCCCACTGAAGGATTTAATATCTGCCTCATAAAATCTCACTGTGTCCTTTTTTGAGTATTCCCAACTTTAAAAGACAGATACTTCCAGGCACTGGAATTCTAGCAATTTAGGAGGCTGAGATCTGAGGATTGCAATTTGAAGCCAGTCCAGGTGGGAAAGTATGTGGAACTCTTACCCTTAATGAAAAAGCCAAAAATGTGGTTGTAGCTCAAGTGGTAGAATTCTAGCCTTCAGCAAAACAACCTCAGGCCCTGAGTTTATGCCCCAGGAAGGGAAGAAGAAAAACAATAAAAATAAAAACAAGGATTCTAGTATTTCAAATTGCCATAGTAATTTCTGCTTTGAGAAACTTAGAGATCCAGTCCAAGTTAGGCCCATGACACTGTGTCAGAGTAGATACCAAGCATTGCGCAAGCCCTTGGACTTGATCCCTAGCACCAGAAATGAACGAACTAACACAGAAACATACATCACTTTCCAAGTCAAGGACATTACTTTTATTTATTTTAATACTTCTCAACTTTGTCTTCAAAAGGAAATACAATAATGAAGGAAGAGGCAAGTGGCCTAATTTAATGTTAAATGCATAGTAATTTCCTTGCTAGTTATCTGTGAGAAATATGCGCAGACTATACACAAGAAACGCTGTTTATGTCTAATACTAACAGTGGCTGACTCCTGTGCCATTAACAGTGTCTCCACTTGACAGGAGAGAACTCACTCCAGTCAAGTTTCCCTGCTATTCGCAGTACATGCTAACTGCAGCTAATGTAAATACAAAAATGTGATTGCTCGTGAGATTTCCACAGAATGTCCCCGGGCCAGCAAACAGAGCTGAGTGTCCACAATGCAGCACTGACTTCCCTGAGGAAGTTCAAGTTCTTTGGTTTTACATGTAGAATTTACCAACAGAAAAAAATGTAGCTGAACAAAGACCCAATTTGGAAACCTTGATATGCCCACGAGGGATAAAGGCATACTAGACTATAAAAACAGGAAATGATGCCTTAACGCTTAAGTTAATTAAGATAGATGATGATCCATCTTTCTAATTTAATTCAACTGCGAACACATCTAGCATCTCATGAATCTTCCAAAATTGAAACCATAGGAACATTTTAAAGAATGCATACATCATTACAAATACAGATTTACATGCCCAGCATTGAACAGCCACTTCATTTACTTGTGCATGGCTCATAAAGTTGACCTTACCCTCAAACTGCCAGCCACTAAAATTGCTGTGAAGAATGCTTAAGGGGTTTAAATGGCTCCAGGAAAGGAGCTAATCCTCGTATTCGGACTGAGACATTTGCAGCACAAAACTGCCTGCTAGCTGGGTACCAATGGCTCACGCCTGTAATTTTAGCCACTCGGGAGGCTGGGATCTGAGGATCATGGTTTAAAGCCAGTCTGGGGAGGATAGTCCATGAGACTCTTATCTCAATTAATCACAGAGAAAGCCAGAAGTGGTGCTGTGGCTCAACTGGTAGAGTGCTGACCTTGAGCAAAAGGAGCTCGAGGATGGTGCACAGGCCCAGAGTTCAAGCCCCAGGACCTGCAGTGAGGACGTGGCACCTCCCAGCAGCATGAGCAGACTTACCCGCTCTTGTAAAAGAGGAAATGCCCAGCCGACACCCCCATCACCCAGTCTCACTGCTTTGAGGACAAGAGAGAGTTACAAGTTAGCAGTAATAAAAAGTTCCAGGGCTGGGAGCGTGCCTCGTGGTAGAGTGCTCGCCTAGCATGCATGAAAACCCGGGTTCGATTCCTCGGTACCACATACATAGAAAAAAGCCAGAAGTGGTGCTGAGGCTCACATGGTAGAGCTCTAGCCTTGAGAAAGCCCAAGGACAGTGCTCAGGCCCTGAGCTCAAGGCCCTGGACTGGCAAAAAAAAAAAAAAAAAGTTCCAGTATTTGTTGAGATTACACGTAGTCCGGGATTCACTCATCTCTTAGATGCTGGAGATATTTTTCCAACCCATAAGAATGCTGTACAGTGGTCAATACCATCTCTCCACCCGAGGAGCCAGAACACGGAAGCTCAGAAAGGCCAGGCAATAATGTACTCAGAGGTGAACGTGGAAGTGGGGAGCAAGCCAGGAGCCGGAGCAGAATCCACACAGTAGCTAAGTCCGTGATCTGAGCATTCATGACCCACTTTGTACCTTTCCTGTAGGGTCCTCTCTCTCTTTCTGTCTTTCTTGCTTGCTTTCTTTTTTGTCAGTCATGGGACTTGAACCCTGGACCTGTGCGTTGTCCCTGAGCTCTTCAGCTCAACGCTTCTGCCCTACACCTTGAGCCCCAGCACCACTTCCAGTTTCCTGGTGATTAATTGGAGATAAGAGTAGCTGGGATCACAGACATGAGCCGCCGTACCCGGCTACCCGCATGGTTATTACCCGCTTTAGGTGGGACTACCCGTGCCGTTTGGTGACCTCAGGTCTGGGCTTAACAAGACTGGCTGCTGCCGGCTAGGCTATCAACCTAAGACTTGAGAAGTCATTGCTGACAGTCTGAAAAAAGGGGCCAACTCTAGGCAGCATACCAGTGTCTACTTTGAATTAGTGTTGTATTTTAATAACTAAAGACACGAGTCAGGCCCAGGAGTTTGGCCTAGTGGAAGAGTGCTTGCCTAGCATGCACAAAGACCCGGGTTCAATTCCTCAGGACCACATACATAGAAAAAGCTGGAACTGGCTCAAGTGGCAGAGCTCTATCCTTGAGAAAGCCCAAAGACAGTGCTCACACCTTGAGTTCAAGCCCCAGGACTGGGGGCAGGGGGAAGGAAATGAGTCATTTAAAAACTTGTGCAACAAAAATGGCAACACCCTTTGTGTCCATTTGCTCAGAGGCTCAGTAATCTATTCTGAGTAAGTTTACCCTGCCTGAAAAATGAGCCAGACCTCCCAGAAAACAAATAGAAGTCTTGGGAGGGGCTTAGGATCAAATAGCCTGTCACCTTCCAGGGTGCATAAGCTAGATCACAAGCAAGTGAGTGTGTCTGGGTGTGTGGGTGTGTGGTCCAGGCTGCCGCTCAGGGGAGAAGCAAAAACCCTGAATGTGCATCTGCGTGCTTACTCCTGACAGCACGTGGCGCCCGAATTCAAAAGCATATCTGACTCTCAAGACCTTGAAAATAACTTGTCTTACTGAAAGCCCAAGAGAAAGCAAAGACGTTTTATTCTACTTACTAAAATATGCATGTATGTATGTGTGTGAATATATATATATATATATATTTCTTTAAAATCCTTCCTGGACAGCACATTTTGGAGTTTCATCCATCTGCTTCTGCTCTCCAAATCTCTCTGTACTACTGGTAGCAAAACCCTAAAAGATCCTTTCTCCACCTTTTGAACATTCAAAATAACACAGATAAGTTATTTTGTATAAAAGTCAGTTCTGAGCCAGGAGCAGTGGCTCACACCTGTAATCCTAGCTACTCAGGAGGCTGAGATCTGAGGATCGCAGTTCAAAGTCAGCTGGGCACTAAAGACTGTTAGACTCTTCAATTAACCACTAGAAAACCAGAAGTACCGCTGTGGTTCAAGGGGTAGCCTTGAGCTGAAGAGCTCGGGGACAGCACCCATGCCCAAAGTTCAAGCCCCTTTGCAGGGTGTGGTGTGGGAGCACAGTACAGGACTAGAGATAGATCTACAGCCTGTGCCATTTCTCTGGACCACCTGCCCAGCCCTCCTCTGCATTTTTCAACACCCCTTTCCTCACTGCAGCCAGTTGCATACAAAGGGCAAATACAGGCTTCCCACAGAGTAGGGCAAATTTGGAGTGCGTATAACCCAGGTGGTGTGAAACTAGGATATGCCCAGAGATGGTCCCCGCCCCAGAAAGGAAATGGCCAATGCTAGAAACTTAAGAATGCAAAATGTAAAGACGCATCCACTTCATTCTCCTTTTCCTTGAGGTAGTGTTAGCGTTTGAACTCAGGACCTGTGCATTGGCTAGGTAAGTGCTGTGCCATTTTAGTCACACCTCCAATCTCCAGTCCTAATTCTCTTTGTCATGTGCCTTAAGAAACTGAAAATTGAAAGGCTGAAAAATGATGTTTTCTTCCAGTTAGAACACAGTCGTGTAAGACTTTCATTCCAGGGTTGAATAACTTGATAGAAAGCAAGGGCAGGAAGCCTTCTCTGTGCTGGTTTAGAGCAAAACAACTCCAGGTCTTCAGTTGGCCGTTTAGACACAGTTTCTTAACCAGGAGGTTAATGGTGGCCAAAGTAGCTGCTCTCCCTGGCAACTTAGCTCTGAGTGTAGCTTTGTTCCTAATTACTCAGTCTGGAGTCTACTTTTTCAGTGCTGAGCGTTCTGTAAGCCAATGCATACCTTGCCATTACCATTGTCCACTTAAACTAACCAGGGAAGAGTAGGTTTCCCTAAGTGGTTAACGTGAAATACTGCAGCAGGGCAAGGACACAAACCGAGGGGTCATCAAGGGCGAAGGAGTGTTCCCATGGGTAGAGGGCTGCCTGGCAAGGGCAAGGCCCATGTTCAATCCCTAGTACCGCAAAAAAAGGAAGAAAACCATGACTTAACTAGGGATTTCACCAGGCTATTTCAACAGGAGGCGTTTCAGACGATAGCAGGGGAAGAGCAAACTGAAGAAAGAACAATGTGCTGACCGCATGACTTGGGAGGCTCTGGAAGATCATTTTATGGCTCATTCCTGTGCAGAGCTGTCACTCCTCTGTACATCCCTTGACAATAAAATTAAATTTTAAAGAATAGAAGCACTCCATCTCTAGCTATACATACCATGTGTTAGTTCTGTAAAATAGTTCTCTGAACTTGCATTTTTAAGAAAAAGATCTTTACCTTACTTTCTGCATAGGACATGAGCACAGGATTCAGATTTGGCCAGACCTAAGCCTTATCCTTAGCTACTTAGCTCGATGACCTTGGGGTACAGTGGGTACCATGTTGTCAGCCTTACAGTGATTCAGATGAGTCATTAGAGTTGAGATACTTGACTCAGGGACTGACAGTGGAAAGCTCTGGGTAAGTTTTCTAAGTGGGCGACAGTGTCATTATTACTTTGTTGCTAGGGTTGCTGACCAAATGAGATAATGCACAGGAAAGCAGGATTCAAGGTCTACTGTTGGGATGAAAATGCGCTATGTGGAAGGTTACACGTCAAACCAAGAACTTGCGGGCTTCCTTAGCGATCAGACCACATTTTTAAGTTGGTGGTGAGGGAAGAAGAGAAACTGAAGATGAGCTACAGTTTTTTAATCATTTTTCTCTTATTATACATAATACTAATACCACATGTGCTCCATAAAAGGCAAATGATTAAAATCTTACTTTTGGAGAGGAAAAAAATACATGTCTGGTAGAGCTAGGTAGAAAGAATCACAAAAGCAGAAGATATATTGCTTGAAATTAGATAAGATGCAATCAAAATCCTTATTCTGACTACTTTCAATTTCAAGGTCCCCTTCCCTCCCCTTACCACATGTCTCTCTCTGAGCCTTTGCAGAAAATATGAACAAACAACTCTGTATAGCAAGAATCATAAACAGTGTACTTAAAAACCAGGTGCCTGCTTAGAAGGAACAGGAAGAATAGAAATCCCTGGAGGGGAGCAGGTGCCTTCCTGGCCTCCAGGACAGCCCAGCTCTGTCCTGGTCCCCACAGCCACAAAGAGGTTGGATTCAACTGCATTCTCTCCAGCACCTTCCCCCTTTGAAATCCTCCTCTCACCAACACATCAATAAAGACAGCAGTGGCTATCAGGGGCCCAGTGAGGGCATCCCCTAAACCTGACCACACACTCACCCTTCATCTGTTTTTTTTTTTGCCAGTCCTGGGCTTGAGCTCAGGGCCTGAGCACTGTCCTTGGACTTTCTCAAGACTAGAGCTCTACCACTTGAGTCTCAGCACCACTTCTAGCTTTTTTTTTTTTCTATGTATGTGGTACCAAGGAATCGAACCTGGGCCTTTGTGCATGCTAGACAAGCACTTTAACCACTAGGCCAAACTCCCGGCCCCTTCATCTACTTTTATCTTCATTTCTACTACAGACTCAACACATCCAAGGTAATCGGGTTTTTTCACAGTGGATTATGCGTTCAGTTCACAGTGTTCCAACCAGTAGTCATCCATCTTCCCCGCTGGCTCCTTCTGGGAGGCAAAAATTTGAAAGAGTAGAATTCAAGGTCAGAAAGGCCTCTTGCAGCTGGTGACAGCCCTGGAGGCCTAGGCTTTACCCACGTGGCTGGTGTCAAGGCTGATAGCAGGTGGGCAGAATGGGGCAACGTGACTAGCTCGACCACTCGCTGAACAGGTGACAGTGATGGCTGAGTTGGTTTGTTGAAAGTCAGGGCTGTAGCCCGGTGACAGTGGCTCACGCCTGTCATCCTAGCTACTCAGGAGGCTGAGATCTGAGGATCGAGGTTCAAAGCCAGCCTGGACACTAAAGTTCATGAGACTCTTATCTCCAAGTAATCACTAGAAAACTGGTTCTTATCTCCAATTCTCCAGCAAACTGGAGGAAGCTCTGTGGCTCAAGGGATAGAGCAGTAGCCTTGAGCTGAAGAGCTCGAGGACAACACCCAGACCCAGAGTTCAAGTTCCACAACTTACCAAAAAAAAAAAAAAGTAAGGGCTGTGGTTCTGGCCCACGAGAAATTTAGCAAACCCCTCCTGATGACTAACCTTTGAGATCTCACATGCTAGAATCTCCCAAGACAAGCCTGCTATGACAACGCCTGCCAAGCCCAGGGGTCCTGGTGAGGGAGCATGTAAGCTTACACTAAAGGAAATGATACGGTGCTGTGGCCAGTAGAGAGACAGTGAGCAGACAGCACACGTCACAGCATCTACCATCTTTCTACAGCACCCACCAAATCCTTGAAAGTCACCAATTTATCCTTATACTGTGATTGACATTTTTGGACTGCTCAAAACGGTTACAAAAGATGTATGATTTTCAATTCAACCCAATGAGTGTGCATATATTTTTATCATCTATTCTACATCTGGAAATGCGGGTATAAGACAAGAATTAAGATACTGGGTCTATCTTAAACACAGTGAAGACTGAGAACAGCAAATAAGCATGTTTTTGTGCTTCCTCTCTCGACCCTACTCTCTCCAAAGATCACAGGCCACACTTTTCTACTCTCCCTCTTGCTTTGGGGGGGAAAATGGAGACATTTAGCTGAGGCCTCTCCCTCCATGAAATTGGAACCTCACATGGACTTTGTCTCTTCATCCACTCTCTCCCCCACTATCAATCTCTTTCAACCTGTTCTAGAAACCTGTCCAATTAAACTGAGGCCTGTGGTGCTTTTTCCACATTGATGACCTCTTGGGATACAGTTCTCCATCTTTCATTCACATGATCATGAATTCAACTGTTGGGGGTGTGGACAAGGCGTCTCCTGGGTGGTAGACATTAAAACAAGACTTTTTTGGTCTTTGATTCTTAAGGAGCTCACTTTGTGGCTGAGTTAGTACCTTCGATCTGAGTGCACTGACGGCCGTCTTCCTATCAGAGGCCCGCTGCCTGCCCTTCTCTGTTCCTCTGGCTCTAACGGCTCCTCTGAAGTAAACACCACCGGCGGCAACGGTGGCTTCCCAACAAGCGCAGGCCCTTGAGGTACTCAGCCAGCCCTCTCACTGGATTTAAAGCCTGCTCAGCTCTCCTCGGGGAGACAGAGAGATGCTGGCACCCATTCCCATGCAACAAGGTGCTCGCTGTGTGGCCAGGGTGAGTCTCATTTCCTGTCTGAGTTCACCCTGAGATTATCTCAGCTCACCCTCTCGAGATTATCAAGGTGAATTGGTATAAAAATGTCTATATAGCACTGCTACTGTGAGGGTTAAGTGAGATAGCATAGAAATGTTCCTGTCACGTAATAGGTGCTAAACAAATATTAGTCATTACATGCCTTGCTGCTATGAGGGGGACCCAAGGGGAGGAAAAGAAAGCATGAGTCTTGTCCAGGTGATATCAGCGGATTCTCTCTTTCAAGTCTCACCTGAAGACAATGTAACTCCTGTACTTCTCTACTTGCATGGACCCATTTTTGCTTAAGCTGTTTGGATTGGATTTTCCGATACAAGCAAAGGAATTTTAACTGGGAAAGAAACATATGAACATTCCCTCTTGTCCATGCTCCGAATGTCTACTGAGAATCTGTGTGTGCTGAGGAGTACACTAAGAGCTGGAGTTGTTACGGGGGGCCAGGCCTTGTTCCTGCCCACGGCAACACAGCGCTGCTAGAACTACATGAAGGCGCTTTGTGCTTCCACAGCACAGAGCAGATACTTGAACTAGCCTGAGGGACTCGTGAGGCTTTCTACCTGCAGACCTGAGGTCAACGGTAGCCAGGTAGTGTTGAAGGGAGAAGTCTGTGTCGTTAGATGAGTGAAGGCTCCAGCATTGGACACCTGTCAAGAGTATGAATTCTAAGAAGGCCGATCAAGAGTCTAGAGAGTTAAGAGTAGCCAACCACGAGGAGCCTGGGAAGGGTCAGGAACTTCACTGGCAATCCGGAAGGCTTTCAGCAGGAGTCACCTGCTGCTACCTAGACAGATGTGCTGCCCCTGCCCACTGCTGGGAATGTCATCAGCTTGTGAGTGGGCGCTGTTTAAGTGGACGCCTCCAGATTCTCAGGTGCCATCCCCGGCTTGAGTTCCCAGACCCACTCACAGCCTGGCCTTCTTTCCAGTCACTGCCTTTAAAGGGCTGAGTCATCTTTCTTTCTTCCCTTCCCTGTTCCACACTTGGCTGTTGCCAAATCACAGCAATTCTATTTCCAGAACCTCTCTCTCCTGTTCAAGTGAAGAGCCAGATTTTTAATTTCCCAGAAGGTCTCCCCATGCATGATGCAGGCCTGGCTAAGGGCACCCCTCACCTTCTCTGATGTAGGCCTCTCCCCTTCACGACTGGGGCAGGAAGAACCTATGGCTTTTACTCCAGTGAACTGTGGCCAAGGGGATGGAATGTCACCCGTTAATTATCTTCTAGATAATTAGATTTTGGTGTCCACACAGCAGGGGAGGCAGAGGGCATCCTGAACCAACCGTACTTCAGGAGCCACCAGTGCTTTTCATCCAGTTTACTTCACCTGCGATGGCTATGAGTACGTAATACCATCATAATCAGTCATTTTTTTTCCAAAAACAGTTATTTCCTAAAAGCTTTCCTTATCTCCAAGAAGGATATAAATCAAGGACTTTCTTCTTCCTATCCTGAACTTTATTATGTGAGGAGATGATTCCTGGAAATGTAGTCATCATCTGGCCCTTGAACAGAAGCCAAAACCAAGCAGAGAAGCCTACCTGGGACCTAAGCATTATGGATCTTGAACCCAGAGCCTGAGCACTGTCCTTGGACTTTCCCTAGGTTACTTCTCTACCACTTGAGCCACAGCACCACTTCTGGCTTTTTTTCCCCCTAGGTATGCAGTACCAAGGAATCAAACCCAGGGTTTAGTACATGCTTGGCAAGCACTCTCCCACTAGACCACACTCCCAGCTCCTAAAACTTTTTACAAACAAAATACCACAATATCCTTGATATTCAAACCACTTTCATCCCATACCTCCCAGACAAAAGCTCTCTAACTGAAGCCTTGTAAAAGGTTCAGAACAAGGGATGGCGTAAGACCAAGGCGGGGTCTGATCTCTCCAGGTCATTTGCTGGGACTGCTGTCCACTAGGCTGGCTATGGCTAGGGAGGAAATGAGTCCAGGCTGCCAGAAGCTCCTTTACACCATCGTCAGAGATACCAGAAGAACACGCAGAGCCGGAGGCCATGCCAGCAGGCAGAGGGAGAGACATAGTTGTGATGACTCCGAGGGCTCTCGCAGCTTTCATGTCCTGCAGCTTCTTGTGATTCTTTAAAATAGTCTCCATTCTTCCTAGTTATATGAGTCAAGAAACTTTCTTTTGCTTAACTGAGTTTCAGCTGAATTTCTATTATATATATATGCACTGAAAGATTCACGCGGAATGTACTTTTCCTGTGTCCCTATCACTCATATAATAACTCCCCTGACCTAATCTGTTGCCTACTAATTGGTCTTTCTCTCTCCCTCCCTAACCCATTCTTTCTTCATATCTGGTTTTCCCATTTTTCTCCTGAAAAACTCAGGGTTCCTCACGGAAGACAGTTTCAGACCAGAATGCCCGAGACTGATATTCAGTACTTAGACCCAGATTACCTTCAGTGGCCTCTATTACAGGAAAAGTAGATTCCTTAGGAATCTTCTATTATAGGGGCCAATGGAGACTCCTCACTTCTTACTATTACCCACAATAGGAACTCTAACATATACGGCCATTTTTAACTTTCATTTCCAATAATTGAAAAAAAAAATACTAAGACCTCCGGGCTTATTTTGAAGTACACAATAGTAATATGGATTCCTTTAATTCCAAGAATCAACTATTTAGTGACTTAGAGATAATATTTTAAGAAGAGTCTCCTATTTTGACTTTTTCATATATGTGCAGAAAATGTGTCATTTCCCGTATAAGCCAGTGTATTTATAGACTCACCTTTTCTCCTGGAAGAGCTGGCTTATAAGGAATCTGGTAAAAAAAAAAATTCTCTTGGGGCTGGGAATGTCTTAGTAGTAGAGCACTTGCTTAGCATCATGAAGCCCTGGGTTTAATTCCTTAGGATCATGTAAGCAGAAAAAGCCAAAAGTAGTACTGTGGCTCAAGTATTAGAGCACTAGCCCTGAGAAAAAGCAGCTCAGGGACAGTGCCCAGGCCATGAGTTCAAGCCCCAGGACTAGCAAAACAAAAAAATGTCGTTTTTTTTTAAAAAATTCATCACAATTTGAAATAGCGTTGATATACAAATTCCAGTTGAAAACGACATGTTGTACCTCCACTGTTGCAAAACTTACATGCCTCTTTCTTTAATCTCCTGTATCCTTTGCCCATATACTGACAGGAGCATGCTGTTATCTTTCTTTGAGACACTTGTAAATTCGGATGTGGTTAATGACAGAATACCGGAAGGTCTCACACACTGCAGTTTCCCCATCTGTAACACCTTGTGAAACCCCAGCGCAGCATTACAACCAGGGAGCGGGTACTGCCCACATTCAACACGACGGCCCTCACCCAGGGGAAGGTCTGGGGTCCCATTCCAGGGCCACCACCCAGGGTCTTGCTTGTTTCATACAAACCAATCACCACCTGCCAAAAAAGGAGGAGAAAAGACGGGGAGGTGGGGAGGGAGGGGAACAGCCAATCCCTGATGATGACACAGTGGATAGCTGGTTTCTGGTCCTGCTACTCACTCTCCTGAGTAGCATTTACTCTCTACTAGATACACTCTTTCCAACTGCGCTTGTCATTTCTGGTTTTCTTTCTATACTGCCAAAGAACAAGACCCCATCATGCTAGTGCATTAATCATTTGCGCCCAGTTGCCTTCTCTGGCGGAACATTCTTTGGGGGGAGAAGGCTGAGTGGCCCAAGGAGAAGGGGCCTGGCCGCCTTAATAGATAGTAAGGAGGGATAGTCGTATGATCGATCAGCTCTGTTTTCCACCCCAGGGACATCTGGAGTCCTGCACCCTTTTCTCAATTCCCAGCAAGCCCAGAGTCTGAAACATGGGCTGTTGCTTAGATGCAGAGTGATTTGCAAGGTTACCAGGTTCTGGGCTGGGAAACCACCACTTAGTGCCCAGCTTCTGTCAACATCAAAAGCCCTGGTGAGTTGGGCAACCAACTGGGCCTTAGCCACTGGCAGAGCTCAGGTGTTTTCTAAGAGGCAAGCTGGGGACCGCAGGGCCTGAGGAGGAAGCCCTGGCTTAGTCTCCATGGCTCACTGTGCCAGCCTGCCTTTGAGCTTCGCAAACAGACTTGACGTAGTAGGTGGAGTTCACCAGCTCCTGGCTATGGCAAGGTCATTTCTGACTATTGTCTGGTAGGTTTGAAGACACCGCGACTATCGTCTCTGTGATCCCTTTGGTCTTTTCCTAACTGCTTCAAGTTCACAGGCAGAGTGGAAAACGGAAGGGGCTATGACTGTCCCTTTTACTAGCTGAAGCTGTTTTTCCAAAGTGACACTCAGAAACTTTTCTTTAGATTGCAGGAGCTGAAACAGAGTCAAGTGCTTCTCAGGAAGCTCCTCTCAGTTCAGCCACTGCAGGGTTGCATACGATACAGCCCTGGAGAAAACACCACAGGGTCAACGTTGGCTTACATTCCACTCCTGTGGCCTCGGAGGTCAGGAACTCACCAGCTGAGCCCATTCCATTCCCAGAATCCAGGGGATGAGATTTGGCCGCACTGCCAGGTATAAGAGGCTGAGTTCCGGCCCGGGAGTTTGGCCTAGCGGTTAAAGTGCTTGCCTAGCATGCACAAAGACCCGGGTTCGATTCCTCGGTATCCCACATACACAACCAAGCCGGAAGTGGCAGAGACGAGACTGCAACAAGCGACAGAGAGCGAAAGAAGCGAGCTGAGCTGAAGTGAACAGAGCCCAACCAAGTGGTGGCCGGAGCGAGCGGGGCCGGAGCGAGAAGGGGCCAGAAAGAGAAAGGGGCCAAAAAAAAAAAAAAAAAAAAAAAAAGAGGCTGAGTTCCTAAATCAAGAAGTGTCAGACAGAAACAGATATGCACTCCAGAAAGGACTTAATGCATCTTTACTAAATTAAAGTATGATTATGAAATTATTACACACAGGATTTTAGTGGGTTTTGTTTTTGTTTGTCGTGGGGCTTGAACTCTGGGCCTGGGTGCTGCCCCTCAGCTCTTCAGCTCAAGGCTACAGCCCAACCCCTCAAGTCACAGCCCCACTTCCAGTTTTCTGATGGTTAATTAGAGATAAGAGTCTCATGGAGGGGCCAGGAGTTTGGCCTAGTGGTTAAAGTGCTTGCCTAGCATGCACAAAGACCCGGGTTCGATTCCTCGGTACCACATACATAGCAAAAAGCCGGAAGTGGTGCTGAGGCTCAAGTGGTAGAGCTCTAGCCTTGAGAAAGTCCAAGGACAGTGCTCAGGCCCTGAGCTCAAGCCCAGGACTGGCAAAAAAAAAAAAAGAGTCTCATGGACTTCAGTGCCCAGGCTGTCTTTGAACCATCATCTTTAGATCTCAGCCTCCTGAGTAGCTAGGATTACAGGTACAAGCCAGTGCACTGGCGGATTCTTAAATGCTGCTATTCTGGCAGCATTCTGCAAGGTTTACAGAAACAAATAGGCTAGTTTGGCTTCCTAGAAGTATACAGCCTGTCAGAAACCATAGCTATTAGGCTAGACATAATTGTTTTAATGAAAAATCAAAAATATTTAATAAAATCGTAAAGCCATGGGATGTTGAATAATAGGAATAAGGCAAGCCAATGGTATATTATGCAAAAATAAAACAGAAAATTTAAATGGATGTATCTACAAGTTCACTGAAAGCCATGACTCAGGTGAAGTCAAAATACAGAACATGCCACTGCAGACCAAAGGACTACGTCTATATTGGCTTATATTCCCTGTGTATGATTAAGTCATCAGCAGTACAATGGTCTGCCCGTGGGTGTACCCTCTCCTCCTCCAGGTTGGGGGTGAGCAGGGACTGCATCCACAGATCTCCAACACCCCCACTGCTGACATTCCTGCAAGGGTCATGTTCTGTGTGCAGCCTTCCTCTCCCTCAGCCTGGGGGTTTCTGTCCCCTTCCTGTGTTTTAGAAGCCTCCTTCCCAATCCACCCTTGAGCTGCTGGCTGATCCTTTCAACACTGAAAACCCAGGTGAGTCCAAGAGTAGGCACTGCCTGCCAGGCGAGGTGGCTCACGCCTGTCATCCTAGCTACTCAGGAGGCTGAGATCTGAGGGTCAAGGTTCAAAGCCAGCTCTGGCACAAAAGGACCTGAGACTCTTATCTCCAATGAACCTCTAGAAAATGGGAAGTGGAACATGGCGCAAGGGTAGGGCGGTAGCCTTGAGATGAAGAGCTTAGGGACTGCGCCCAGGCCCAGAGTTCAAGCCCCATAACCCACTCTACCCCCCCAAAAAGAGTAGGCATTGCCTTGCATATTTCCTCACACCCTTGCTTCTATCACACTTGTTGCTCCATTAGAGGGAAGCACATCACCTTATTGTCACCTGCATCTTTTTTTTTTTTTTGGCCAGTCCTGAGCTTGAGCTCAGGGCCTGGGCACTGTCCTTGGGGATTTCTAAAGGCTAGAGCTCTACCACTTGAGCCACAGCACCACTTCTGGGTTTTTTCTAGGTAAGTGTTCTGAGGAGTCAAACCCGGGTCTTCATGCATGCCAGGCAATCACTCTAACTCTAGGCCACACTCCTGGCCCACACCTGCATGTTTACCCTCAGCCTTTAGCAAAGTACTCATAGCCCCAAGGAGTTTTCAGGAAATATTTTCTAGACAGACAAAAGCATGAATAATAGAATAGGCATCCTAATACAATGCTTCCTTTCGGATCTAAACAATGTATTGACCCGCTCATCAGAAATGTAGTGGGGTTAGCGGCCCTGTGTCTCAAGGGATAGGGCAGTAGCCTTGAGCAGAAGAGCTCAGGGACAGCATCCAGGCCCAGAGTTCAAGTTCCACAACAGCAACAACCGATTTGTCTAAAGGGGAAGAGAGAGCAGCCTGAAGCAGCTAGCCCCACCCTCCTCTTTACTAAACGAAATCCCAGTAGAACACACGTGAGTGGGTGTAAATGTCTTTGAGCTTTGATTTGACACAGGGGTCTAGAGACCTTCGCGGCACTGTTAAGCAGGATGTAGGAAGAAGGGAGCCAGACAGTTGCGTAATGGCCAACATTAGTGGCGGCACTCCGTGCCCCCTCTGAGGACCTCGACTCCTGGAGTCTGAGGACAGATGCTGTCTCCCTGCCCCCCACTCTTGCTGCACCCACAGCAGGTTACAAAGAGTAATGATTTGTTGTTACGAGCTCATAAACACAGGGAGCTACAAGGCATCCCACACATCACCACAATCGCTGTAATTAACTTCATTGTCTCTGCCCTGTAATCAGCTACAAATTAATTATAGCCCATCTGAATTATACTTTGGCATACAGCAATGAATGACAGCCATTTATTTATGTATTTCTAAGCATATTTTGAAAAATATGAAAAGGGGAATTAAATCCTGGAAACTATGAATACACAGCATTTTCTCACTTTTAAATGTTTACACACATATATATATCACATATATTATATATACATATACATATACATACATATCTTTTTTGTTGTTGTTGGTCGTGGGACTTGAACTCCGGTCCTGGGCACTGTCCCTGAGCTCTTCAGCTCAAGGCTACTGCCCTACCCCTTGAGCCACAGCACCAATTCTGGTTTTCTGGTGGTACACTGGAGATAAGAGTCTCACGGACTTTAGTGCCTGGGCTGGCTTTGAACCACAATCTTCAGATCTCAGCCTCCTGAAAAGCTAGGATGACAGGCGAGAGCCACTGCACTGGGCTTACATTCTCTTCTTTTAATAACTTCCTAGATCGTTCCACTTTCTCTAGAACTCTTAGACCCAGCTCTCCCAAGCCCTAAGCACAGACATGACTTAACTCACTTAACAGATACTTTTTTAGCACATGCTCCATGCTATGTCACATAGCTATGGCAGTGAGTGTCAGGGATTCAGATCAGCTCGGCAAGAGCTCACTACTCAGTGGAAGAATCAAAGAGGGCAAAAAGAAATACAAGATGATATGTAAGTATCTAAAAAAGGCATGGCCTAAGATGCTGACCCCATTTGAATGAAGGCCATCTGCCCTTGACTAAACTCACAACCTCGCCAACATCCAGGTCCCTGGAGAGGTCCTGGGGGAGTTAGCCAGCATCTCATCTCCCATTTAGAGGCTTTCCAGATGGCTACATGTGCAGGCCAGCTCCAGCTCCTTGGCTTACCTCTGTATAGTGAAAAGAGACTCAGTAAACATGAGCTGAATTAAACTGGTCAAATGTTGCATTGATTTTTAAAAAAATCATTAAAACCCTGAACCCAGGCCAGAGTCGAGTATGAATAATGCAATTGTTACTCAACTTGTCCAAGACAGCCATTTTCATCTTTCCATCTGACTTGAGCAAACAGAGACAAGATTGCCCTCCCTGAGATAGGCTAAAGAGAGAACAGAACACTCTGTCCTTTCAGAATATTCTGAGCTTGTGCCCACCCCTGCCCCGAGCAGTTCAGCAGAGGCTGATCTGTGCCTTGTTAGACAATAGCGCGTGGACTGAAGTACACTGTGGACTGATACAGACACACTCCCCGAGGGTGTGAAGAAGTCCTGAGAGTCCTGAGACTACCTGAGAGTCATCTTCCATCTGAGTAAGTTCAAGTAACCTGCCTTGGCTGGTCCTGAATCTGAGAGACGTTCCTCCTGTGTAGTCCAGATGGAACTTGAGTCTTGTAAAGCGAAAACGCCTCTACTAAGTTTGGGTAGGAGTCTGAAGTTCAAGTCTTCTGATTTTCTGAGCGCTTAGGGACTTTCCTACCTTCCTCAGGACATGACAAGCAATGTGAATGGAAGAAATAAAATTGTGAGGACCTTGAATAAGAGGGGGCACTCGGGAGTCTTTAACTCCTATTTCTTACACAGGGTGCAGGAAATGTTTCTCTCTTTTCTACTTCTCTCTGCTTTAGCTGCTATTTTAAAATAATCCCTTGCTAGCCGGGTGAGGTGGCTCATGCCTGTAATCCTAGCTATTCAGGAGGCTGAGATCTGAGGATCACAGGTTCAAAGACAGCCCAGGCACAAAAAGTCCCTGAGACTCTTATCTCACAGCCATATTTTCATTTGTCATTATTAAATTACGATGATCTAATTTTATAGTGTATTTGTTAGATTTAGGTTTCATTTAGGATGGTGAACATGAGCATACAATTAGGAATTTGCAACTTTGGAATTTACACCATTTTACTAATAACAGAAATTCTAGGTTGGTCCTCTTATCATCCATCCTTACAGTTTGCTACCTGAAACATCAACCAAGAACTAGCTACCTACCTCACAGAGTGGGAGACCAGATGTAAGGCCTCAGGTCTTTATGGGTGCCCAGGCTTATTGAGGACCAAGAAGAAATTTATGTCTTCTTTCTTTTGCCAACATACATGGACATCTTTTTTTGTGAGTCATGGGACTTGAACTCTGGGCCTGGCTGCTGTCCCTGAGCTCTCCAGCCCAAGGCTACGACCCTACCCTTGAGCCTTAGCCCCACGATCCATTTCCTAGTGATTAATGGGAGCTAAGAGTCTCCAGGTCTTTAGTACCCAGGCTGGCTTTGAACTGTGGTCCTCAGATCTCAGCCTCCTGAGTAGCTAGGATGTGAGCCACCACGCCCAGCTACATGTATAGACTTCTACAATTGTGAATTAACTGGGATTTGTTTTAAATTAAGGACTAAAAAGGAAAGGAAGACGCTGTGTTTTAGATGGTAGGCCCAAACTCTAGGAGCTCCACTTATTGAGTCTGGCCACTTGCCCCTCATTGCCAAGTGAGGGTCATGGTAGAAGATGGAGAATGGAGCTCTAGTCCCCAGCCCAGAAGGCAGGGGAGAGGAGGCTGGCCCAGGCTCCCGGCTTCCACCTTCTTTACGAGGTAGACATGAGCTCCAGGTTTAGACAAAGAACTGGGCAGGGGAGAGAGGCACACAGAATAAAACAGCTCAGCCACAGGGTTGTTTCGGTGGCCAGAGGTGGCCAGAGGTGACATCAGAAGCAGTGTGACAGTCCTCTAGGGCTGGGTTGTCGGGAGGCGCCTGCGCTGTAGTAGGAGTCTTTGATACCTACACAGTGGTCCAGTCCTTCGTGTCTGCTCTTTTCTGGAATCCACGATAGAACTGTTAAGGAACTTCAGGAGAGAAAAACTCAGACATAAGACGATGGCTGGTACACTTAGCTTTCACCTGATTCTAGGTGATTTGTGAGCCCAAGGAAGTAGTCTGAGCTATTTTTGCAAAAGCAGCTTTTAGACCCTGATACAGAGTGAACAATTCTTTATGGAAATTTGATAAATTTTAGGGAGCCCCAACCATATCATCCTGAAATGAGATAAGGTAGACATACAACACAAGAACTACAACCCAATGTTGGGATGAGCTAATTTCCAAGTTCCTACTCCTCTTTCTTTCCTTCACTAAGACAGTAAAGGAATTCATGAACTGGGAACAGTGGTTCATGCCTGTAATCCTAGCTACTCAGGATGCTGAGATTTTAGGATCGTGGTTCAAAGCCAGCCCCAGCACTAAAGTCCTAAAGTCCATGAGACTCTTATCTCCAGTTAACCACTAGAAAACTGGAAGTGGGACTGAGACTCAAGGAGTAGGGTGAGCTGAAGAGCTCAGGGACAGCACCCAGGCCCAGAGTTCAAGCCCCACCAACAACAAAAAATTAACCACCCTCATTCTTTCCCTAAGATACAAAAGTATGAGACACAAGATGTATATGTTTTCACAAGTAGGTCTTTTAGGGCATAACTGTTGATACACATATTGATATTTATATATACCAGCATGCCGCAGGCAAATGATTTGATCAAAGTCATATTTTCATGTCTGCATGTGCTCACCACCCCCCTCTTCCCAGATGACCTAAACATATGAAGTTTAGCAATTATGATTCCATCACTTGTGTTTGAGCTCCTTGGAAAAGCAATGCTATCTAAACATAGTAGAAGGTCTATAAAAACAATGTCGGTTTGGTATGTACACAACATAAAATAGACTAAGCTATTCTGTTTAAAGACAGGGACAAGAGAGATCCTTAATCTTGCATACCTATCTAGTTCTTAACCATTTATTACATAGCCTGTGTCTGTGTCTTTCAAGGGACATCAGGGCAGACTGCTGACTGAACTATTGCAAGAACCCTGGAATCTCGGGTCAAAGCCTTCTGATGGTGATAGTACACACAGGAAGCGGGCTGTGAGCTCCCGTGCACCGAGGAACTTGCTGGCTTGTGGAAGACTCAGCCAGCTTTATCATGATTCAGAAAGAGAAAGCTCGCTGTCAGACTGTTTCTTACAGGCACCAAAGAACTGCATCACCTCTGCCATCCAAACTGAAGTCCATTATTCACAGCAGAAAATGGAAGGAGCTTGCTTGCATGGGAATCAAATAGTTTGAGCTGGCAGGTCACGCGAGTAAACAGAGGAGGCCCCCCTGTCACACAGGCTCGCCTGCTCTGGCTAACAGGCCACAGGACAGAGCCACTGGCCACCGAGAAAGGATTGAAAGAATCAGTTTCCTTGTAACTTCCAGGCAGAGAGCTCTTAGGGGAACACACACACAAGAACAGCCAGCAGGGGTTTCACAGGCTTGGCAGCCGACACACCTGACGCAGGTAAATGGAGCCGTGGTGAGTCTCATCTTTATCCACCTGTAACTCAGTGTCCAGATTGGGTCAGAGCAGCAGAGGGAGGGTTCTGCCTCCCCAACCAGCCTTGCACAATGGGGATCTTCCCTAAAAAATGAAGTGTGTGTGTTGGGGCATAGGGGGGGTGTCACCGTCCACACAGGAGGAGGTCCCCGTCCTCCAGGGGTGTCACCGTCCACACAGGAGGTGCCAGTCCTCCAGGGGTGTCACCGTCCACACAGGAGGTGCCAGTCCTCCAGGGGTGTCACCGTCCACACAGGAGGTGCCAGTCCTCCAGGGGTGCCACCGTCCACACAGGAGGTGCCAGTCCTCCAGGGGTGCCACCGTCTACACAGGAGGTCCCCGTCCTCCAGGGGTGCCACCGTCCACACAGGAGGAGGTCCCCGTCCTCCAAGGGTGTCACCATCCACACAGGAGGTCCCCATCCTCCAGGGGTGTCACCGTCCACACAGGAGGTGCCAGTCCTCCAGGGGTGTCACCGTCCACACAGGAGGTGCCAGTCCTCCAGGGGTGTCACCGTCCACACAGGAGGTGCCAATCCTCCAGGGGTGTCACCGTCCACACAGGAGGTGCCAGTCCTCCAGGGGTGTCACCGTCCACACAGGAGGTCCCCATCCTCCAGGGGTGGTGGCGGCTGGCCAGGCCTGCAGGGCCCCAGGCCGGGAGCTCAGGCTGGAGTCCGGGAGGCGGTGGGGGGGCGGCCGTTCCCACCCCGGGCTGGGCGGGGCGGGGCGGAGCCCGGCGCCTGCCCAGGTCTGGCGGCCGCCGCGGGCCGGAGCCCGGCACTGGAGCCCCGCCGGCAGCAGGCTCGGCCGCAGGCTCGGCTCGGCCGCCCAGCCGGTGAGTCCCGCCGGGAGCGGCCGCGCGCCCGGGAGGCTGGGGCGCGGGGAGGCGGCCGGGAGGGTGGGAAGCCTGCAAGAGGGCGTCGGGGAAGGCGGCCAGGGCTGCATCTCGGGCGCCCTCCAGGGAAGTGGCTAGAGGAGAAGGACGAGGGGAGGGGTGGGGGAAGAGGTGCCCGAGGAGGGGGGTGCACGGGGGGAGGGGGCTGCCCGAGGAGGGGGGGGGTGCCAGAGGAGGAGGAGGGGCGCACGGGGAGGAGGAGGTGCCAGAGGAGGAGGGTGCACGGGAGGAGGGATGCCCGAGGAGGGGGGGTGCCCGAGGAGGAGGGGGGTGCACGGGGAGGAGGGATGCCCGAGGAGGAGGGGTGCCAGAGGAGGAAGAGGGGTGCACGGGGAGGAGGAGGTGCCAGAGGAGGAGGGGGTGCACGGGGAGGAGGAGGTGCCAGAGGAGGAGGGGGTGCACGGGGAGGAGGGGGGTGCACGGGGAGGAGGAGGTGCCAGAGGAGGAGGAGGGGCGCACGGGGAGGAGGAGGTGCCAGAGGAGGAAGAGGGGTGCACGGGGAGGAGGAGGTGCCAGAGGAGGAGGGGTGCACGGGGAGGAGGGGGGTGCACGGGGAGGAGGAGGTGCCAGAGGAGGAGGAGGGGCCCACGGGGAGGAGGAGGTGCCAGAGGAGGAGGGGGTGCACGGGGAGGAGGGGGGTGCACGGGGAGGAGGAGGTGCCAGAGGAGGAGGGGGGGTGCACGGGGAGGAGGGGGGTGCACGGGGAGAAGACCGGACAGGGCTTGGAGAAAGTGCGGCGCAGGGCCCCGGCTTGGTTGAGCAGGGCGGCGGGCGGCCAGGCCTGGGCCCCGGGCGGGCGCGGAGGCCTGGAGGGGCACCTGCTCCCCGGGGCCTAGGTGGGGGAGCGGGGCGGCCGCCTTGGGCAGGCGAGGCGGGTGATCCTGGTGGGGACCTGGAGGCACCAGCGGAGGAAGCTGGGGACCCCCTCCGCCCTGCCCACTGCACCCCGCATTTCTGAGCTGATTGGAAAATGGCTTCTCTCATCTGCCTGGCACGCAATGCGAACCTGGGCTCCCAAGAATGGTTTCCGAGGCTGGGTAGCAGGTGGCGGGTTAGCAGGCCTGCTGGGATGAGGGTGGACGTGTGGGTCACTGCACACACGCAGGGGCTGCTCGGGGATGAACCAGAGGACGTGAGCAACACGTGCACCTGCCCAGCCACACACCGCCCACCAGCTGCTGCCCCGACCCACCACCTCCAGCAGCCTTACCTCCAGGGGTGGGAAAAACAAGCAGCGAGAGGGCAGCATGCTTTTCTGTCACTGCAGCGAGGAGTCGACTCTGTCACTTATTACTGTTGACCGTTGTCAGTTGTCTGTGGTCGCAGGTGTGCTTGCTGGAAGAAGCAGCTGAGGAAGACCAGGGTCTGTGACCCTTCCCCAGGGAGAGTCCTGCCTCCCCGCCTTCTGGCTTCTCGCTCACTGAGATGGGCTCCCGACCAGGGCTACTTTGTCCCCTAGCATTTGTGGAGTCTTGCTAATTTTCTTTTTCTAATAAAAGGAGATTGGCCTAGTGGTTAAAGTGCTTGCCTAGCATGCATGAAGACCCGGGTTCGATTCCTCGGTACCACATACATAGAAAAAAGCCACAAGTGGTGCTGAGGCTCAAGAGGTAGAGCTCTAGCCTTGAGAAAGTCCAAGAACAGTGCTCAGGCCCTGAGCTCAAGGCCAGGACTGGCAAAAAAAAAAAAAAAATCTGGGCCTGGAGTTTGGCCTAGTGGTAGAGTGCTTGCCCTAGCATGCATAAAGACTCAGGTTCAGTTCCTTGGTACCACACATGTAGAAAAAAGCTGGAAGTGGTGCTGTGGTCCAAGTGGTAGAGTGCTAGCCTTGAGGGAAAAGCCCAAGGACAGTGCCCAGGCCCTGAGTTCATGCCCTAGGACTGGCAAAAGAAAGAAAGAAAGAAAGAAAGAAAGAAAGAAAGAAAGAAAGAAAGAAAGAAAGAAAGAAAGAAAGAAAGAAAGAAAAGAAAAATCTATTCAGTAATCATTCTAGCTAGTGGGAAAGCAGTGTGTTCACTTTACAAATGCCATTTCTGGACACACCTTGCTGTGTTAAGGGATATACAGAGCATATTCAAGGATCCCAGAACCTTGCATGAAAATCTGCATTATTGCAGCAGCAGATCCATTCACTCAGACATAAAGCTAGCTGATACTTCCAGTTCTATATTCAAATTTTAAAGTAAATACGCCAGTATTTATACATTCAAATGAATGTTTCTCCCCTTCAGAAGCCTTCTCTTGGCAAGCTGTAAACTAATTCTGGTGATGCCGTCATTGCTGAGAATGATTTTGGACAATTATCTTGCTTTGGCGTTGCCTTCAGAGCTAGCAATGCCTTTGCTGAATTGCCTCAGGGATGCAAACCTTCCTCAGTTGGCCAAATGACACTGAGTGGGCCCAGCTGGGGTTTCAAGGGTGGAGGATGAGGTGACAGCGTTGAATATGCCCATTAAAGCCAAGAAAACTAGCTGGCACCAGTGGCTCACGCCAGTCGTCTCCACTGCTCGGGAAGCTGAGTTCTGAGGATGGCAGTTTGAATACAGCCCAGGCAGAGAGATCGCATGAGAATGAACTACCAGAAGCTCAGAAGTGGCACCGTGCTTCAAAGCAGTAGAGCACTAGCCTTGAGTAAAAATGTAGTCAGGGACAGCGCGCAGACCCTGAGTTCAGGCCCTACTACCAACAACAACAACAACAACAAATGCCAAGAAAACTGTCTTAAAGGACAGGTAGTTGTGAAAAAGAGAATCTAGTAAGGTTTGATGTGTGTGTGTGTGTGTGTGTACATGAGCATTGCAGGACTGTGTGTGTGTCTTTGTTCAGACTCTGTCACTGTGACAATCAACTGACCAAGAAAAGTAATTTAATCAGGTTTCTATTATCAGAGGCTTCTACCCAAGGTCACGAGGTCGCGTTGCTCTGGACCAGGGTTAGGCAGCCCAGAGGACCCCATGGCCGCAGGGTGTGGGGTGTGGAGGCTGCTCACCCCCAGGTGACTGAAAGCCGAGGAGCCTGAAGACCAGGTTCCGTCCAAGGGCTTCCTCTGAGTAGGCCCTGCCCTCCTCAAGTGGCCTCCCTGCCCCAACAGCACCATCAGCTGGTGGCCAGCCTTCCTGCCACACAGGAGCCTGGCAGTCTACAGACTCGGGAAGTGTGCTGAGGTCAAACAGCAGTTCACTGGGGCTCCTTTCAGAATGCGGGCTAGAGAGAGGCTTTCCCCTGTTGATATGCTGTGCTGAGCAGTTCTGTTACTGTAGAATTCTACAAAAAGAATAAGAGATTTTGCGCGCGCTCTCTCTCTCTCTCTCTCTTTCTCTCTCTCTCTTTCACACACACACACACACACACACACACACACACACACACACACGGTGCTCAGAAAACCTCCTAGCCCACAGGTAGGTGATACCTGTTGTTTGAGTTCTGATGTGAGAGGATTTCGATGGAAGCAAGTGCAAGAGAACGATTTCTGAAAATCCGTCTCGCATTTAGGACTGACTCCACAGCAGCACACAAGGCGAGAACTGAGCATATACCCTTTCTTCTACTGTGCCTTCACATTCCCCGTGTCTCCCAGGTTATAGAGCTTAGAGCTCTTTAGCCTCTTCTTTTCATGCATTACAATGAGTACACTAATCAAGTCACACGCACGCTCACGGGAGCCACACGAGTGAACAAGTCCCAGGAACAAGCACACACTGGGAGGGATGAGGAAGGGGGAGATGGAACACACTCCAGGCTGGTGCACAGTATTTAGCAGACAAGGATGTAAGTAAGTGTTGTCTTGAAACCACGCAGCCTGTGGTTCTCAGTCTGGTTGGGCAATAGACTCACCTGGGACTGTCCCAGCTCCAGCACCACCCAAACCACTGATTCTAAATCTCAAGGAGAAAGTCCTAGATGGCTGATTTTTTAAAAAAATCTTCTCAGATGATTGTGATGTGCAGTGAGCTGAAGGCCAAGGACCACTGGGCCTTATGAAATGAATGTCTTATGGGAAAAACAAAAAGACAGAGAGACCGGGGCATGATGGTGCAGGCACTTGGGAGGCTGTCGGGAGGGTCCTGAGTTCCGTGTGGGCCAGGCAGTGACTTCCAAGTGAGGCGGGGTTACAGTCTTGCCTCAAAGAAACCGAAATATGCAAAGATAGAGAGAAAACAAAGAAATGAGAACAAGATTAAAAATACAAAAATAACCTAAGTATTATTTTGTCCCAGTGTATGGATGTATGCTGACTTGCAGTGAAACAACTTTGCAAAACATGTTTTAATTTAAGACTTAGAAGTGTTTCATTAATATTGTTAATCCTACCTTGTTCAAATATTTGTGTGTGCATCTGCTAGGCAGCTCCTAAAGTGCTTTTCTATCCCTTGTCAAGTACCATTTTGCTTCATCCTATGAAGAAGAGACAACAGATATTACCATATTTTTTTAATAAATGATGATTTCCAACTTAAAATTAAACAGCATAAGCAATGTGCCACAGGGCCGGGAGTATAGCCTACTGGTAGAGTGCTTGCCTAGCATGCACTAAGCCCTGGGTTCAATTCCCTAGTACCACATACACAGAAAAGACCAGAAGTAGTGCTGTGGCTCAAGTGGTAGAGCTCTAGCCTTAAGAAAGCCCAAGGATGGGCTGGGAGTTTGGCCTAGTGGAAGAGTGCTTGCCTAGCATGCACAAAGACCTGGGTTCGATTCCCCAGCACCACAGAAAGAGAAAAAAGCTGGAAGTGGTACTATGGCTCCAGTGGTAGAGCTCTAGCCTTGAGAAAACCCAAGGACAGTGCTCAGGCCCTGAGTTCAAGCCCCACAACTGGCAAAAAAAAAAAAAATAGAAAAAGAACTATGTCCCAGTAACAGCAAGAAAATGGCAAAAGCAGAGTTAAGCCCAGAGCTCACGATGGCTGCATCTTGCTGCTCTTCTGATTTAGTAGTGAGGGCCTGAGGGTGCAGTTTCAGTACTGTGACAGCTACTGATGAGTGCTTGTATTTCTTCACCAGCCTCTCAGGAAGCCTTGTGAGACATGTATTATTATATCAGTTCCATTCCACAGGTGAAGAAATTGAGGCAAAGAGCAGAGTTGGCTCTACTCAAGCAAAAATGTTAATTTGCGTTCTCTGTCACCTCAGCAGTAGTCTGTCTCTTAAGTTGAAGTAGGGAAAGCCTCGGTACTTTGCTCTTTCTTTGGGTATGTGGCTGGAGAAACTTTTCCCTCTCCTGCCTCAGACTTATCGTGTAGAAGCTTGTCCGGGTGATAACGAATTCTGTGATTAGTGAAATGCACTGCGTGGCTTGGGTCACCTTGGCAGAAAAGAAACTTGAACACTATCTCTTGGGCAGTGAGATCTAGATAGACTGCCCCATGGCTTGCAAACCAAAGGATACTTGTCCATTCATTGACTCATGCATCACATATTAGTGGCCAAGGACTATGCTGAACACCGAGGATGGGATGATGAGCAAAATCGCCATCCTGTCATTATGGAGATTATTTTATGGGTGGCATGAGAGGATGGAAAGAAAAATGCTTGTATCCTGGACTAAAACCACCAGGCCAAAACAAGGCTCAGGCTACCTGTAAACAGGAGGGCAATAGCTAATTACACATAGAGAAGCTTAGAATGGGTGAATTCAGTTTCATGTCATCTCAGATGACATTAACGACAGGATCCCCCTGAAGGTGGGGTATACTGCACAGAGTTGGACATCTGGCTGAGTTAGGCCTCAGACTGAAGGAAAGTATTTCTTCTTTGCATGACTTGGGAATGATCTCTAACATTTACTGAACAATGTTACTTACATTGTGCTTACAATGTTACTATGCTATCTTTCCTCTGTCTCTCTTTCCCTGTTTCACTCACATTATAGGAGTTTTCAAACAGACAGAAGTAGACAAAATGTATAATACACCCCTATATGCTCATCTAGTTTGAATGGCTGACTTCTGGCCAACTTCTATATTTACTGCCTTCATATTATTTTGAAGCACATCTTATCTGTGAAAATGTCAGAACATTATTCTAAGAGATAAGGGCTTTTAAATTTACAATTTTTGCCAAGTGGGGTGGCCCATGCCTGTAATCCTAGCTACTCAAGACGCTGATCTCTGAGGATTGAAGTTCAAAGCCAGCTCAGGCAAAAAAAAACAAAAAAACAAAAAAAACCCTGAGACTCTTATCTCCAATTAACCCCTAGGAAACAAGGAGTGAGGCTTGGCTCAAGGGTAGGCTGGTAGCCTTGAGCTGAAGAGCTTAGGGACAGCACCCGGGCTGAGTTCAAGCCCTATGACCCACAAAAATAAATAAATAAATAAATAAATAAATAAAAATTACAATTCTTTAAACTTCACCACAAAAATGTTAGTGGGGACCATTATAATGTCTATCTCACTGATGAAGACAAGGAGGCAGAAGAAGGCTAACTGGCCTGACTGGTGACCTAGGCAGAGCCTGTCCGGTGAGGCACAGTGCCCACTAGTTCCCTCAAGAGCCCTCGGCTGTAGCTAAACCACCCACTGAAGATGTGGACTTTGAGAATAGAAGAAACATCTTCCAGCTCCCTGAGTATTGAGTTCCATAAATTCAGTCACTAAGCAGGCCATACTTTAGGCTTATTCAGTACCCAGGGACATAATGCCTGTGAAAGGGCCAAGTTGTCATCTCTAGGGAAGAAAAGACCAGCTTGAAATATGAATAGTTGCTATTTAGGCAGAAAAACTGATAAAGCATTCAACCCATTCTTGTGATAGAGTCTGCAGTGTTGGAGAAGGCTACACTGGGTGGGGACACAGCAGACAATGTGACACTCACAGGGTTACAGCTGTCAAGGGAATGAAAAGGTTCAAGAAGAATTTTCCTTTAGTTTCTTTCTGGACAAAAGGAGCCAGTCTTCCCACAGAGCCTTTTCAGTGTTGTTAGCACAGCTACTTCTGTTTATTTGTCTCCAGAATCATCTGGCGCCTTCCTCCCTTGCCTTTCCTTAAGATCCTTAGCCTGCTATGTGCTTTTTTTTTTTACTGCCAGAGTTGTTCTCCTCACCTGGGAACCAGTTGTCTAACAACAAAAATGGTCTTGGGAGCCCAGCTGTGCCTCTCCAGAGGCCTGACAGAGGTGCCCTGCCTCCACCCTCACGCTGAAGCTCTTCCAAGAGATCAGCTCCACTGAAAAAGAAACCCTCTGCCTCGTATGAATCTTCTTGGTCCATCACAATCTTAAGAACAGAGCAGAAACCAAGGAAATACTATTTGTTACCTAACAGAGCTTTTCTAGTTCACATCCCAGAAATCATTTCTCCACGCATCACGTTGGCTCTTCTCCTTCATACTTTCCTGTGCCCTTGGGGATCACTGACATTTCCGTGACTTTTGCTCTTCCTTCTTCATTTCTGCCCCAGGTTCACTGACAGAAGCTATCGTGTTGTTAGAGAAACACCAGCTCCTTACCCCCTCACCGTGGTACAGAGGAGGAAGCGCCCAGAAATCTCTGCATGGCACATGACAATAAAGAGCTTGGCCAGTGTCTTTTGGGGAGGAACATATATTTTCTTTAAATATTTGATGTTGTGGATATTTTCAAATAATTTGTTATTGAAACAACTTCTGAAAAAAAATCTAGTGGGAGAAACTCTGGCGAGCAGGTCACTGCCCGATAGAGTGGGAGTTAGCTAAGCAATGGCAAATTATGTTTATGTGCCACAGCTTCCTCCCGAGCGTGGCCTCCCTCAAGAAGCTGTGGTAGACGCTGTTAACCTGTCATAAAACAGAAGCCTGGAGGGCCTCTTAGTACTTTACCCCAGGATTCCCTTATGAAGCAGTGGGGTTGGCATGAAATGTAGATGCCATTTCGTCACAAAGGGGCTTGTAAAGCCTTTCCCTCACTACCCTTCATGAGTCGTTTTGCCTGCAGTCACTCAGGTCCCTAACAGTAAAGGGCTGTCCACTTTGACTAAGAATCAGAAAAGTGAAGAGGAAACGTTACCTTTCAAGGATGAAAAACTTTTGACAAGGAAGATGATGAGAAAATATTTTAACTGCTGATGGTTCATGGAAGATTTCAGTTCAAAGTGGGTGGCTTCCGTTCCATTGTGGTGGTTAGTTAAGAATACAGTCGGGCCTGGAGTTTGGCCTAGTGGTAGAGTGCTTGCCTAGCATGCATGAAGATCTGGTTCAAGTCCTCAGTACCACATGCATAGGGAAAAAAAAATGCTGGATGTGGTGCTGTGGCTTAAGTGGCAGAGCTCTAGCCTTGAAAGAGTCCAAAGACAGTGCTCAGGCCATGAGCTGAAGCCCCAAGACTGGCAAAAAAAAAAAAAAAGAAAGAAAGAAAAGAAGAGAAAAGAAAAAAAAAGAAAAGAAAAAAGTGTCTATTTTTAAGTGGTGTTTATATTGGATAGGCCTTATGGATATTAATCACTTTATCTATTACAATAAAGCTTTAAGCACAATCTTCAATTAAATCCTTACTGACATTCCACTTTGGAGGGAAAAAACATCAAATCACATCCTATGCCACTAGAACTTCTGTTGAATAACAACTTCTCATTAGGGGCCTTGACTCAAAGTCTAGTCTTCTAAATGGTGGCCCTTCCATTAACCAAGCTGCAGAAAGGAGACAAAGAATGCAGACTATTCTGAATTATCTAAATTATATTCACTTATCCATTTAAGAAAGTGGACTCAGAAGTTTTACAATGATTTCCAATAAATGAGGTGGAAACAGAAAGCCTTTTCTGAGTAACACAAAAGATTAGGGATGAGCTCTGCAGCCAGACTACCTAGGCACAGATTATTTTTGGCACTACCATCTTCTGTTTTAGTGACTTTTTGCAAAAGATGATTTTTCATCTGTACCATAGCTAAAAATAGCAGATTTCATCTAGTTGGGAGAAATAAAATGAATACAAGAATAAGCCTAGAATTGTTCTTAGCATAGAGTACTTTGTACCTGTGAATCAATAATATTGGTTATTGCCACCTGGAAAGAAGGGAGTGTCAGGGAAAAATTCTCTCTCTGCTTTCTTCTGGCTTGAGCACCCAAGGGTAGCCGTTGGCTCAGTAGTGAAGAGCACAGGACAGAAATAGATCAGCAGGGAAAGCTCAGTTCTCTTTGGAGAGAGAATGTTCATTTGAAATATCTTTGTGATGGTTACAAAAGATACCAAATAGGCACTCAATACAGTAACCCATTCTGGATAATAACTAACCTTTCTGTGTATTTCAAACTCTCTCTTTAGTTCTTCTATGACCTTTCTGGGAACTTTCTTTCTTTCTTTCTTTCTTTCTTTCTTTTTTTTTTTTTTTTTTTTTTTTTGGGCCAGTCGTGGGCTTGAGCTCAGGGCCTGAGCACTGTCATTGGACTTTCTCAAGGCTAGAGCTCTATCACTTAAGCCTCAGCACCACTTCTGGCTTTTTTTTCTATGTATGTGGTACCGAGGAATTGAACCCGGGTATTCGTGTATGCTAGGTGAGCACTCTACCACTAGGCCAAACTTCCGGCCCTCTGGTAGCTTTCTAAAAACAAATTCTATCTGCTTCAGATTTCTGAATGACAGTAAATATAAGAGTAGCATATAGTACTCAATGAATATTTGTTAAAGAAATAATTTATTGGCCAGGAGTTTGGCCTACTGGTAGAGTGCTTGCCTAGCATACACGAAGCCCTGGTTCCTCAGTACCACATACACAGAAAAAGCTGGGAGTGGTGCTGTGGCTCAAGTGGTAGAGCGCTAAAAAGCCCAAGGACAGTGCTCATGCCCTGAGTTCAAGCCCCAGGGCAAGGAAAGAAGGAAGGGAGAAAGGAAAGGATGGAGGGAGGGAGGGTGGGCCAGAGAGAGAGAGACAAAAATGTAGTTTTGTGCATACACTAGAATATTAAGATTTTAGAAATGTGTCACTACATGGATGACCCTGAGTGAGGGGATATTTTTGCTAAATGAGATGCTAATCACAGACAAGTGTTCTATCATCCCATGGGTATAAAGTCTCCAGAATTGTGTCTAGAAAGACAAAATGGGCTCAGCCCAGTGGCTCACGCCTGTAATCAATCCTAGCTACTCAGAAGGCCAAAATCTGAGGATACGATTCAAAGCCAGCCCAGGCACTAAAGAACATGAGACTCTTTTTTTTTTTTCCATATACGTACTTTTTATTGAATTTGTTAATGGTACAGAGTTCTTGTACTGCCAAACCATGCCTGAGAATCCAAAGGAAAGAAATGGTACAGGGACAGCCCCCACCATCCCACGGGGGACTCAAACTCCATTCGTGTGCATTTTCATCATTTCCAAATCTTCTAGAAGGCAGAACCAGAGTTGGATTTTCAATCTGCTGCAGGTCTTTGGGTTTCCAGTACAACGGGCCATGAACAAACCTCACGCCTGTCGGCACCCTGAGAACATGAGACTCTTATCTCCAGTTAATCACTAGACAACAGGAAGTAGGGCTGTGGCTCATGGGTAGGATAGTATCCTTGAGCTAAAGAGCACAGGGACAGCACCCAGGCCCAGAGTTCAAGCCTCATGGCCCACAAGAAAAAGAAAGAAAAAGTGGTAGTCTTTCTAGGAGGAGAAAGTGGATATAGTATCAGTTTTACAAAATGAAAGTGTTTCAGAAACTGGTTGCAGGACCATGTACATTTATTTACTACTCTGAATTGTATACTTGAAGTGTTTATGTCAAATTTTGTATTATGGGTTATTTCAGCATAGTAAGAAAAGTATGAGAAGAAAACAGTAAGTCACAAATTCATCTGTAGTGTGTACGACGAAATTGGAGCAAAGCCAGGGGCCAGGCTCTAGGATGCCAGGGGAGCCAAAGCAGCAATAAACAAAGAGGGCTTGGAAAGACTCCTGGAGAAGGTGAAATCTGAGCAATGGTTGTCCAGATGGCCGCTTCGCTGGGGTCTACAGTCTGTGATCAGATCTTCCAGGACCCCCTGGTTGGGTGGCAGTGTCCGCACCTGATCAAGCGGAGGGTGGCTGGACAGTGCACGGTGGTGGGCAGCTAGCTGATAGGAGATGTGGGCGGACGTAAGTATCCAACCTGACTGGAAAAACTATCCAGGTACTCAGGTAACACTTGCACAGGTTATAATCGGATGCCATCTGAGACCTGAGATTGTGTTACTGTAAAGATAAAGGGTTGCTTTTATATGTGGCTCTTTCTAAAATCAAACCATAACCTAGAAGCAAAATACAAGAGTGTGTTAAGTTTTTTCAAAGTTTGAATGTTGTTGTTTAGCTTGAGGAGTCTTTTTTTTTTTTTTTGAGGAACTGAGAAAACATCCAGTTACAAGACTAGAGTTCTTCAAAATTCAGTTAACCAGTCTGTCAACCTGTACGTAAGGAGGGCATCTCTAAGGAACTCCTTCCAGACAGTCTCAGGCTCACAGGTCACGTGGCACAGAGTCGTGAGCTGCGTGTACAAATCCTGCGGCCTGAACATCTTCTATTATGAATTTTTGGGACTGGAATAAACAGGTATCAACTTACCATCACTTAAGGCCAATTCAGGAAAAAAAAATCAAAGAAATTTATCAATTGGACTCTTTAAATTAAGTTTTCCACCTATTATTTTTTAAACTTTTAACTTTTGGAGCTCTAATTTAAAAAATAAATTAAACAAGTACATGGCCAAGCACTGACAGCTCACACCTATAATCCTAGCTACTTGGGAGGCTGATGTCTGAAGATCCCAGTTCAAATCCAGCCTGGGCAGGAAAGTCCATGAGACTCTTATCTCCAACTAATCACCAGAAAATAGTTAATGGAGCTATGGCTCAAAGTGGTAGAGCAAAGAGAAACTCAGGGACAGTGAGCCCAAGCCTGAGTTCAAGCCCTACAACCACAACCAAAAAAAAGAAAGAAAGAAAGGAGGGAGGGAGGGAGGGAGAGAGGAAGAAAGGAAAAAAGGTAGGATAAATCTTTACCTTGGAATTAGAAAACTATCTCCCCCTTCTTCCTCCCACTAAACTTAAAAGAGGAGATTAAAATATAGTCTATGAATGGATGGTAACTCCGTCTACAATTCTGTCCTATGGCCAAGGATTCTTAAGCTACAGTAGCAGCCATTCAGAACATACATGGTTGTTTTCAACTCTCTCCAAGCTAAAGCTGCAATTACTAATAGAAACTTATCTTTACCTGGAGTTCAAGTATCATTACATTCTATTCTTCCCAAAAGGGGAACAAGTTCTAGATACACTGTAATTTCTTTTCTTTCCTTTTCTTCTTTTCTTTTCTTTTCTTGCCAGTCCTGGGCTTGAGCTCAGGGCCTGAGCACTGTCCTTGGACTTTCTCAAGGCTAGAGCTCTACCACTTGAGCCTCAGCACCACTTCTGGCTTTTTTCTATGTATGTGGTACCGAGGAATTGCACCTGGGTCTTCGTGCGTGCTAGGTGGACACTCTACCACTAGGCCAAACTCCTGGCCACATTGTAATTTCTTTAAAAAGGGAAAGATTTGATAACTGAGGGATTTTGAAAGAAGTAGGGGGTAGGGGGAAAGTAGCAAATTTCACTTTTAAATTTCAAGGCCTGGTGTCTACAAGCTTGGGTCATACCAGTATTAGAGCCTTGAAGAGCTAAAGAAGCTTGGGGAAGATGCTGAGGGGGGCATGCTGAGGTGATATAGTGAAGCCCTGGTTGAGGTTAAAGAGCACAAAGTCACAGTGACCTCAAAAACCCGTTACGACACCCCTCCCCGCACACACAGTTCCCACAGCACACACCGTACCAGTGATATACAAGGACAATTAGATGACAGGTGAGGTCTAGGCAAGTGAATCCAGGCAAGTGTGGTGGGCAGAGGACAAGGAGTGAGGTGAGTCAGGTTTGTGATGAGCCGTGGGGTCAGTTGGGGTGGGTGGACCAAGAGAGAAGGGTTCAAGGAGTGCAGGTTGGGAGGGGCCAGGGCATGCTCTCTAATCATCAGGAATATCGCTGGTAGAAATCAGGACATCTATAATCAGAAGGCAAAACTCCACACTTGAGACGTTGAATCTAAATCATCACTACTTTTGTAGACAGACAGATCGGTGGTTGCAATGGAGTAGAGATGAAAAATATTGCTGTGATAGTTCTCAGAGGCCTGAACGGAGCAGGCCTCTGCAGAACACTGGTTTTTAACCAGAGTAACTAGTAAGTCTGAGTTACTACCCCACATGGTGGGAAAGCGCCCCCTAGGGAATGGAAAAAGGTCCTCAGGGGGCCTGGAGAGCCCTCACAGCAAGTACTGGGAAGAGAGGCCCTGGGGTGGGGCAACAGTGAGGAGTCCTCCGCTTCCCCTGCTGGGCTAGTGGAAGTTCACTGTCAATGCACTTTCTTTTACCTGGCGCCCTCAACCAGCCGGAGCATCAGCGAGGTCTGCCCATGCGTTTTCGATAGCTTGGTTTAAGGCTTTGAGTAGATCAAACATTCCTCTTCACAGAATATTAACAGCCTTATCTTTCCAATTATAAAAATACAGAAGGTAAAATTCCCCATAATCTCACTGTACCAGCAATACTGTTTTGATAATAATCCTGAAAGGCTGAATACAGCAGGATTTTCAAAAATCAGCCAAGGTGCATAGTGAGACCACACACACACACAGGAATTTTCACTTTGCGCTGTCTCTAAGTCTCTTTTCTTATTTTTTTCCTCAGGAATTCTCACTTTTCCTTCAAGACTCAGTTCGAAGGTCACTTGGAGAAGACTGTCTGGCAACCACATCTTCCATTTTGGTTGTGTCTGCAGAGGCCCCGTAAGTCAGAGCTCTCCTCCACTGGAGTCCTACTACAATTCTCTGTCCTAAAGGCTTGTCCGTCTTCTCGGTAGACTCAACTCTATGCAGGCAGGTGGCCCACCTATTGTCTTTGTAACTCACAGTAACAATAATAACAGAGCTACTTAGTCTGCATTGAACATCTAGCCTTGGATTTTTTTCTTGATCAGATTTTTTTCTTTCAATATTGCAAAGTGTGAAGTAGAAAAGTTAAATTTTCTTCATCAAAATGAGCAGAACTTACTATATATTTTCCAACAGAGGATCTTTAAAGGAAGGAAGGGGCCAATTAGATAAGTCAGGTATTTAATTTTTCTGAAAATAAGGAAGCTTAGAGTTAGGCAGCGGACGCTCATGCCTGTAATCTTAGCAACTACGAAGGCTAAGATCTGAGGATCTAAGTTCAAAGCCAGACTAGGCAGGAAAGTCTGTTAGACTTTTATCTCCAACGAAATCACAGAATAGGCCAGAAATGGCGATGTGACTCAAGTGGTAAGTGGTAGAGCGCTAGCCTTGAGTGAAAGGGGATCAGGGATAGTGCCCAGGCCCAAAGTTCAAGCCTTCAGACTCGAAAACAAACAAACAAAAAAGAAAGGTTAGGAAGTATAAAGATTATTTTATACTAAAATTTACTTCTATACCCCTAGGCTTATATGAAAATTTACATCAAATGTATTTTTGTTTTATAAAGTAATTTCTATTAAAGTGTTGTGCCCAGAGGAGGGTCCCCCAAAGAGGACCACTGAGATCGAGGCGTCCGAAATGCAATCAGCAAGGTTTTATTGCGAGATACAAGCCAGGCAGGGAACTCGTCCTCAGGCACTGGGCACAGCGAGGCCGGCAGGAGTTAACAGTCAAGTCTCACACAGTCTTTTTAAAGGCAAAAACCACAAACGGCTGCTTAAGCAAGCAGGGACAGAAGTTTCAGGCCAAAGCCACAAACATGTTTCGTACAAACTGTCCTTCTCTGTTCTTGTTCCTTTTCTGCCTCCTTGTGAAACTATTTAGTAAGCATATAACTGAAGGTTATGATATCAGAATTCGTTTGAGGGGGTCATTAACTTAAATTGAGTCTGGGGTTTGCTGGTCCTTCATCCTCCCTTGCAGGAGTACCTATAGAGCCAATCCTGGATCTATTAGGCTAGATGGTTCGTGGAACTGGCTCTCGAAGAGTCATTTACGGGGAGTTGTGGAATTCCACCTCCTCATGGTACCTTCTCTGGTCATCCACAGGCAGACTCTCATAATGATGCACCTGTAGGCTCGTCGACTGAGTGGACTCTATCCTGCTTTCAATAAATTGTCTAGCCTTATTGATAATACAGGGCCCAATGTCAATAACAGAATAACCACCACCAAGGGTCCCAGTAGAGTAGGTATTAGGGCAGTAAGCCAAGGAGAATAATTGAACCATCTCTCAAACCAGCCTTGTTTTGACTCATACTCTCCCTGTCTCTTTTCTAGTCCTTCTCTGACCTTAGCCATGTTATCTTTTACTATTCCTGAATGAGCAACCTAAAAACAACATTCTTCACCCAATGTAGCGCAGAGTCCCCCTTGCTGTAGAAACAGCAAATCTAAGCCTCTTCTGTTTTGGAGGACCAACTCTGATAATGATGTTAGAGATTCTTGGAGGTGTGCGATAGACTCCTGTATCTGCCGCAGACCGACTCAGCGGGAATGCGGAGAGACCAAGTCTGGATTCACAGGTCAGGAATGGATTCGGCGATGACAGACAGACACAAACGCAAGGGAGGTTTGAAATCTGCTGCGAAGTTTTACTTGTTGAATGTGAGATTATATACAGTCAAAGTAGGAGTAGTTTCTTTCAGTTGGCATAAGGTCAAAAGATTACAATCACGTTTAAGAATGGTTACAGGGTACATTTTTCTGAGTAGAAAAGAAACTTCTCCCTTCATTCTAAGAAGCCATGGTTAATAAGTCAGACATTATGGTTAGGCGTCATCCGCCTTGGCATTAATCACTATTAGCTTTGTTTACCATCTGTTTTCTAGTTCTTCCTATGATTCTGTTTCTAAGTTAGTAATTATTACCCTGTGCCAGGAATTGTAAAACCTTAAACCTAAGAGTCCATTGTTGCTGTTCAGTTAGAGCACACCACGGTGCTCTAGCCCTTCTAATCCTTTCCCATGTGATTCATTAGGTACTTGTGACATTTACACAAGTAATGCAGACGCATTAAAGGCATATTCAGGTAAACTAACATTTATTACTAATTCAGAGATCATGTTTTCCGTTTAGTTTCTAATTCTGTCTTATTATTAATAGAATGCATTGAGGTCATTAAGGCTGCTGTGGGTATGTCTTGCGCCAGAGTAGCCAGGCATGCACTTTTAGTTCCTGGAGCATCTAGTCGCTCAATTAATTGTTTAGGCCAGTAGCTGGCACAGAATATTACTGCCATACCATCAACTATCAGAAATGAAAAGAGTGATAAAAGAATCCCAGCACCCAGCATTATGAGCATTCCACGCATATGTCCCGGTCTCTGCCAGGGACCTCCAGGAGGCCTGATCACCATTGGTGCGAACCTCAGGACTGGCAGCCATTCAAGCTCTTTCTGCTCCATGCTGCACAGACTCCACTGGAGTGGGTGTGGCAGTTCCCCGTTTTTTATTTTTTAAGTGATATGCGTAGAAGTCACGTTCAATGGTGTGCAGGGAAGTTAAAATAATTCTGAAGATAATAGGAAATATTAATAAAATGATGATTAGGACAGTAATACCTACACCAAGAAAAATAAAATATTGAATCCAATCCAAGGGATTCAAGTCTTTAAGATAAAGTTGTGGAGAGAGTAGAAATGTCCCAGGACTCCAAGTGCTGTTGACTCATGGCTGTAATTTGCTGCTGTAAGGTAACCATATCATAGGTAAGATTTGTATTTTTCCAGACACTTAATAAATGAGACGCCCATACGGAGTTATGCCTTTTAAAGTAAAACAAATAGGTAAAGTATTAGACCTCCCCTCATAATTGACGTAAGAGGAGGTATTATGGCCAAAATGAAAAGTTGGAGATTCCTCCAAGATGTCAGAAACATTAATTATAACCTTAATATATTCTGAGTTTTCCCAGCCTACTGGATGTAAAGGCAGAGGCTTTGGAATATAAGTCCAGTAACTTTGTGCTGAGGTCACCGGGGAGTTCACAGTAAGGAGAGATAATAATGCTAAAAGGAGAGTTAATGCAGTCTTTGGCTGATGGGTTGTTTTTAGTAATGTTTCCGCTTCATGTAGAAGATGATGAAGATCTTTTGGAGGGCGAGGTGTGCTCTGCTGCGGTTGGAGTGAGAGACGGGCCATCCACGCATTCGGCGGAAGAGTTGCTTCTGCTTTCGTTTTTGTCTTCGGGACATTTTTAGTCGCTGCGGGCTGGATGAGTCTGTCTGGAATCCAGATGGGAGTCTCGGCATCCTGGGCTGCAGACATCCCGGACCCGGTGTGTCTGTCTCTCTTCTATTTTTTCTTAGTTCTTGCCCCCTATTTCAGGAACCCCAATCTGCGAACCCTGGTTTGTTGCCGGCTGGCCCTGGCAACTGGCACCTGAACAGGGACTTTGCTTTGTCCGGGCAGGCTCAAAGTTGCGGCTATTAGATTAATGAGTCCTACAAAAGGCCATGTTACTCCAATTAAAGCAACAAGGTGGTCAACTCAGAAATAGTCTAAGTATGATCTTACCTGGAACCTGGTAAGAGCCAAAATTACATTTGAATAAGGGTTTCTGACCTTCTCCATGGGCCTGCTGGAGATTGCTATAAAGTAATTTACAAGAGTAAGTTGAAATAGCAATTAAGTAACCATTTTGATAGTCCTAATTTTCCTTGTTTCTTTTTTTTTTTTTTTTTTTTTTTTTTTTTTTTTAACCAAAACTTTAGGACAACTTTACTTTTAAATTTTGTTCAGAAACCATTTCTACTTTTCTTTAACTTTTACACTTTGTAACTTAAACTCTTAACACTTTGGTCTTTATTTGCATTTGAAAAACATTTAAGGCTAAAGGAATTCCCTTTGCCTCCAGGCCCCCTAGGGCCCAGGTCACTCCCTTTGCCTTTAGAAGAGGCTTTTTGTTTTATTCTGCAGTTTAGATTATTACTGCCTAGAACTCCATCAACAGTTTAAACTCAAATGACAGTTTTTCCCTAATGCAAGAATTACAAACATCAGTGCACCAAAAGTTATCATCAGACTTCCAGTGTCAGTCTGCAAGAAAAGACAGATAGGCAAAGTTTCTGACATTAATGAACAATTTTACATTTAAATTTCTAATACATGTCTCCAAACTTTAAAGGTAATAAATCCCAAATTCCCTAATACCTCTGGCTTAAACAGGATACAATGTTTACAATGTAAACAGCTCTAAGTATTACAAAACCAGATTTTTTTTTTTCCAGGTCTTTAGAAAAGTACTTTTTACCAATTTCTCTTTAAACCAATGTAATAATCCTTTGAGACATTGTAAAACATTCAAACCTAATATTTTTTTTTGAAGTTTTAAGTTTAGATTTACCCAATTGTCTTTGTGTTTAAGTATAAATTTATCCATTGTTTTATACAGCATGCTGACAATTTAACCTTGAACATGTTCACTCACTCATTCACATACATTCATACTCAAAAATCATAAAGCGCGCAAAAATAATATCGGCCGTTCATTTTCCGGAAGTTTGTGTCAAGAGAGTTTTGCTAATTTTACTCTTACAGGTGAGAACCAGGTTCAAAACAAAACTTTTTGCAAGGCAACTTAGCTGGAATTTATTTTTCCAGGGCTTGTTACAACTGCAGACATGGGGGAGCGGCCATGCTAGGCCCAGAAATGTTCAAATAAATAACAAGGATGTGTGCTTGAGTATGCACAGAAAAACCATAAGGATCCATACTTAAAAATGGTACCAATTTTAAAGACAAAACTGGACAAGGAAGAATATGTGACACGAACAAGACAGAGAAACGGAGACTTTTAAATAATCAGACATTGACATTTAACAAGAAAATTGGACTCAATCAGATACACTTAACACAAAAAACATGAGCTCAAATGAATGTTTTCACCAAACAGTTATTTTTAGATTTAGACATGTCTTACTGGTGGGACTCTCAGGTATGCCTTGTTATTGACAAGAAACTCAGAAGGGGAGGGGGGGGTCAAGGCGTCCCTTGACCACCCAGGCCTCTGTTTTAGGCCCACAGTGCAGCTGCTTTATTAAGGGCTCGAGGAGAATTAGGGGCAGAATCACCCTGTAACAATTCAAAGAGTGGCTTTAATTCTCCAGTAGATAATTTTAGTTGAGGTCTTATCCAATTGATATTTCCTAAAACCTTTTGTAAGTCATTTAGTGTAAGTAGAGAATCCCTGCAAATCTGTAATTTTTGTGACGTTATTTTTTGTTCATGAATAACATGCCCTAGATATTTTATAGGTAACTGGTATTGAATTTTGTCAGGAGTGACAACTAGCCCATTATTCTGCAATGATTCTAATAATAAAATTAAAGACTCCTGTAATTCCCCATAAATTTTTGCTGCAAGTAAAATATTATCCATATAATGAATTAGATAAACATTAGGAAATTGTTGTCTTACTGGTTCAATAGCATTGGCCACAAATTTTTGACATAACGTAGGACTATTTTTCATTCCTTGAGGTAACACTTTCCATTGATATCTTTTGTAGGGTCTTATAAAATTTACTGATGGTACACTGAATGCAAATTTCTTACAATTCTCAGGATGTAATTTTATTGTAAAGAAGTAGTCTTGTAAATTTATAACTGTAATTTTCCAATCTTTTGGAATTGTTACTGGATTTGGCAGCCCTGGTTGCAATGCGCCCATGTCATGCATGGTTGCATTTACTGCTCTTAAATCTTGTAATAATTTCCATTTACCAGATTTCTTTTTTATGGCAAAGATAGGAGTATTCCAGGGACTAGTAGTCTCCTCCAAATGTCCTGAGTTTAACTGTTTTTGAACAATAGTTTCTATGGCCTGTATTTTTTCTAGGGTAAGGGGCCATTGATTAAGCCATACAGGCTCTTCAGATTTCCAAGATATTTGATCTGCAAATAATGTAGCCTCAATGGCCCCTATGAAAAATATTGTTCATCAATGTCTGAATCTGTAAATAGCTTAACATTCATTTCTGTCATTATGTCTCTTCCCCATAAGGAGAAGGGCAATGAGGGAATGACATATGGATGGATGGTTCCCTTTTTCCCATCCACTTCCCAGCGTAGGAGTTCTGCACTTTTTGCTACATTAGAAGCCATTCCCAATCCCTGTAATGAAGAGGAAGTTTTTATTACTGGCCAAGCTTGAGGCCAATCTTTTCCTGCAATACAAGTCTTATCTGCTCCTGTATCTAAAATACCCTTAAAAGTTTTTCCATTGATTTTTACAGACAGAAAAGGCCTATCCTTTCCTATTTCCATAACCCAAGCTACTGTATTAGTTGACCCGAAAGAGCCCTGACCTCTTTCCTTTGACAACTCTGGATTAGGTAATTTTAAATAAGGAAGCAAAAGTAATTGTGCTATTCTTTGTCCTTTTCTTAGGACTACTGTTCCTTTAACAGTTTTAGCCATGATTTTAATTTCTCCAGTAAAGTCAGAATTGATCACTCCGGGAAGCACTTCAATCCCCAATTTAAAGTTAGAACTTCGTCCCAGTAACAATCCTGTAATTCCTGAGGGTAGAGTTCCTTGAACCGAAGTAGGTACCAGTTGAACCCCATCTTCCACAGACAGGATTACATCCTTGCCTACCACTACATCTAAGCCTGCACTTCCTGGACTGGCTCTAGGCAAATTATGTATTGTGAATTCTGGAGCCTCTGGGTTAAGGGCTTGACTGTTGGCCTTGCCCTCCTTTTCCTCTCTTGTATCGGGGCTGAGAGGCTGCCCCTTTTCTAGTTTTTTGATTCCTTGACTTCTTCTTCTACTTTACTTCCGTATTTGCAGAATTTTGATTTACATTTATTTTTCCAATGCCTTCCTCTCTGGCATTGGGGACATATTCCTGGAGGATTCTTTTTGTATGTTCCTCCCTGTTTTTTGCTAGAGCAATCCTTTTTCATATGTCCTGATTCTCCACATTCAAAACAAGTAGGTTGAGGCCCTTTCTTAGATCCTCCACCCCCATATGTCTGCTTGACATATGAATGAAACGTTTGACCTTTCATAGCTGCCGCGTAGGCCATTCCTTGCACTACCGCGGGTGAGGCGTCAGCACATGCTTTTACATAGTCTTGCAATGAACCTGTTTTCCTTAAAGGACGAATGAGGTCTTGGCAGAGTGTGTAAAATTCTCTGCCTGTAGCACCCGAGACTTTTAGACCTCGTTCTGTTAACATGTGCTTGAGAACTGAAACAAAAAGTTTCTGTCCTTTAGTTCCTGATCGCCCCATGGTTAATCTTACTCACCCTTCACCAGTCTCCCTTGTTTTACTGGCGGGACTGCAGTTCCCTTGGTGAGAGCCTATCCACTCCTTGGAAAAAGAGAAAAGAAAGGATAAAGTGTTACCTGTCCAGTCAGGTCCCTGTTCGGGCGCCACTTGCCGCAGACCGACTCAGCGGGAATGCGGAGAGACCAAGTCTGGATTCACAGGTCAGGAATGGATTCGGCGATGACAGACAGACACAAACGCAAGGGAGGTTTGAAATCTGCTGCGAAGTTTTACTTGTTGAATGTGAGATTATATACAGTCAAAGTAGGAGTAGTTTCTTTCAGTTGGCATAAGGTCAAAAGATTACAATCACGTTTAAGAATGGTTACAGGGTACATTTTTCTGAGTAGAAAAGAAACTTCTCCCTTCATTCTAAGAAGCCATGGTTAATAAGTCAGACATTATGGTTAGGCGTCATCCGCCTTGGCATTAATCACTATTAGCTTTGTTTACCATCTGTTTTCTAGTTCTTCCTATGATTCTGTTTCTAAGTTAGTAATTATTACCCTGTGCCAGGAATTGTAAAACCTTAAACCTAAGAGTCCATTGTTGCTGTTCAGTTAGAGCACACCACGGTGCTCTAGCCCTTCTAATCCTTTCCCATGTGATTCATTAGGTACTTGTGACATTTACACAAGTAATGCAGACGCATTAAAGGCATATTCAGGTAAACTAACATTTATTACTAATTCAGAGATCATGTTTTCCGTTTAGTTTCTAATTCTGTCTTATTATTAATAGAATGCATTGAGGTCATTAAGGCTGCTGTGGGTATGTCTTGCGCCAGAGTAGCCAGGCATGCACTTTTAGTTCCTGGAGCATCTAGTCGCTCAATTAATTGTTTAGGCCAGTAGCTGGCACAGAATATTACTGCCATACCATCAACTATCAGAAATGAAAAGAGTGATAAAAGAATCCCAGCACCCAGCATTATGAGCATTCCACGCATATGTCCCGGTCTCTGCCAGGGACCTCCAGGAGGCCTGATCACCATTGGTGCGAACCTCAGGACTGGCAGCCATTCAAGCTCTTTCTGCTCCATGCTGCACAGACTCCACTGGAGTGGGTGTGGCATGTATCCTCTTGATATCTTCATCTATAGCCACCCGCAGGGCATCATAATTCCCTCTTTGTTGGACAAGGGAGGCTGTCCCCGTACCAAGTCCTCCTAGGCTAGTTCCTATCAGTAGGCTCAAGGTCATGGCCGTGATGGGCTCTCTTTTTATTCTAGGGCTATCCTCTGAACTGTGCTGCCTCCAAGAGTTTTGCAAATTATCAAAGAAATCTGGGTTTGAATAATAAGTTATGATGGGCATCAGTGGTACCAATACACAAGAATCATGAAGAGTCTTCAGGACAGTGGAGTGCACACAAGGGTTTGGGCCGCCTTGGAACAGGCCCACCAGGCATCTTGTGGAGGCAGCCAGTAGTCAGGTCCTGATTCAATACTAATAACATTTCTTTTTCTGGCGTTCCCACACAGGTACCCAAGCCAGTGACTCGGGTTAAGGTGAGTCCCACCTTTGACTTCCGCCTGCACGATTTATCCTTATTGGCTTGGGACGCATTACCAGAGACAGCAATCCCTTCATAATAACATCACAGCAAAGCCAGCAAGATTCGGCCAGATTGGGCTGAGTATGGTCTAGGATCATACAGGGCTTCTGCATTAAATTTACTAAGGAATTCTTATTGTGGGGTAAATAAGTAGACTTGGGTGAAGGTTTGGTACCCAAAGCTAGGGTGGGGTGAAGAGAGGGTCCCTGAGTTCCCGGGGTTGGTTTTTTTGTAGGCTTGGCAGTGGGTGGTGGTTCTGGCTTTAATGCGGATTTGGGACCCACAGCCATGTTCGTTATAGGTTTAGCAATAAGCTTGAGAGTAAACAGAATGCCCGCGTTTCCTGTTGGGATATATCCATCTCTTCCCATATTGCATTTATAAAGCCGGAGACCCCGTGTTTTACCCAATCTCCAAGTCTGGTCCTTTTTTCCTTGATCTGTAAATCTAAGCTTGATCTGTGGTCCATTCTTGGGTATATCTATTAAGTCTCCCCCTTTTGCTTTCCAATCTGTGGCAAAGGTCTCACAGGAGGTAATGTCCGTGGCCCTGGGTCTGCTAAAGTCAATACTTCTGTGTTAGGTGGGAGGGCTGCTTCCTTGGTGGCTCGATCAGCCAGATTATTTCCTTTAGTCAATGCATCAACTTCCTTTTGGTGACCAGGGCAGTGCATGATAGCAATCTTTGTGGGTCGCCATAGGGCCTGAATGAGACTCACAATATCACATTTGTTTTTGATAGCTTTCCCTTCTGCTGTCAGCAGCCCCCCCTCTTGGTATATGGCTCCATGGACATGCACGGTGGCAAAGGCATAGCGGCTGTCCGTGTAGATACTTAGTCTTTTTCCTTTTCCCATCCGCAAAGCCTTTGTTAGTGCCACTAATTCTGCTTTCTGTGCAGATGTCCCTTGGGGGAGTGCTTCTGCCCACACTATCTCAGTGTCTGTAGGGACCGCCTCGCCTGCGTACCTCTTTCCATCTCGGATGAAGCTACTTCCGTCTGTAAACCAGGTGTGGTCAGCGTGTTGCAATGGAGAGTCCAGCAGGTCTGGCCTGAGGCTGTGTGCTTGGGCCAGGATCTGCTCACAGTCAGGTAGAGGTGCTTCCAAGTCTGGGTCAGGTAGCAGAGTAGCTGGGTTCAAGGCTGTGGGTACGCAAAAACTGATTCGCTTGGGGTTAAGTAGCAGAGTCTGGTAATGGACCATGCAGGCATTGCTCATCCACCGGTCAGGTGGCTGTTTTAGTACTCCCTCTAGAGCATGCGAGTGACCACAGTTAGGTTTTGTCCCAGAGTCAGTTTATCAGTATCCTTCACTAAGAGGGCTACTGCAGTTATTATTCTTAAGCATGGAGGCCACCCAGCAGCGACAGGAGCCAATTTCTTTGATAGGTAGGCTACCGGCCGTTTCCAAGGTCCAATTGGCTGAGTGAGCACCCCTTTTGCTCTCCCTTTATTTTCTGCCATGAACAGTGTGAAGCCCAAGGCAGGGGCTTCTAAGAGGCTCCTTTTGGTGGCCTCAAAAGCTTTCTGCATTTGTTCAGTCCAATTGAATACAGGGGAGTTTTTAGAAGCCTCATAGAGGGGTTTGGCCATTACAGCGAATCCTGGTATCCACAGCCGGCAGAAGCCCTGACTTGTCTGGCTGTCGTTGGCATAGCGATCTTTAACACAGTCTCTTTTCTGGCTTCAGACAGCCATCTCTCTCCTTTCTTTAGTATATATCCAAGATATTCTACTTTTCTCTGGCATCCTTGGGCTTTCTTTGCTGATTCCCGATATCCTAATTGTCCCAAAGTTACCAGCAGTTTTTCAGTTCCCATGACGCATTCTGTCTCATTTTCTGCTGCCAACAGTAAATCATCTACATATTGAAGCAGACTCACATTGGGGTTTAGGGCACAATACTCACTCAGGTCCTCATGTAGGGCTTCGTCGAAGATGGTGGGCGAATTTTTGAATCCCTGGGGTAGTCTAGTTCAGGTTAACTGCCCACTGACCCCAACCTCAGGATCATGCCATTCGAAGGCGAACAAGGTTGGCTCTTGGGGGCGAGAGGGAGGCTGAAGAAAGCATCCTTTAGATCAAGCACTGTATACCACTGGCGTTCTGGTGGTCGTGTGCTGAGCAGAGTATAGGCCCAGTAGGGTGGATATCTATTACTCTTGTTTACTTCCTTCAGCTCTTGGACAGGCCTGTGATCTTGGGAGTGGGGTTTCTTGATAGGCAAGAGGAGTGTTCCAAGCTGACCGAACAGGCTTCAGAACCCCTAAATTCAACAAATGCTGGGGAGCGGTAAGGCTCCTCGTGAGGCCCCGTTTGGGAAAGGGAGGACACAGCTAACCCCCACTGCACAGTTAGAGCAGGCCCTGTCCAGCTGAGAAAGGCCTCACGCCAGCCTTCACCCGGCCCCGCTCCCCGAGGTAGGCCTTTCCACGGCGGGGGGCCCCCCTCTCCAGGCCGGGCCCCTCTCCAGGCCGGGCCCCTCTCCAGGCCGGAGTCCCGCTCCAGGCCGGGCCGCTCTCCCCGAGGTAGGCCTCTCCAGGCCGGGCCCCTCGGTCGCTGACCCTGTTGTCCTCCCTCCCGCAGGCCGCGCCCACCCCCGCCGCCTCCTCCTCCTCCTCCTCCGCCGCCGCCGCAGCCGCCATGGCGGGCGCCCTCCTGGAGCGCCTGAGCGCGCTGTCGAGCGGGCCTCCGCTGGGCGGCCTCCCGCGGCTGCTGGGGCGCCGGCTGCCGCGGCTGCCGCGCACCGTGCGGGAGACGGACGTGCCGCAGCTGTTCCGGGAGCCGTACATCCGCGCCGGGTACCGGCGCCCGGGGCAGGGCTGGCGCTACTACGTGCTGAGCCTGTTCCAGAAGCACAACGAGGTGGTGAACGTGTGGACGCACCTGCTGGCGGCGCTGGCCGTGCTGCTGCGCTTCGCCGCGTTCGCGCGCGGCGCGGGGCTGCCGTGGGGCCCGCGCGCCTGGCCGCTGCTGCTCTTCGTGCTGTCGGCGCTCACCTACCTGGGCTGCAGCCTGCTGGCGCACCTGCTGCAGTCCAAGTCCGAGCTGTGGCACTACACGCTCTACTTCGCCGACTACGTGGGCGTCGGCGTGTACCAGTACGGCAGCGCGCTGGCGCACTTCTTCTACAGCGCCGAGCAGGCCTGGTACGAGCGCTGCCGCCTGCTCTTCCTGCCCGCCGCCGCCTTCTGCGGGTGGCTCTCCTGCGCCGGCTGCTGCTACGCCAAGTACCGCTTCCGCCGGCCCTACCCGCCCATGCGCAAGCTCTGCCAGCTGCTGCCCGCCGGGCTGGCCTTCGTGCTGGACGCCAGCCCCGTGGCGCACCGCGTGGCGCTCTGCCACCTGGCCGGCTGCCAGGAGCGCGCCGCCTGGTACCACACGCTCCAGATCCTCTTCTTCCTGCTCAGCGCCTCCTTCTTCTCCTGCCCCGTGCCCGAGAAGTACTTCCCGGGCTCCTGCGACATCGTGGGCCACGGCCACCAGATCTTCCACGCCTTCCTGTCGGTCTGCACGCTGGCCCAGCTGGAGGCCGTCCTGCTGGACTTCCAGACCCGCCGGGACATCTTCCTGCAGCGCCACGGGCCCCTGTCCGTCTACGCCGCCTGCCTCTCCTTCTTCCTCCTGGCGGCCTGCAGCGCGGCCACGGCCGGCCTGCTGCGCCGCAAGGTCAAGGCCCGGCTGTCCCAGAAGGAGTCCTGAGGTTCCCCGGGGTGGGGGGGGGGACGGACAGGCGGCTCCCGGGGCCGCAGACACGTGGACCGAGCCCTCCGTGAGTACCCGCACGTCCCCTGCAGGGTGGATGCTCCAAAGAGCTTCCGTCAAGAGGGGACATTTCCTCTCCTTCTGGGCCACAGCCTTACCAGAAAGGGATCCTGGCTAAGATGCACGAGGCGCCACAGGAAAGGGGACCATCGTCACCGCCAGAGGATGTGGCCTCGGTGGCCCTCAGAGGCCAGCCTCAGAATGGAAGGGACGATTGGGAACTCAAGGGTGGAGAGGGGGCTGGCTCTCTCCTCACTGGCATTCTGGTCTTTGATGTCTGAGTACATTAACCAAAGCACTCTAAGTTGATCTCAGATTGTCTAGGGCGGGAAGTCGGCGGATCCGAGGTGACCTGGTGAAACCCTCAGACATATTACTCTGTGTGTACGACCGCTGGTCTCTCCTGTCCACGAAACACTGGCCTCTTTCTCAGGACTGCCTGTCTGTTTTGTTTGAAGTGCCGTGCACACCTACCCTTCGCATGGGTTTCTGGGGAATGCTTGGAGCTGTTTGAGCACTCAGGGGACTCATTCATTTTCTTAGAGGAGAAAGAACAGTGCCAAGAGCCACCAGAAAGCCCCACTACATCATGGGTGCCCTGTGTATCTGGTGTAGACTACTATTTGTTACCTGTGCAGTGCAGAACTACTGGAGGTACCAGGCTGCTTATACACCAGATCTGGGGTTGCCCTAGGAAGGTGACCGGCATGTTTTAAAAGCCCGTGGTAGGATGACTTGGTTCTAAAGATCCTCTCAGATGTTGTAGATACTGTCACAGAAAGGGCCCACATGAATTCAGGGTTCCTCAGGCTGGCAATTCTCCCAGGACATTCTCCCAAATGTAAGCTCATGGTGTGGGTGTGGCTGGTTCCTGAAGGCTCCTCTGGGTAAGAATGAGCCATCCTGTAGCCAAAGTTCTGGGTGGAGCACGGCTGCCCAACAGCTTCCCCGGGGTAGGTGGTGCCTGTCGTGTGTTTTGGCCATGCAGCTCTGAGGACTGATTCCTACAGTAATCCATGGCAGAGGCTGCATCACAGGGAGAGTGGAGAAGAAGCCTTCTCTTTCCAGGCTTCGCATCCTATCATTGTAACATCCCTTGTGTACTAAAACAAGGAGTCACTCCCAGCTTCATACACTATTATTACTTTGTCTTCAGCCCTTTTCTTCCTTTCTCAGATCTGTGAGTTTTGTGCCTTATAAATGGAAATGCATACACTTTTTACTACATGCACATTTGGAATTTTTTCTTCTGAGTTACTGAGATTTAAAAACCCATCACTTTCCAGCCGATGAACAAAAGAACTTTCAAAAGCTAGAATTACTTATCCATCAAAAGACTTTTGATGTGTATTTTGGCAAAAAAAAAAAAGATTAAATGATTTCCTATAGTCTTTAAGTCATGAAAGTATGTGTTTTGTCAGCTACATTGTTTTGCTAGATAAATTTCTTGTTAATTCCTAAGTATCTGAACTTTTTTTTTTTTGTGGGTCATGGAGCTTGAACTCCATCTGGGCACGGTCCCTGAGCTCTTCAGCTCAAGGCCTTACCCTTGAACCAAGTCCCACTTCCCATTTCCTAGAGGTTAACTGAAGAGTCTCAGGTCCTTTTGTGCTGGGGTTGGCTTTGAACCTTGATCCTTAGACCTCAGCCTGAGTAGCTAAGATTACAGGTGTGAGCCACCTCGCCACTGTGCCCGGCAAATATCTGAACTTTTATGCTGCATAAAAGTGTTTCATATAAGCCTGCTGGTTGTCTAGGCCAAATTCACATCAAATAAAGTTACCAGAACTGGACTAGGTTGAACTGAACAAAAGTATGGGGATTTGAGCAAATGTTGCAGGTAGATCAAAGGGAGTTTTCAAAGGGAGATTCAAAAATGTGGAAAGGTCATTGTTGTATTCTTTTAAAAGTTGGTGGAAGAAGTTGGAAAACTGAATCAGGCTACTGAACTTAACTAGGATAGTATTGGTGTCCTCATCTAGATGGTTTCTGAAGGGTGGAACGGGAGATGGGCCGTGCACAGCAGAGCGCCAGTCTGAACATGGTGCCCTGGTGCTGTAAGTGCAACAAGACGCATCACAATCTGAGCTACTGCTATGCTATTTTTTTTTGGCCAACTGTGGGGCTTGAACTCAGGGCCTGAGCACTGTCCCTGAGATTTCTCAAAGCTAGCACTCTACCACTTGAGCCACAGCACCATTTCCAGCTTTTCCAGTGTATGTGATATGGAGGAATGGAACCCAGGCTTCGTGCATGCTAGGCAAGCACTCTACCACTAGGCCAAACTCCGGCCGTGTTATACAATTTTTATAGAGTAAGTTTGTTATACAATAATTAGGAAGGATCAATGTTTGTGGGGATTGAATCTAAACCTCAAATACGTTAGGTTAAATGACATCTACAAGCTAATAAATAGATTTTATGAGATATTTAGAGCCACCGAGATAGAGGATTGTGATATGCCTTTAAAATACCAGTATCTAATTGTAAATGTATAGACATGGGAGGTGTAGATGATTTTAACTACTCAGATGTTTGAGGGGTTAATACTCCTTTAAAAGCCATGTCCTTAAAGTGAATGTATCAGTAGAGAATATATATATAGTTACTTAAAAAGAATGATTAAGGGCCAGGAGTTTGGCCTAGTGAGCTCAAGCCCAAGACCGGCAAAAAAAAAAAAAAAAAAAAAAAAAAAAAAAGAATGATTAAGAATTTTATAAAAGGGGAGGGGCTGGGAGTTTGGCCTAGTGGTAGAGTGCTTGCTTAGCATGCACAAAGCCCTGGGTTAGATTCCTTAGTACCACATACACAGAAAAGGCTGGAAGTGGTGCTGTGGCTCAAGTGGTAGAGTACTAGCCTTGAGAAAGCCCAAGGACAGTATCCATGCCCTGAGTACATGCCCCAGGACTGGCAAAAACAAAAACAAGAATTTTATAAAAGGAATGGCTGCCTTCTCCACAATAGCTTCGTCTACAATTGGCTACCACTAGAAATTCTGTTTAATTACAAATTTCATCATGCCATCGTGTAAATGCTTGTCATAAAGCCAATCTATCAGTCTGACAAACAGAAATGTTAATGGATTTGTATGAGGCCCTTCTCATGATAGGGAAAGGGACCACAAGACGTAGCAAGTTGAGGACACATCTTTGCCTGCTTCTCTCCTGCTTACTTTTTCCTACCCTGTTTTTTTTTGTTTTTTTTTTTTTGCAGTGCCTCTTATGTGTTACACCAGCTTGTCTGGAACTTGAGATCCTCCAACCTCAGCCTCCCAAAGCAGCTGGGATTAGAGAGGCCTGTACCCTGTGCCCAACTCCACTGAGCTGATTTTAATGTCCTTAAGATGTTTCATGTCCAATGTTGGCTGAAATACTCTGAAGAGAAGTACTCTAGAGTTATACATGAGAAGCTTTAAATGAGAGGGATTGAGGACTCTGAAAATAAAATAGTCTATTGCTGCCTCTGTTGCACCCCTCTGTTCATAAATTGTACCTAAATTCTTAAGTCTTTTGTTAGTGTAGGAGAGTTCCAAATGTGTCCTCCAGATGGCGCCAATATTTTGCTCGAGAGGGTAAAGCGCTTTCCAGGCTTCTGTCCACTAACTGTATTGGTCTTTTGTTTTTGCTTGATTGCTTGGTAAAGAAAAGGGGGAACTATTTTCTGTCTCTATACATATGCTTATACAAATAATCATTAAATGGATTTTGTACATGCATTTTTAAGAAGCTACTTTCTACAAAGCACTTGGCAAGGACTACCTTAACACAACCTACCCTACAGCAAGGTTTTCCACTGTCAGAAGGCCAAGATACTTCACATCTACCCAGAAATAGGAAAACATAAATTAAAAAAAAATTTTTTCTATAGTGACATTCTCAAAACAGAAATAGAGTAAGGAAAGGGGACCAGCTGGAGGGCTGGGGTCAGTATATAGGTTTGAACGGGACTCCCTGGTCCTGCTTAAGGCCCTGTCCCCCTGGACACAGGAAAAGGGGTAAAGAAGCCAGCTGCATGTCTCTCCAGGTACAGGAAAAGTAGACAGGCCTTGAGACCAAAGCAGGCCAGGACATAAGGAAACCACAGAACACATAGTTGATGTAGTGCTTTGTGAAGACTTTGACTTTCACAGGAGGGGCATGCTGGGGAAGAATCCTGACCAACATGAAAGAATGATTTAACTGCACTTAACTGCTGCACCAGGCACCACGTCAATCACTCCTATCCTAGCTATGCAGGAAGCTGAGACCTGAGGATCAGGTTCAAAGCCAGCCCAGGCAGAAAAGTCCCCATGAGAATCTTATTCTAGCCACTCAAAAGCCAGATATGGTGCTGTGGCTTAAAGAGCACTAGCCTTGAGCAAAATTGCTCAGGGATGGTGCCCTGGCCTCGAGTTCAAGCCCTATGACCAACAAAATAAAATTCTGGTTTCCTAAATCTACACAAAAGTAGGTTATTAAGGTTATTCTAGCTGTGGGTCTGGCCCTGTAGACTCTGAAAGCACCCATTCCAGTCACACACATAGAGCAAAGGGGTTTACTGTCAGCCGGCTGACAAGGCCACCTCCCTCACAGGAGAGGGAGAGATGGCGCTGTCCTTGTTCAGGGGCATCTTCATAGAGGAGAGGTAGGAGGTATTTCGCCAGCGCAGCTGGTGGCTGAGGAGAGCACGTAGGCAGGACTGAGTTTAAACCTGGGCAGAGGGCAGCAATACGAGGGATCCTCGAGAAGCCTGCGGGAGCTAAGTAAAGGAACCTCGGACCTTAGTGAAGGGCGGGGGTATTCAGGGATGCCACAGGGGGCAAGAGATCCATGTCGAGGGCCTAGGATGGAGACTACAAAGCCCCAAACGGAAGAGGACGTACTATCAGGCTTTGCCTTCCACCAGGAAGGCAGTCTGGGGATGGCAGCGCCCTTCCCTGTCACTCACCTGATGAAGGTGGGGACTCCACTGCAGTGCTCAGGAGACCACATTCCCAGTACAGTCTACAAACCAGTCACACTGTCCACCAGTTCCTACACGGGACGCCCGAGCTGAGCTGTCTTCCTGGATGCTTGCATTTAACCTTCACAACAAACACTAAGGTACCTGATTTCACCAAAGGAGGAAACTGAGGCATATATCAAGAACACGGACTCAGACTACCTGGTTATTAGGCAGCAGAATCTCAGGTCTTGGAATTCAAAGACCATATTCTTAACCACCAGAAGTGAATGAACACAGGAGATGCTTTCCCTACATGCACTTGAAGAAGTTTAAAATTGAAAGGGAAGTGTAAGGTAGAAGCCGCGGTCACCCCTCCCCCTGCCCCAATAAATCTAAAAATGTAGTTGTTATTTCATTTCTAGACACAAGCCAAGCATTCAGGGAAATGGAGTGGAAGGCCATGCTATACTGTTCTGTAACAATCCGGTTTCACAGTAACTAATTTTAACCCTGTGAAAACTCCCTCTTCACAGAAGCCAATCTGTTCACAAGTGCTATCACCTCTTAAAGGCCTCGTCTTCCGCCATCATCACAATGGCAGTCAAATGTCAGCATGAGTTTCAGAAGATATAAAACAGTCAACCAGCCAGGTGCCTGGCTCACGCCTGAAATCCTAGCTTCTCAAGAGGCAGAGGTCTCCCTATCACAGTTCAAAGTCGGGCGGGCAGGGAAATTCATGAGATGTTTAACCCCAATCAACCAACAAAAAGCCAGCAGTGGAGATGTGGCTCAAGTAATAGAGTGCTAGTCTTGAGGGGATAAAAAATCTCCAGGACAGCACCCAAGCCTTGAGTTAAAGTCCCAGGACCAGTGCATGCGTGCGCGCACACACACACACACAGTCAGGCTCAGCACATGCGTGTGCACACACACACACACACACACACACACACAGAGTCAGGCCCAGCGCATGCGCGTGCACACACACACACACACACACACACACACAGTCAGCCCACCAAGCCGAGCGGGACTGCGCGGATGGCCGTCCTTGGAGACCGGCTTCAGGAAGTCCCCCCTCCCTCAGCCCCTCTCAGCGTCCGGGTTCTAGGTGCCCCTTCAGCTGCTGTGCTCTTCTGGGGAGACGCCTGCCTGGGCCGCCGGCGCCCCTCAGACAGAGGCGGACGCACAGGGAGCCACCGTGGGTGGAGGGCGCCTCCTGCCCCTTCCTGCACACGGGCCGGCAGGCGGAGGGGCCGCGGCGCGAGGCCCGGCGCGGGTGTTGACTTCTGTGGCTAAACACGCGTGTCCTGCCGTGAAGCGCCTCCCACCTCGGGCGCTGCCACCATGGCCGCCTTCGTCTCCGGGGCTTCCAAGAACGAGGTGGGGAGTGACTTCCCGCAACGCACTGCCACCCGGGCTGGGGCCCGACCCCACGAGGGGCTCGCGTGGCACAGGCCGCCCGCCGCCGTCCCCACCCCACGAGGGGCTCGCGTGGCACAGGCCGCCCGCCGCCGTCCCCCCCACGCCCGCAGCGCGGCTCGGGTCCGCGCGCCCGCCCAGCGTCGGCCACGCGCGTCCCCGGCGCTTCCGCCGCGGGGTCGGGCCGTGGCCGGGCGGCCCGCGTGGAGGCCGGCCTGAGCGCGCGGGCTCCGCGGGGCGGGGAGCCGGGGCGCCCCCTCCCGGCACCGGGCCCCGCCGCACAGCGAGGCCGCACGACTCTGCCGCCTCCACGGTTCTCCAAGCCGCGGGGGCGGGGCGAAGGGGCGGGGCGGGGCGAAGGGGGCGGGGCGGCGCGAGGAGGGACGGGGACTGGGACAGGGCGGCGGGGCGAGTAGGGGCGGGGCCCGGACGGCCACGCCAAGGGCCCAGATCGTCACCACCTATCGCGAGAACGCGAAGGTGGGCTCGACAGCGCGTGCGCAGAGGAGTCTGCCGCGCGGGCTGTGACGGAGCTGGGGCTGCGTTACCATGGCGCCTCGACTGGACGCAGGACGCCGCCCGTCTCCCGGGCAACCGGAGAGGCGCAAACGGGACCCAAGAGGAGGCGGTAACGGCCGCCGCAGCGATGGTGTCCAACCCTGTGCACGGCCTGCCATTACTCCCGGGCTCCTCCTTTAAGGAGTCCACGGTGAGGACGGGGCCCGACCCGCCGACCCGCCCGCCGCTCCTGGCCAGAGCCGCGCCCTCCCCAGGCCTCCTCCCCCGCCTCCCCGTCCTCCCCGGGCCTCCTCCCCCGCCTCCCCGTCCTCCCTGGGCCTCCTCCCCCGCCTCCCCCGTCCTCCCTGGGCCTCCTCCCCCGCCTCCTCCGTCCTCCCTGGGCCTCCTTCCCCGTCCTCCACCGTCCTCCCTGGCCCTCCTCCCCCACCAACTCCGTCCTCCCCGGACCTCCTTCCCCGTCCTACCCTGGGCCTCCTCCCCCGTCCTCCTCCGTCCTCCCCGGACCTCCTCCCCCGTCCTCCCCGGGCTTCCTCCCCCGCCTCCTCCATCCTCCCTGGGCCGCCTCCCCATCCTACCCCGTTTTCCTCCCGGCCGACTTCGTCCTTCCTCCCTCAGGCTCCCCGTGCTGCTCATCCTCCTCCTCCTCGGTCCCCAGGGTCTGGGTCCCTCGGCCTAGGCAGCCCCGCCGTCGTCGTCCTGTTCCTGCCCCCGGTACCAGGCCTATCCCGGGCCCCACGACTCCGCTCTGTGCAGTCCCAGGCCTGGTGGCCTGGTGTCCAGCCCCGTGCCCCCTCCGCAGGGCCTCTGTTCATGTGCAGTGTCTGTGTCGCTGTCCTCTGCCTTCCTCTCCCCCCTGGCTGGTGCAGTGCCCCCTCCACAGGGCCTCTGTTCATGTGCAGTGTCTGTGTCGCTGTCCTCTGCCTTCCTCTCGCCTCCTGGCTGGTGCACTGCCCCCTCCGCAGGGCCTCTGTTCATGTGCAGTGTCTGTGTCGCTGTCCTCTGCCTTCCTCTCCCTCCTGGCTGGTGCAGTGCCCCCTCTGCAGGGCCTCTGTTCATGTGCAGTGTCTGTGTGCTCTCCTCTGCCTTCCTCTCGCCTCCTGGCTGGTGCAGTGCCCCCTCCGCAGGGCCTCTGTTTCATGTGCAGTGTCTGTGTCGCTCTCCTCTGCCTTCCTCTCCCTCCTGGCTGGTGCAGTGCCCCCTCTGCAGGGCCTCTGTTTCATGTGCAGTGTCTGTGTCGCTGTCCTCTGCCTTCCTCTCTCCTCCTGGCTGGTGCAGTGCCCCCTCCGCAGGGCCTCTGTTTCATGTGCAGTGTCTGTGTCGCTGTCCTCTGCCTTCCTCTCCCTCCTGGCTGGTGCAGTGCCCCCTCTGCAGGGCCTCTGTTTCATGTGCAGTGTCTGTGTCCCTGTCCTCTGCCTTCCTCTCCCTCCTGGCTGGTGCAGTGCCCCCTCCGCAGGGCCTCTGTTTCATGTGCAGTGTCTGTGTCGCTGTCCTCTGCCTTCCTCTCGCCTCCTGGCTGGTGCAGTGCCCCCTCTGCAGGGCCTCTGTTCATGTGCAGTGTCTGTGTGCTCTCCTCTGCCTTCCTCTCCCTCCTGGCTGGTGCAGTGCCCCCTCTGCAGGGCCTCTGTTCATGTGCAGTGTCTGTGTGCTCTCCTCTGCCTTCCTCTCTCCTCCTGGCTGGTGCAGTGCCCCCTCTGCAGGGCCTCTGTTTCATGTGCAGTGTCTGTGTCGCTGTCCTCTGCCTTCCTCTCTCCTCCTGGCTGGTGCAGTGCCCCCTCTGCAGGGCCTCTGTTTCATGTGCAGTGTCTGTGTCGCTGTCCTCTGCCTTCCTCTCTCCTCCTGGCTGGTGCAGTGCCCCCTCCGCAGGGCCTCTGTTCATGTGCAGTGTCTGTGTCACTGTCCTCTGCCTTCCTCTCCCTCCTGGCTGGTGCAGTGCCCCCTCTGCAGGGCCTCTGTTTCATGTGCAGTGTCTGTGTGCTGTCCTCTGCCTTCCTCTCCCTCCTGGCTGGTGCACTGCCCCCTCCGCAGGGCCTCTGTTCATGTGCAGTGTCTGTGTCGCTGTCCTCTGCCTTCCTCTCCCTCCTGGCTGGTGCACTGCCCCCTCCGCAGGGCCTCTGTTTCATGTGCAGTGTCTGTGTCGCTGTCCTCTGCCTTCCTCTCTCCTCCTGGCTGGTGCAGTGCCCCCTCTGCAGGGCCTCTGTTTCATGTGCAGTGTCTGTGTCGCTGTCCTCTGCCTTCCTCTCTCCTCCTGGCTGGTGCAGTGCCCCCTCCGCAGGGCCTCTGTTCATGTGCAGTGTCTGTGTCGCTGTCCTCTGCCTTCCTCTCCCTCCTGGCTGGTGCAGTGCCCCCTCTGCAGGGCCTCTGTTTCATGTGCAGTGTCTGTGTGCTGTCCTCTGCCTTCCTCTCCCTCCTGGCTGGTGCAGTGCCCCCTCTGCAGGGCCTCTGTTCATGTGCAGTGTCTGTGTCGCTGTCCTCTGCCTTCCTCTCCCTCCTGGCTGGTGCACTGCCCCCTCCGCAGGGCCTCTGTTTCATGTGCAGTGTCTGTGTCGCTGTCCTCTGCCTTCCTCTCTCCTCCTGGCTGGTGCAGTGCCCCCTCCACAGGGCCTCTGTTTCATGTGCAGTGTCTGTGTCGCTGTCCTCTGCCTTCCTCTCCTCTCCTGGCTGGTGCAGTGCCCCCTCTGCAGGGCCTCTGTTTCATGTGCAGTGTCTGTGTCGCTGTCCTCTGCCTTCCTCTCTCCTCCTGGCTGGTGCAGTGCCCCCTCCGCAGGGCCTCTGTTCATGTGCAGTGTCTGTGTCGCTGTCCTCTGCCTTCTTCTCCCTCCTGGCTGTTGCAGTGCCCCCTCCGCAGGGCCTCTGTTCATGTGCAGTGTCTGTGTGCTCTCCTCTGCCTTCCTCTCCCTCCTGGCTGGTGCAGTGCCCCCTCTGCAGGGCCTCTGTTTCATGTGCAGTGTCTGTGTCGCTGTCCTCTGCCTTCCTCTCTCCTCCTGGCTGTTGCAGTGCCCCCTCCACAGGGCCTCTGTTCATGTGCAGTGTCTGTGTGCTCTCCTCTGCCTTCCTCTCCCTCCTGGCTGGTGCAGTGCCCCCTCTGCAGGGCCTCTGTTTCATGTGCAGTGTCTGTGTCGCTGTCCTCTGCCTTCCTCTCTCCTCCTGGCTGGTGCAGTGCCCCCTCCGCAGGGCCTCTGTTTCATGTGCAGTGTCTGTGTCGCTGTCCTCTGCCTTCCTCTCGCCTCCTGGCTGGTGCAGTGCCCCCTCTGCAGGGCCTCTGTTCATGTGCAGTGTCTGTGTCGCTGTCCTCTGCCTTCCTCTCCCTCCTGGCTGGTGCAGTACCCCCTCTGCAGGGCCTCTGTTTCATGTGCAGTGTCTGTGTCGCTCTCCTCTGCCTTCCTCTCCCTCCTGGTTGGTGCAGTGCCCCCTCTGCAGGGCCTCTCGTCATGTGCAGTGTCTGTGTCGCTGTCCTCTGCCTTCCTCTCCCTCCTGGCTGGTGCAGTGCCCCCTCTGCAGGGCCTCTGTTCATGTGCAGTGTCTGTGTCGCTGTCCTCTGCCTTCCTCTCCCCTCCTGGCTGGTGCAGTGGCCCCTCCGCAGGGCCTCTGTTCATGTGCAGTGTCTGTGTCGCTGTCCTCTGCCTTCCTCTCCCTCCTGGCTGGTGCAGTGCCCCCTCCGCAGGGCCTCTGTTCATGTGCAGTGTCTGTGTCGCTGTCCTCTGCCTTCCTCTCCCTCCTGGCTGGTGCAGTGCCCCCTCCGCAGGGCCTCTGTTTCATGTGCAGTGTCTGTGTCGCTGTCCTCTGCCTTCCTCTCGCCTCCTGGCTGGTGCAGTGCCCCTTTGCAGGGCCTCTGTTTCATGTGCAGTGTCTGTGTCGCTGTCCTCTGCCTTCCTCTCCCTCCTGGCTGGTGCAGTGCCCCCTCTGCAGGGCCTCTGTTCATGTGCAGTGTCTGTGTCGCTGTCCTCTGCCTTCCTCTCCCTCCTGGCTGGTGCACTGCCCCCTCCGCAGGGCCTCTGTTCATGTGCAGTGTCTGTGTCGCTGTCCTCTGCCTTCCTCTCCCTCCTGGCTGGTGCACTGCCCCCTCCGCAGGGCCTCTGTTCATGTGCAGTGTCTGTGTCGCTGTCCTCTGCCTTCCTCTCGCCTCCTGGCTGGTGCAGTGCCCCCTCCGCAGGGCCTCTGTTCATGTGCAGTGTCTGTGTCGCTGTCCTCTGCCTTCCTCTCTCCTCCTGGCTGGTGCAGTGCCCCCTCTGCAGGGCCTCTGTTTCATGTGCAGTGTCTGTGTCGCTGTCCTCTGCCTTCCTCTCCCTCCTGGCTGGTGCAGTGCCCCCTCCGCAGGGCCTCTGTTTCATGTGCAGTGTTTGTGTCCCTGTCTTCTGCCTTCCTCTCCCTCCTGGCTGGTGCAGTGGCCCCTCCGCAGGGCCTCTGTTCATGTGCAGTGTCTGTGTGCTCTCCTCTGCCTTCCTCTCCCTCCTGGCTGGTGCAGTGCCCCCTCCGCAGGGCCTCTGTTCATGTGCAGTGTCTGTGTCGCTGTCCTCTGCCTTCCTCTCTCCTCCTGGCTGGTGCAGTGCCCCCTCTGCAGGGCCTCTGTTCATGTGCAGTGTCTGTGTGCTCTCCTCTGCCTTCCTCTCCCTCCTGGCTGGAGCAGTGCCCCCTCTGCAGGGCCTCTGTTTTATGCAGTGTCTGTGTCGCTGTCCTCTGCCTTCCTCTCGCCTCCTGGCTGTTGCAGTGCCCCCTCCGCAGGGCCTCTGTTCATGTGCAGTGTCTGTGTGCTCTCCTCTGCCTTCCTCTCCCTCCTGGCTGGTGCAGTGCCCCCTCTGCAGGGCCTCTGTTCATGTGCAGTGTCTGTGTGCTCTCCTCTGCCTTCCTCTCTCCTCCTGGCTGGTGCAGTGCCCCCTCTGCAGGGCCTCTGTTTCATGTGCAGTGTCTGTGTGCTCTCCTCTGCCTTCCTCTCTCCTCCTGGCTGGTGCAGTGCCCCCTCTGCAGGGCCTCTGTTTCATGTGCAGTGTCTGTGTCGCTGTCCTCTGCCTTCCTCTCTCCTCCTGGCTGGTGCAGTGCCCCCTCTGCAGGGCCTCTGTTTCATGTGCAGTGTCTGTGTCGCTGTCCTCTGCCTTCCTCTCTCCTCCTGGCTGGTGCAGTGCCCCCTCCGCAGGGCCTCTGTTTCATGTGCAGTGTCTGTGTCGCTGTCCTCTGCCTTCCTCTCCCTCCTGGCTGGTGCAGTGCCCCCTCTGCAGGGCCTCTGTTTCATGTGCAGTGTCTGTGTCCCTGTCCTCTGCCTTCCTCTCCCTCCTGGCTGGTGCAGTGCCCCCTCCGCAGGGCCTCTGTTTCATGTGCAGTGTCTGTGTCGCTGTCCTCTGCCTTCCTCTCGCCTCCTGGCTGGTGCAGTGCCCCCTCTGCAGGGCCTCTGTTCATGTGCAGTGTCTGTGTGCTCTCCTCTGCCTTCCTCTCCCTCCTGGCTGGTGCAGTGCCCCCTCTGCAGGGCCTCTGTTCATGTGCAGTGTCTGTGTGCTCTCCTCTGCCTTCCTCTCTCCTCCTGGCTGGTGCAGTGCCCCCTCCGCAGGGCCTCTGTTTCATGTGCAGTGTCTGTGTCGCTGTCCTCTGCCTTCCTCTCGCCTCCTGGCTGGTGCAGTGCCCCCTCTGCAGGGCCTCTGTTCATGTGCAGTGTCTGTGTGCTCTCCTCTGCCTTCCTCTCCCTCCTGGCTGGTGCAGTGCCCCCTCTGCAGGGCCTCTGTTCATGTGCAGTGTCTGTGTGCTCTCCTCTGCCTTCCTCTCTCCTCCTGGCTGGTGCAGTGCCCCCTCTGCAGGGCCTCTGTTCATGTGCAGTGTCTGTGTGCTCTCCTCTGCCTTCCTCTCCCTCCTGGCTGGTGCAGTGCCCCCTCTGCAGGGCCTCTGTTCATGTGCAGTGTCTGTGTGCTCTCCTCTGCCTTCCTCTCTCCTCCTGGCTGGTGCAGTGCCCCCTCTGCAGGGCCTCTGTTCATGTGCAGTGTCTGTGTCGCTGTCCTCTGCCTTCCTCTCTCCTCCTGGCTGGTGCAGTGCCCCCTCTGCAGGGCCTCTGTTTCATGTGCAGTGTCTGTGTCCCTGTCCTCTGCCTTCCTCTCCCTCCTGGCTGGTGCAGTGCCCCCTCTGCAGGGCCTCTGTTCATGTGCAGTGTCTGTGTGCTGTCCTCTGCCTTCCTCTCCCTCCTGGCTGGTGCACTGCCCCCTCCGCAGGGCCTCTGTTTCATGTGCAGTGTCTGTGTCGCTGTCCTCTGCCTTCCTCTCGCCTCCTGGCTGGTGCAGTGCCCCCTCTGCAGGGCCTCTGTTCATGTGCAGTGTCTGTGTCGCTGTCCTCTGTCTTCCTCTCCCTCCTGGCTGGTGCAGTGCCCCCTCTGCAGGGCCTCTGTTTCATGTGCAGTGTCTGTGTCGCTCTCCTCTGCCTTCCTCTCCCTCCTGGTTGGTGCAGTGCCCCCTCTGCAGGGCCTCTCGTCATGTGCAGTGTCTGTGTCGCTGTCCTCTGCCTTCCTCTCCCTCCTGGCTGGTGCAGTGCCCCCTCTGCAGGGCCTCTGTTCATGTGCAGTGTCTGTGTCGCTGTCCTCTGCCTTCCTCTCCCTCCTGGCTGGTGCAGTGCCCCCTCTGTAGGGCCTCTGTTTCATGTGCAGTGTCTGTGTCGCTGTCCTCTGCCTTCCTCTCTCCTCCTGGCTGGTGCAGTGCCCCCTCTGCAGGGCCTCTGTTTCATGTGCAGTGTCTGTGTCGCTGTCCTCTGCCTTCCTCTCTCCTCCTGGCTGGTGCAGTGCCCCCTCTGCAGGGCCTCTGTTCATGTGCAGTGTCTGTGTCGCTGTCCTCTGCCTTCCTCTCCCTCCTGGCTGGTGCAGTGCCCCCTCTGCAGGGCCTCTTGTTTCATGTGCAGTGTCTGTGTCGCTGTCCTCTGCCTTCCTCTCCTCTCCTGGCTGGTGCAGTGCCCCCCTGCAGGGCCTCTGTTTCATGTGCAGTGTCTGTGTCGCTGTCCTCTGCCTTCCTCTCCCTCCTGGCTGGTGCAGTGCCCCGTCCACAGGGCCTCTGTTCATGTGCAGTGTCTGCGCTGTCCTCCGCCTTCCTCTCCTCTCCTGGCTGGTGCAGTGCCCCCCTGCAGGGCCTCTGTTTCATGTGCAGTGTCTGTGTCGCTGTCCTCTGCCTTCCTCTCCTCTCCTGGCTGGTGCAGTGCCCCCTCCGCAGGGCCTCTGTTTCATGTGCAGTGTCTGTGTCGCTGTCCTCTGCCTTCCTCTCCCCTCCTGGCTGGTGCAGTGCCCCCTCCACAGGGCCTGTGTTTCACGTGCAGTGTCTGCGCTGTCCTCTGCCTTCCCCTCCCCTCCTGGCTGGTGCAGTGCCCCCTCCGCAGGGCCTCTGTTCATGTGCAGTGTCTGTGTGCTCTCCTCTGCCTTCCTCTCTCCTCCTGGCTGGTGCAGTGCCCCCTCTGCAGGGCCTGTGTTTCATGTGCAGTGTCTGTGTCGCTCTCCTCTGCCTTCCTCTCCCTCCTGGCTGGTGCAGTGCCCCCTCTGCAGGGCCTCTGTGTCATGTGCAGTGTCTGTGTCGCTGTCCTCTGCCTTCCTCTCCCTCCTGGCTGGTGCAGTGCCCCCTCTGCAGGGCCTCTCGTCATGTGCAGTGTCTGTGTCGCTGTCCTCTGCCTTCCTCTCCCTCCTGGCTGGTGCAGTGCCCCCTCTGCAGGGCCTCTGTTCATGTGCAGTGTCTGTGTCGCTGTCCTCTGCCTTCCTCTCCCCTCCTGGCTGGTGCAGTGCCCCCTCCACAGGGCCTGTGTTTCATGTGCAGTGTCTGTGTCGTTCTCCTCTGCCTTCCTCTCCCCTCCTGGCTGGTGCAGTGCCCCTCTTGGCCTGAGCATCTTTGCACAGTGGTCTGGGGGCCCAGCCTTTAGGGCGGCTAGGATGACAGGAGGAAGCCACAGGGCCTGGCTCAGCTTCCTCCATCTCAAGTCTTCTCACTGGTGTGTTTCAGGTCACCCTGGAGAACGAGGCAGTGCTACCCATGAGAAGTCACCCATGAGAAGGCCACGCAGCCTAGTGTACGGTCTTCAGGCTTAGGGGCCCAAAGCAGTTCCTTTACGCTGGCTTATACGTCCCACAGCCCACAACTCTTTTCGCTAAAGAAGTTAGTTCTAGTGTGCCCTTTGTGTTCGTACAGGTCTGGAAGATTGCTAGGATTGCTAGCCTGGGCCCATGAAATGAAGAAGGCAATAAGTCAACTTTTTTTCCTCACTAAATATATTTTATGGTTAATTCTACATTATATATGTAGCTAGACATAATTGCTGCATACATAAAGTTTTAAAAATAACTCCACATCACAGAGGACACAAAAACACATTCACCTCTAATTCTCCCCTTATTTTTGCAGGGTGGGTTAGTCATGGGTTTGAACTCTGGGCCTGGGCACTGTCCCTGAGCTCTTCAGCTCAAGGTGACCGCCCTACCCCTTGAGCCACAGTGCCATTTCTAGTTTTCTGGTGGTTAATTGGAGATAAGTCTCTCGAACTTTGGTGCCCAGGCTGGCTTTGAACTATGATCCTCAGATCTCAGCCTCGTAAGTAGCTAAGGTTATAGGTGTGAGCCACCATGCCTGACTTCTCTTTTTATTTATTTTTTTAATTTGCTTTTTTTCTTTTTTCCTGCCCATCCTAGGGCTTGAACTCAGGGCCCAGGCACTGTCCTTGAGCTTTCTCAAGGCTAGTACTCTGCCACGTGAGCCACAGCACCACTTTTGGCTTTTTCTGTGTATGAGGTACCAAGGAATCGAACCCAGGGTTTCATGTAGGCTAGACAAGCACTCTACCACTAGGCCACACTCCCAGTCCCTTTAATTTGCTTTTTAACTCTTAGTTTAATCTTTACTTTCTTTCAACTACCAATAAAACTATACTCATCTTTAAAAAGCAACACAATTCAGAAATGTATATTACAAAGGGATATGGATCAAGACATATTGTATTCATATACTGCTTTGTTAAATGGCAACCCCTTTGTGCAACCACTTCACGATAGTAAGAGTATAGTTTTAAAAAGAAATGTATAATATAGAGGACATTCATCAACCTGACTCTCCTTTTGTACACATGATTTTTTGCATGCTTATAAATTGTACATTTCTTTTAGATTATTTCCAATGTTTTACTATCATAAATACAATTGACATGGGCAGCATTGCTCACAGTTTTAGGTTACATCCTTAAAAAATGGTCAAGGGCTGGGAATTTGGCCTAGTGATAGAGTGCTTGCCTAGCGTGTATGAAGAGCCGGGTTTGATGCCTCGGTTACCACATACATAGAAAAAGCCAGAAATGGTGCTGTGGCTCACGTGGTAGAGCTCTAGCTTTGAGAAAACCCAAAGACAGTGCTCAGGTCCTGAGTTCAAGCCCTGGGACTGGCCAAAAAAAATGGTCAAGGTAGAATTATTGGATTCACGACTGTAATATGTGCTATCTAGTCACTTTCCAAGGTTGTATGAATCTATCAGTGTCTGTAACCAGACGAACTTTTAATTTAGATAAAGTATAATTCACAGAATCAGACTTCCTAGGCCCCATGGTACATGGCCATCAGAGAAGATGAAAACCGTGGGGAAAAGTAGTTAATAATTAACAGCATAGATGCAACAATTTGGGCACAGTGGTTTAAGCCTATAATCTTAACTACTTGGAAGGTTAAAAATGGGAGATCTCTATCTAAGACCAACCAGGACAAAAAAAAATACCCATTTGTGAGATTCCATCATTCCCCATAGCTTGGCCATTGTGGTGTCTGCCTGTCATTGAGCTCTGTGAGGAAATGCAGACAGGAGGCTCACAGGCCAGGTCCGCCGGCGCTATCATAACCTATGCAAAAAGGGACTGGTGAAGTGACTCAAGTGGTCGAGCCTTTGCCTAGCCAGGATGAGGCCCTGGGTTCAAATTCTAGTATGATTTTAAACAGTCATCCATGAGATAGCATGGTAGACTGATTTCATGTGGCTTCTCCTACGTCTCCTCTCTTGCCTTGTCCAAATGTCTTTACAAACAGTCCCTTGACCTGAATCTTGCAGTGTTTCTAAAGTATTAAGTGATCATATTTTGGAAAGTTGTTTGTTTGACCTAAGGAAAATGTGAATGATGCTATTAATGTCATGCTTCTTTTCCTCAGAAAACAAACTTCCATCGCAGCCAGACACTGGGCTACAGGAATGGCTACGCAGTTATGAAACATCCAACAGTTGGGATAGGCGGGGACCCCCTGGAGTTCAACCAGGTGTCCCAGTCTGTACTGGACGAGTTGGCCAACAAGGCGCCAGTTCTAACTTACGGCCAGCCGAGGCGGCCCCCACCTCCAGATTTTATCCCTGCGCACGTGGCTTTTGACAAAAAGGTATGATCTGAAACCTTAGGGTGCTTCTTCCCTTCAGATAGCAGAGGAAGCCAGTTAATAGTAAAGCTCGAGATTTCTAGAGACCTCTGAGCAGAAAATTGTCCAAATGCCTCAACCCTTAGTCATACACAGCTGAACTTGGGCTGTCAAGAGGCCTTTTCTAGTCAGAAAGCTGATTACAGAAAAAATAATTCCCTCTAGGCGTCCCTGAAATAGTTTCTAAATACAGTTACAGAAAAATTGGGTGGATCCTAAATTCTTGGGTTCATACTGCCTGTGTTTGGCTCTGTATTTTCTGAGTTTTCAAAGTATTATGTTCTGAAATATTTCATACATTCTTCATCTCTGTGTAATACAGAATACCATCAATTGTCCATTTTCCCCAGGCTATCTCTACGAGTTAATCTTCATTTTCATTTTTATTTTTGCTTCTCTCTCCTGTTTCCTTTTCCTCTAATTCTTCATCTTTCATTTTCCCCTTTCTCTATTTCTCTCTACTTTCGCCCTCCCTTTCTCCCTTCCGCCCTCCCTTTCCTATCTCTCCCCTTTCCTTTCTCTCTCCTTCCTTTCATCCCTTTTTCTTCCTTTCTTCCTTCTCTTTCTTTCTTCCTTCCCTTTCTTTTCCTTCCTTCCTTCCTTTCTTTCTCTCTGTCTCTCTCTGTCTCTGTCTCTCTCTCTCTGTCTCTCTCTTTCTTTCTTTCTTTCTTTCTTTCTTTCTTTCTTTCTTTCTTTCTTTCTTTCTTTCTTTCTTTCTTTCTGCCTGTCACTGAACTACATCTGCAGGCCTGTAAGATGTTTTTAGAGAGACATTTTATGTTGACAAGACACATTATTTGTGGCTGCCCCCACCAGCCCAACCCTACCGCTTGAACTCTGGGCCTGGGCACTGTCTCCGAGCAAAAGTTGCTAAAGGCTAGCCCTCTACCACTTGAGCCAAGCACCATGCCCAGCTTTTCCTGTGACTTAATTGTAGATAAAAGTCTCCCAGGCTGGCTTCAAACCACAGGCATGAGCCACTGGTGACTGGCTGTCTATGCCTATTTCTCCTGTACCCTTCCACCTTATAAGCATGAAATTGCTTTTTATGTCCATCTCTTGACATTTTTACATACTTCTTTGTTTTTCCTTATCAATGAATCTTTGTATTAAGATGTCATCCTACCCCTTGTCATGCTTCAAGATCATTGGTGATACTTGGAGAAATTCTGGTCTTGTAGATTCACATTTCCAGATGTTTTTTCTGTGTACCTGTGTCTTAGAAGTACAGTGATCAAACATTTTAATTTAGCTGCCTGCATGTGTCTAGTGCTTCCCTTTCATTTCAGTTGACTTGGCACAGCTGCTGATGCTTTTCCGGGGACCAGAAGCTTTCTCTGCATGGCATGCCTATCTCAGAGCAGGGCCAGGGCATTCACATGCTGTCTGCCAGTCCCTGCTGGGGTGGTGGTTCAGCGATGCTCATTCAAGAGTGTGTTGTTACTCTTACTCATAAGGGGCTCTGCTTCTGAATTGACAGGCTGGAACTTTTGTTCTCATTTCAAAAACAAAAGTTATTGTGTAGTCCAAATTTTCACTCTCTTCAGAAGCTAGAAAAGTATTCCATCAAAGTGCTCTCATACACATGTGCACACACGTACACACACACACATACACAGAGCAGATAGTGTACTCTACACACACTGTATTTACAGAAGACATCAGCAGACTTCTCTGTAAGGGCTAAACAGTTTATGTGTTGAACATTACAACAGTTTGAGTCTACTTAGTTTGGCATAAAATACCTCAGACTTTGGAAGTAGAATGCTTAGCCTTCAGCACAGAGGCTCAAGGACAGCACCTAGGCTCAGAATTAAATCTCTAGGACCAGCAAAAAATAAATACATACATATATACGTGCACACATGCATACATGCAATACATACATACATACATAAAATACCTTAGTCTGAGTGATTTTGACAATAGACATTTATTTCTTTAATAGTCTGGAAGCTAGAAGCTCAGACTTTAACCAGAGATACAGCCAGTTGACTTGTCAGTTGTCCTGAGGTCTTTCTGTCTGGCAGAGCTCCCTTTATGCAATGCGCTCGTGTGGTCTTTACTCCTGTGTGTCCCCTTCAATAAGGCCACCAGTCCTGCTGGACTAGGGTCACACCCTTAAAACATCATTTAATCTGAATTGCTTCCTAAACACCCCACGTCCCAGTTACAGTCATTGTCATCACTAAGGCTTTGGCGTGTCTAGATTGAATACAGTCCCCTGTCACTACTACTTAGCTACACCTAGAGAGCCCGTGTTAAACATTTATACAACGACTGATAAGCAATAAAATTTGCACTCCGCTTTCATGCATTCACATAATTTCATTATGATCCCCGTAACTTATGAAACATCCTTTCCTCCCTGACTTTTTTCAACTGTTTAAAGATGTACAAAAAGCTTCTTAGCGTACAGGTCATATACAAATAGATAGCAGAATCGATTTGCCCTGGGGTTTTGGTCTCAAATGAGAGGATGTGGAGAACTGGAACCTCCTGCATGGTTCTCTTTTCAGGAGAGGAAGGCCTGACAGTTTTCAGATGACACTGACAACCTAATCTGACACTATTTCTCCTTCCCTTGTGTAATGCAGGTTCTGAAATTCGAGGCATATTTCCAAGAGGACGTCCCCATGTCAATGGAGGAGCATTATAGGATCCGCCAGGTGAAGATTTACTACTACCTAGAAGATGACAGCATGTCTGTCATGGAGCCTGTGGTGGAAAACTCGGGAATCCCTCAGGGCAAGCTGATCAAACGTCAGCGGCTTGCTAAGAATGACTTGGGGGACCACTACCACTGGAAAGACCTCAACCGGGGTGTCAACATCACGATTTATGGCAAGACCTTCCACCTTGTTGACTGCGACCTGTTCACACAGGTACAGCAAGCCCTGCGGGCACTGATGGGATCGGGGGGCAGTTCTGGGCTGCGGTGGGCTGCGGTTCCTCTGCAGGCCCACGGAGGGCGCTGACCAGAAGGCTGCCTCCTCTCACTCTGTGGGGCAGCATGGGGGAAGAAACGAGGTCCAGGCTGGCATCCAGCCAGTTCCCCTGATGGCAGTTCCAGCAGCCAGGAGAGAAGGGACCAGCCTTGGGTCATGAGATCGAGAGGTGTGGAAGACCACACAGTCCCAGGGCTTGGAGTGCCCGAGACTGGACAGTCCTGACGGTGGCCTGACGGTGCTCCTAGCCCAGCTGCCCAGGGGCCTGGCAGTCCCTCAGCCTACGCTGCGGAGGTCCACCGCTGGCATCTTTTCCAGTCTCAGGAAATGTCTCCTTTCTCCTCTTTCCTCAAGTTCAGGCTAGCTAAATGTCTCAGCCAATAATTCTATTACACTAAGCCTTCATTTCAAGGAAAAATTTTGTTGTTAGTCATAAACTCCAGCTGGGGAGTTTTAATAGTTTTAATTACGATAGCTGGTATTACAGGAATGAGCCACCATGCCTGGCCAGGCAAGAAAGGAAGCAAAGGTAGGGATATTGTAGTCTAAGGCCAGACCTCGTAAAACCCTATCTGAAAAACAGTCAAACCCAAGAGGGCTAAAGATAGGCCAAGTGGTGGAGTGCTTGCCTAGCAGGTCTACGGACCCTGAGTTACATTTACCTTAGTTCCAACAACAATAAAAAGGTGACTCTGAAAATAGTTTGTCATTAGCAAAATGAATTGGGAGATGCTATCAAATGTGGATACCTTCCTTGGATTTCCCAATGAGATCTGAGCACTTGGTGTATCCTTCCTCTTGTGCCAAACACGCTGATCTAAAATATTAGCCAGTGCACAGCAGATGTCTGTGGCTCGCAGCTGTAACCCTAGATGCTTAGGAGGCTGAGATCTGAGATTCGCAGCCCAAAGCCAGCCCAGGTAGCAAAGTCCCGTAAGATACATCTCCAGTTAACCACCAGAAAACCTGAAGTGGTGCTGTGACTCAAAGTGATAGAGCACTAGCCTTGAGCAAAATTGTGTAGGAACAGGACCTGAGCTCCAAGTTCAAGCCCCTGATGGAAAAATAAATAAATAAAATAAAATAGCCAGTGAACACGCTTTCTTTTCAGTTATATGGAAGAACATAAGCAAGTTTAGAAGTTAGGACTGGGACTTCAGCTTAACATTGTACAGCTTGCTTCCCTAGCAAATACGATCTACGTGCTGTTTGAAATTTGGCTACATCCCAGGATTGAAGCAAGCCTAGGAATTACCCTGTTCTTGGGTAACGAACTTAACTAACTTGATCTAAGTTCTTACTTGCACCTAGTTATTTCACTATCCAGTCTTTCAGCTAGTTTAACAGATCTAGTGGTGTTAGGTGTGTGTGTGTGTGTGTGTGTGTATGCATGCATGTCTGTGTGTCTGTGTCTGTGTCTGCGTCTGCGTCTGCGTCTGCGTCAGTGTCTCAGTCTTGGGGCTTGAACTCAGGGCCTGGGCATTGTCCCTGGTCTTTTTCACTCAAGGCTGGTGCTCTACCACTTGAGCCACAGCTCTTTTTCTGGCTTTTTGGTGGTTAATTGGAGACAAGAGTCTCATGGACTTTCCTGCCTGGACTGCCTTCCGACCCTGATCCTCAGCTCTCAGCCTTCCGTAAATCTATGGTTACAGGGGTAACCCACCAGTACACAGCAGATCTAGGAAGTCTATGAAATAGAAAGCTTAACATAATTATAAATGATCTGCCTTACTGAGTTGTGTTGACTTGAAGATACTATTTCCCTACATGAAGAAGCTGCAAACCAAAGGCTAATTTGAGCAATAAGGCTCGTCAAATGTATTTTTGTATCATCAGTCTGTACATACTAGAATAAGCTCTAAGATGAGGCACGCAGTCGTTCACCCTTGGTGGTAATTCCAGGGCATTTTGTGGGAATTTTTTGGTTTATGTTGGTTTTGGTGGTCATACTAGGAATTAAACTCATGGCTTTGTACTTTCTAGGTGTGTGCCCTATCACTTGAACGATAGCTCCAGCCTCCTTTTTTTTGCCAGTCCTGGGGCTTGAATTCAGGGTCGGGGTACTGTTTTGGGGCTTTCTCAAGGCTAGTGCTCTACCTCTTGAGCTACAGCACCACTTCCTGCCTTTTCTGTGTATGTGGTACCAAGGAATTGAACCCAGGGCTTTGTGCATACAAGTGCTCGCATAGCAGTACCCCCCCAGCCACTTTCATCCAGACAGAATCCTCTATGTGAGCCTGCCTATGTCATGGGGGGGTGGCAGGGACGTACCCCATGCCATCAGTCTGGGTTTCCTAGGACTGGAAGAGTCTCAGCCATGTTGGGCTGCATCTAGCCAGTCGTTGAGATGGAGTCTCACAAACCTTTATGCCTAATCTGGTCTCAAACCTGACCCACTGACCTCTGCCACCCACAGGGCAAGGATTACAAACTCAAGCCACCATGCCCGCTACAAGACCTGATTTTAACCGATAAGCTGGCATGTGGTGGCATGTGTTTGTCACGCCTGCTTCACAAGGTTTTCATAGGAAATTGCAGCCTGGCCCACTCTGGACAACACCAGAAGATCTTATTTGAAATATGAAGTAGAAAGGGTTGGGACATAGCTCAGGTGGTTGGGTGCTTGCCTTGCCAGGAGAAAGCCTAGAAAATCCAAATACCACCAATGTAAAAAGAAAAGAAGACCTTAAAAAGATGGATATTTATTTTGAAATATTTAGGAATTTCTGGAAAGTCAAGGAATCGAATTAAATCCACCAGAGAAGATGGCTCTGGATCCTTACACTGAACTCCGGAAACAGCCTCTGCGAAAGTATGTCACACCTTCTGACTTTGATCAGCTCAAACAGTTTCTAACCTTTGACAAACAGGTACGTGACCCAGGCTAGGTGACAGAGCTTACTTATGTCCAAAGGTGACGTGTATGTTTGCATAGGCCGCATCGGTGACTGCAACATGTCTTTAAATGTAATGATTTTGTCTTTAATAATTATGTTAACATAGATTCACAGAAACCCCACTGAAGTACTTTCTTATTCAGTGTTATGTAAATTTTGGCATACAGAATATTTGGAACTTTTCCAACTCTGACCCAGCCTTCCTAATTCTCCCTATTGCGAGCTGATATGTATACACAGATCTGCACTTTCTTTCTCTACTGGAGCATCAAAGAGTAGACAGAGAGGACCTTTAATACATTTGTGCCACTCTTTTCCCTAGAAATTTAACATCTTCTACTTCAAAAATTTTCGCCTTGGGGCCAGGAGTTTGACCTCCTGGTAGAGTGCTTGTCTAGCATGCACGAAGACCCGGATTCAATTCCTCTGTACCACATTTAGAAAAAGCTGGAAGTGGTGCTGTGGCTCAAATGGTAGAGCTCTAGCCTTGAGAAAACCCAAGGACAGTGCTCAGGCCCTGAGCTCAAGCCCCAGGACTGGCAAAGAAAAAATTTCACCTCATGCTGTAATGGCCATGAGGGATATTTTTATATCAATTACTACTACTTCATTTTTGAAGATTATGTTGTTACATATGAGCTATTATTCACCATGGATCACCATTCATACACTTGAACTACTTTGTAAGGACTCCATTGACCTTTGAATTCAGTTTCTGGTTTTTTTTTGTTTTTTTTTTTTGCCAGTCCTGGGCTTGAGCTCAGGGCCTGAGCACTGTCCTTGGACTTTCCCAAGACTAGAGCTCTACCACTTGGGCCTCAGCACCACTTCCGGCTTTTTTCTATGTATGTGGTACTGAGGAATCGAACCTGGGTCTTTGTGCATGCTAGGCAAGCACTTTAACCACTAGGCCAAACTCCCAACCCCTCAGTTTCTGTTTAAATACTAATGTTTTGGGTCCAAGTACGCTCTTTCTCACCACAGACCTGTTCTTCTGTGACTGCTGATATCTGGTCCATAATTTCAGATGTTTCCGTATCTTTGATAAACAGTTCCTCCCGTCTGAGATGGTGCCTGTCTTCCCAGCAAGCCTTTTTGTACGTGGCCGGGCTCCGGGGGTCTAGCTGAACCCTCTTCCCTTGGTTTTCACCAGGTCCTTCGCTTCTATGCAATTTGGGATGATAGCAACAGCATGTTTGGTGAGTGCCGCACCTACATCATCCACTACTATCTCATGGACGACACAGTGGAGATCCGGGAGGTGCACGAGCGGAACGACGGGAGAGACCCCTTCCCACTCCTGATGAACCGCCAGCACATGCCCAAGGTGCTGGTGAAAGACACAAGTACGTTCCCCCGCTCGCCCCGCCCCTTGTCCCTGTCCCTTTGCCCTTGGGAGTCCCTAGCTATGTTCCTAGGTGCTTTTCATACACCCTCCCTTCTCTATAACCTGCCTTGGATCAGGCACGTCTCTCAGACAAGCTGCTAGAGACGGGAATGAGACGTAAGCGGCAGTAGGAGACTGACTTGACTTAAAAGAAAGTTAGAGTATGGCTTCAGTACTGATGCAATGTACTCGTCTACAGTTAGATTTTAAAATGTGCTTCCAGGGGCCAGGAGTTTGGCCTAGTGGTGGAGTACTTGCTTAGCATGCATGAAGACCTGAGTTCAATACCTGGGTCCCACATACACAGAAAAAGCCAGAAGTGGTGCTATGGCTCAAGTGGTAGAGCTCTAGCCTTGAGAAAGCCCAAGGACAGTGTTCGGACCCTGAGTTCAAGCCCCAGGACTGGCAAAAAAACAAAAAACAAAAAAGAAATGTGCTTCCAAACAAGTTTGTTTTTATTTAAAGGTGTAGCCTAGCATTTTCTTGTATGATATCCTGACTTTGTTTCTTACCTCCTCTGTCTACTGAGTAGGTAGTTTCTATGCAGCCTAACTTTTGGAGGGAACAAGATAATAAAAGACTAGATACTGAGCATAAAGTTTGTCTACAGTAGATGCTGTAACCAAGTTTGACTGTACTGAAGACTAAATCCAGCCAACTCACACGTGCTACTTGCCACGCTTGATTTTTTTCATAATGTAGTGTTATTGTGGGCAAGGAGTTGGAGGTTTTTGTTACTGTCCGAGTAGATAAAGTGGTAAAAGTACACCTTGATTAACATGCAGAAGCTAGAAACAGTAAACAAGATGTACACAAAGCAATTCTTAGAAACACAGGTCTATGTATACAGAAAAATAAACAAGATAGCACAGTAACATTTACATAATGTGAAAGTAGCAAGCCCTTGGCAAGACTAAGAAAGAAGATTCAAATAAGATCAGAAAAGAAAAGGGAGATGTTACATATATATATATTATATATATATTATATATATATATATATATATATATATATATTTGCCAGTCTTGGAGCTTGAATTCAGGGCCCAGGCACTCTCCCCGAGCTTCTTTTGCTCAAGCCTAGCACTCTACCACTTGAGCCACAGCACCATTTCTGTTTTTTTCTGCTACATGGTACTGAGGAATCAAACCCAGGGCTCCATGCATGCTAAGGCAAGCACTCTGTCACTCAGCCACATTCCCAGCCCAAGGGAGACATGATAACGCCCATCACAGAGATATAAAGGACTATTGGTCATAGCATCAAACAGCTCAATGTCAGAAATTGGATAACTTAGAAGTGCACCAATGTCCTGCAAACTAATAATAAGCATCAAGTTTGAATCAGTAATAACAGTAATAAAGTCTTCTATTGAAAAAAAATCCATAACTATCCCCCCTCACTGCTGCATTTTACCAGACTTTTATAACTAGGCCACACTGGTGGTCCATTCCTATAACCCCAGATACTTGGGAGGTAGAGCTCGAGACAGGCGCACCTGCACAAAATGCAGTAAGGCTTTGTCTTACCAACAAGCTGAGCATGATCACAGCACACATCTTGGGCTCCAGCTGATTTGGTGTAAAGGTCAGATGATTGAGATCTGAGACGGGCCTGGATGAAGAAAACCTGAAAAACACACTAAAAACAAAAGGATCTGGAGGCACAGCTCAAATGGTAGAGTGTTTGCCTCACAAGTTCAGCCCTCAGTACCACCAAGTGAATAGAAAGAACATCAATTCTTGTTATTAAAAAACAGAGAGGAAGGAATTCTTCAACATATTCTATTACACTATCATTACCCTTTCCCAGTACCAAGACAAACAACACCAAAAAAATGAAAACCACAGGCCAATACCCTGGACAAACATAGATGTAAAAATTCTCAGGCCAGGAGCGTGGCCTATTGTAGAGTGCTTGCCTAACATGCCCAAAGCCCTGGGTTCAATTCCATGGGACCACATACACAGAAAAAGCCAGAAGTGGTGCTGAGGCTCAAGTGGTAGAGTGCTAGCCTTGAGAAAGTTCAAGGACAGTGCCCAGGCCCTGAGTTCAAGCCCTGGGACTGACAAAAACAACAACAAAAATCTTCCCCCCCCCCAAAAAAAAATCAACCTAGTACCAATGGCTTATAGTGTTAACCTAGCAACTCAGGAGGCTGAGATCTAAGACTCTTGTTCTGAAGCCAGCTTGGGCAGAAAAGCCCCAGTGAGACTCTAATCTCCAAGTAATGACTCAAAAACTCTGAGCTCAAAGTGGTCCATGCCAGGGACAGTGCCCAGGCCCCGAGTCTACCTCACGATAGACCAAAAACCCAACTTCTCAAAACGGGCCCAGCACATTTCTAGTAACACACCGAAACCATCATTTACAAAGACAGGTAGATTCATCCAAGAAATACAAGAATGACGTAACACATAGAAATCAATAAATACGTAAATTCTACAGCTGCAGAATGAAGTAACGAATGAAATCCAGTACTCTCAAAGGCATGCTGTAAGATTCAACATCCCTTTATAAGGAAGGCACTAAACAAGGTACTTACAGCAAAGTTTATTTATAATGAGCCCATTATATAATGAGGTAACATTATCTCTTTAGAGATGTGATATAAGACTACTTTTCTTCAATGCAGTCTTGGAAAGTCTATTTCAGGAACTAGAAGGCTCTTGAATTAGAAAGAAGAAATCCAGTTGTCATTGCTTGCAGATGACATGATCTTATTGATAGGAAAACCCTCCACAACATTTAAAAAAATTAATAAATAATAATAAATGAGGCCCAGGAGCATGACTCCGGCAATAGAGCGCCTTCCTGCCACGCACACGACCCTATTTCAGTCTGTAGAACTGCCAAACGGACAGAAAATTCCTGATGAGTTCAGTGAAGTTGCAAAATGCAAGATAAATGTACAATGATCAGTTGCATTGCTGTACACTAATGGCTAATTATCTGATGGAGAAATCAAATACAAAAATTAAAAAACCTAGGAATAAGTTTAATCAAAGGAGAGATCTCTACAGTGAATATTATCAAGTATCAAAGGTGTAAAACACTGCCACATCCCTGTATTAGAGAATGAGTACCAACTTGCATGTTGGTAAAAAGTTCTGGTGCACGCTTGCACATGATAGAAAACAATTATGCACTGTGTACTTCACAAAGCTAGATCAAAGGATTTTAAATGTTTTGCCATAAATAATGTATGTTCAAGAGTTAGTTATGTTATCCTGATGTGATCATTACAGAACACATACATGTATTAAATACCACAGAGTACCCCATTAATATATGTAGATATATACTTTTTTCTGTTTGGATATATAATTTAAAAAAAACACAGAGATTGGGGATCAAGCCTTTATTCCCGCCATAGGAAACCTTAGTCTTTTTTTTTCTTTTTCTGTTTCTCCATCTTAGCAAAAGGTTAGAAGAGTACCAGGCTGCTTTGCACTTTCTGTGTTGCCGTCTTCTGGGTTCTGCCTCTGTGCGAGGCCCTCTTATTAGACAGTGTACGCAGAGGCAGCCACAGGAAGTCAACTTGACACATGCTGACCATTAGTTCTGAACTGGTTCTCATCAACACTGTGGTAAAACTGGACCTACTCTAGAAATGCAACTCATGCTCATGTCCACTCTCACACCTGGACGCTTGTCATCTCCTTTAACCATCCCTGCCCGGGCCTTCAGATGACGTCTGCTGTCCTAATGCCAGGGATTGCTCCTGAAGTGAAGCTATTAACTGTGCAGCTTTTCTCCATGAAGACAGGACCTTGTTGTGAGCCCAGGGTTACAGGATGGTGTGTGGTAGACATTAGTAACTGTTGGGTGAACGCTTCAGTAGATGGAAAATTGAAGCAAATAATTTGAATCCTCCCTAAACCTTAGGCTCTTATATGTCTTGTGGAAGGACATTTGTCTCCTTGTAATAATTGCTTTTAAGCATTAATTCTGCCAAGCTTAGTGACTCAAAGTCATGGTTCTAGCTGACTAGCAGAAGATTTTACAGAAACCAGCCGGCCCATTAGTTATGTGTCCTTTCACTTGGCCTTATATTCTTGTGGGTATGCCAGGCGGAAGCTGACCCTTGACCAGAGCAGAGAACTGCACTCCCCACGTTCTCAGGAGCACCGTGGTCTTGTGTGTCGGCTTTTTGCACTCACTCTGTCTCGTCTCCACCCGTCTCCATTAGAGAACTTCCCCCAGTGCGTGCTGGAGGTCTCTGATCAGGAGGTGCTGGAGTGGTACACTGCCAAAGACTTCATTGTTGGAAAGACTCTCACCATCCTTGGGAGAACTTTCTTCATCTACGACTGCGACCCATTCACTCGCCAGTACTACAAAGAGAAGTTTGGAATCATGGATTTACCGAGGATTGATGTGAGCAAGAAAGAACCACCCCCTGCGAAGCAGGTAACGGCGAGAGAAAAACGCTTTTAGGTAGAGATTGAAGAAGTCCTGTGTGAACACACAGTCAGTGGTGGTGAGCACAGTTGGACAGAATGGTCACAAAAGAGCAGACACCAATAGCCTGCCGCATGTGCAGAAACTTCTACCTGCCAACAACCAAAGACACAGAATGAAGTAATGAAGTTTCTATAATATTCAGTGATTTCCCATACCTGTAATCCTAGCTACTCAAAAGGTTGAGATCTCAGGATCGCAGTTCAGAGCCAGTCTGGGCACTAAAAGTCCAAGAGACTCTTATCTCCAATTAACCACTAGAAAACTGGAAGTGGCACTGTGGCTCAAGGGGTAGAGTGATAGCCTTGAGCTGAAGAGCTCAGGGACAGAGCCCAGGCCCAGAGTTCAAGCCCCATGACTGACAAAAAAAAAAAAGCAGGGTAGGGGGAACAGGGGGTGAGGATAATAAGCAGTGTTACTTTTCTGGTTATATGTGTGGGAATATTTCAAAAAATGTCTAGGTTTTTTTAAATAAGAAACCTCAAGTTACCTTTAATTTTAATGCAAACAAGCATCTGCTTTACCTCTTGCTTCCTGTGATTTGGTTTTGTTTTAGGAATTGCCTCCATATAATGGCTATGGACTGGTTGAAGATTCAGCTCAGAATTGCTTTGCTCTCATTCCAAAAGCTCCCAGAAAAGATATTATTAAAATGCTGATAAATGACAACAAGGTGCTCCGCTACCTGGCTTCCCTGGTGAGGCTCTGTTTCCTGTCATTTCCTGTCAGCATTCTCTTCTGGGTCATGGTGCACAGCTGCCATTCCTCAACCCTGGATGTGGCCCGCAGCCCTCAAACCAGTTAGGTGGCATTGAAGACGCACGCCGAGTCCCATCTCCCCTTTCAGCCTCTCCTAGGTCCCAAGCTTACTGAACAGTTATGAATTCTAAACAATATTCAGTTCATCTCTATGCTGTATGGATTTCCATGATGCTGAGGTTTCCTTTTGAGTAAAGACCATTTCTTACTAAATTTCAGCATTTTGTCCTGGTTACTTTTGAGAGAGGGTCTCTTTAAAAAAAAATTTTTTTTTTGGCCTGGGCTAGTCTCAACCCTAGTCTTCATGTTTAGCACAAACAGCATATATATATATATATATATATATATATATATATATATGTGAGATATATATGTGTGTGTGTGTGTGTGTGTGTGTGTGTGTGTGTGCCCTGTGATGCTGGCATGCCTCCACAACACAGCTTTTTTTCTGTTGAGCTTTTTTCTGCCTGAGCTGATTTTCTCCTGGGATGCTCTGGTCTCTGTGTTGTAACTGATTACAGGAGGTACCAGCAGGGCTCAGGCCTGTGCCCGTCACTCTGTGTGCACTCAGTACTGAATGCCTAACTCCAAACAGACAGCTCACCATCGAGGAGAATGTCAGGGCTTGCCTCGGGTTCACTGCTTGAGTGCTTTTTCCTGGCTTTGGTGATTGTGTGGTGGTGTCCCGTACTGAATTTCTGGGAAGCATGGTAAGCAGTGTGTGACTGTTCGTCCCACTCTAGCTTTCCTGTAAGTATAAACGGAATTTAAAATGCCTGTCTGTAGAGAGGGACAGGTTGTGCAGTGGGGCAGGACGGGGGACTGCTGCTGTGGTTTAGAAACCCTTGCCTCTTGTGAATCCGGCCTTAATGTGTTTCTGACCCTGCACAGTGTGGATAATAATTCATATTGTGAGGAGACAAAGTAGTGAGAATAGCCTCACCAAAGATGATGAAATATCACATCATGTCTGCATTCCACCAATGCCTTGAGTGCATCTTTAGAAAACTTAAGATAACAAAAACTCAGGACATAGTTTATACAAGCACTGTTTGATGAGTTATAAAAAATATTTTAAGGGGCCAGGAGTGTGGCCTAGTGGTCGAGTGCTTGCCTAACATGCACGAAGCCCTGGGTTTGATTCCTCAGTACCACATACCCAGAAAAGGCTGGAAGTGTCGCTGTGGCTCAAGTGGTGGAGCACCAACCTTGAGGAAAAAAAGTGTCCAAGGACAGTGCTCAGGCCCTGAGTTCAAACCCCGTGACTGGGGGGGAACAAAAAAGAAGTTCATTCTCCAAGGCCTGTGGGACCATTCACTGTGATTCACTTACAATTTTTCTTTTTTGTTGTTCGTGAGGCTTGAACTCTGGGCCTGGGTGCTGTCCCAGAGCTCTTCAGCTCTAGGCTGGTGTTCTACCCCTTCAGCCACAGCACCACTTCCTGTTTTCTGGAGGTTAATTGGAGATAAGATTCTCAGACTTTCATGCTGGGGCTGGCTTTGAACCCTGATCCTTAGATCTCAGCCTCCTGAGAGCTAAGATTACAGGCGTGAGCTACTACTGTACCCAGCTTAAATTTTATTTTTAAGTTGTATTTGCTTTTAAAAATCAAACCTCACCTAATCACCCTATAGTATGTAAAGACAAGTATGGCGTCACCTTAACAGTATCCAATAGCGGCCGGGAGAACGCAGCCCGCAGATGTGTTTTATGAGGACTGCATACGAACCAAGTATTTTTAAAGTCAGCAGACAGATCTCTATCTGACAGAACAGCAGACAACTGGAAGATGTAGTGTGCTGGCCTACATTCCCATGGGAAAGAATGTTTGCTGTGGATTTGAGCTGGGGTGACCTCGGGAAGAGGCCTGCTCCAGTGGCCCACCCTCAACCCCCAGTTCCCCATCCGTGCTGAGTTTGGGTCAGATAGACCGAGCTCGGCTTCCCGTCTGTCGTTTACTTGCGCCCTGGACAGCTCTGTGCAGTTTGGACTTTCACGCACTCTTTCCTTCACCCTTCTAGGAATCCCCCATTGCAGAAGACAAAGACCGCCGGTTCATCTTCTCTTACTTTCTAGCCACTGATACGATTAGCATCTTTGAGCCTCCCGTTAGAAATTCTGGTATCATCGGGGGAAAGTACCTCGGCCGGACCAGAGTTACCAAGCCACAGTCTTCACCGGACAACCCCACCTACTACAGCCCCAGTGACTTCTACATCGGGGCCGTCATCGACGGTAAGCTCGGCATCCATTCCCGCACCCGTGCCCCTCCCTCCTCAGTGAGGCTGAGTTGCTGCCATTGATTTGGCTGAGGCTGTTAGAGGCTGACACCAGGTTTCCTATGCGAGAAGAGCGCTGCGCCTGATCGCTGGTCTCCGTTTTGAACATTCGGTAGCTGTGGTCACAAATGGCATGGCTGTGATGTGTCACTGTAAGGCTGATGGGGCAGGAGGGACACATGGCGAAGCTAAGGGTGCCCCTGCCCTCTCCCCAGTGTTTGGGCACCGGTTCACCATCCTGGACACGGACGAGTACGTGCTGAAGTACATGGAGAGCAACGCCTCGCAGTTCTCCCCGGAGGCCCTGGCTTCCGTCCAGAGCCACCTTCAGAAGCAGGAGGCCCCCGCACCCGGCACGGAAAAGTAGGCTGGGCTGTCCTAGGGTCCTTTCCAGTTCTGAGACGGCAAGATATTTAGGGTCACACTGGATGACCACGCCGTGATCTCCAGGTCCCTCTCCGGGTGGGTGTTATTAGACACAGACTCAGGGTCCCAGGAGCCCAGCAGGCGGTGGCTGACTCTCAAGCAGTCACTGCCCTCCTGGAGTTCACTTGAGCCGCAGGCGGTGGCCAGGACACAAAGCAGCAAACAAGCCAGTCTGGGGGCAACCCTGCTGTGGCGGTGGAGCGCAGTGCAGTGTGAGGGTTTCCAGAGGGAGGCCGTGGGTGGCGAGGCCAGGCGCAGTGAAGGAGCAGCACGCTTGGGAGGGGAGAGACATCACCCCTCCCCGCTGGGGGGTTGAGGTAGAGCTAGCTGTTCATGAAGGGAGAAGGAGAGCGTAAATGCCCCAGGCTGCGGTAAACCAGCCAAGAGCGCTCCCATTGGCAAGAAGAGACGGGAGAGGGCAGACCTGGAAGGGAAGAAGAGAGACAGTGAAGATTTCCCTACAAGAATTCACAAGGCCCAGGTCCTGCTAGGCCCCCGGGAAGATGGTGGCTTTTGCTCCCATGAAACGGACATCTGCTGAGTTTCTGAGTAGAAAGCAGTGTGGCGAGGTCTGATTGCCTTTAAAAGGGCTTCCCTGGCTGGTGGGTTAAAAAGGGCCAGGAGGAGACTTCTGCAAGATGGCAAGCGATGGGGGAGCAGCCCGCTTTGCATGTCTGTTCCCACCAGACAGACAGGCCTTCTTCTCCACCACAGGCCAGCCAAAGAGGGCTCCAACGTGCACGAGATGGAGGCCCTGATAGAAACCCTCCGGAAGCAGCTGGAGGGCCGTGCGTGTAAAGAGGAGATCTGCGAGGCCTTCCACAGGCACGACACGCAGGGCTCGGGCTCCGTGGACAGAGAGCTGTTCTTCCGGATCTGTGAGTCCCTCGACATCCCCGTTGATGACTTCTTGATCAAGGAGGTCAGTGCGCAGCGGCCGAGGCCATCACCTTCCACACAGGGGCTCCTGCGTCCTCACTTGCTGCTCTCCTTGGCTCTGGCAATGCCAGTCGAGCAGGGCCTCCAGCGGGCTGGGCTGGGAGGCAGAGCGGCTGCCAAGGACAGACCCGGGTCAGTCGATGGCCGGAGGCCCATGAGCAGGGCATCTGACCCCTGCCTTCAGCCAGCTGCAAAGCGGGAGAAAGGTGCAAAGGGTTTTCTTGAGTGAGCTAACGAGGAGGGCCGTCCTTGACCTTCACCGTACACCGTGTTAACCAGGCCTCCCTAGAAGCTAGAGGAAAACCTCCCCATCTAGGCTCCCTGTTATGAGCATCAGGATCTGTAGACGTCTTCAGTGAGCAGCGAGGGCAGGTGAGGGCCTCAGACGGACTGCACGCCTCATGGCTTCCTCTCAGGCCTCTCCTCCTTCTGCAGAGCTCGGGAACAGGCGTGGGGTGGGAGGTGGGGGGGAGGGGGAGGGGAGCAGCCAGTGGGAAGTGAGACAGGACCAGGGGAAGCAGAGCAGATGTGTGTGCAGCCCAGTCTATAGCCATAGCTGACCATCATTACCAGCCACTGCTGGGCTCCGGGGACACGGGCGGCGACAGAACGAGGCTCTAGTAGGCTACGGTAATGAGCCTGTTCTTTAAGTCTTACTTTCCGGTGGACAACTCTTGTATTTGAGTATCAGGACAGTAATAGTGCTTAGAAAATGGCAGTGTTGGGGCTTAGAGTGTGGCCTAGTGGTAGAGTAGAGTGCTTGCCTAGCATGTACAAAGACCCAGGTTCGATTCCTGGGTACCACATACATAGAAAAGCTGTAAGTGCTTTACTAACTCAAGTGGACAGTGCTCAGGCCCTGAGTTAGTCCTCAGGACTGGTAAAAAGTAAAGAAAAGAAAAAGGCAATGTCCCCAAAAGGTGGATGCTGTCCTAGAATCTTGGGCAGACCACTTACTCTGCTCTGCTTTGGTTCCGTTAGGGGAAGGGGGAGTTTTGACACCCAGGACTCTCGGTATGTGGTGTGCGAAGGTGGAGGCCACAGGATGGTCTGGTTCTCGTTCCTTCCCACAGTTAATCACGATGTGTTCTCACGGAGATGACAAGATTGACTACTCCAACTTCATTCGCATTTTCTGACTGAAGGGCTGCTGCAAGAATGCCACACAGAATCCCATGTTGACCGCGCACTTGAAGTGTACACCCTGGATTCTTACAGAGGCTTTACAGAGCTCGGGTTATACATAAGTGTGTCTTTTGCTCTAATGCTCACTGCTCTAAATTAAATTGTCTTCCACAGCACCTAAGGTTGGTACCTTACTTGAGATGGTGAGTGTTTCTTGTTCTTTTTTGTTTTTCCCAGTCCTGGGGCTTGAACTCAGGGCCTGGGCACTTCTTGGACACTTTTTGCTCAAGGCTAGTGCTCTGCCACTTGAACCACAGTGCCACTTCCGGCTTTTTCTGAGTATGTGGTACCGAGGAATCGAACCCAGGGCTGTGTGCGTGCTAGGCGAGCACGTTACCATCAGGCCCCAGTCCCGGCCCCGGTAGTGGTGTTTTCTATCACCTTGCTGGTGCCGCGGGGTGTGCAGGTCTCACAGGACGTTATTCTCAGCGTGTGGGTCTGGGATGAGCAGAGCATTTGCATCGTCTAGCTGAAGTGAAGCAGATCGCCTTTCTGGAAGCAGGCGAGCACCACCCTCACTTGAAGGCCTGAAGAGTTTAAAGCACTGCTCACCTTCCCCAGAACAACTGAGCGCCTTCTGGCCTGACTGCCTTCAACCCGACACAAGCCCTTTCCCTGCCCTCAGACGTACACTGGGACCTGTCCTTCCTGGCCGCCACGAGCTCTCATGTAACTAGCACCCTCCCGTGCCTGCGAAGCCACCGAAGGCTGGTGTGGCTCTCCCAGGCCCTCTGCTCCTCCCTCACCTAGCCCCAGCTTTAGAGCTGACAGCTCCACGGCAGGGGTCCAGGAGTGGGGGGTGGGCCAGGCCCCTCCTGTGCAGTGCCACACTGCTCACCTGCCCCTCACGTGGAAAGCCACGTCAGAGCCAAGCACTCTGCTATGGTGACTCTGCATGTCACTCCTTAATGCGTGCTGGCATCACGGCCGGCCTGCACAGGGCCCCCAGGTGTGGGGGAGAGCAAGGCAGTCACCCACGCCACGCTCTCAGAAGGAACAGCCATAGGGACTTTAAGCATCTCCACCTCACATTTGCAGTGGCGGCAACCCAGGGCCCACAGCCGTGGGACTGATGGGCCTGTTAACTGCCTCTCTGCCCTGCTTGGCCCTAGAATGCACAACCGGGGGCTGTGATGGAGATGTGTGGGTCCTGCAGGCTTTCAGGGCCAAGATGTCACTGAACACGCGTGTCTAGAGAACTGCGGGCCCGTGGGCGAGTGGCTCCCGAACGCCGCCAGCACAGGGCGTGCTCTTCTGGACCAGGAGTGCGGCCGTCGTAGAGTGCTCACTGCCCACCACGCATGAAGGCCTGGGTTCGATTCCTCAGTACCACATACACAGAAAAAGAAGCAAAAAGAAACTCTGGGACAGAGCCCAGGCCCTGAGATCAAGTCCCCAGGACTGGCAAGGGAAAAAAAGTCCCGTTTACCGACTGCTTCACTGTGACCACGGTCAGCCATTGATTCTCTCTGCTCACCATTTTCTGAGAAACAGAACCACCAGGGTACAGATGACACACAGGCGGAAGGCCAGCCGCTAAAGGTCACCCAGAGATGGTCGTGCAGAGTAGGACTCAAATGCAAGTCCACACCAAAGCTTGCTGTCGGCCAGGACCACTCCCTCCACCTCAGGCAAACGCTTCCCCTGATTCTCAACTCTGGAGGTGAACTGTACTCGTCTCCTGTGCTCTCTGCCAACTGGCACTGGGCAGCAGCGGGTCACAGCTAGCCAGCTATAGGGTATCAGCAACCCCCACTGCTAACTGTTGCTAATTCTGGGGCATCTTCTAGCCAGCACACACACCTGGGGCCTCCCACGCAGCCCCATCTCCCGGGAGCTAAGTGCCAGCCAACCGGAGGGCGCCCTCCCGGACCACTCCACCCGGGGCCCCAGGAGCAAGGGCCAAGACCCGCTCACTGTCAGGATGAGATCGTTCTCAGTGCATTCTACTCTCCACCTTCCCATTCCTCCATCCACATGCTAGCATGGAAACGAAGACAGGCTCTAGGCTCTGGAGAAACATCCAGAAGCGGAGCTACAGCTCAAGTGGTAGAGCACTAGCCTTGAGCAAAAACAGCCATGTGAGTGTAAGGCCCTGAGTTCAAGCCAAAGGGGGAGGGGGAGGAAGGGGAGGGGGACTAGAGAAAAATTCTGGTGAGAAAACATTAAATACACAAGCTAAAAAACATTACCATATAAAAACACGTAAGAAATGATAGTCAATTCTATGTCTTTTATTCAGGTATTTGAGAAAATATTTGATCCTTTTTTTCCAAATGTACATTTAAAAAAAATCCATACAAAACTGTAATTTGTTTTTTAAAACCAGACAGAAACAATGAATGGAAAAAGGATTTGGAAGAAAGTTCACTGAAAGTAAAAAGACACCCCTCCCCCAAACACTTTTACAAGAAAGCATAAATACGGCAGGTACAAATGTTCCTTGAGTTCCTTGTTAAAATTTGGTCCATAACAAGAAGAGGCTACGTAGAAAAACAGTTTACATTTGCATTGTGAGTTGCTCAGGGCACCAGCAACCTCTGCCCTGTTTAAACAGAGGGTGAAGAGTGAGGTCTCCTGTCCCGTGGCCCCACTGGGCCAGAGCAGCCCGGCCGGCACTCTCCTCCGACAGCCAGTCCGTCAAGGGACAGGGCCTCCACCCACACTGCCACCGCACCCCGAAACTCTGGAATGCTTGTAGGCAGTGAGGGTGACACCAGACATCACAACCACACTCAGACTCCGCCCGACACCCCATCACACAGATGGCTCTCCTTTTCCAACAGATGTAACAACAGTAACACAACACAAACAGACACAGGATGTCTAGGATTCTACATGGTTTACAAGAAGAACCCACCCAGGATCAGGAGCAACAAAGGGAAGGGGTGACATTTCTGTAAGGTGACAAGGGCCCCCTCTCCCCCACCGCAGGGCACTGTAAATGACAGAAAGGCCGTGGGAAAGACCACTGGCCAGGAGGGTTATTGCACAGCCCGGAAGGGTGGGGGGGCTGCTGCCCACACAGGGGACCCTGGCTTGGGAGAGCGGCCTCCGTCAAGACAGGTCGCTCGGTTAACACTGGGACTAGAAGTACGGCCAACGCCTTTCTCATACACTGCTTGTTGAACAGGAAGCAGAATGGACGGGAAGAGGATACAGCAGGGTTCCCCATCTCTAACCAAGGGTGGTGGAAGGTGGGGAAGAAGGGAGAGGCGGCCGGGGGACACGCCCGCTGGGGACAAGGCCCAGGTGCCCCCCGCAGGTGACACGCCTCGCAGGCTTCTCCACCCGGCCAGCCAGGCAAGAAGAGAATGACAAGAGCAAGAAAAGAGCCACCCTATGCCAGGGACACGAGGCGGAACTGTCCCTCTGTGTCCCTTTCCTAGTAACGGGTGTCCTTGGCTGCCGGAGGGCCCTGGCAGCCCTGACACCACAGCGTAAGGGAAGGCCACCTGGCAACATAAGGCACTTGTGACACCAAGAGACCCCAGAGCTGCAAGGACAGGGGCATGAGCGCTGCCCTTCACAGCACTGCCAGCCGAGGGACCCGAGGAGAACAGGGTGGGACTGGCACTCCTGTGGGCAGAGAGATGGACATGGGCCACTGAGGCCCAGAGAAAGGAGGAAGGAAGGGAGGGAGGGAGGGGGGGGAGGGAGGGAGGGAGAGAGCTAGCTAGCTCCGTCCGATTCCCTGCTCTTCCCAGCCCGGGCCCAGGCACGCGGAACACACCCGAGCCTCTCGCGGCCACACGGACGGCTGAAGAACCTGTGCCATGGGAACTGACGTTCTGGACTTCCTGCCCCACCGTTTTCCCATCTGCCATTGGAAGGGTGGAGGGGTCTGGGGAGTAAGAGCCCAAAGGCAGCTGGACGCACACACCACACCCCGGCCCCGCCCCGGGCCCCAGGACGCCGGGAGAAGCGAGTGCCCGTGGCTGGAGCACAGCTATCCCACAGCTTCCTCGTGTGGGAAGCTCTGCCAGGAAGAAGCTAGGGCGGACTGAGCAGAGCGGGAGGCCGCCGGCCCCTCCTGGCGCTGCCTGCTCCCCGCCCCCCAGCTGCACCCCCTTCAAAGGAGCACATGGAGCATGTTAACAGGGCAGCTACTAGAGCCTGGATGGTAAAGATATCCTCCATCACCGACTCTCCAGAGAGGACCCGCAGAGGCCATCCTCCCTCTGCCTATGAGCAGGGCCACCCGCCACCACCCCCTGCAGAGGGACACCAGGGCGTGCAGGTGTCCAGGCCCGCGGAGCTGAGCCAGGCTCTCACACAAGAGGGGTCTCGTGGGCCTTCACAAGGGGCTCAGCACTTCATGCACAAAAATGAAGACGCCCACGGGCCTGAATCAGCGCAAGCCAACCCATAATGCCCTGAGGATGACGTGGCCTGCACCCGCTCAATCCTGGAAACAGCTGCTCCAATCTCCAGGTGTGGCGTAGCTGGGATGCAAATGTCACGGGCGCTGGTGGGGCTGCCTGGCACCGCTGCTGCCAGGCTGCTGAGAGCCCAGCCTTACTCCGCATGGTCTTTTAACCCAGAACAAGATTTTACTCACAAAACAACCCCCTGCTCTAAGCCGACACCCACCCAAGTCAGAACCGGCCACCTGCAGCGGAAGCAGGCGGGAGACACAGAGCACAGGCGGCTAGGACCTCTCCACCTGGCACCCAGCAAGACAAAGCCACCCAGGAGAAGATGCTACTGGAGGCGAGACGTCAGCCGCTCCACCTGGGCTCACCTTAGGGGATATCCCGGGAGGAAACCAGGCTGACTCGGGAGGAAGGCGGAGGGGAACAAGGTGGCTGGCGGGCAGGGCAAGGGGCAATGCCTCCAGTCTCCCCTATCAGGCTGGTGGGCTGAAACAGCTGGGGGTCCAGGTCGGCTGGGCTGTGCTGGAGGGGAGGGAGGAGCAGGAGAAGGGAGGGAGGGAAGCAGGGAGAGGGAGGGGAGGAAACGCACATGCTCTGCACTGCCACCCTGCTGCCCACCCATCGTTGCCCAGCCATTCTTGGTGCTTCCTCCAGGTGAAGACGAGCCTGCACAGGGACGTGTGAAGCCCGTCCCCCAGCTAGAGCGCCACCTGTGACGCAAGGGCCGGGAGGAAAGCTGCCTGGACGAAGGGATCACTGCTCTTTCTCGATAAGGCCCCAGGTCACACACAATGCACCAGCGATGTGAACATACCTGGGCCACCAGCTCTGCTCCCCACGCCTCCGCGTGGAGCTGAGGTGTTCTGTAACGCCCGCTGTGCCTGCCTGCCGAGGTCCTCACAGGCTGCAGAAGGCCTGGCACCCGTCTCGTCTCCAGGTGGAGAGGGAGGAAGGGAGGGTCAAGGGGGAGGGAGGGTCAAGATTCCCATGGATACGCTGTGTCTGCTCATCCAAACAGGAGGCAGACTGAGTCATCATGGCGTCGGGCTGGAGATGTGTGCTCAACAAATGTCAGTGGCCGCCACGGGTGAAGACCACCGGATCAGGAGGCCAGGGGAGGGTGGCCCTCAACGCCCCGGGACACAGGGACCCAACGGGCGACGGCTGGAGCCCTGCAGGCTCGGCATTTCTGCAGCAAGAGAGATGAGGTCAAGGAAGCCAGCTGGCCCTGACAGGGCTGGTGTGGACTCGGGAAGAAGCATCGGAGGGAGGCTGGGGCTCTGGCGAATGGCTGACGCAGGGGCAGCTGGCACTGCGAAGGGCAAGCCCAGCTTGGCTCCCGTCGTGCCCAGAGCACCATCTTTCTGGAACGGCCTGCTGCTCAGCACGTTGCTCTTGTTCTAGAAGCGGGAAGACTTGTCCTCTCTTCAGGCTTTGGGCTGCGAGGTAGGGGAGGCTGGAGCCGTGGGACCCAACAGACGTCACACTGTCCTCCTGGCTGAGGTGCCGTGTCCAGAGCCGAAGGCCTCAGCCTTCTCGGGCTGTAGAGGCTGCACCCCAGGGTGCCAGGCGGAGAACAGGAATCAACCATGTCATCAATCAATCAGCACCAAGAAGACGAGGATCCAAGAGGGCCGGCCTCTTCTGCTCCTGCCTGTCCACACGAGGGCGCGCCCGGGCCAGGCGCCCCAGCCCAGGGCTCCAGAGCGACAGCCAAGGTCTGCCAGCTGCCGGGCGGCACTGCAGTCTCAGCTCCTCCCCGTTGTAAGAATCGCACCCAGAAAAAAAAATTGCACATTAAAGTGAAGAGGTAAGGCGGAAAAGCAGCTGCCGTGGAGGAAGCGGAAGAGGAACGCAGGAAGACTCCACAGGAAAGCCAGGCTGCGGGGAAACCCAACACAGGACAGAGGCTAGGCCGAGGTGGCTGGCGGAGAGGGAGGAAGGTTTTTGGCTTTATTGAGAACGGTTCATGAAGACTGAGAAGAGAAAGCCAAGGAGTCAGAAGGAGAAAGCCCCCTCTGAAGCCAGGCGGGTCTCTGGCACGGAGGTGGAGGGTGGTGAGCAGGGGAGGCGAGGAGGGCCTGAGCCCAGGGCGAGGACTCGGGTTCACAGCACTTTGGCCTTAGGGAGACTTGAGTTTCTTAGTCCGTGGGGAGGTTCCGTTCTCTGCTTTTACTACTCCATTTTCGTGGTAACCTGGGAGTGGAGAGAGAAGACACACAAGGCATGTCTACAGGGACAGGCCAAAGGGGATGAGCCGAGGGCAGGGGTGGGCAGTGCCCACCTCCCCAGTGCCCCCGAGGTGCTAGGTCTGGCTGGGAACAGGCAGAGGCTGGGGTGGGGTGCTGGCTGGAATCTCGGGTGCATCCAGGTCCCAGAGGGTACAAAGCACTCAGCAACTCCCAGCACCGATGGCAACAAGAAGGGGGTGAGGGGGGAAGCTGCGGAAACACCTCCATCACCCCCACCCCAAGGCTGGGCGCCTGCCAGCTTGCAGCAGCAGCAGCAGCAGGCGGCCAGGGCGGAGGGCAGGTGAGTCAGAGCACAGGCCCTGGTGCAGACAGGCCCGCAGGCTAGACAGAGCGTAGGGAAGGGATCGCTGCCAAGAGTGCGGGGGAGGGGGGCGCGGGGGGGGGCCCCCCCTTGTCTTGCTCTCGTCCCCTCCCCACCCCAGCTCCTCCTGTGGACAGAGGAGGAGGCACTGAGGCAGGCTGAGATGTGGAGCAAGGGCAGGTGGGGACACGGCCACGGTGTGGCTCGGTCATGGCGGCAGCACTTGGCTGGGCCCCAGAAGCCACCCCGAGGACGCGCATCCAAGAGGACTCCACCCACGACACCCGCCCCACAGCACCAGGAGTCCAGTCTGGAGAGCCCCGCCCGCTCCTGATTGTGGCTCAGAAGGAGGCGCTGCAGGCCGGGTCTGTGGAGGCCCCGAGCTGGACCGCACCCTCCCCAGCCACACAGACCTCCCCGCCCCTTCCCTGCTGCAGCCCTGACTCACCCGACTCCCTCTTGAGGAGCCTGGCTGGCAGCCTGGGGGCCGCCGGGCCTCTCTGCTTGGCACTCTGCTCGTTCCAGTACTCCCGCCAGTGCCGCAGCTGGGAGTGGATGAACCGCCACATGAGCCAGGCCTGGGCCGCACACACCAGCAGCAGCACACCCAGCCTGCGGGGAGCAGCGGAGGGGGTCGGCCTCGGGGACCCTCCCACCGACCCCAGGGCAGAGGGTGGGTGCAGGGGAGGGCGGCCTCACTGGAGCACGCACGCCTTAGCAGGGTGCGTGACCATCCAGCAGGCAGGAAAGGGGCGCTGCTTCCAGCCTGGGAGCCCGTGGTGTCCCCACAGCACAGGGAGCAAGGCTAACACCCCCCCAGAATGGGAGTGGACTTCCGCTAATACTTCACTTGAGGCAGGGCGGCCCTGCACGGCCCCCTCTGGTTCTGTGACCTCGCGGGAACATGTGGCTTCCTTGCTACCTTTCATAACGACAGGGAAGCCACTGGCCTAGCTGCAGAGGACAGTGTTGCCGTAAGGCTCAACCACGAGACGGGATGAGCCCCTCTCCACACAAAGACACAGGCCACACAGTGTTACCACTAAGAGTCCTGCTGCAATCTGGCAAACCTGAAGCAAGGGCTGCTAGGAACAGGTGGTGCTTCTCACCACCCCCGGGGATCCGGGAGGCTCGCGGCCTGCCGGCTCCTGACCCCCAGGCCGGGGCCCTGGCAGCGGCCGTGCTCTGAGCCTTGGCTCACGCCTCTGGCCTCTGCCCACTCACCTACAGAGCAACGTGTTGAAGTTCCCTTTCTCAGGGTCAAAGGCCTGGTTTTCCACATGAGCCAGTCCGAAGCCGACGGCCAGCACGGTGAGGGTGAGGGTGCAGAGACGCGTGACCCCAAAGACAGCAGCCCAGGCGCTGAACCTGCTCGCAGAGGCCAAGAGGGGCGCTGCCTGCAGGGCTCCTGAGGAATGCCCACCCTTCTCCCACCCGCCCTGCATGGCAAGAGGACCCAGGGAAGCCCCTAGGAGGGGGCTCGCGGGCTACCTAGAGGACAGTCACTTCTGGCCCTGCAGACAAGTGAGCAGCTGACACCCAGGCCAGGCCAGGCCCCCCTGCCCACGGCAGCCCCACTTACAGCCTCTCATTGTTCTCATCGGCGAAGTAGAAGAGTCGAGCCATGTGGAAGAGGAACTCGGTGGAGTATTGCAGCAGGAGCAGGAGCAGGCCCAGGCGGCTGAGGCTGCGGGCAGAGTCAGCCTTACCTTCTCCAGAATGCAGCGTGCACCCCAGGACTCAGGGACCCCGGACCCAGGCTTCACTCTCCACTCCACCTGTCTGGCTAGCTCTGTCTCATCCGTAGATGTTAGGTCTTTAGGACATCTTCCTGGACTGCCAGCCCAGCCTTTCGCCTGTCCTGTCTGGTCAGGGGCCTCTGCCAGCCAACACAGCGAGCTTGGCTGCAGGCGCCACGCTCAGAACACACTCTGTGGAACCAAGTGCACACGAGGTGCCCAGGAAAACGGCTGGGCCCCAAATGCAGAAACAGAGTTCCTGCTCCCTGACTGACTATCCCAGCTCACCTAGCCGACAGGTGCCCCTCCTGTGCAGCACAGGAGGGCAGTGCAGGCGACATCCAGGGCCTGCAGAACTGCCACACACAGCCTGCGCCCCCCCCAAGACCCACGCAGGAGCCGCCCAGGTCTCCACAGACCAGAGACTGGGGTTTGAAAGCTGCTGTCCCTCCAGCACTCTGGAAGTCAGCGGAGCTCACAGGCGCCTGCTGCAAGGACCTCAGAGACTGGTGCACTGCAGCAAAGCTCCCCTCCGTGGACAGGGCACGCCTGTGGTCCAGCCTCCTCATCAATAAGCTTCTTTTCGTGAAAAAGACCCTCATGGTCAACCACAGAGGAGACTCCTTCTGGAACAACCACACCATAAACTACTCTCCATCTCATGCCAAACTGCTTTAAGCTTTAGCTGTCTCTGGACACCAGGAAGCAAGAGTCCAGCTTCCAGCTGCCTTCAGCTCTCAGAGCGCCAGGTCAGAGCTTTACATCTGCTGGAAGATGGCTCTGTCTCAGGTTGGGGTCATCCGTCTCCCCACAGCACTCATCACGTAAACGATTCCCACCAATGTCCTTCTCTGCCTTCTCATCTCTGCATGCACAGAGCCCGCCTAACAAAGGCCTGCTCCCTGCCAGGCAGTGGCCTTGCGGTCAGATGCATAGACACACAACAGCAAAGAAACCTGGCCAGCAGAGGGTCTCACTCACTTCAAGAGATACGCTCCAGCTATGTGGACCAGGTACAGACAAATAGACTGGAGCTGCCGGGGAATTTCCTCCTGAAAACAAGAAGGAAGACAGTAGTAAGTGGCCTTATTCCCAAACCGGAAATGCAGGATCCCCACCTTCTTCCTCCCCTCCCCCTGCACCAGGGCTGGGAGGCCTGAAGTAACTCAGAAGGAAACCGCTTGAGAAAACTGAAGGGTGAGATCGTGGGAATGACCGGGCCCCGGGTCACCCCAGCTCTCACGAGGATCGGGGGCTCTGGAGGAGCAGACAACCTCTGGTCACCACTCCCCACTCTGGCCTTGCAGAGGAAGGGGAAGGGGTGGGAACAGCAGGCGGAGGGAAGTGGGGAACCCCCCACCCCGCACCCAGGGCAGATGAGCACTCACCTTGCGCACCTTCTGGAAGTAGAGCTCGGGGAGTGCGTGCAGCCAGTAGGCCATCTGGCAAAGGTAGAAGAACTTCACCTGGAAGCTACAGACAGGAGCACGTCTCACGGGCAGGAATGGTGTAGGGGAAAGGGGCCAGGCCAGGCTGCGTGTGTGCAGTTTGTCCAGGAGGGCTCTTCAGCCAGAAAAGGAACTGCTCGGGAGGAAGAGGCCTCCCAACACACTGAGCAACGAGGGCCTGAGCTGGGACGAGGCCAGCTCAGCGGCACAGCTCCTGCTACTACATACGGCTCGGCCTCAGAGGCGAACCATGGTCCTGGCACGACCGGAGAGGCAGGGGCCGCCCCTCCGACAGCGGCAGCAGCAGCAGGCTGCAGGGAGGGTGTGCTCTGCCCTCGAGTGGACAGCCAGGAAGGCGCAAAGCCAGACAAGTCTACAGGAGGTGTCTGCTTTGCCTCTTCCACCTGCAGTCTACCTCCGCAAGGAGCTAGTGCAGATGACCTTCTCTCGGGTTTCTCTGGCCAAGCAGCTTGCAAGAAGCAGTCCCAGAGAGAAGTGGTGACTGTCCCTCACAGGCATGGGGCACAGGGGTGCTCAGGCCAGCTGGCCCAGGCCCTGGGGACACATTCTGGGAGAGACTCCCATGGGGACAGAGTCACGTGATACTCACGAGAGGTGCACGTGCGGGTAGTCCTCCCAGAGGCTTCTGGGGTTTGTCAGGTACCCTTCCTGTGGTGGGAGAGAAGAGAAAGCATTTAGAGACACATGGGGGCCACCAGCGGGGGTCCTGGGGCAGCTCCAGGGTGGACCCCGCCCCCACCTGCCAGGCAGGAGCGGAGCTGTGTGTGGGGAGTCACCACTCGTGTAACAATCTCGATGCAGTCCTGAGTGAATTAATTCACTTCCCTGAGCTTCCACAGGGGTCAGAGCCCTTCCTTGAGGGAGGGACCATGAGAATAAATGTGATGGATCCAAGACAGCATCTAGTACTTCATGCAGTTGAGAACTGCTTACAGAATGAACTCGCAAAGGCACTGGACTCACAACTCCTGAGGAAAGTCAAAAGCCTACTTTACCTTTCATACTACCAGAAAGGCAGGACTCACTGGCCTGAGTTCCGAAGCCAGCACTAGAATCACTATCACCGAGCAAGTGGCTTTCTTGCCCTGCTCTCTGTCTTGAGCTGGGCCACAGCCCAGCACCTTGAACAAGAGAGGACATACCCTGAAACCCCCGCCACCAAGGGTCTAGTGAAGCTAGGGGGAACTTTACAAATATTCCAACACAAAGCTGAGCTCACAGTGCAGAAAGGAAGCCTGCGTCCCCAAAGGACAGGGACCAAAAGCCAGAATGGTGGCATGGTGGCAGCCCAGCAGGCATCCGTCTTGAGGCCAGGGGCGGAGGCAAGATCCTGGTATGAAATCAAGACCCTTAAGGTCTACAATCGCCTAGGTGTGGTGCAAAGTGTCTGCTGACCAACACAGGACAGTGGAGAAGTCTGCTCAGCCAGGCCCAGAATGAAAATAAAGACATGTGTTGGAAAAGCCCCTGAACGCTTCTGGCGCTCACTGCATGGCTGAGTGGTCCCAGAAGCACAGGGGACAGAGCCTCAGCCAGGGATGGCAGCATTCCCACAGGTAAGACCTGGTCATGTAGAACATGAGCTTACAATCCAAGACGCACAAACACGTCAACTCCAGCAAGAGGCAAATGACATGCCAGTCCAGTGAAAAGGTGTTAGGTCTGAATGAACAAATGAACCAACGGGGAGATAAGGAGTACTTTAGGCAAGTTCTTGTTTTGTGTTCCCTCTCAAGTGTGGTGATCAAACCTCAGGCTTTGTGCAAGTTAAACATCACCAAAGTACATCCCAGCCATAAAGAATGCTTTAACCCACTTTTCTGAATAAAGCAACGCTCTTATATGTCCCCTAGAGAAGTAGAAAACAAGAAGTGAAGTAATGGATAGGAAAGATTTTCTGAAATGAAGTGGTTTTCCAGTAGCACAGCTAAAATCTGAGCTGGGCCGCGCCCCCCCCCCCATCTTAGAACTTCAGGCAAGTTGTTACAGAAAGTCAGAAAATCTGCTGGGCTGCTGGCTGGGTGAGAAGGCCAGGCCCCTCCATGGCTCACCATGGGGCAGGGGACAAGAGTGGGCTCGCTGCTCAGGAGAGAGAGGCCAGCCTGGTCCAGAGGGAAGCACTCTAGCCCACTGTCTCTTGGATCTGCAGTTGAATTTCCCACGACTCTCAAGTCACTAAATGCCCTCTGACCCGTCGGCATGCATTTCAGTACAGCTCACCACCCTGGGACCCCAGGATCACAACGATCCATGGGCCAGAGCAGGCATGGCAACTGAGATGGGAAGGAGGTCTGGCTTTCTATCAGGAACACCCTGGCTGTCACACAGACTGAGTACAGGTGGCAGTGGACTCTTCCCCTCCTCATCCGCTTTCATCAGATCTCTGAGCCAGGCACAGGAACACCTGGTCCTCTACATTCTGTCTCATTCCAAGGGTCACCCCTCCCCAGAGCAAGCACAACCTATTTAACAGGAACGCGAGTACTTCTGGGTCAGAGGAGGAAGAGGTCTTTCTATGCCCCTCACCCCCACCAAAAAAAGGAAGAGAAGCAACAGGTCAAAACGGTGCAGCTTCATGGATCTGTAATGAAACAGGAGCCCTCAGCCTGGCCTCTTCACTTAGGAGACATCAAGGTCAGAATTCTGGAACTCAGAGCCAAGAAGACTCCCAGAAAAATGCTGCCTGCTTGTGAATGTCCAGTCCGCTGGGACTGGAGAGAGTGGGAGGAGAGCGAGGGAGCCAGAGGAAAAATGACTCGTTGCATTTTCCAGCCCTCTGTCCAGGCAGCTGTCTGAGAGGGCTGGGACTGGCCGCCTCCGAGCTCAGGCATGCCAAGGCACCTGAGTTCCAGGGCGAGCTCAGCACAGACTGCACTATAACCCTTCAATCCACGACTCAGGACAGGCCCCAGCAGATGGCTTGAGGGGAGGGGGGGGTGTGTGTGGAGGAGTGAAATCCTTTGTTCTCTGCTGAATCTCCAAATCCACCCATGCATGGGGCCATCCTGCCTGCTTCCCCAGCAATCTTCTCTCCTGGTGTCTTAACAGAAAGTGCCACAAAATGCAGCAGAGTCCAGACTGCCTGCATCATACCCTTGCATCAGTGGCTCACCAGAGCAACCACGCCTTACAAACCACCCCAAAGCCACTGGCTTGTCTGTCACAACTACTTCTGACCCTGGGTTCCCTCAGCAAGTTTCCCGCTGTCCAGTGGATTCTAGATTCTAAAACATAAGACAGACCACCACAAAGGAGTCAAACAGAGAAGTCCAAATGCCTGCCCACCCTCCTCCTCCAGGCCAGGGTTTTCTGCTGGCCTTGCTTTGTTTTTCCTCTCTTCCTTGAACAATGGATAATATATCAAAGGCAGACTACAAGTTAGAGACTGGCATCTTAGAGCCTCACGGGCTGGTCTAGCCACACACTCTCAGTGCTACACCTGAATACAGGCCAAGAAAAACATCTGATTCAAGCACACATGCAACGGACATTCCCAACAGACGACACTTGGGGTACACTTCTGCTTCCCTTTAAAACCTTTTCTATATTACTTCTTTAAGTAATGATCTTCCATGATGTTCAGGAAAAACATCAACTCATTACTAAAAAAATCCAGAAAAAGAAGATGTGTGTGGCTTATGAATCACCCTCCTGCCCGGGCCAGCATGCCAGGCAGAGCACAGAACACCAGCGGAAGAATCACGGAGAGCACACAGGAGGGCCAGGAGACACCAGCGAGAGCGTTGTGGAGCAGCATTCAGGTGGAGGCTGGCTGGCAGGAAGGAGCTGGCCACACAAAGCGCAGGAGGACAGCGGGGCTGCGGGGCTCAGCTCACAGGCATGAGGAAGAGAAGGTTCTTTCCGCAGCTCTCAGGTAGACTGGCTTGAGGTGGAGGGGAGAGCAGGATTCAGTTCCTGTTTTAAACAGAGCCATGTGGCTGAGCAGAGCATGGGCTTGGGAGGGGGTCTGGGGAAGGGGAGGGCAGTGGCATGAAAACGGCCTCCTGGAAGGAGACTACTCTGTGGGACAGACAGGAGATGGTGGTGGCCTTGACTTCGCAGCCCTGACACCGCTGACGTCTGGGCTATCCTGGACAGCGGAAGACAGTGGCACCACTGGCCTCTACCCACGAGGTACCGTAGGAAAAGCCTCCTGAATGGAGCGCCACCGGATGAGGGGTAGCGGAGGAAGGCACAGGGGGCAGAACCACCAAGGGTATGCAGGTAGCGTCGGCCGGATCTGCTGAGGAACTGTGGGCAGTAAAGAGAAGACTCGTGTCTCGTAGCAGGACAGAAAACCATGATGAAGAAGCCTGCTGGCACAGGCGGCTCACACCTCTAATCTTACTCAGGAGGCTAACATCTTAGCATGGAAGTCTGAAGCCAGCCTGGGCAACTCAGTAAGAATCTATCTCAATACATAAACATTATGTGTTTCAGCTTTATATAAAACCATAAAACAAAACAGAAACCTGCTAGGTTTCTTAGGAAAACTAACTCCGGCTGAAAATGAACTCTACACGATCTCGTGGGCAGGGAGGGGAAGGAAAACCGGGGGAAGCAAAAGGAAGGATGGCATGGTCCCACAAGGAAGGTAGTATCTGACTTATGCAACGGTAACCCTTAATCAAAGTACACCACCTTTATAGTAACAACTTAAAAATGAACCCAAACTCTCCTGCTCTTCCTTCACCCGCCCCCTCGCAGGCGGGTGGGCTGGGGGCCTCCGCGGGCACGCAGATGGGTATCTGTGAGGAACTTCTGCAGGAGAGGCCCTGCGAGCTCCCAACCCTGCTTCCAGCCTCACTTGGGAGCCCTTGAAGGCTGGAAGGAGATCTGAGGAGGAGGCAGGGCGGGGTGTCTGGGTGAGGTGAAGGGGAGGAGTGAGTCAGAGATGAGGCAAGGCTTCCCAGGAAAAACTGAGCACTGCATCTGTCCCTCTGAGGCCATTCTGCCTCAAAGCAACTCAGGTCTCAGGGGTGGGGGGAAAGGGGAAAGGGCCTGAAACCAGAAGCAGAACCTCCTGGGGACAGCCCAAGGGCAGGGGCCCCCAATCGCACAAAGAGTCTATCCCCTGGAAGCGAAGAAACGTGGTATTTGAGCTACAGGACAGAAGTCTCCGGCCATTCATTTACAGGTCCTGGCCCAGCTCTGGGCAAATCTGTGCTGTGGTGAAGTGGTAACAGGAATGAGGGCGGTCTACACAAGGACCTGGGACTCCTGCTTGGGGAGGGTGACTCCATCCTCGGCTCTGGAGACAGACCGCTCTTACCATGAGCGTCCTCCTCCCTGTCGGCCAGGTAGGGGCCAAGGGAGAGAATCTCCCCTGGGAGATGGGGCTACTGAGCTTTCTAGGCCACAAGCCTGGCTTTCTCACGGGACTTGATTATAAGAGAGGAGGAGCTTTAGGGAAAGATGGGTATAATAATTGGCAGGGTCTTATTAGTGACCTGGAAGGCCTTTCTGCACTGTCTTAGACCAAGGAATGAGCCCCTCAAAGATAGCTTCAGGGGAGAGTCCTATTACAGCGTAGCTAGGGCCAGGGGACATCTGGTCCCAGAGGAATGTGTGGGACTCCTGGAGGATTCGTGCAGTGATGCTGGCCTTGTGTTTACTTTCTGTCAATGTCGGACTTTGTTACGACTTACAAAGAAATGTCTCAGGAGACGCCTGTGTTCAATGTAATCTTCAGAGATAAGAAATGTTCACTTCGGGGAAGTGAGAAGCTCTGGAGCGCTGACCTCAACCATGGATTAGTCCATGGTTGAGTTAGTTCATCACCTGATAGCAGTACTGGGAGCTGGTAGAAACTGGGGACCTGGGGCCAAGCAGGAGAAGGGCCAAGCTGGGGGCTTGACAGTTGGCTGTACTTGGTCCCTGGGTCCCTTCTTGTTTCCCTCTGCCTCCTGCCTGTCACTTGGTGAGCAGCTTGGCTCTACCATGAGTTCTCAGTCACTACAGGCCCAAAGCAAATAGCCAGCTGACCAGGGACTGACCTCTCTAAAACTGTGAGCCAAAACAAATCCTCCCTCACGTTGTCTGTGTAGGCATCTTGTCACAACAGTGCAAAGCTGTCTAGTGCCACCTTTGTACTTGTCTGTGGGCAAACTATGAAACAGAGAGCTTGAAATTCTGCTATCCACAACGGAGGTACCAGAACTAACACAAAATGTACCGGATGGGCCAGCATTTGCCAAGGGCCTGGAAACACAAACTCAGCACTGTATGCATGTACCTTGATCCTTACTAGAAGGTCAGATTCTGCAGTGTTTACTTCATTCTCGATCACTCCCCTCTGGCTACTAACAATGGTATCACCAGCTCTGTGCCTCACTGCTACACCAGGAAGATACAGAAAGAATTTCAATTCTAAGACGCTTGATCTTCTTCTCCTTCCCTGTAAGCCACTCCTAGTCCCAGTGTCACCAATGCAAGGGACAGCCCAGTGGCTCAGCCTTCCCCTGCGGCAGTCCTGAGAGTACTCACAGTCACTGCCACGTAGAAGCACCACATCGCCGAGCTGAGATGAAAGACAAGTAGCTGTCCAGACTCGTTGAACTTGCTGTGTTTGACCTTGGAGAGATGAAGCCGTTTGCTGATTTTCTAAGGAATATAAGAAAACCCCACACATTACTGAGATGTGAGAACATCCTCACTGGGCAGATTTCCACCCCCACCCCCACCCCAGCTTCCTTCCCACACTGTCAAATGTTTGAGCCAGGACATACTCCAAGTTTTTAGTGTAAGCCTACTGTGAGAACCTGGAGCTTAGTTCCAGACATTTCACAAAACCCACAAGATTAGGTCTTCAGCTTACATCTAAAGAAAACAGCCTTCAATCAAGTTATGTCCAGCAGACCCCAAAGGACCCATATTTCTGTTTTTCTTTTTCTTTTTTTTCCAGTTCTAGGGCTTGAATTCAGGGCCCAGGCACTGTCCTAAAGATTTCTTAAGGCTAGAGCTCTGCCACTTGAGCCACCACACCACTTCTGGCTTTTTCTATGTATGTGGTACTGAGGAATCAAACCCAGGTCTTTGTGCATGCTGGGCAAGCACTCTACCACTAGGCCACACTCCCAGCCAGGACCCTTTTTCAACAACTTTCTATCCATGTGAGAGAGCTGTCCCAAGAAATCTGGTCAGGCCGGGAGTTTGGCCTGGTGGTAGAGTGCTTGCCTAGCATGCACAAAGACCCAGGTTCGATTCCTTGGTACCACATACATAGAAAAAAAACAAAAGGCTGGAAGTGATGCTGAGGCTCAAGTGGTAGAGCTCTAGACTTGAGAAGGCCCAAGGACAGTGCTCAGGTCCTGAGCTCAAGCCCAGGACTGGCAAAAAAAAAAAAAAAGTCTGGTCAGCAGGAGGTACACACTAAACAGGCAAGCAGACTCAGAGCGACAGTTTCTCCCACAGCCATGCTCTCCATCCCAGGGCGGCGTCTCTGAAGCCAGAAGTCACTTACATCTAAGATGTACTCCTGAACCACGGCATGCAAGATGATGGCGATGAAGATGTAGAAGAGGATAGTAACCAGGTCCTTCGGGCCGTAATGGTAGTGTACCATCTCACTGTCTGTGGGAGCAGAAGAGCTCTGTCAGGAAACGCTTGCAGAAGATGGCAAACAAGAGATGATCAAGTGCACCCCATCTGCTGTAGCCCCAGACTTCTTAGAAGAAAGCCTTGGCGCCAGCGTCCTACCCAAGCTCTGGACCTGGTCCTCGGAGGTACCAACAGGGAGGGCTGTGGAGAATCAAGACTGCTACCCTAGCGTGTGAAGTGCCTGTCTCCAGGAAGCACAGTGCCACTTTCCTAGGTGCAGGCCCAGGACAAGTACAACACTTCAGTGATGCCTCAGTCTCCTCTGTGACAGCCACATCTCACTGACGAAGCCCAGTCTGTGGGTTTACGTGTGGACTTGGACTTCCCATTGCTTGAGGTTACACCACAACTCTGTCCTTTATTTCTCATTACAACTGTGGGACATGGCCCTGTGACTTTGACTTCTGTCCTGAAGCTAACAGCTCCCGTGTCAGAGGGTTGTCGGGAGGAACAGATGAATTACTGTTGACGGGCAGATGAATTCGTTCAGTGTACTATTCAGAACAGTGAGTGGCACTTTGTAGTGCCGCGGATATATTTGCTATTAACTTTGTTGGTGAGCTACTTTGAATACTAATGTGATCATTTGCACACCAGATGCTCAGTTCAGTACCTATAACTTAAGAGCAGGCAACCAGAGATTGGTAGGTTACCATAAAGTAGTAATCAACTCGGGGGAGCCCCGTTGTTCAAATTTCCCAAAACTCTGCCGTTATGGCTTCCTTCTCCTTGTGCGGCAGCAGGTGCACAGTTGGCAACCACCAGCTGCAGGAGCCTGGTGACACTGGCCTGGACCTTGGGGCTCTGAAGCCACCCTCCTCTCCCAGACACTGGCTGCCTTTCTAGCTGTGTGGCTTGTCCCAAGCCTCCCCCGGGTGAGTCATCTCTGCACTATGAGGCATTTATCAGAGGTGGGGGGGGGAGGGAGATGAGAAAACGGGGCAAGGCAGAGCCCGGCCACCTTGAGAGTGACCCCTGACCTCCACCACCCTGGTATACACCATCAAGAACACTGGACATGAACCGTGGGAGTATCAGTGGTGGACCATGGGTGCAGGGAAGGGCTGCATGCTGCCATGATGACTATGAGAGGGCTGGCCTCGACCCTGAAGGCAACTGGACACCTCTAAGAATCCAAATTAAACAGGAAGGCGATGCAACCTGTGTTCTGGGAGGTAAGTACGATGTCTGTCTCAGAGCTGACCCGGTAATCGGGCTGGGAGCCCCGGGGTCTGCATTCGGTAGGAAGAGACAGAGAGCACAGGGGAGGAGGGAGACTTGGAGGAGAACAGATGAGGCAAGATGGGAGCCACACACTGCAGACTGAGAAGAGACAGAAGGTGAGGGAGAAGACACCGGTGAGTGTAACTCCGACTCCCCACTCTACTCTGCCACCTGCAAGGCCAGACTCACCCCCTCTCTGCCTTCTTCATAAAGGACTAGTTAGAGAGCTGCATATTCTATTCATTTTAATAGAGGCCATCGTTATTAGGCAAATTGGAATTTTTGTATTCAACCAAATAAAACACACTAAAGCTTTCAGAGGATCATTGGCCTTTCTTTATTTCAAATATGAGGGTTCCAAAGAGAAGACCACTCTTTCCAGTCCTTCCTGGAACAAGAATGACCGTATGGGGCTCCTCCCCATACTATGTGCAGGCTCTAGGCTGGGGGCTGGGAGGTAGCAGTGAGTGGGGCACACCAGCCCTGCCCTCCCGGAACTCAGAACACACCAAGTCCTCGTGTATTTATTAAGAACCACCAGCCAACTCAAGAGTAAAAAAAAAAATCAACTTCCCCTCGCCCACCAAGAAGTGCTACAGACAGCCAAGGACATGAAGGGTTAATCACTAGGAAAATGCAGACACAAACTATATGACCGCTGGGGTGGGATCCTAGAATGAAGTCATCAGGACAGAAGGTAGAACAGTGGTGACCCAGAAAGACTGAGGCAGGAAGACTGGGAGATAACAAGGACTAGACCTTGACTGTACACTAGGGGAAGCAGGCCAGTCACAAAATGCGTCGTGAGATACAACCACAAACAAGAACAGAAGGGAAGCTATCGGCGTTGCTAAAGTGCTGGCTGGTCAGTCATCCAGGTGACTGACATGAGTCCCAGAGTGCTGCTTCAGGGACCCAAGGCGGGGGGACGGGGGAGGCACACCGACCAGCCAAGGGCTTGGGTGCCTGTGGCTTATCCTTTCAGCTCAAAGCCCACGGGCAGAGCGAGCAACCAACCTCCTTCATTTCCACACGCACCTGTGCTTAAATCTCAACTATTTTTCCTCCTATGTGTCACTCTCTTGGCCTGCCTTATCTCTACTTTGGGAGAGAAATACAAGGTGGAGACTTAACCAATTCTGTATTTTTATTGAGAAATGCAACAGTTTAAGAAAGTTGGGATTAAATGGCGAGTGCCAGGCAATCTCAGCATCAGGGAGACACTGCGGAGCAGTGGCAACCGAGGTCAGCTCCTGAGCACGTGTCTCGTGGGTCTGGGGAATGGGGGGAAAGAAGTAAGGCCTACTGTGCAAATAAAAAATCTTTACCCCCCCAAAAATCATATGATTTTTTAATTAGTGACTAACTCAAAATTTTTCAAAATACTATACCGGCCAACACTAAACTGCCCAAAGAAAACACACTGGCAGGCCAACTGTGACCAAGGCCACCCATTTGTAACCTCGGGAGTAGATGACCCAGACCCGAGTCTTCTTCCTACACGACCTGCCAAAGGCATCTGTGTTCACTGAGCACAGAATAAACTGCTCTGGCGGAAGGAGCCTTCAACAACGATGTCCTTCCACGCTGGGGTGAGCCCTCCACTTCTATCAACAGTGACACCTCCGTCTCCAAGTGAGGTCAGTTTAAAAGAGACCTGAAATCACCGGCAAGAGCCCTGGCTCTTGACATTCCCTGCGACCCCGGACCCGAGGAACCACCACTGTGCCGTCCGTCTCAGGCCTCCTGCTCCTGACTCATATCCTGGCATCCGCCGTCCTCCAATCTCCCTCTGCCAGGGTCTTTCCTAAGGCTAATCTACGTTTGGAAAACTGACTTCCACAGGTCTATGGGCCTACAGCAGTGTTTCTCTATTATTTAAAATCTTTTATAATATGTAGAAATTCAGAACAAAGACATGAAAAAAATCTGGGAACAAAACCAAGAGGCAAATGGGACCAGAGCTGAGGCTTTGGCAAAGTACTCTCGAGCAGGAATGAGGCCCAACCATCCCTTCAAAAAGGAAAGAAGGGGGCCGGGAGTTTGGCCTAGTGGTTAAAGTGCTTGCCTAGCAAGCACAAAGACCTGGGTTCGATTCCTCGGTACCACATACATAGAAAAAAGTCAGAAGTGGTGCTGAGGCTCAAGTGGTAGAGTTCTAACCTTGAAAAAGTCCAAGGACAGTGCTCACGCCCTGAGCTCAAGCCCAGGACTGGCAAAAAAAAAAAAAAAAAAAAGGAAAGAAGGGCCAGGAGTTTGGCCTAGTGGTACAGTGCTTGCCTAGCATGCACAAAGATCCAGGTTTGATTCTTCAGTACCACATATATAGAAAAAAGCCGGAAGTGATACTAAGGCTCAAGGAGTAGAGCTCTAGCCTGGAGAAAGCCCAAGGACAGTGCTCAGACCCTGAGCTCAAGCCCAGGACTGGCTAAAAAAATAAAAATAAAAAAAGCGAAGAAAAATGAAATGATTAAATAATCACCTGAAGAAAATATTCACAACTCAGATTAGAGGCTTAATTTGCTAATATGTTTTTTTTTAAGTCCCAGAATACAAGGATAAAAAGAACAAAAGTCAGCAGAAAATCAGGGCAAAGGGATAATTCACAGAAAAGAGATACACAGATGGCTTTTACAAACTGAAAAACATGCTTGCCTTACACAGAAGATAAGTGTAAATTAAAATGGTACTGAAATATCATTTTCTATCTATCATGCGGGCAAAACCTGAAAGCCTGGTGATCTACTCATGCAGTCTTCATCCACTTATCTAATCTTTACCCCCCCCCACTGGCCCATGGGGAAAGGGAGTCTCATATATGCATGGGATTACAAACACAGTGACCCTGGCCCTGCACTGCAGTGTAGCTAGTACTCACCACACATGAAGTAACCATGAGCAAGGCTTGGTACTATAGCATAGTTTGCAGCATAAAATCAATGATGTTATTTTAAACTACAGGAAACTAGTAAATGAACTACAGACACTACTCTACTCTGAAAATACAAAATCTGAAATGCTCAAAAATTGAAAATGTTTTAAGCAATGTGAAACCACAACAAGAAGATCTATGCTTGAGTTCATGTGACAGGTTGCACCTAAAATCAAGTATGCTAAGTCAGGCACTGGTGGGTCACTCCTAGAACCTCAGCTACGCAGAAGACTGAGATCTACAGATCACCATTTGAAGTCAGCTGGGACAGAAAAGTTTGTGAGACTCTTATCTCCAATTAATCACCAGAAAACTGAAGTGAAGCTGTGGCTCAAGTGGTATAGCACCAGCCTTGAGCAAAAAAGCTAAGGTACTGCGCAGGCCCTGAGCTCAAGCCAGTACCAATATATACACACGCAAAAAGTATGCTAAAAACACTGTCTAAAATTCCCGTTGGGCTATTACACACCATGTGTATCAAAACACAAATGGCAGCTGGACTCTGGACAAGAGCTCTGCCCACATCAGCCTTCTTCTTGGTATGGAACTAAGCACTCAGCACCAAGCCACCGACCTACCCGCCTCCCCCAGATGCCCTATAAACGTGGCCACAGCACTCAGGGTGCTGTGGCCCAGCTGGATACCAAATTTACCCACTGATACTCCCCACTTCCCCATACGAAGTAACTCTAGAAAACAAAACAAAACTGGAAGAGGAGAGAAACATGCAAATGAGTTACTGGACACAGTAGGTCTCCTGATCTTTCTTCTGAGATTCTGAGACACGGGATCATTTGAAAACCGAAATGGACCTTTCCACCCAAGTAGATACCCCAGGTGGTGTCGGTGGGTGAAGATATCCCCGCAGTGAGGGTGGGGCCGGGCACAGCTCTCCCAAGTTCTAGTCATGCCAGTGCTGCTGGTGAAGGGAAATCTGAGTCACAGACAGCTCAGAGCCCCCAGGGCGCCCTGTCCCTGGGAATCTTAAGGTGGGACCCTCATTGTCCATTTTGTAAAGGTGCTAGTGGTTTGCCTTAGATAATCCAGCATGTTAGTGGTCAGACCCAAACAACCATGTGCACAAATGCTTGTTCCTGTGGCTCACATCGGAACAGAGCCTGCAGGCCTGAAAGGGCCTCTAGGGGTCCCTATGTCTTTGTGATCACAGCATCACCGAACCAGAAAGAAGACTCCACGAGTCTCAGATCAGAAAACAGACGTTTTCGTTTTTGCTAGAGCTGGCAGGTAGATGGTTACCATCTACCAAAAATCCAACAGGTTACACTTGAATTTCAGATAAACAATGGATAACTCGCTAGTAGAATTAGGTCCCGTACATATCTTATGATATACTTATGCTACAAAAAATTAAAAAAAAAAAAACAATTTTAGTGATTCTGATTAGAGGACAAGCACAAAGGAGAGCAGAGCTTGTGCCTTGGCACTGTTGCCTTAAAGCCAGTCAAAGGTAGCACTGCCTGAGAGTGCCACTGCCAGGCTCGAGTCTCTGCTCTGAGTTCTTACGGGTGCAGGTTCCGAGGCAGCAAGGTCTCCCACTTACAGCAGGGGTGCCTATGTTGCAGCCCTAACTCCCAGCACCCTAAAAGGTGGCCATTCAGAAACCGAGTCTTTGGACACAGTCTGAACCCACGTAGAGAGGACTGCACCACGTGCAGGCGGATGTGTGTACTGCTGCCAATGCCAGTGCAAGGCCTGAAGCCCTTCGGAGAAAGCCCCGCCTGCATCCCCTCCACATCAATTGGCAAGAATATATCCCTGTTTATGGAAGACACTCGGCCTGTAGTACTTACACGCTGCAGCAGCCCCTGTTCGGGTGCTGGGAGGCGGAGAACAGGAACCAAGGGAGTGAGAGCTAACAGAGCCCTCACAAGCAAAGCCTGGCCATTGTCTTTCCTGACTTTAAGATCTCAGCTGCGCAGGCCCCAGGAATTTGGAGCTACAGAACACTTTGTGTGGAAACAGTCACTGCTCTACCAAAATTCAATTTTAAACAATGAATTAAGTTACATGCCACATAAAGAAGAAAGCTTAGAATGTATTTGTCCTGGTTATATAACAACAAAAACAACAACAAGATACATTTATAAACCCTTCTGGCCCTAAAGGGGTTTTATGGGAGAGCTTTAGAAATCATAACCTTAGCAGACTGCTTTTGTAGTGTTCTATTTTCTCCATGAGAAGTTTACTTTCCTCCAGTTCTTACAAATCAAACATTACCATACTGGGTTGGTGATTAAGGAGCTGGGAACAAATTAAGCAGCTACTCTGATTCATTGTCTCTTTCTCCATTATTTGCTTGGCATACTGCCAACGTCCCCAAATGGCAAGATTTAAACAACAGATAGATTGTTTAACAATACTTTATCTTTCCTTTCTAAAGTAACTGAACACTTCTCCCACCAGGCCTGGAACCCAGTGCAGCCTGACCCAGGCCTAGTAGTTTCCAAAAGCAGAATCCACCAGCCCCACCCTAGAGACCTCTAGCCCAGAGGCCCTGCTAGCTCCAGTCACACTGGTGGTCTTCAGTGAACAGGACAGCTGCCCCAATAGAGGGAGGTCACTGGACTCTGAGGCTAAACCTACAAAGGTCACCGAGGAGAGTCTGCCTGGTCCTTCAGAGCTCACAGGGCTAGTGGGGAGACAGTTCATCTTTTCTTACCTGCTGCAGGCACACTAACATTATACTGAGGTAAAATAAATAGGAAGGCAGTCTTGGCTGTGACCTGGAAAACAAAGGGGAAAGTTCTAGTTTACTGTTTTGCCACATTACAAGAGCCTGCTGCTCCAGCCCCACTCCCAGCATTAAAATAAAAAACCCCACCACCTTGGACCCCAAATAGTACCTGGATTTGTATGCCCTGCAGACAGAAGCAAATAATCTATGCTTGGCGGGCTGAGTTCACAAATAAGTAAAGGAATGGATCTACCCATTCATTCATTCATTCATTCAAGTGGCCATTTGGCCCCATGCACCCAGCACTGAGGAAAATGGGGTCAGTCTTCAAAGGGTTTAGGATCCAGCTGAGGTTCCCCCAACACTTCAGTGGCCTGCAACGTGGACACAGCCCCAAGTATAAACCTGGAGCTTCAGAAACAGAGAATTCCAGCTGTGAATTTCACATCTGCCCTTTAGGGTGCAGGGAGAGGGACCACTGTACCTTGCACTTCAGGTTTATTTTTAAAAACTGCCTTTTTTAGTGAAAAAGAAAACTTGTGGCTGTTACCTGGTGGTTAACAGACAAATCACTACTGAGACAAGCTGCCCAAAAGATCAGGATGGAAAAAAGTAGAGATTTGAAGTTTAGAGCCATAGTCGTCAGCTGCTTGGGTTTTCAAGTGCTGGTTCTGCTCACCCACTTAGCCATGGGCACGTAATTTGACAGTGTGAGTCTAAGTTCCTTGAGTATAAAATCAGGGATATCTATCTACCTGCCTACCTATCTGTAGAACCTCAGGTGGCACTCACCCCATTGCCAGGGCTGTTTCAAGCATTCCAGGTGTGCAGCAGTGAATGGTACATGTAAGAGTCCCTCTACCCCTGCCGCTCCAACTCTGGGCACAGCACTGGAGGAGCGACTCCTCACCTACTCTCCAGTCAACAAGACCTAATACTCCTTCCTGTAATCAGCACCCACCAGGACCCTTACAGGTATTGTGCTGGTGCTTGGAGCATGTTCAGTCAAGCTCCGGGGAAACCCAAATGCGACGAGGCAGGAGGAGATCTAGGAAACACATAGGTCTCACTTCCCACCTCAAGTCCTTCTAATGTTGGCTCTTACGACCTTGTCCAGCCTTCTCAACCTCTCCCTCCAGTCCACTCTACCCTCTGTGCCCCCCTATATTCTTGAAAATAGATGTGTGTGGTTTGTGCCCAAACCCTCCATTCCCTAACTTCCTTTGGAGGGGCCAGGGGTCCCTCCCTGCTCTTTGGGACCTCCTCCTATACCCAACCCGAAAGGTGTCTATGACAATCTCCTCTTCCTTTGCACCCCAGCCCAACGAGGACCTCTGCCTCACTGGAAGCAATGCACCCCAGGATCATGGCTGTACAGCAGCTCACAGCTTGTCAGTGGCCAGTCCTCACCTGGTCACTGGTCAGCAGGGACCAGCCCCTCACCTGCTGTCTCCTCATGCACCTTCATATGCCATCTTGAACGTACTCAGTAAGCACTCACTGAGTCAGATGAGAAACCAAAGGTCAAGTCTGCTTTGCTGAGCTGTCTCTGTCCCCAGTGACTAGAGAGAGTATCACCTGGCTCTCCAGATCTGCCTAGCTCTGCTGAATTTAGCTCAGTCACAGACTCCGAACAGGCCACGGGTGCTGTAATCAACAGCTATCCTCTGATTCTCTACCAGGAAGTAACCCTGATCCATTCTTAACTCTTGTTCAGCTTTCCACACACTGAACTCCCTAAGGAAAGACAAGGAGGGCTAAAGCAAATGGGGAGAAGGAAGGGAAGAGACATGCAGAATCAGGCAAAGGTGAGCAGAAAGTATCTACTCTACACCCACTAGGTCTCAGCAAACCTCCCGTCCTTGGTGTCATTCAGAAACTGTACTTGTCTTTTTTTTTTTTTTTTTTGAGTCAGGCTCTATGTAGCTCAGGCTGACCTCAAAACTGTAATCCCTCCACCTTCACCCCCCACACACATGCTAGGATTCCAGCAGGTGTTGCCATGCCTGCCTTGTACCTTTCTTCTCCGTCTCCTTCTTTGGGTATGGGCACTATCCTTGGGCTTTCTCAAGGCTAGAGCTCTATCACTTGAGCCACAGCACCACCTCTGCCTTTTTCTGTGTATGTGGTACTGAGGAATTGAACCCAGGGCTTCATGTATACTAGGCAAGCACTCTACCACTAGGCCAAACTCCTGGCCCTTGCACCTGTTGCCTGTGGGAGTAGAGGTCCTGCTGTGAGGTGTTAGCTATCTTGACACCTACTCACCCCTTCCCAGGAGTTCCTGTGAAAATGCCTTTCCCCAAGTGTATGTGCCCACAGGCAGGGCATTATGGGTCACTCTTGGTGACAACAAGAAGAGTCCTCTTCCTAGGTCAATGGATATCCTCCCCTAGGCTCTGGGAAAAGATGCTTATCAGTGCCTCACACCTACAGGGTAGGTAGGGTCACTGTTGTGGTTTCTCCGAGGTTTCCCTGGAGTGCAGGTAAGTCATCAGCTAGTAACCATTACCAAGAAACACTTATTTAATGTACAGAGCACCAGAGGTCAACCTGGCTGCAATCAGAACCCCTGGAGAAGCTTTTAGGCACAGAAATGGAGGGACAAATGGTACTCGCTGGACACTATGTTGAAAATGAACTAAACAACTGGAGACAGAGAGGGAAGAGCTGACATTGTCCTGGAAGAAACGAATCCTTCACTTGACTTATATAACTATTACCCCTCTACATTGCCTTTACAGTAACATTAAAATATTTAAAAATCTCTATACCCATGCCATGCTCCAGCCAACCAAGCCAAAACCTTGGGCCATAAGCGTTCTGTCCAGCTCCCAGGGCACTGCATTGTGCAGTCACATCTGAGAACCACAGAACCCTCTTTCCTAGGGAGACAGGCATGGGTGCGCAGTTCACAGCAGTCAGGCTCCAGGAAGTCACTGCCGAGAGGAATCCTGAGTGAACACTGAAACTGTACACCAAGCCTCTCCTCCCATCTCACCATCAAATCAATAACATCCTTGTTTCATATGTCCTTCAATAAGATCCCTTATATACTGCTGATTCCCAACATTGGACTCACAGCCAACAACACGGTAGCTCATGCCTCACCCAGGTATTTCCAACCTGAGCCACATCACTGGCCTTCCTGTTCTTAGGAGCACTTGAGTACCTCATGGAGGGCGGTGGGGGAGGAACACATCTTAAAACAGTGAAATCCCGGGCTGGGAGTTTGGCCTAGTGGTAGAGTGTTTTGCATAGCATGCACGAAGACCTGGGTTCGATTCCTTGGTACCACATACATAGAAAAAAGCCAGAAGTGGTGCTGAGGCTCAAGTGGTAGAGCTCTAGCCTTGAGAAAGTCCACAGACAGTGCTCAGGCCCTGAGCTCAAGCCCAGGACTGGCAAAAAAAAAAAAAAAAAACACAAAAAAACAGTGAAATCCCAACAACACTGTAACAACAACTGTAGCACCAAAGGGATTGCAAAAAGAACATTTGTTTCCAGTAGGAGACAAGAAGCAGCATGTAGCCTTGCCCCTGGCATCACCTTAGTGTGCATGTGGGCTGACTGGAAGTCTGTGTCCCTCTGTGCACACCCGTGAATGACACCAGAAACCAAATATTGATTGGGGGATTGCAAACAAGTAAGCAAAGTTCCCCCAAACCAAACCAACAGAGAGGACTGACTGTACTGGGGCAAATCTGAACATCTGTTCCATGACAGCCAAAGCTAAAAAAAAAAATTAAAAAAAAAAACTTTATTAAACTCTCATTTTAAGTATGCAGCTCTAGGAACGTATTTATCTTCATGGAAGCTAAAGTTTCAGGAAAATGGGGAATACTTTTGCCTTGATCATCAATGCACAACCTCAAAACAGTTAAGGACAGAGCTGGCTCAGAAATAAATGCTTGTGGTGTGGACAGAGCCATCAAGCAGTGGAGCCAGAGTGTGTTCAGTCATCTGACTTGAGGCCTGTCACCTGCCCACATGCACACATCTGTCTGTGTAACTGTTTTCTCATGCTGGTCTGTCCCAACGCTGGGCAAATAGTAGGTGTCTCATAAATACCCATCTGATGAGCTCACTACAAACAGCTGTAGTATTTCATAACCAAGGATGAATGCTTAACACATGTTTTCTGAACATGGCTCCAGGAGAACAGGACCTAGGATCTTGAATTAAGAAAAAAATATTATATCCCAGTATTTTTCCACCCACAACCAACTCTAACCAACCATCTTTCTTTAATGTTTTCTCACTTTCTGTTTCTTGGATGAAGAAGTTAAAGAAGCACAGAAAAAAGGGTCTCCAAAGATCTCACAACTCTCAGGCAAAGAAGCCAATAATCAATTTGATTTCCTACAAACTCATTCCCAAATAAGCTTACCATATGCATGAAACAGCACATAATAGAATGGCAACAGAGAAAGGAAGAGAAAAGTCAGGCTCGGTGGCTCACACCTATAATCCTAGCTACTCAGAATGCTGAGATCTGAGGATTGCAGTTCAAGGCACAAAAGTCCGTGAGACTCTTATCTCCAATTAGCCACTAGAAAACCGGAAGTGAGGCTGTGACTCAAGTGGTAGAGTACTAGCCTTGAGCTGAAGAGCACAGGGACAGCGCCCAGGCCCAGAGTTCAAGCCCCACAACTGACCAAAAAAAAAAAAAAAAAAAAAAATGGAAGATCCAAACCTAAACCAAACAAGCAAAATGTGCGTCAAAAGCAAGGAGAAAGAGCCATCATCTGGTGGAGAATGCTATCATTCATCATGAGTTCACTGTCCATGAATAAGCAAAGGAGAAGGGAGGACAGGGAAGAGGGAAGACGAGAAGGTAAAGGACAGAGAGAGAGAAAGGGGGGAGAAAGAGGAAAACACACTAGCCAAAAAAAGACAGGTCCTCCTCACCCACCATAAAACAAAACAAAACACTGCGTGCTTTCTTTCAAAAACTCTCTGGCACCTCCTTTTCATCCCATAATCTCTCCTGACCTCAGGCTAGGGACCCTCTCTGCAAGTGTTGCTTCAGTTAGCATAGCACAGAGGGCTGAGAACCAGGGACTTAGGAAAAATGTCATTCCAATTATCTCTCGTCTCTGTACGGCTGTTTATAGGAAACACTATTGAGTTTAGTATCATTTTAAATGTCCAGCTCAATGGGTGAAAGGTCAGAAATCACAATGTGCTAATGCAAAGAGAGAACCGGGAACCCTTCATGACACACAAGAGTCCTCTCTCCCTACCCCTTCACACACACACACACATACACACACACTCCTACCCCCTACACACACACACACACACACACACACCCCTTCATAAAAACAGGTCAGTGAAACTGCTGTTCCAGCTGAGTAAACTGGACATGGAGTTCAGGAGTTGTGGCCAGCTAGGTGACCTGAGGCAAGGTATTTGCCTCTGTGGACCAACAAGGCCAGTTAATGTAATCAAAGGCTTTCTCAGTGCGAGGCATGGGTCAAAGGGCTTCATGCAATAATGATCTTTACTGACAATGTTCCCATTCTACAGACAACCATGGACAGGACGAGGCCAGAGGCGATGCCCAAAACCACCCTTGTACTCACAGCCTTGCCAAGAGATCTGCCCACAAGTGTGAGATATGAAGACAGGGTCTGTCAGGCAGGAAAGGAAGGCTGTGGAGTCAACCCACTGGCCCGCCAGCCATGAGCACGCAGGAGGACGGGAGGCCTCCCAAAGGGGCCTGACTGTCACCCAACAGCTCTTCTGTGGGACCACTTCTGTCCCACAGAAACACATCACAAAGGGGGCCACCTATGTTCCTTGATTGTAGCCGAGGCTGGGGTACTTCCCCCACCCCAGCCAAGCCTTGTTCTCAGGAGGCCCTTCCCAAGTTGATCTGCATCTTTCTGCCCGAAGCAACACAGGAAATGTTCAATCAGACAAGGAAACACTGGAGGCTACACACGATTTGTGAAGTAAGTCTTTTCCCTTCTTTCTCTTCCTCTCTTCTTCTTTCTCCTTTCTTCCTCTTCCTCCCCCCACCCCGCAAGTAGGAGTATAGGAAGGAGCCATCGTGCCCAACCACAAGTAACTTTTAAAAGAATACAAGTCACTTACACATACTGGTCAGGACAAAATATTTTGCTTTTAGCCAAACCCCATCTAGTGAGATACAAAATCCTCTAAACATGAAATAAATTTAAATGACAACAGCAGAGGGCTCTAGAGTCTAGGTTTAGGTGACTCTGGTGAGAGCTGAGATAACACTTAGGGCTGGGCTGTGAGAACAACTTCCCCAATGCATCACAGACAGTGTTCCCTCTAGTTCTTGACGCCACTTCAGCCCCCGGCAGGCAGTGCCAGGACAGGGCAGTTCTGAGGTTCTACACAGGCAGACAGCTGCCAATCAGGCAGTCGTGGATAGCAAGCGTACGGTGGGTGTCAGGAGAGTCATCCTGGGGGAGCTCCCAGCACTTCCTCAGATCCCGGAAGTGAGGGGGTAGCTCACTGCACAGGGCCCGGGTCTATCACCTTCAGGTACCGCTCTGCATTTCCTCAGATCCCGGAAGTGAGGGGGTAACTCACTGCACAGGGCCCGGGTCTATCACCTTCAGGTACCACTCTGCATTTCCTAGATCCCGGAAGTGAGGGGGTAACTCACGGCACAGGGCCCGGGTCTATCACCTTCAGGTACCACTCTGCATTTCCTCAGATCCCGGAAGTGAGGGGGTAACTCACGGCACAGGGCCCGGGTCTATCACCTTCAGGTACCGCTCTGCATTTCCTCAGATCCCGGAAGTGAGGGGGTAGCTCACGGCACAGGGCCCGGGTCTATCACCTTCAGGTACCGCTCTGCATTTCCTCAGATCCCGGAAGTGAGGGCGTAACTCACAGCACAGGGCCCGGGTCTATCACCTTCAGGTACCGCTCTGCATTTCCTCGATCCCGGAAGTGAGGGGGTAACTCACGGCACAGGGCCCGGGTCTATCACCTTCAGGTACCGCTCTGCATTTCCTCGATCCCGGAAGTGAGGGCGTAACTCACAGCACAGGGCCCGGGTCTATCACCTTCAGGTACCGCTCTGCATTTCCTCAGATCCCGGAAGTGAGGGGGTAACTCACGGCACAGGGCCCGGGTCTATCACCTTCAGGTACCGCTCTGCATTTCCTAGATCCCGGAAGTGAGGGGGTAACTCACTGCACAGGGCCCGGGTCTATCACCTTCAGGTACCGCTCTGCATTTCCTCAGATCCCGGAAGTGAGGGGGTAGCTCACGGCACAGGGCCCAGGTCTATCTTCAGGTACCGCTCTGCATTTCCTAGATCCCGGAAGTGAGGGGGTAACTCACTGCACAGGGCCCGGGTCTATCACCTTCAGGTACCGCTCTGCATTTCCTCAGATCCCGGAAGTGAGGGGGTAGCTCACGGCACAGGGCCCAGGTCTATCTTCAGGTACCGCTCTGCATTTCCTAGATCCCGGAAGTGAGGGGGTAACTCACAGCACAGGGCCCGGGTCTATCACCTTCAGGTACTGCTCTGCATTTCCTCAGATCCCGGAAGTGAGGGCGTAACTCACAGCACAGGGCCCGGGTCTATCACCTTCAGGTACCGCTCTGCATTTCCTAGATCCCGGAAGTGAGGGGGTAACTCACGGCACAGGGCCCGGGTCTATCACCTTCAGGTACCGCTCTGCATTTCCTCGATCCCGGAAGTGAGGGCGTAACTCACAGCACAGGGCCCGGGTCTATCACCTTCAGGTACCGCTCTGCATTTCCTCAGATCCCGGAAGTGAGGGGGTAACTCACGGCACAGGGCCCGGGTCTATCACCTTCAGGTACCGCTCTGCATTTCCTAGATCCCGGAAGTGAGGGGGTAACTCACTGCACAGGGCCCGGGTCTATCACCTTCAGGTACCGCTCTGCATTTCCTCGATCCCGGAAGTGAGGGGGTAACTCACGGCACAGGGCCCGGGTCTATCACCTTCAGGTACCGCTCTGCATTTCCTCGATCCCGGAAGTGAGGGGGTAACTCACGGCACAGGGCCCGGGTCTATCACCTTCAGGTACTGCTCTGCATTTCCTCAGATCCCGGAAGTGAGGGGGTAACTCACGGCACAGGGCCCAGGTCTATCTTCAGGTACCGCTCTGCATTTGGAAAGATGCAGGTCTGCAGACAGGGCTCTAGGATGACCATCCCTCGCCTGACTGGATCACCTGCCTGTCAGATTCCTGGGTTTTGATGGAGGATCCAGGTACATGGAATAGAGGAAATGAGACCTGAATTCACACAGATACAGCCAAGGGATGCCCTCTCCAGGAGCCATAAATCTGCACGCTGGCAGGACTGAAGTGTGTCTCCCAGGAAGACTCAGGCCCTCTCAGATGGCTGGGAAAAGGCACCTGTGGCCAGTGTTCGTCTCCACCGTGTCTGAAGTGGGCTGGGCTAGGAGGTCAGTATTCAGAAGGAAAGGCATCAGGGTCCATGGGGTCCCGAAGGCCATGAGCGGCCTCCAGCTTCCATCAGTCTATCAGCTTTTATTGCCTCTTGGCCGACAGATTCATTCAGAATTGGAGTCCATAGACACACAGATAAGCTACTGGCCAGGATCCAAGGTCCTGCTCTAAAGTGGCCATGGCTGCTACCCCAGCCTCTGGGTGACCCCCCCCCCCAGCTTCTTCCTGGATCTCACCAACCCCACACTGGTTTCTAAATGAAAACATTAGAGGGGTGTATGTGTATGTGCATGTTTATACCCACATGCATGCCCAAAGCTAGACGGTAAGACACTCTTAATTTTGTGTTAGACACTGGAGTTTGAACAAGGACTTCAAGCTTACTAAGCTCTCTTGCTTGATACTCTCTCACCTGAGCCATGCTCCAGCCTTGCTTTTTTTTTTGCGGGGGGGGGGGGGGGGAATCCTGGGGATTGAGCTCAGGGCCTGGTCACTGTCCCTGAACATCTCTGTGCTCAAGGCTAGTGCTCTACTACTTGAGCCAGAGCACCACTTCCAGTTTTTATGGAGATAAATCTCATGGACTTTTCTGCCTGGGGTGGCTTCAAACTGCAATCCTCAGATCTCTCAGCATTACAGGCATGAGCCACAAGCCACCAGCACCCAACTTCAGCCTTGTTTTTTGCTAGTTATTTGGAGATGGAATCTCTCAGTCTCTTCTGCCCCAAAAGCTGGCTTCAAACCCTGATCCTCTGGATCTTATTAGTGTCCCCGGCAGCCAGAATTACAGACATAGCCACCAGTGCCCTTTACTAGCACAACAGACAGATGTATGCCATCTCTAGAAAAATGGAGTGAAAAAAAACTAAATCAACCCTTCAATCACCAATATTTGCTGAGTGCTTGCTGTGGGAAGGGCATAATGCTAACACTGACAAAATCCATATCCTTCCTTTCAGGGCTCAGGCAGCCAAGTCTAGGGCTGAGCTCCAGTCAAATGAGTCCCACTTCCTTCCTTGTACAGACGATCTAACCAACCATGCCTTTTCGAAAACTTAGTGCACTTTGGGCAAGGCAAAGCTCTCTAGATGATTATCTCAAATAATCCTCCACAAGTCTGCAATAACTATTCTATATAATGTGCGAGGCCGGGGACCCGGAGTCCTCATGAGGACTACACGGACACCACATACAGATTACCTCTGTCACCTCCGGTTCTCTATGTCCCTCTGATTCCAAGACTTGTTACATATGATTATGACCAAGTTTCACCAAACAAATAAATAAAAATAAACTTAAAAAAAGACACTGTAAGTTCCTGCACACCCAACACAGCTCAGTTAACTGCAGGGCATCTGTCAATTCCAGGCTGTCTCAAGCCATGTTCAGTCATTGTGTGATATGTATGCTGTGTTTCCCTGCTCTTAAGTTTGGAAAATGTGCTTCGTCTAATGCAAACAGTACCCGTGAAGGAAGGTAAGAGCAAATGTACTCAAATCCAATGAGAAAGTGAAAACGTTAGCTATGCTGAAAGGCAGTATGTATTTTAATAGAATTTGGGTGGCTTGTGGAGAAAAATGAGTCCGTGTATCCTAAGCATGCGCAGTGGAGTACTGAGGCCGTCATTCCTGAGCATGTGCAGTGCAGAACTCAAGCCTGAGTCTGAGGTCTTTCCTACACTGTTGGATCCTCGGAACCGCATACCCAGATGCCAAGGTCTCCAGTACTGTGTTACCACCTCTTGCCCAAGATCCTGCCACAGGCGAGGACCAGCTCCTCTTCCTATAAAAATGATCTCATTTCATCCTTCCAGGCATTCTACTATACAGAAAAAGTGAGTCCCCGAGAGCTCAGGAAATCTGCCCCAAAGGGCTCAGATAATAAGCCTCAGAAAAGGATTGAATCCCAGATTGGAACCATCAAGGGACCTGAACAATGCACCAAATCTGATGACGGATGTAAGCTCTGAGGCAGAAAGAGATGTACTGATGTTAGAAAGATGTCACAGCTCAGGGCTAGATGCAGGCACGAGGCAAGTGAAGACGCCTGGCTGAGAGCGCAGGTTGTGTACCTACTCATCTCTGTGACCTCACTTTCCTCCGCCAACTGGGCAGAGCGAATGTCCTCTAGTGCTCTGGGGACTCATGGGTGGCCTCTGGAAGGCTTCTGGGAGGCATGAGCTGAACCAAGGAGGTGCTGTCCTAAGCATGGATATATTGTGACCAGCCCCAACACAGGGCCAACCCACCTGAGAAGGCCCAGAGAGCCCTAGGGGCAGACTACCCACTGTGTGACTCAACTGCACATTGCAGTCGCCCTCAGTCTCAATCAAGCTACTCAAAAAGAAAAAGAAATGTAGCCCTCAGATCCTTTCTATTTACTCACTCCCTCACTTTCCTTCAGAAAGTCACTGGTCCCAAAAGGAGACCAATTCTGTCTCCTGAGTTCACCATTCTGGGACCTTGAATGCAGAATGACTCAAGTCAAGATTTAAAAACTGACTTCTGGCCGGGAGTTTGGCCTAGTGGTAGCGTGCTTGCCTAGCATGCATGAAGACCCGGGTGTTGGGGGCTGAGTAACGCCATTCTAATAACTTTCTGCTGAGACCTGCAGTAGGGGTAAACAAGTGGACCTCTTTATCCTCCCACAGCCAATATAAGGAGGGGAGTTTTAGAGAGAGGAAGATTCCTGCCTTGATGAAGCTGCGTGGTGTTTCTGTTCGTTCTCTGGAGAAGCAAGGCTGAGTGCGGGAGGACAGTGGGCCCCCTCCTCTCGGGGCTTGGACTGGTTGGGGTGTGTTTTTCCCATCCCTCCTCAAGAGGGACTGGGGATGAAGGACCCCGACACCTGGGTTTGATTCCTCGGTATTATATACATAGAAAAAGCCGGAAATGGTGTTATGGCTTAAGTGGTAGAGCTCTAGCTTTGAGACAGTCCAAGAACAGTGCTCAGACCCTGAGTTCAAGCCCCAGAACTGGCAAAAAAAAAAAGTTAAAAATTGACTTCTTCCCTCGACCTAAAAGAGGCAAGATTGCAACATTTCAAGGGCTTTTGTTCTTGTCACAAAGCTCTAAACACCATCACCCACTTCATCATTTACCAATTAAAGTTAACCAGTTGCCTAATGATCTAGTGGGTCTGCCTCTTCCCTGTGAGCAGCCAAGGAAGCCATTTCCTGTTGGACTCAAACACTAATATGACTGCACAGGGTTATCACGACCCCATTTGTGCTGCACTGGACACTGCTGTTGGTCCCTCCGGGTGAATATCTGAGCACTGGGACAAGAGAGGAAATGGGGTTAAGTGGTGCTACGTGTTATCTGAACTGGCTCAGGAGATGGATGGGAGTGCTGTCACTTTAAGAGGGAGGGTGTTTCTGCCCCAGCAGAGAATCAGGGTAGTAAGCAGGAAACATCTATCCAAAAGTCTGCATGCAGTCTCCTTTCCAGGAGAATCACTTTCGTTCTGGTGTCCATTCGGCCTGCCTGTTGAGATACATGAGGCAGGGTTTTAAGAGAGCAGTACAGAAACTGTGAGGGCTACAGCCTGGCTGACCCTCCAGCCCAGTCCTGTGACCCAGCGCACACAGCACGGCTTTACTGGTTCTCAGGGTGGACCTGAGACTAGGGAGCATGAGAAGGATGCCCACTACTGGACCAGCCCTGCAGGGCACCAGATCTAGGAGTGGACGGGACCTCACCCCTCCATTCCTCCACTCTCTCCTTTCCATCTTACCTCTCTATCCCTTGACCTACCACCCCTCAAGGCAGTTCCATGCCAGTTTCCCTGACTCCATTCATGCCCAAGTTAGTTATAGATGCTTTCAATCCTCAGTCTTCAGTACCCATCTGTTTTGTGGGGAGCCTAACTGGTGCAGCTATATGCCTGATATAAAAGGCTTGAAACTGACACTTGAGAAGAGATAACCTAGTCAGAGAACCACTGGCAAAGGACAGAGAGTGAGACACTATGGCACACGCTGGCACTACTTCCACTGCAGGCTCACCCTTCAGTCCCCCACGCTGTCCTGATGATCATCCCAGGCTTAGCGCTGGTACAGCCTGCCCTCCACGCTCCCTGAGGATACGATCCCGCACACGGCCAGCGGGTGGCAGACAGGCCGGCACCTCAGACCTGAGTGCCCCAGTACTGACAGCCAGTGTCTGGGTTTTCTTTCTGCAGGACACCCAGAACTGGGTTCCGAGACTTGCTCAGCCAAACCACTACCACGGGTCAGCAGCCCCACTGGTACCACTGAAGACTCTACGGATGACAAAATGAGACGCAAGGTCCTGGGGAGTCCCACTGACCTCAATCTGCAGTGAGGAGGCCCCCGTCCCAGCTGCGTGAACTGCTGGCCATTCTGCTGTTGTTACAGACACACACACACACACACACACACACACACACACACACACACACACACACACACACACACCCCAGACGTGGGAACTGGTCTTCGGTGCTAAAAGTATCTTAAATGCTACTTGGTTGACTGCAGTCGGAAGTCAAGGATCCGTGCCTTCATGTGCTCAGATGCTATAGGATGGGTGGCGTCCCCAGCCACTGACTCCATGAAGAAGCTTTCTTTAAGTTTTCAGTACAGAGCAGTACTGGAGTGGGATGACTGAGGGCAGGGAAAGTCTGCAAACAAGCAGCCACTTCTCTGGGGATGGCTTTCCACCTTTTCCTACAGCTGAGTAGCTGGAGGCAAGTTGTCTGCCAAGCTTCCCGCCCGCCGTGTAAACACTCTGGCACCAGCTGGGGCTTGGAATCTGCTGAGTCTCTGCCAGCTGGCAACCTGGAGATGGGTCAGATTAAAGGAATGCATAATGAGGGAGGGGAGACAGAGGCTGATTCACATAGGAGGGTCTGGGGGGGGGGAGGACGGGGAAGGCTAACAAGTGGGGAAATATGGAGAGAAGAAGAGGTTCAATGTATCTGGGCACCACACCCTAAAAAAATGGCCCCAGGCTGTTACGTTCATTTATTTTTGTCCTACTAAAAACTGACTTCTTTGTCCCTGTCTCAATCCCCCACAGCATCTCCAAACCAGTTACCCACAGTCCTCTGAGCAGTCTGCAGCTGGCCTTGAGGAGCTCAGCACATCAGACAGCACAGGACACCTGATGCCCTGAGGTCCCAATGTGGGACGTTAACATGGAAACTCAAGCCACGCGCTGACAAGCAGGCCGTGGGCCACGAGCCGGCCCAGGAGACAGGCCAGGCCAGGAGTCCCGGGCAGCCAGGCTGGCTTCAGGCCTTCCAGAGAGAGACACAGGCAGCCCAGTGAGCAAGATGACAGGCCGCACCACCCTGCAGAGGCAAAGGGGTCAAGAACAGACTGAAACCTCAGGTCTACACTCCAGAAAGAGACCTGCAGACCCCGCTCCCTTCCTCCAGCAGCAGTATCACTCCTACGACTCACCTGTCACCACCAAGAAGAGGAAGCGAGGCAGACCCCACAGAGAGCTGGTGAGCCGGCTGGTGGCTCCCCTCCCTCTACCACATGTCTTCTGAAGAACTCTCGTTCCTCCAGACTGTCATGGCTTCAAGAACATGGACTCACCTCCAGGACAGACCGCCAAGACACAGCAACTCTCACTCAAGCGCTGCACCAGTGGTCATCTCGTCCAGTGACTGGCAAACCTACTTTTCCTATACAGGTCTTTCTGAAGACAGAGACCTCTGTGTTTGCATACATCTAGCTTGGAATGAAGTAGTCCCATCTTCTGTGTAGCCAGCCCCCCGCTGGCTTTTTCCTTTACTATTTGCTCAAGTCCAGGTTTCTGCTCACAGCGCTCCTCAAGTCTGTACACTCACAGCCTGTGGGAGAAGCTAGATTCTCTCTCAGAGCTCAACCTATCTTCCTAGTCAACCAACAACACCCTAGCTAGAATTACTGAAATACACACACACACACACACACACACACACACACACACACACCAGTGCCTTCCATGCCTCCCTACTGCTTAAGGTACAGTGTATAACTCTTCAAACTGGCATTCCTGAGCCTCCTTCCCTCTTTCTACCCTAAATTATAATACTGGCCTAAACAAACTCAGTATAACTACCCTGGGTATCCTAAAGAATAATCTGATTTACTTTATAAACTACTCTGTAAGATAGATGAATATGGTTGGTACAGATAGACAATACACATTTCTACTAGGTTAAAAGTGCTGCAAGTCTGTAATAAAAAGAAACATGTCTGGGGCCAGAAGTGTGGTAGAGTGCTTGCCTAGCATACACGAAGACCAGGGTCCAATTCCTTGGTACCACATACATAGAAAAAGGCAGAAGTAGTGCTGTGGCTCAAGTGGTAAAGCTCTAGCCTTGAGAAAGTCCAAGGACAGTGCCCAAGCCCTGGGGTTCAAGTCCCGGAAAAAAAATTTAATTAAAAAAAAACAAAAAAAAACTAGGGGTCAGGAGTTTGGCCTAGTGGTAGAGTGCTTGTCTAACATGCACGAAGACCGGGGTTCAATTCCTCCATACCACATACACAGAAAAAAGCCGGAAGTGGTGCTGAGGCTCAAGTGGTAGAGCTCTAGCCTTTAGAAAGTCCAAGGACAGTGCTCAGGCCCTGAGCTCAAGCCCAGGACTGGCAAAACAACAACAACAACAACAACAACAACGCTAAAAGCGATGCAGTGGCTCACGCCTGTAATCCTAGCTACTCGGGAGGCTGAGATCTGAGGATCAAGGTTCAAAGCCAGCCCGACAAAAAAGAACCTACAACTTATCTCCAATTAACCTCTAGAAAACAGAAAGTAGGGCTTGGTTCAAGGGTAGGGGTAGGGCATTAGTCTAGAGCAGACAAGCTCAGGGACAACGCCCAGGCCGAGTTCAAGTCCCATGACCTCCCCCCCCCCAAAAAAAAGCTGAAACCTTCAACAAGGACTTACAAAGTGTAAAATATGTATGAATTTTAAACATACCATGATGGCTAGGTCATGCTTTGGTGTAAAATATTTCAAGCAGAGGTTCCCCGTGTAATTTAACCTGATAGCTTCTTACAAGTGGGGAGACAGCATTATGAAGAAGGAATGTGTGTGTGTGTCATATAGTTAAGTGAAGGAGCAAATGATGAGCCCATTTGCACAAAGGCTACATGGTGAATCCAAAGCTAGCCTATAATACAGAATGAGATCCTACCTGAATCACCCTATATTATAAGCCCAATTCAACAAGGCAACAAGAAACAAGGAAGCGAACTGCTTACTCAGAGACAAAGACAATGGAGTCAACCTGTAGCCCCTCTTTCTGGGGAAGGGGCCTGTGAGTAAATCAACATAAACTTTCTTCCATGTAAAAAAGCAAATGCAACCAAACTGCTGGGCCAGATAGCTGTAATCTGTTTAATTTTACACATGATGGCCTGAGTCTTGAGCCACGTCACGACGGTCGCTTTTTCAAGATGAAATGGAGAGAAAGCACTTAGGAATAATCACAGAAGTCTTCCACAGAGGAAGCTGAGCTTGCAAGCTGAAGGACAGTATATTTAGCTTAAACGTGATGGGTGGAAGGTCCAGGATACTATATTTGGGCAAACTGCTGATTTGGGGTTTGGTGAAGCTCTGGTTTGGCGGCTGTCATTCTCCTACCCTGCCCCCACCTCAGGCCACATGGCCAGCCACAGGACATGGCTCTCACAGACAAAATCCATACAAGGTCTTCCCCAGGCTCTGGGGAGAACAGCAGTGCACTTCCTCCAGGAAGTGGTGGAGTGAGACACCCTATTGGCAGCCAAGCAGGAAGCCAGAGAAGCGGCCTCAAAGCCCCCAACAATCCAATCCCATGGGCAACGCCACCCCACCTGGTGGCCATACTGATGGTACCCAGTGGTTCCAGTCCCTCCTTCCTTCGCCTGAGCAGCAAGGATATCTTCTCAATCATTTCTCATAGGTGCTCAACACACGTCTGTGCAACAAACACAACACACTCAACACTGCTTGATTCTACTCTTGCAATGGTTAAGATGGTCCATTTGGTGTCATTTTGCCACAATTTTTTCAAAACACAGTAATGATGCACATTAACTCCCACCCCTAGCAAATGAAAGAGTGGTTCTCAGATGCTCCTAATACTCCCTTGTGTGAAATTAAGAATATAGGTCGAAAATTTTGAGTTGAAGAACTCTGGGGAGGATTAATTGGTAAACTGTTATCAGATGTAAATAGCAATTTATTGAAAGAAAAACTACATGTGAGACCAAGGGGAGGGGTGACATTGTCCAAAAAGAAATGAATTCCTGGGCTGGGAGCATGGCCTAGTGGAAGAGTGCTTGCCTAGCATGTGTGAAGCCCTTGGTTCGATTCCTCAGTACCACATACACAGAGAAAGCCAGAAGTGGACTAGCAAAAAAAAAAAGAAAGAAAGAAAGAAAGAGAAAAGAACTCCTTACCTGACTTCTATAACTGTAACCCTTTGTACATCATCTTTATAATAACAATTTTTTTTGGTCAGTTTTGGGGCTTGGAGTCTGGGCCTAGGCAGTGTCCCTGAGCTCTTCAGCTCAAGGCTACCACCCTACCCCTTGAGCCACAGCGCCACTTCCAGTTTTCTAGTGGTTAACTGGAGATAAGAGTCTCAGCTTTTAGTGTCTGGGCTGGCTTTGAACCACAATCCTCAGATCTTAGTCTCCTGAGTAGCTAGGATTAGAGGTGGGAGCCACCATGCCTGGCTTATAATAGCAATTTTTAAAAGGGGGGGGGAAGCTACAAAGAGATGGCAAACATGACTTTCATGCCAGACTTCCCATGTGTTTCTGAAGTAGGATGTTCAACAAAAGGTGTAAGAAGAGGCTAGAGACATATCCTCAAACCCACCTACCAAAAGTGAGACCTGCACAATATTACTACACACCACTTGGGAAAAGATGGTCTGAGACAAGTCTACACAACACGTGATTCTCCTAAAAAAAAGTTCTAGATAGCTTGCTGGGACAGAAGCTTCTAGCTTCTCACTGTCTACCCCAGCAAGCCCACATCAGAAAATGGCCTGTGGCAGACAGGACATATTACCAGGAGTACACAAACTTCATGTTCTGCTCCTCAATCCACAGCTTTGTGTGACCTGGGACAAGTGAGCTGCATTTGATGGGTTCAGATTCCTCCTATCTATGGTGGAACAAAGAAGCCAAGCAGGATGACATACATCTGTACTGAAAAGATGATTTCTACTTGAAAGATGGAGTCCAGGTCAACAAAAGCGTAAGACCAGATCTAAAAAACACACGGAAGGAAAATGGTAGAGCAACTGCGAATGCAGGCATGACGTCCTGAGTCAATCTCCAAGACTGCACAGGAAGTCAACATAAATGGAAAGGTTGGGACGGAGAGGGGAAGGGAATAACAAATAGAATACAAAACAGAACATAAAACAAAATTAAACTAAAGTGGAGCACAGAACTCAGGCTATGAAGTTAGGCATATGGCTTGAATTCTGGCGCTAGCATTTATGACAACGGCAGTCTGACCACATTAGACTTTCTAGGCCTCTGTCCCCTTGTGAGATCACATGGTGGGAGCAGTCGAAATGTCCCCATCTCAGGGTGACTGGAGGCGGGAACAGAATGTAGGTAAAGGGTTGATTACGGTTGATTACAGTGCCCATCCCAAAGGAAGCGCTGGAAGCACAAGGTGTATTTTCAGCTTTTAGCCCATAGCTATGGAAAGTTATATAAGCATTACTCTTTCAGGGCCTACCTGAGGCTCATTCTTTCACAAGAATTCCCTGATGGCTAGACTCTAAAATTTCTCTCACTGCACCTTTCACAACTGGTAAGATTGCTAAGTTTACCACAATTATGGTGGCATGCCTTCATATGCAGATGTAGTACTGGTATCTACTAGTCCATGTATAACTTCTATCTCAACTGCTTTTTTTTTTTTTTTGGCTAGTCCTGGGGGCTTGAACTCAGGACCCGGGCACTGTCCCTGAGTTTCTTTTGCTGAACTTCTTTTAGCATTTTACCACTTGAGTCACAGCACCACTCTGGTTTTTTCTGTTAATATGATACTGAAAAATCAAACCCAGAGTTTATTGTATGCTAGGCAAGCACTCTACCAAATTCCCAGCCCTGCTGTCTTTTTTTCTGAAATAGAATTAGGGGAAATTAAATTAATTTCAACATTATACATACCTACTTTAAAAAAAACACACAATATTAAAAGCTAACGTCTTCTAGAAGCTGTCTACCAGAGATGAATTTCAGGCTGACAATCTACTGTGGTCTTGCCAAGTTTTGCCTTTGCATAAACGTAAGTTTTCTATTAAAATAGACTCATCCTGTACATGCTAATCTGTAACCTCTTTTTCTCTTCAACATCAGCCTATGTCAATACATATAAGATGATCTCATGTTCTTTTATACAGCTGTGCTGTTCCACTGCATGGCAATACCCCAAATCCCCTAATTGGTTCAATACAGATGGCTAGTTAGGTAGATTCCAATGAATTACTGTATTAGGGTAAGGTGTGTGTTCTGGCAACTCTCTAGTTATCCAGTGCACATGGCAAGTATCCAGTAAATTGTGTCATCTGGCATTTACCTCTGAGTCACTGACAATTACTGTCCCACAGTCCATCAAAAATAACTCCCAAAACTGCTGTGGAAAGCCAAGACAATGAGCAATATTCTTATTACTTGCCATGAGATAAAACTCAAGATTAAAAAAGACAAACTGTTCAAGATACTTTATTCCTGGCTCCTTGTCTATATTAATTATTTAATAATCCAGCAGTAGCACTCCTAGGTAGTCCAAGAAAACTGGAAACACGCTATCTACTCAAAAGCATGTTAAATGAACGTTCAGCAATATTACTCAGGATGCCAGTAGAAGTAACTCAAAGGTCAATCAACTGATCCACTGCCACAAAATAAACATGATAACTCCACACAATAAACACAATATTTCAGCACAGTAACACGAGACCTACATATAATAACACAGTAGTTACACAAAATTAACATGAGATCTCCACACAATGAGATGTCCACAAATAACATGAGGTCTCAAAACATACCTCCACATAGTAACATGAGACCCCCACACAATAAATGTGAAATGTCCACACATGGCAAAATTAGCAATGAAAAAGTGAATAACATGGATAAATCTCTATAATATGGCATTAAGAGAAACTGTACATTGTATGATTTCACTTACGTAAGGTGCTCGGGACAAGGAAACCCACTGGAGTGGTTGCTAGGGTGGACAAAGGGGTGGCAGAGAAATGAATGCTAGTAAGTTTCTTGAGAGACTAATGGAAATGGCTGAAATGAGATAATGATGATCATGTTGAAAACTTGGCACTATAGCTGGGAATAGGCAGCTAACATCTGTTATCCTCGCTACTCAGGAAACTAAGACCTGGAAGATTAAGGTTCTAAGCCAACCCCAAGAAAACAAAGTCCACCTTTCCAAAAAATCAGGAATCGTATTGCATGCAAACAAATAGCTTTTTAATAAGTCTGAAGAATACCTTCAGTGATAAAGGCCTGTAAAAGCAGCACAAGACAATGAAGCAGGAAGACCTTCATGTTCAAGGGTAAGATATGCATCAATGTAGCCTTAGGGTCATAATTAGATCTGCAGAAAAGCTGCCCTTCTCTTCAGCTGAAACTGCCTATGCCCGGTCACACAGGAAACCCTTGTGCCTCACTGCTTGCTGTGTCACCTTAGATGTATGGGAAAAAGAGGTGAGAATTACTAGGCTGGGTGCATATGGGTGAATTTCAGTGCTTGGGGGGGGGGGGGCCTTGCTTTCTGGTTGGAGGTAAGGAAGCAAGGTCCCCAGGGGACTTTCTCAGATGAATCAGTGCTACAGCCTCCCCCGCCAGCCTTACCAACACCCACCTTGCCACTAAGCAACTAGCTCTGCCTTGCCCACCCCCATGCTTCTACCATCCTGGGAGCATCCAGCCCTCGAGCCATCTAAAGGCCTGTAGAATCATTTGACACAGACACACAAGGCTTCCCCCACAGCCATCTGCCAATGTGGATAATTTTCTATGACCCTCAAATGATATTATAAATATCCAAGGGATCCCTGTCAGGAAGGTTCCCTCGCCCCTAGCACAATTTCTATCTCTGGCCTCACTATGGTGGGCCCACCCCAATGTGAAACTAGGAGCCCCTCCCCAGGCTCCTCTAGCTCTGCCAGAAGCCCAGAACCGCCGTGAGCTAGACACAGAAGACCAATAGGATGGCTCAACTCGAGGCTTCCTATGTAAGTGTCCTCACTAAACAGAAAGGAAAATCCCTGAGATAAAGCAATGTGTTTTCCCTGTGTTCTCAACATGGTAAACAGCAGTTCCTCCAAAAGCACATGTGATCACCATTGACAGAAAGAGGGGCCAAGAATCAGCTCAGTCCAAACTCTCCCCTAAGGCTATGTGGGCAACACCAGTTAAGTTATATGTGGCTACTGTACAGATGAAGGCTAAAGGTGTGGAGGTTATCAGTGAAAATGTGACAAGGCTGTAACCATCATGCCTGGCGTCGTCCTGACCCAAGAAACTCAGAGAAAGGTGGCCAAGAGGCACATTTCCTTCTTTCCCAAGCTCCAACAATGGCCCCAGTAGAACAAGCTATGCCTACAAATGTGTCAGCTGCTTCCATTTCAGATTTCAGAACTGTGCACGGAGCAGGCATATTTGCTTGTTTGAAAATTTAATTGATTAAATAGTGCTGCTATTTCCCAGACTGAGATGAGAATGTAGAAAATGGTTTTTTTGTTTGTTTGTTTCTATTTTCTCCCATGATGAACATGACTGTAGAGTAAACCAACCCTGTCTTTCAGGTCAGAGCTATAAAACTAAAGCTCCCCAGCAACTTCTGGAGATGAATCATTCCAGATAAACAAGTTTTCCATATTATCCCGGATCTAGGTTTAAAACTTTAAAACTGTGGATGTATATCATTCTAAAACTCTATTTGTAGAATAAAGTGTCCTGGGATTCACTCTTTCAGAACTTGGAATGCCTACATACATAGTGATATATTTAAAAGATGCAACCCAAGTCCAAACTGAAGACCCAAGTCCAAAATTCATGCATAGTTCATATCCACTTTACACATTTTTATTTTTTATATTTATTTTAATAACCGTAGGTAATCTCTATTGATACTTATGCTGTACCCACCCCTTTCCTAAGTGTTCTATTCATATTCTATTTCCTGTATTCTCAACTCAATTGCTTATATTATTAACCACATTATTGGTGAGGGAACTGCAGCCCCAAGATGTTAAGTGATATGCTGAAGAGGTTCTATTAGGCAGAGCTGAGACATGGGCAGTCAGGCTGTAGGGCAAAGTATGACCCTAACCTCTCTGGCCCAGTCCTTTCAACATCCCTAACATGGCCAGCTCACAGTGGCCTCTTACTATGTGTGACTGCAAAACAAACTCTTCAAGCAATGTGCACATCAACACACTCTAACAGAACTTGCTGTGGTCGTCAAAATAATTACCTATCTGTACTGCTCAAGTTTAAGTCATTTATACCAATGAGCAGCCAAGCAGGGCCCACCACTCGCTGTGTCAGGTTAGCACAGGTTAGTCAAAAACTTAACGAATCTGAGAACTAACCAATGGTCAGTTCCTACTTAAAACAGGCACCAGAATAACATAACTGAATACTGGGTCACCTCCACACAGTTCTACAGGTTGCTCCAAATGCATTTCCAATATTAGGAAGAAAAAACATGCCACTGCTGGCCAGGGTAGAGGAAACCTGTGAGATGGAATGGGAACTTACCAAAATGACACTATTCATTGGTGAGCCAAGTGTGCCCAATACTATGAAAAGTGTGCCACAGCCGGATTCAAACACTAAGTACGACCACCGATCTCAAAAGAAGACACGTGTAGGTCAGGAGTGTGGCCTAGTGGTAGAATGCTTGCCTAGAATGTATGAAGACCCACGTTCAATTCCTTAGTACCACATACACAGAAAAAGCCAAAAATAGAGCTGTGGCTCAAGTGGTAGAGCTCTAGCCTTGAGAAAGTCCAAGGATACTGTTCAGGCCCTGAGTTCAAGCCCCAGGACTGGCAAAAAAAAAAAAATCTATAAAGTGCATCTGTGCATATATGATGACTGTATCATCAAATCTGAAAAAGTAACAACAACAACTCTCAAGCCCAGAGTACCAGACATGAAGACATGGGCCAATCTGACAAGCAGGTATGACCTCTTCCTCAACCCCTGGTCAGCCTGGGAGAGGCTAAAGGGCCTCAGATATGAAAGCCACCCTGCCCCATGCCAGACAAAGATTCTAATAAATGAATTTTCTCCTTATCTACCTTGGTTCCACTAAGTAGATGCCAAATCCAAATTTAAACTTGAACCTGGTTTTACCTCACATAAGAAACAGTCAAGCATCAGTGGCTCTCACCTGAAATCCTAGCTTTGCTAGAGATTGAGATCTGAGGATCTCAGAGCACAGACAAATCAGAAAGTCCCTCATCTTTAATTAGTCAGCAAAAAGCCAGAAGTGGATCAGCCCAAATGACAGAGCACTGGCAGATAGATAGATAGATAGATAGATAGATAGATAGATAGATAGATAGATAGATAGATAGATAGATGGTGGTCAAGATATCAAGATGTGATATAGAACACAACTTCGGCCCCACCCCTCAGTGTGCACGCTGGAAGAAGGCTCTCCCCTTATTGACAGTTAATGAGTAGGAACTTGAATTCCATGCACATTTCCAGTCTCTGTCCTACTTGCCCACCAAGGGAACTGACACATTCATGAAGCAAGGGCAGCCCAAAGCAATAAAGCATCTTCTGTAAACCACCCAGCAAGTTACTGAGGACCCAGGCTCTCGCCCTCACTCAAGACTCTTGGAAGATTCTAGAAGTGCCATGTTGTAGTTTTCATAGACAAATTAGAGCCAAAACTGCTATTAAGAAAAAAAGAAAATCCCCCATTCCTTTCCACTTCAACATCCCTCTTCCAAACAGCAGTCACAAAATCTGCACCAACAAGCCATTCCCTGCCCATTGGGGTCAAAAGCTGATCCAGTACAAAGTCAGACTGTGAACTAAAACCACACTCTACACTGCCCAAGTGGAGGGTCTGAGAGTTCAATTCTGCTTCAAGTTCTAAGGAATTCTTCTCAGCCGGAAACCAGGCATTATGGAACAGGACCCGTGGTTTCCTACAGGACTCCAGGAACTGCAGGGAATGTGGCTGTTTATCCAAGGGTTGTACTTCCAGGTCAGAAGTCCTCAGATATCCCTGGAACCTCTAAACCCATGGCGGACTTTCACTGACTGTCAACCTGACTTCCTCTGGCACTGTGCAAAACTCACACCTACTGGCTGACCAGCAGGTCCTAGGCCATCCTCCACACAGAGGTGGGGGTCAGCAGGGGAGTGAATTCCCTCTCTATCCACTGTCCCAAAGGGGATACATTCTTCTCCCTTCCCAGGGGCCACACAAGTCTTCCTAACGATGCTAGGTCAAATAATATAGGTTTTCAAATTCCCTATTAAAAAAAAAAAGTTAACAGTTCCCTAGGAGCAAGTACATATACCTTTCCGACACAGATGACCTAAGGAACGACTTTAAACAATTCTCTGCCCTTGCACATTTCTGGAGCTTCATTTGGAAGTCTTCTTCCTATTTCATACTGTAGAAATGATCCCTGAAGCGGGGCGCAGTGGCTCACACCTGGAATCCTAGCTACTCAGGAGGCTGAGATCTGAGGTTCAAAGCCAGCTCAGGCACTAAAGTCCGTGAGACTCTTATCATCAATGAACCTCCAGAAAATTGGAAATGGCGCTGTGGCTCAAGGAGTAGGACGGTAGGCTTCAACTGAAGAGCTCAGGGACAGTGCCCAGGTCCAGAGTTCAAGTCCCATGACCGATGGAAAAAAGGAAGGGAGGGAGGGAGAGAGGGAGGGGAAGGGAAAGGGAAGGACCCCTGAAAGTATAGTCTTTCTTCTCCCTATTTCAAAGGCAGGGCGGTGGTAGCTCAGAGAAACAGTCATCCCCACCCCAGTGGTAAAACCATCACCCCATCCACCCAAAAGTATCACTGGGATCTCACTGAGGTTTGCTGCTTAACATCTTCAGAAACCACACAGCCAAATTCTCCTAACCTCTGCCAGGGTTCAGATCAATAAAGGCTTGCCAGTACTAAAAATAGCCTGGACATGCATGTGTATGTCTGTGCGTGCACACATACACACACACACACATACACATTGCCTCTTATGGAGAGTGTTTACACACACACACACACACACACACACACACACACACACACACACACACACACACCCAAATCCCCAGGATGAAATTCTGTCCCCATTCTTGCCCACTAATGTGCAAAGACATTAGTGGGTAAGGGCTTCTTTGGGAGGTAACAAGCCATAGGAGTAACAACCTCCCAAGTGGGATTACTGTCCTTATAAACAGGGCTCTGGAGGGCTTGGTGTGGAAGTGCAAGCCACTCAGAAGGCAGAGCTAGGCGGATCAACATTTGAGACAAGGCCAGACAGTGAGCTCAAGACTCTTATCTAAATTAAAAATAACAACAAAAACCCCAACCCTCTCCCCCCCCAAAAAAAAAAAATTCTAAGAGAAAAAGGGCCTGGTTAAACTGATAAAGCCCAAGTTCAATCCCAGTACTGAGAGCAGGAGAGGGGGCGGGGGGGGGGGGCATACAAGCACACAGAGACACACACAAAACACATCTTGGATATTAATCTTTCTCTTCCCCGTTCTCTTCCTTCCATCTCTCTGGTCCAAGAGGATGCAAAGAAAAGATAACCATCAAGAGCCAGGATGTAAATGTTCCCCAATATTGAAGCTGTCAGGGCCTTATCTTGGACCTGTACAAACTCCAGATGCAGGAGAAATAAATGTTGATTACTTACTTAACCCAGTCTATGGAAATTGTTTAATATTCACCCTCGCAGACTGCCCTTAAGAAGTAACACATGTGCAAGAGTGCATGCTGTGCCTGGCAAGATCTCCAGGAGAGACCAACACTCTTCTCTGAATCCTGACAGCCCAGCCCGTTAAATCTCAATTTAATAAACCATCTCTTCACCAACAGCAATGGCTTGGATAGAGACCCAAGAATCTGAGGTTGCACCTGCTACTCATGTCAAGCTTAAGACCTGACTCCTACCCAGCTTTAAGCTCACACACAGCGACTTCTTTGAGGGTGAGGACCCTACCTTTTTCATCGCTGCATTCCCACATCTCAACACAAGCACACAGCAGGTACTCAGACACTCAATAAACAGATGCCAAATAAAACAAGCGTAGAGCTCTGAAGAAAAGAGATATCAATTTCAAGACTTCCACATACAGACAGGTATTCAAAGAGAGTCTAGACTTCAGGGCACTGGTGTGGATAAGAGATGGTCCCAGTTTTGCAACAAACAAACAAACAAAAACTCACTCTACTATCTTGGGCAAACTCTCCCAAACTCTGAGGGGGACCAACTTTCCTCTTCTGTAAGCTCAGTTGAGGGCCTCTCAGGTTTTTCTCTGCAGATGTGACCTTGAGCTAAGACCACAACACTAACTTGGTAAGGGCAGGGAACTCAGAACCATCCAAAGCCCCTATCTTGGACATACACTGCAGGGTAACAGCAGGCAGTAACTTCAGTGGTAGGTAAGGCTCCATCCATTCGCCTCAGTTTACTTCTGGATCATTTCCTGTAGTCTCTTTGTTGCAGATATAAATTTCAATGGTTATGCCAGGCAGAAAAGCCTCTAAGTAGAACCACAGGCCCCAGACATTACTTCCAGGTAATAAACAGATTTCACTCAGATACAAAAAAGAAAAGCAACCTGGGTCTGCATTCCACAGACTCCTCACGCATGGAAGCATCAGACCTGGCTCTAAGTATGAGCCAGACACTGCTGACTGCTTACTTTGGCTCAGACTCTTAATGCGGAGTGGATGGTGGCTCGCTGGCCACGGCACCCTCCATAAACCATCTCAGGTACAGTAAGGCATTTCTCAGAGGCAAAACGCAGCCAATGCCTCCACACAAATGACAAAGACAGCAGGAGACAATGTAGTTTGGGTGGAGAGCCACCGAGCACCACTATTCTAAGCCAGAACTCCCAGAAACTCACCAGGGGTCCCAGTGGCCCCAGAGCCCTCTAAACCCAATTCCTATGCTAGAAAGTAAGGAAAGCCACGAGAAACTTATACCATCCAGAAGAACCCCTTTCAAAGCTCATTAAGGCACATAATGAATTCTCAACATGAATCAACTGTGTATAAGTTAGGTCTGGCTCTCCCCTATCCCAGGGCACTTGAGATAGTGCAGGTAAATCAAGGCAAAGTAATCGAGTGTAAAAAAGATAAAGGACTACTCCTGAAATAAGACAGGCTGTTCAGGAACTACGTCAGGTTTACTATTTTCTTTTTTCCCCCTCCTCCTTCCTTTAACCATTAGGTACCAATGGATACCAGATACACAGCACTGGACAAAGAGGTTCAGAGATAGGATCGGCAAAGTTCCCCCACCCAAGCCTGGCTAATAGCACTCAGGCTGATTAGAAAGCACTTCTGTCATTTGGGAACCTTAATCCGCTCTTATCAAACCTCTGGCTTCATCACTTATCAGGGTAGGAATGCAAGGTACATCAGCTAGGCCATAGAGTGATTTCTGGGGCCTCTGCCTGTGAAGAAGCAGATCAAAAAAGAGTTCGTGCCTGCCAGAGCGAAACTCTCACCATAGCAACACATGGTATTCTACAAACAGTCAGGGCGAAGGCGCTCTGTTGGGACCAGTGTGGATACTGCCACTGAGAAATGAGCCACTCTGGGTGCACACAACAGCAAGCAAGAGAAGTTCCACCTATTTAGCTTGCAGGGCAGTCTCCACTTCTCCACAAAGCTGCCAGAGGCAGCACCTAGACCTGCTGGGTACCCATGCGTCCTAATCAGATGGCTGTCCGATGCTCTGCAGGGGGCAGCTGTACCAGAGATCCCTGGGGAGGCAGAGGGCCAGGACCGTCCCCTATATGGGAGAATAGATGGCTAGTTCTAGAGAACACGCCATCTTACAATGAAATGCAACCAGAGCCAATGAATGTCTTTCCAAGTCTATCACAAGTTAGTCACAGAAAAGCAACTTACATCGGCATGTATATGTCCATTCCACTGACATTCTTTTTCTATTAACACAATAGAAAAACAAAATTTTAGTACTTGGGATTGAACTCGGAACTTCATGCTTGCTTGGCAGAAACTCTACTGCTAAGCCATACTCCACCCACCCTAGCCCTTTTTATGTCCTACTTTGAAGATAGGGCCTCTCTGTTTTTTTGCCCAAGAGCCTTCCTTAGACTGTGACCCTCCTTATTTCCAGGCTCTCACACTGCTGGATCTCAGGCAGGAAGCCCCAGCAGGCTTCCCATGGAGAATCCCCTATCTCTGCCCCCCACCCCCCGCCCCAAGGAGCCAGTGTGGGCCACCATTCCCATTGGAAGCACAATCAACCATTCTGCAATCTAACATTAAGAGACAGGACCAAGCTATGAACCAGTGGCTCACACCTGTAATCCTAGCTACTCAGGAGGCTGAGATCTGAGGAGCGTGGTTCCAAACCAACCTGGGGAAGAAAAGTCTGTGAGACTCTCATCTCTGATAAACCAAGCAAAAGAACTGGAAGTAGAGCTATGGCTCAAGTGGTAAAGTGCCAGTCTTAAGTGGAGAAAGCTAAGGGACAGCATCTACATCTTGGGTTCCAGGCCTAGTTCTAGGACAATGGGAACAGGCCAATTTCACATTAGGGCACCCACAAGCCCTGTGTACCAACCGCTGTGACCTAACGATGCGCTTGCATTGTACGTGCTGCAAACATTTTATTCAGGTGAGTCAATCGTAGTCAGGATGAGGAAAAAGGCAGTTCCTGGACAAAAGAAAAACAGCCAACCTGGCCCCAAAATCAGCCACAACCCTCTCCTATCCACTCCCTACTGGGTCCTAAATCCTTAAGTCATCACAGAATAGAAATCAGACCTACAACTGATAGGCTCAGAATCTTAGTGACATTTCTCTGCAGCTGCAGAAATTGGAGAAAGAAAAGCAAAAATCAAAACAAAACAAAAAAATTCTGTCTCAAAATGACATTTTAAAGGTAGTGTATAAATTGCTTCCTCTTTCTTCCAGGCATCCTCTTTTGCTCATTCTCTATTGGCTAGTGAAAAGAATATTCTCTTCCCCAGCATGTTTCAGTTGGAAACGTGGCACAGGACCCTGGAAGGCAAAAGGGAGAGGGAAGAGGAAGGCGACGTTCCAGTGTGACATGTACATACCACCCCAGCTCACCCACACCTGAAGACCAGCAGGCCACAGTCCACCCAAGGAAAGACTAGAGGCCCATGTGCCACCTCTTCCAAAAGCAGAAAGAGAAGCTGGAAAAGGAGGGAGGAAATAAAGTTCCACATTCCTGACATTTTTTTGCCAAGTGCTGTGGCTGAACAGTACAGCTCTATTCCAAATACCCCTAGGATGAGGAGAAAGCCAGGCTGGGGGAAGAACCTGCCTACGCCCAAAACTAAACCAAAAGTGTGTATGTGCGTGAGTGTGAGTGTTAAGGCCAGACAGCCTTTCATGTGCATTCATTCCCAAGAGGAAGCGATTCCAAGGGAAGGAATTTGGAGTCAACATCTCCTAGACAGAGAACTAAAGCCCGGGAGGTCCTAAGAGGGAAATGAAAGCCCTGTGAAGGTCTGCAGAGGTGACCAGTAAGACAAGGCTCAGATGGCCCTGAAGGGCTTCGGGGAGATGGGGCTCAGCTGACTGGCAGAGGCTGGGCAGGGGACCCCAGAGGGAGGACTGGTCAGGAGGACTGCTCTGTATGGGAAGAATCATAATGTGTTTTCCACACCCAGCTTTTGAATAAAGGGACTCTAGCCTGACCCAAGACAGAGGCTCAGGTGCTGGATTCTTTTTTTTCCCCCCTATTTCTGTCCTCACTTCTAGGAAACCCTATGTCAGGTTCTGGACTGACCTTTCCACTGCACACACATACCCACCACACACCTCCAGGGGGAACCTGGAAGACTATAATATCTAGTCAGTCCTCTCCCCACTCCAGCCTCTTAACCTCCCCCACTGTTTTCTGCTGTCTTTGGCGAGGTAGCAAAGTTCCATGCCCACACCTCCCCACAAAGAGTATCTCTAAAGGAATAGAAGGACTACTATGCACCCAGCACTAGCAGGAGTTCTTCACAGTGGAGATGTGAGACAAAGCCTTCTTCCTGCCAGACCTTACAGAGCGACCACTTGGCAAGGCAGGAGATGCTAGCCCTGAAGTCTCAGAGAGAGAAGTGATATGACAACAGAGGAGGCGATGACACCACCAACCAGGCCCTTTCCTCTTTGCCCATCCCTAACAGGGAGGGACAGCGGTTCTTTTTTCTCACTCTGCTCCTTTTTCTTTTTCTTTATGTATATATATATTATATATATAATATATATATGTATATATATTTTGCTGGCCATGAGGACACTGCCTGAGCACTGTCCTTGGATTTTCTCAAGGCTAGAGCTCTACCACTTGAGCCACAGCACCACTTCTGGCTTTTTTTTTTCTATGTATGTTGTACCCAGGAATCGAACCCAGGTCTTCATGCATGGTAGGCAAGCACTCTACCACTAGGCCAACTCCCAGCCCACTCTACTCCTTTTTCTTCCCTCCTAGCACACTTCAGCTACCGTAGGTTGGCAGGGTTCAAGCTCAGGGCTTCCTCAAAAAAGCAGAAAAGGAAGGAGACAAGGAACTCAATTGCTAGGCCGCTCTCTTGGCACCAAAATAAAGCAGGTATAGCCGGAAACTTGTAACACATACAAGACAACGGACAGCCACAGGGCAGGCGAGAAACTTGGCCACTTGCAGGCTGTGGCTGAACCTGCATCTCTGCAGCCATATCCCCGGAGGAGGAGGCCCCCACTGGAAGGCCTCTTCGCGTGGGGGCTGCAAATCGACGTGGAGGTCCAGACCCACGAACCTAACCGCGGGTTCCAGGAGCACCAGATGGGCGCTCACGCCGGCCTGCTGCGGAGGTGACCACCACTCTGTGAGGAACGCGGTTTTGCCCCGTTCTTCGCGGACGGGGAAACTGAGGCCTGCGGTCCGTCTTCCCTGTCTGGGAGGTGGAGAGGCGAGCGCGGCCCCTGAGGGCAGGCCTGGACCTGGCCCCGACCCCGCGCCCTCAGCGGCCCCCGAACGGGGACGGGGAGCCCAGGAGGCGGGGGGGACACGGCGCCACCTCCAACCCCACCCACCCCGCTTTGCAACACCTCCCGGAGGACGCGGAGAGGCGACTCCACCGCGGGAGAGGCCGGGGCGGCCGGGGCGCCTCGACCTCCCCCCGGAGACGCCCCGCCCCGGCCGGGCCCGCGGCTGCCGTCCGCGCCCGCCCACGTGGAGCGCCCCGCACGGCGCGGGGAGGGGCGGCCCCGGGCCACGCGAGGGCGGTGGCGGCGGCGGCGGCGGCCCGGCTTCCTCCCGCCCGCGCGCCCGGGAGGCGGGGGCCCCGCGCGGAGGCGCCGTCCGGGGAGGAAGCCCCGCGAGGGGGCCCGGTTCGGGGCCAGCCTGGGGCGGGAGCCGCAGGCTGAGAGAGGCGCGGCGCGGCGCGGGCGCCGCCGGGCACCGTGCACAAAGCCGGCGCCGCCCCCCTCCCCGGGCTCACCTCGAACATCAGCCCGATGAGGACGCAGAGCACCAGGCAGAAGCCGATGTCCGCGTGGTTGTGGATGACGAACTCCTGGCTGAAGAGCGGGTAACTTTTCGTCCTCCTCCGGAAAGCCATGGCAGCGGGCGCGCGCGGCCGGCGGGGCCCCCGCACCCGCGCTTCCCCGCCGCAGGGCAAACTTCGCCGGCCCCGGCCCCGGCCCCGTCCGTCCGCCCGCCCGCCGGCCCGCCGCCCGCTCGCCCCGCCGCGCGCCCGCCCAGCGCCGAACAACTTCTGCGCCCCGCCCCCTTCCTCCGCCCGCCTCCGCCCCGCCGCCCGGAACCGCCCTCGGCCACAGCCTCCGCCTCGGCCGCGGCCCGCACTCGGCGCGCAGGCTCGCCCGGCCCCGCCTCCTCCTCAGCCCCGGAACGCGCCCGACGCGGAAGGCCCCGCCGGCCCCGCCCCCGCGGCCCGCCAGGTCCCGCCCCCTCCTCCTCAGCCCGGGCCCGCACTGGCCGCTCCAGGCCCGCCGGGCCCCGCCCCCTCACGGCCCCGCCCCCTTCTCCCCGGCCGCGGCCGGCCCTCGACGCGCTGACTGGTCGGGTCCCGCCCCCTCCTCAGCCGCGTCACGCGCTCCGCGCGCCAGGCCCGCCGAGCCCCACCCCTGCGGGCCCCGCCCTCTTCCTCTCAACCGCGGCGGACGCTCCGTGGGCCACGCCCCTGGGGCCCCGCCCCTCGGGGCCCCGCCCCCCGGCCCCGCCCCCCTGGCCCCGCCTGCTGAGCCCTCTCGGGCGGCCCAGGGCGGCGGCCTGGGCCCGGGCTTCCCGGGTTCCCTCGGCCCGCGCCGGCCCGGCTCCGCGCCCCTCCGAGCCGCTCGGGGCCGCGGGGCCCGGATCGGCCGCTGCTGCCCTGGGCGGGAAGAGGCCGGGAGGAGGCTGCGCCCGGAAGTGGGCCTGGGCTCTGCCCCCGCTCGGCGCCCCTTCCTCCTCGGCGGGAAGGCCCGGGGGCCCGGGGGGGCCTGCGGGGCCGGGGCCCGGGGTCGGGTGAGGGCGGAGGAGGAGCCGCCCCGGGGGGACACAGCGGCGGACCCGAGGGGGATCGTCGCGGGGGGCCGCGCTGGCCCCTGGGCGAGTGCGGAAGGGCGGGATGGCCGCCGCGCCGGTCCTGCCTGCCCTCCTCACACGCGTGGGGACGCGCGGCCGAGGCGGCCCTGCCCCGGGCGCCCGCCCTCCCGCCCGGGGATTTTCGGGGGCCTTTGGACCCCTCGCTGACTGCAGGGGTAGAAGTTGGGGTGTGCCGGGATTTCCCGTCCGCAGCCTCGCCGTCGGCTCCCGGGAAGAGCTAAGGGGAAGAACCCCGCCACGCCTGGATTGCCCACCGTCAGCCGCCTGGCCCAGCAAGCGGGTTTGTCCGTGGCCAGCGCCCTCAGGGATGCCCCACACAACCCACCGGCCGCCCCACAGCACTAAGTCAGCTCCACCGCCCAGCTGAAACTGCGCTCCCGGGGCTGCACGACTCAGCACGTCCCAGGGTGCGGGTTCAGAGCCAGCCATGGCGGACTAGCCTGAGGCTCAGCTCCAGTGGAGTGCAGAAGGCCAGAGGTGGACCTGGGGCTCTCGTGACAGCGCGCTGGCCGGGACCACCAGGGCTCAGGGACTGCCAGCCAAGAGAAGGGGGAAAAAAGCTAAAATTGCAACCTGCTCTCCGTTTGTTTCTAGGATCTTTTGGGGGAGGGTCTTGCTTGTTCTGCCTGGGCATGACTTGGTTCACGTTCCTCCTACCAATAGCCTCCTATCCAGCTGGGATTGTAACTTTTATTATTAAAAAAAGAAAATGGGAGGGGGGCAGGAGCATAGCCTAGTGGTCGAGTGCTTGCCTAGCATGCACAAAGACCCGAGTTCGATTTCTTGGTACCACATACATAGAAAAAAAAAAGCTGGAAATGGTGCTGAGGCGCAAGTGGTAGAGCTCTAGACTTGAGAAAGTCCAGGGACAGTGCTTAGGCCCTGAGCTCAAGCCCAGGACTGGCAAAAAAAAAAAAAAAAAAACCTGGGGGGGTGGGGGGCAGGAGCATAGCCTAGTTGGTACAGTGCTTGACTAGCATCCACGAAGCCCTGAGTTCAATTTCTAGGTACCATATGTACACAGAAAAAGCTGGAAGTGGCTCTGTGGCTCAAGTGACAGAGCACTAGCCTTGAGCAAAGTGTACAAGGACAGTGCCCAGGCCCTGAGTATCTTTTGCCAGTCCTGGGGCTTGAACTCAGGGTCTAGGTGCTGTACTTGAACTTCTTTTCCTCAAGACAAGCACTATACCACTGGAGCCACGGTGCCACTTCCAGCTTTTTTTTTTTTTTTTTGACTAGTCCTGGACCTAGTCAGGGCCTGAGCACTGTCCTTGGGCTTTCCTCAAGGCTAAAGCTCTACCACTTAGCCAAAGCACCACCTCCGGCTTTTCTATGTATGTGGTACTGAGAAATCAAACCCACATCTTTGTGCATAGTAGGCAAGCACTCCACCACTAGGCCAAACTCCTGGCCCCAACTTCCAGCTTTGAGTCCTTTATTGGAGATAACAACCTCACAGTTATCTGGTCTGGCTTCAAACTGGATCCTCAGATCTCAGCCTCCTGGGTAGCTAGGATTACAGGCTTGAACCTCCAGCACCCAGCTCAGATGGGATTGTGAACATATACCAACATACCTAACACATTTGTGGCCATGGGATCTTGCAAACTTTTTGTATGGGCTTGGCTAAAAGTTGCATGTAACTGGAATTCGGTCTTTTTCATCCTTGTGCACCAACACAAACTACAGCAGTGATAAAGTGTTTCCTCATTCCCAAATCTTCAGTCTCGCTTCTGAGAAACTGCTGAGTCTTAATAATATATATGTATATATAAAACCTTCAACTTCGACTTATCTCTTAGTAGACACTGCGATCTGCCTGCAAATTATTCCTAAGAATGTCATATAGACAGCCTTGATCCATGAAGTCTCAGATACCACATTTGTTTGGGTCTGATTGGAATTATCTAACTTTGTTTGGGTTTATGTCTCCAACATAATGTACTCCTGTGTTTGAACCACAGATCTGAAAGAGACAATATTAGCAATACTAATTGTGGAGTTGGGAAAACAGAACTTGAGGTCTGTTAGTTCTCTCTTCTGTATGACTGAAATTTTTATTTTTATCTAAGACTTAAAACTGAAACAAAATGTATGATCTCATTAGTGTTTGCATTTGGTTCATGGCATGATTCATTTTTTTTTTGCCAGTCCTGGGCTTGAGCTCAGGGCCTGAGCACTGTCCTTGGGCTTTCTCAAGGCTAGAGCTCTACCACGTGAGCCTGAGCACCACTTCTGGCTTTTTTCTATGTATGTGGTACTGAGGAATTGAACCCAGGTCTTCATGCATGCTAGGCAAGCACTCTACCACTAGGCCAAACTCCCAGTCCCTGGCATGATTCATTTCTACAAATTTTTGCTTGCTTGCTATAGAGAGAAATGCAAGGCTTCAATTATCAAATAGGTTAAGCATAGAGAATTGTGAAATTAGGATTCTGTGTATTAGAAACTACCCTACAGATCATATATCCACTTCTCCCTTTATTTTTATTCTTTTGCCAGTCCTGGGACTTGAACTCAGGGCCTGGGCACTGACCCTGAGTTTCTTTTGCTCAAACCAGCACTGTACCATTTGAGCCACAGGACCACTTCTGGCTTTTTCTGCTTATGTGGTCCTGAGGAATTGAACCCAGGGCTTCATGCATGCTAGGCAAGCACTCTACCACTCAGATACATTCTGAGCTCCCATGGCTTCCTTTAGAAAAAAAGGAAGGTCCTGAATTTGCCAACACCAAAGACTTGGAATATTGGACAGAGGAAGCGGCCCTCCCCCCAGGGTCTGGCTCCTGGCACTCACTGCACACTCTGGTGGCTTTCCTTAAGCAGATAGGCAAAAACTCATAGAACCCAAGTCCTCTGTGCCCCATGGGTTAGTGACTCAGAAGCAGACTGAGGCAAGGGAACCTTGACTCTTGACTGCTCCAGGGCTCTAACTATTGCACTCTGCTTCCCCTTTCCAGATTGATTCCCAAAACTGACGAATGTGCTCCTGACTTCCCTATGGGAAGAGACCGAGTGCACATTAGAGATGAATAAACTGCGCTCGCCATTCCTTCCTCCAGAAAATACCAAACTACATACAGTGCTTGGAAAGTAAGGCAGTTTCACACACTGAGTTCTCCACTTTGAGAAAGGTTTTGTACAGAAAAAGATATTGAAGAGCCAGGTGCCGGTAGCTCACACCAATAATCCTAACTAGCCAGGAAGCTGAAATCTGACAATCACAGTTCAAAGCCATCCTGGGCACAAAATTCCTTGAGACTCTTCTCTCCAATTAATCACCAAGAAAATAGGAAGTTGAGCTGTGGCTCAAAGTGGTAGAGCACTAAGCTTGATCAAAAGGGCACAGGGAACTGGGTATGGTGACTCACACCCGTAATGCTAGCTACTCCGGAGACAGATCTGAGGATCATGGTTCAGAGCCAGTGTGGACACTAAAGTCCGTAAGACTCATCTCCAATTAACCACTAGAAAACTGGAAGTGGTGCTGTGGTTCAAGGGATAGGGCGGCAGCCTTGAGCTGAAGAGCTCAGGGACGGTGCCCTGAGCTCAATCCCCATGACCGAGCAAAGCAAAGAAGGAGGAGGACATGGAGGTGATATCAGGAACATAAACTGCCCGTGACAATGTTTGTTCTCAGGTTTTGTTATGCACAGGGAGAAAGCAACAACAAGGTAGAGTTAAGACCACTGCTAGAATGAACTGAGGATGAGCGCTGTAGAAAGACGGCTGTGGAAAGATGATCTGCACGAGGCAGAACACAACTCCAGAATTGCTGTGACTTGACTGCCATGGGTGCCTTCTCTGAGCAGCTCCATCCCAAACCAGGAGAATCACAGACACTATCTTGATTCCGCGTAGGCACCTCCTGTGGGACCTGGTCACCAGCCTTTCCTTCATCCATGTCTGCTCCGCACACCTCAGTCCAGGGCCTAGGGACCCTTCACTCGTGAATTGTCAACTGGGCTCTGTCTTTACAGTGCTCCCTCCCAGAGAGATCAGTTAGGTGTGTCCTGGCCCTTACTGGACTAAAAGCTAACTTCTCACCACATGCTTAGAAAGACAATGGCTAAGGGAATGCGAGGATGGATGGGTGAGTGGTTGGATGAATGGATGCATGGGTGATGAGTGCAGTGGACAGGTAGGATGATGGATGGTTGGGTGGATGAAAGAGTGGATGGATGGACGGATGGATGGATGGATGGATGGTTAGGTGAGTGGATAGATGAGTAGATGGATGGATGAATGGAAGGATGGATGAATGGGTATCAAAATAAACAATGAATAGGTGACTGGACTGAACTGGATGGATAGGTAGTTGATAGGGAGATTTTGGGGTAACTGGATGGATGAATGAGTGAGTGGGTGATTGAAAGATGGATGATTGGGTATGTGAAAGGTTGAATGGATTCATGGGTCAGTGTACAGGAGTCTTTATCATTTCATCTGTATATTGATAGCCAAAATAATTTCGTAGTGAAGGCCCCAAAGGATTCAAATTACACACAAGGAACCAAAACTCTGCTTAAGTTTGATCTGCTTTGCCTTTGGGATAGATTTTAAGACACTGGAAGGCAATAAGTGTAGCTTTCTAACTCTGCCTTACAAGCCATTTCATTCCTTGCCATATAGCAGGAACAAAATAATAGTGGGGGGGGGGAATAAGTAAATGAAACCCAAAATGGCTGTCACTGACCCTGAACTTCAACCCAAAATTCTGATCCTTTGTATCCAATTCCAGCATTGAAATCTCATAATAAATCAAATTAAGGATCTTATTAGGATGCAAAATATTCCTGGCTGCAATAACCATTCAGTCCTTCCCATCTGCCTTTGCTTTTCCCTTGGCAAGAAATTAGTAGGTCACTTTACTCTCTGTCTTGTTTCTTTGCTGATGAGGTTGAGCATGGGCAATTCCAGAGGTTTCTCTGACTGGCATTGCCATGCTGACAGTGGGAAAAGACTCTTTCTGTAAGAGTCACCAGAGCTGGCCCCCAAATGCCCTCTCTTCATCTCCATCAGGCCCTCTCACAGCCCCTGTTCCTAATTCCATGGAAGCTGTTCACTTTGGTTCACTGAGCAAGGCACTGATGTATAGAAAGAAATAAAAACAGGGCTGAGTGCTAGTGGCTAGCTATTCAGGAGACTGAGATCTGCGGATGACAGTTCAAAGCCAGCCTGGGTAGGAAAGCCCACAAGACACCTCCAATGAACTACCAAAAAGCCCAAAGTGGAGCTGTGGCACAAATAGTAGAGCACCAGCCTTGAACAGAAAAGCCAAGCAAGAGCACAAACCCCTGAGTTCGGGCCCCGGCACAGCAGAAAGGAAGCAAGTGAAAAAAGCAAGAGAGAGAGGCTGCAGGGGAACAGAAGGAAGAAAATACAAGAAGGAACGCACACAACAGTCTAGAGAGAAGCATAGGGGAAGTGGGAATGCAGCTGGGTCCAAGCAGGGAACAGAAGAGATAAAAAAAAAAAATTACACTGCAGCACAAAGCCTGTCATAGCAATGTTACTGTTATCTCGCCTGAACAGATGTGCGAAGATTCCCATCCACTCATTAAAGGACATGGAATGGAACACGTTTCAATCGACGCCATCGAAACCTTGGCAAGAAAGTGCACACTGTTTCTGAGATGAGATTTTTCCATCACTGAATGCTGTACTTGTGATTGGGTCTGGGGAAGCAAGAAGGAAGTGGTTGTGCTTCCTTTTGTGTTCTGTGATTGATTGTGAACTTATTCCTCCCCACACTGAGCTCTTGGAACAGAGGGTCAGCATGACCCGAGGGCGGTCAGGACCGACCAAACAATCTTGGGGATACCACTAAGCCCATTCCCCCGGGGCTCTCACGTCCCTCTACTTCCACATTGCTCACACATGCCTCACCCTGCTGCCCGCGCCTGCCCTGATCCCAGTGTCTCTGCAAAGGTATCTGATGTGAGTGGTTCAGGAAAAAAGAAAAGAATGGTGTGCTTGTTTTCAGCTGAACAGGGTTGGGAAAGCACAGCGGAGCCAGGAAGAGGAGCAGCCGCCTCTTGTCTCCAGGCCACAGCCCTTCACTGTGTCAGTTTCCACCATTCCCAGAGAAGGCAGCCAAGGCTTGGGACCTGGGTAGGGCCCTTCCTGAGCCCCACAGAACATAATTCTTTTCATAGGCACCAAGTCTCCTTCCTTTCTACCCGGAATGCCGGCGTCCCAACCTCCCCCCTCCCTCCTCCATTCCCCCCTCCCCCCCACCTCCCTAACCCCCACCCCCCACGCCTTCTGCACCCTATTCACATGCCAAGGGCCCTGACCCAGGTGTCTCATGGCTCCCACAACCCTCTCCTGCCCCTCTGCAGTGCTGAGGCAGCCTGTGTCCTTTCCTCTCCCTGCAGCCAGGCCAGGGCCTCTCCCCTGGTGCAGCTACATGCCATCATCTCCAGAAATGATTGTTGACTTTGCCAGATTAGCAAAGAAGAGCAAATTCCATAGATGCCTCTGCCCCTGAGTCTCAAAGTTCGTCCCTGCAGCCAGACAGCCTGAGCCCCGAGGAGATGGAGGAAGCCAAGCGCAGGACCAGAGAAGGCACCCTGTGGAGAAGCCCCTAACAGGCTGTGCATGTGTGAGCCCTTCACATGACCTTGGTTTGGTTTGGGAGAGTTTTTGCACCCACACTGGGACTTGAATTCAGAGCCTCACACTCTTGGCTCTTTTGCTAAAGGCTGGCGGTCTAGCACTCGAGCCACACCTCCATGTTCAGCTGTCTTTTTTGCTGGTTAATTGGAGATGAGTCTCTCAATCCTGTGTCTGGGCTGCCTTTGACAGAGGTACCAGTATCCCTCCTCACATGAGTTTTCAGCTTGAATCTTCACAATAGTCTGCCTTGGCTAGTGTAAGTGGCCCCTCTTTAGAGTCAAGTGACTCCCTGAGGTCTCAGCCGTGAAGAGGCAGACCCAGAGCGTGCCTGTCTGAGGCAAGGGTACCCTTCACCACCCACTACCACCTTTCTGCCGTGGCCCTGAGATGGCAGAAAATCTGGGCTCTAGCCAAGCATGTTCTCCTCCCCAGCCTCTAACCAGAAAAATAGTGAGCCATGAGGTGATATCTTAGAGCCGTCTCTATTAGATAACACTGTGATCCCCCTCTCCCTTCTAATTATAAAAGTACTCAGTTCTGCACGCAGGACCAATCACAAGCCAAGGGTTGAAGTAGGAGGCCACCAGCTCTTCCATGAGCCCCACAGACTCCGGTCTGTCCAGCAGCATCCCAAGCAGGGGTTGAGAGCTTGCCTGTCGTCCGATGACTGGTGCCCTGTGTTTCAGAATTGGCAAACCTGAGCTTGTTATTGGACGAAAGCTGCTCCTGTCCCTGGCAGCGGAGGCACTAGCAGAAATGGATGAAGAACCAGTTAGCAAAGCAAACCAGTCAGAGTAAAAGGAAGGTATGAAAGATAATGTCCAAAGTGAGTCTTCTGTCTTACAGGGGCGGCCAGTGTCACTGTCTGTCTGTCATTGCAAAATCGAAAATGTCTACAAGAGGCTGATGAGGCAGACGTGGAAATTAGGGACATAGACTTGATCAGGTCACAAGCAGACAAATTTATGGAGAGGAAAGACAGGACTGAACCTCCCAAGAGTCAGGATGCAAATGCTGTGAGAGAATCTGCAAGGCAACACCTGCAAAGGAGGACCAGTTCTGTCCTTGACAAAGGTATGGCTTCTGGTTGGCTGAAATAGAGGGAGGGGCTGGGGGTGTGGCTCAATGGCAGATTGCTTTCCTAGCAAGCCTGAGGCCCTGGGTTACATCTCTAGCACGGGAAGACGGGAAGACAATGAAGGGAAGAGGAAGAAGAGGAGGAATGGAAGATCTTGATGGCTATCCTTCTTCATGTCCTCATTTGGAACAGAGGTAAACACCCCTGGCCAAGACTAAAGGTAACTCCAGAAATTGTTGCATCTCCACTGCCTTGGGCAGAGAGATCTTTCATGCCCTAGGATGCAACAGAAAGGCTAGAACACTATTCCAGGCACTGGGACTATAAGGTCAGAAATACCAGCATCACGCTGCTCTGAGAGGAAGCCTCTGTGAGTGTGCAACTCGTATCATAGTTGGTGGACTCTCAGCTAGACTCCTTTTCTCATTTTAACATCTGTCATTTAACATTGATGCTGTAATTGATGGCATGCCCTTGGTAACTGGACAGCATTTTGTCTCTTACTAATGTCGTGACTGATGACAGAAGAGGTCTCAGATTTGCTAGAGAATGGTCAACGGTAATCCACCGATCTACCTCAAACAGCTCAGGTAGAGGCTGGAAAACTGTAGGCTCATTCTCCGAGTCTTTTCCTCCCCTCCACAGCCTGGGCACTGTGTACAATGGGGTGGAGTCTTGTTTTCTGTGTTGTGTACCACTTTAGATATAACCGAGGGTGATGGTAAAGTGTGTCACGAGCAGTCAAACTAGAAGATTCCTGAAAACACAGCACAGCCATCCTGACCCTCAGCCTGCCGTGCACCACCACCTCCCCTCCCCCCCTCCCCCCCACCCGCCCCCACCCCTGGTGACTCCAGCCTCTCATCCATCTGCCTCCCTTCCTCATCTCACAGGTATCTGAATCATGGATTTGTGCCTGGCACCAGACCATAGGGTTCATCCCCCAACTGGTTTAAGCCACACGTAGCTTGCTATCCCAGGCTCCTTTGCCACGACTGGTTTTTGAGGTGGGCTTGTGTATTAGCTTTCTATTGCTATTGTAACAAATGACTGTATCTTTAGCTTAAAACATAATTTGACATTCTTTCTTTTTTGGGGGGGGGTCAGTGTGGGGCTTGAACTCTGGGCCTGGGTGCTGTCCCTGAGCTTTCAGCTCAAGGCTATCGCCCAACCCCTTAAGCTACAGTGCCACTTCTGTTTTTCTGGTGGTTAAGTGGAGATAAGAATCTCACGGACTTCAGTGCCTGGGATGGCTTTGAACCGCAATCCTCAGATATCAGCCTCCTGAGTAGCTAGGATTACAGACAGGATTATCACACCTGGCTCATAATTTGACATTCTTACGGCTATGTATCTCCAATGTCCAGTATGGATCTCATTTGGCTAAAGTCAAAGTGTGGGCAAGCCAGGGTTTCTTCCTGACAAGCTCTAGAGAATTTGCCTCTTTGTTTTTGTGGGTATTTGCAGGTATTCCTTTCTTAAAGCTGTAGGATTGAAGTCCTTATATCCTTGCAGGGTGTCAGGTAGACCAGCAGTGGTCTTGCAGGCTCTCTCTCTGGTTCCTGTGTGTGTTGGTTTCCTCCTCCCCATCTCTGAGTCAGGAACAACTCCTTGTCATGCTTTCTATCTTGTTCCACTGGCTGGGCTGATAAGCTTGGCTGGGACACATCACTGGACCTGCTCACCTCAGGTCCAGGCCTTTCCCCCAAAGCCTTCCTGCTGTGGGAGGCAGACTGGAGCGTGAACACCTTAGAAAGCGTCCATGGCTCTGCCTGTCACAGTCTGTGGTCCATTCTGGCCAGTGAGATGGAATGGGGAATCTTCTGGCGTCTGGGGAGATTTTGCTCCCTGATCACAAAAAGAGATAGCCTGAGGTCTACTGACTCAACTCCTGTTGACTCAGGTCCTGTGAGCTGTACAGCTGTCATAGGACCTTAGGTCCCACGCCAGGAATAAAAGGTGAGGTAGAAACCGTATAGCAATGTGGGAAATCCTGAGTGGCATTCCCCAGATCCATCACTGGCAGACTTCACATCAGGTGTCCACACGAGGTGTCTTTTGCTACTCGGTCCAATATTCTGTGACTTGTGGCGGAAATCCGTCTTTTCTGAGATTCAACTCCCGTCCTGACTGGTCGGTTCAAATAATGCCTCTATTTTCTGTCTAGTGATCTGTCTACCTGCCTCCCCCAGCATGTCAGTTCCCAGGCAACATGGATGCACACCTCTTCCCAGGCGTTAACCTTTTAAACCAAGGCTCTGACCTCCTGTCTGACACCCGCCAGCCTCTTTAGCAGTTGCATGAGACCCTGACGTTTCCAGTTGTCTTGGAGCTGAACTTGGCCTGCCCAGAACGCTGCCTGCAGGTGGACGTCCTGCTTCTGATGATGGTCCCATGCCTGATCTTGCTGTCCTTCAAGCGTGGCTGCATGCTGCTGGCAGCCATCACAGCGGCTTAGTCTCTTGCACCCTATCCCATCTGGCCTCAGCCTTTCCTCTTTGTCTGCCTTTCCAGGTTCCCAGTCCACCTCCATTCTGCAAAACCCAATGTTCCAGATATCTTTTAATATTGAGATAAACCAGGTCACTGGCCGTTCTATCTAGGTCTCTCATATGCTTCTACCCCGTTCCTGGCCCCTCAGGCGGAAACAATTTCCCAGCCCCTTTCACCATTAGCACTGGATTCTCATAAACATCTCAAGAGGGGCTGCCGTCGTCCCTCTTTTTCAGCTGGTTAAACACCATGCTGTTTGCTTACTTAGTAAGAGGCAGAATGAGGATGAAAAGTAAGTCTTGTTGTCTTCCCCTGGAACTTTTACTCCTTTCTTTAGCCCAAGACATGGAAGACTTGCTTTCCACAGTGCCTTACGAACACCCTGAGGGCAGACAGAACCTGTTCTAGACCTGTGGCCCACGCCATTCTAAATGGTTAGCAATGGACGGTTGGAGAGGAAGGAGAAAGCCCAATATATCATGACTTGTAGCTAAATCCACACTTCTGTTCACCAAGGGGTCAACGTGTCCATCTCTGCCAGCTTCCAGCCACCAGTAAGATCACACAGACTTGAGAAGAGGTACACGGTACCACAGCAGTATGTGCTATTCCCGTACGAGGCTTAAAAGATGCTTTTGCTGGGCCTGTAAGTTAATTCAAAGCAGGCACCTCCCCCATCCCACACTCTGCATCTATGCTCTTTGATCTGGGCCATTCATTCGCAGCACACAAATATTGTTCAGCAAATAGCCTCAAGAGTGAAATAACTAGGAAGTAAAGAGTTGGGGTGTCTAATACCTCTGTTTTATTAGCTTATTTATTGGAGGTACTGGGATTTGAGCTCAGGACCTCACACTAGCTAGACTGACACTCTGCTACATGGGCCATACCTCCAGCTCAGCTTTTTGCTGGTCATTTTTTTTTTTTTGCCAGTCCTGAGGCTTCAACTCAGGGCCTGAGCCCTGTCCTTGGACTTTCTCAAGGCTAGAGCTCTACCACTTGAGCCACAGCACCACTTCTGGTTTTTTTTCTATGTCTGTGGTACCAAGGAATTGAACCCGGTCTTCATGCATGCTAGGCAAGCACTCTACCACTAGGCCAAACTCCCAGCCCCTTGCTGGTCACTCTTGAGATGGAATCCAGTAATCCTTCTTGGCTGGGATGGTGATCCTGCAGATCGCAGCCCCCTGAGAGTGAGGGTTAGAGGCGGAGTCATTGGTGCCCGGCACATCACTTCTGGTTTGACTCTTATTTTTTTCAGCTGTGATATATCATTTCATGCTTAATAATTGTTTTGACAACAGGCTTGCAAATTTCCTGAAAATTGAGCAGGGAGACTTGCAAACCGGCTTGAGCTAGCTCTCTACCCCCGCTCAAGTCCCAGATAACATTTTGCTTTTACCGCACATGGCATGGTGGGGAGGATGCTAGTAAAAAGCACACAAGCCAGGTGAGGCGGCTCACACCTGGAATCCTAGCCACTCAGGAGGCTGAGATCTGAGGATCAAGGTTCAAAGCCAGCCCAGGCACAAAAGGACCTGAGACTCTTATCTCCAGTTAGCTTTCAGAAAAAAAGAGAAGTGGGTCTTGTTTCAAGGGTAGGATGGTAGCCTTGAGCTGAAGAGCTCAGGGCCAGCGCCCAGGCGCACGGGCACAGTCAAGCCCCATGACCCACAAAAACAAATACACCAACCAACAAACAAAACGATACAGTTATGAGCTTTGGGTATGACCTCTAGCCTGGGCTTCAGGATTCTTCTGGAGCCAGAGGACGTCTTAGTTCTATCCCTCATGCTTCACGATGGGCCAAACCCGTGGGGTGCCAGTGGCTTATTCCTGTAATCCTAACTGCTCAGGAGGCTGAGATCCAAGAGTCATGGTTCAAAGCCAACCAAGACAGGCAAGTCCATGAGACACTTATCTCCAAATAACCAGCAAAAAGCAGATGTGGAGCTATGGCTCAAGTGGTACAGCACCAACCTTGAGAGAAAAGACTAAGGGACAAGGCCTAAGCTCTGAGTTCAAGCCCCAGTACCAGCATACACACACACACACACACACACACACACACGCACGCACGCACACACACACTAAAAAAAAAATAGTTGAGGGTGCAGACCAAAACTTAGGCAAGTCTGCAAGTCTTGCTGGGAATGCTGACCTCTGCTGGGAGGGGCCGTGCTCAGGGGGCTATGACTGCTTCCAGTTCCAAGCCCTACAGTTGGGCCTGAGCAAGCCTGTGGGCCATGTCTCCTGCCCCTTCCCTAACCAGGCCCACGGCAGAAAAGCACCTGCTTATTATTCCATGACACTCAGAAAGAACAGCCTCACAGGAAATGTGGAGGCTCAAAAGCACTGGCCAGTGAATTATAGTCCTCTCCCCGACAACCCAACACACACAGGCACAAAAGCCCCAAGCCCTGCACTCTGAGGACGTGAACCTTTTGTACAGGAGGAGGCGGCGGCGCCGACCTCACTGGGTGCTGAGGGACGGCCTGGATTCGGGCGGAACAGCTGGTGAATCAGCTGTGTTGCATTGCAGGCTGCAGGCCCAGTGCCCCTGTGACGGGACCATATATGGAGTCCATCAGGCCCAGCGGCTCTGCTGACTTCCCTCAGGGCGCCTTCAACGTGACTTCTGGGGATTAGGTCATGAGTACCAGCTACAGGGAGACCCTAGGAAGGCTGCTTGGCATGAAGAAATCAGGACCAATCGTAGTCTGGCCCAGATAAGAAAAGGAAGGCCGGCCCGAGTGGCTGAGGGAGTGACTCCCGCAGACAATGCAGACCACACCTTGGATGAGCTGAGACCAGCTCAAGACAACTGGAACCAGGGAGAGGGGACTAGCTCCCAGGGTCAAAGGTGACAGGCAGCGTTGGCAGCCTTGACTGAGAGTGCCACGATGTGGCTGGAGAAGTGATCTCCTCCCGGCCCCCTCCTGGCCCATCTAAGCCAGCCCAGGTTCAGAGTTCCTGGGAGGTCAGGCAGGGTTCAGGCTGAGTCAGACTCTTGTAACACAGCTGGCTGTGTGGGAATCTAAGGGAAGAAAGGAGGGATGAGGAATTGGTGTAGAAAAGCTGCTTTCAACAAATGTCCAGTAAATGGAGTTCAATTTATAAAATAAACTCTATATGACTTCAACTTAGTTACTTTATATCCTTCCTTCCTTTCTTTTTTGAGGCCAGGCAGGGCAGGGTGACATCCCTTAAGCTTTTTGTTCAAGGTGGGTGTTGTACAACTTGAGCCACAGCTCTGCTTCTGGCTGTTTGCTAGTTAATTAGAAATGAGACTCATGGACCTTCTGGCCCAGACCTTGAACCCCAGTCCTCTGACCTCAGTCTCCTGAGTCGCTAGGGTTACAGGTATGGCACTGTACTAAGTACTTCAGATACAGCATCTTCTTTCATCCTCCTAAAAATCTACAAGCAAAGTTTGTTTTTGTCTTATTTTTTGTTTGTTGGTACTGGGACTTGAACTTAGGGCCTCACGCTCTTGGTTGGCTATTTTGTTCTAGGCTGGCACTCTACCACGTGAGCCATACTTCTACTTCTGGTTTGTGTTGGTTACTTAGAGGTAAGTGTACGGACTTTCCTGCCAGGCCTAGAGTCTAACTATGATCCTCAGATCTGAGCCTCCAATGTAGCTAGGATTCTAGGACTGAGCCACCAGTAGGCAAGACAGTGTGCGTGTGTGTGTGTGTGTGTGTGTGTGTGTGTGTGTGTGTTTTAACTATCTTAAAGGTGACAGATAAAGTTGTATGCATTTACCATGAGCCAGGTATTGCTATTCCAACTTAGAAAAAGAAAACTTGAGGTCTCTTCATTCAGAAGGAACACTCAGCCGATGACTGAGGATTCTAGACTCAGGTGCAAGGTCTCTGCAAGCACAAAGTCTGAATTTTCAGCCACATCTGTTTGGTGACCCGACACCATAGTTCCTGACTATACAAATAACTGGGAGTAGCCACCACCAGTCTGTGGTATTGTCGCTTCCTCAAGGCCAAACAGAAGTGCTGGTTCATCTTCTATCATCCCCCTCCATCAGACAATGACTCCCGGGAGGTGTCCATATGCTTCCATGGAAGAATTTGCTGTTCATGTCCCAAGAGCTTCAGCAGCCAGGCCCAGGAGAGGAGAGGAGCCAGGGCTGGGCTGGGTTCATGCCTGAACCCAGAGGCCCCAGGGCCCGGGGGGGGGGGGGGCAGGGGGAGGACAGGCTCTGTGAGGCCTGTCGGGGTGGCAGGAAGAACAGCAAACTGCCCCGACTTGCAGCTTCTTCTAAAGCGGGGGAGGCTGCTCTTTGGAGATGGCTGCCCAGAAACCTTTTTAGTTTCAGATCCAAGACACACAGAGGAGGGCCATTTGTGGGCTGGGCCAGGGCGGATCTGATGCTGATACACATCCTCACAAACACACATAGTTGTGGCTGGAAGCCCAGACAGACACAACTGTGTCTTTTTCCTCCCCTATCTTCAACAATGCACTCAAGGTCCTCGAGCTCAGGGGCCTGACTGGAAGGTGGCTGCCAGCTCATGCACTCTGCCCTGGCTCCTGGCAGAAGATCAGAGGCCTCAGAGACGCGGTGAGGGAGGCGGTGAGAGCAGATGTGGCTGGAGAAGGAAGGGCTCTGGGGATCTTCTTCCACAGTCTTTGAGGAGTTGTGCTGCGAATCTCTCCCGTATCCCTCACGGGATGGAGCATCTACTACAGCTTTGAGGGCCTCCAGCTCTCCATGCGTGAATGGACTTTGAGAGGGGAAATAAAGACTTGATTTGCCTGACTTCCATGTGAAGACTCCTCGACTCTCAGGAGATTTAGAGTTTTCCCCAAGAGCCTGGGGCTGGGGCTTGAGGAGAAGTCCCCTCTTCCTCATAGTTCCTCCAGCCCAAGACATGACATCAAGCACAAATTGGGAAAGTTCATTTCCTTAATCCACCCCAGGAGGGAATGAGACTGCGATGGTACACACAAATTTTCATCCGGGCTGGAGACGTGGCTCAGTGGCAAGGGCGCTTGCCTACAATGCATAAGTCCCTGTGTTGGATGTCCTGTATTAGCACCAAATTTTAAAAAAGAAGAGAGGGGAAAAGGTGGGGGCAGGCAGGAAGGAAGGAAGGGAGAGGGGGAGGGAGGGAGGGAGGGAGGGAGGGAGGAAGAAGTTCGTGGAGCAGCTCAAGAGGTTTCACAGAACAAGCAGACATGGCAAAATCACGGCTATCCCTTCCCTTTTCTTGTTGCTAACTACATGCCTAAAGGTATCTTTGATTGATCAGTGTGTGTACAATTACTAGAAAACAAGCCTAAAGGCAACATTTATTTCTTTGCATTTTCCCACATTTTCTGCAAAAGAATGTACATTTAATGGTTACTTTCCCTAAAGTCTAACCTTGAAAATGGCTGTGCTGTGGAAGTTCCCAGGTCTTTTGTTTGCCTGACACTTATGGACACAGATGGAGCTGAAACTGCACACACAGACACACTCTGTCAAGAACTGGTCTTGTAGGGGTGGAGGGTATGGAGGTGACCACATCAGCAGAGCAGGACGAGGTATGTGTGTGTGTGTGTGTGTGTGTGTGTGTGTGTGCACACACACGAGTGTATAGCCGCCTGTCACTGCAGGAAGGCTGGCTGAGGCCATGGGGGACGCCCACGCCCAGTGCAGACTTCGGGGTCAAGCTGACCGCTTGTTGGCCCAAGACCTGATTTATTTTAGTCTCTACGTCTGGGAGCGAGGCCAGTTTGGGTGAGTGATAGTCTAGCATTTTGATCTGTGTTTACAAATCGATGAACAGACTATCTAAATCAATGACCCCAAGAGCGTCTATACGATACTGTCCAGGAGAAAAAGCAAGTTGGGTGGGGAGGTTGAGTGGTGTGTGGTTATGGAACCACACTATCCTGATTCCATTTTCTACTTCACTCCTCATCTTCCAAAAAAGCGGGACAACATCAATACACATGCTCATGTCTTGTCAGCCCTCGTGATAGCTTGGTATACAGTAGGTACTCAGTTTTTGGTGTGTGCCAGTATTGGGGCTTGAACTGATGATCTAGGTATTGTCCTTTTTTTTTTTTTTTGCCAGTCTTGGGCTTGAGCTCAGGGCCTGAGCACTGTCCTTGGACTTTCTCAAGGCTAGAGCTCTACCACTTGAGCCTCAGCACCACTTCTGGCTTTTTTCTATGTATGTGGTACCAAGGAATCGAACCTGGGTCTTCCTGCATGCTAGGCAAGCACTTTAACCACTAGGCCAAACTCCTGGTCCCTAGGTATTGTTCTTTAGCTTTTTCAGTCAAGGCTGGTGCTCTTCCACTTGATCCATGGCTCCACTTTCTGCTTTTAGCTACTTAGAAATAATGGTCTCACAGACCCTCCTTTGTGGGCAGGCTTCCAGCTACAGCCCTCAGAGCCCAGCCTTCTGAATAGCTGGGATTCCAGGCATGTAACCACCGGTGCCTCAATGATATTCAGTCTACTTTTGTTGTTGTTGTTGTTTTTGCATTTTTAATTGTCTTTAAGTAGTTGTACAAAGGAGTTACTACTTTAAAAAGCAGTTTATGAACACAATATATCTTGATTAATGTCTAAAATTTCATGTTTTTAAGTAGAAATCTTGAATATATTTTTTTTCAATGATGGCCTGAGTGCATACCACAGGAATTTCAGGGAATTGTTACCATCTGCTTAGATTTAGCTAAACAGCCTCCATAACAATAATAAAATAAGCATATAACAATAAAAACATAATGCTGCAACAAGAATTGGAATGACTGGGGAAATAAAACAGTATATGAAACCAAAAGGGTAGTTCTGAAAGCCACATTTTTTTTTGCTAACTTCAAGGTACATTTTTATTAGTGTAGATGGATGGAAAAATAGTGGGAATCATTATGGTATTTTCACACTTGCATAAAAGATAGCTGATCATACTAACCCTTCCCCACGACCTTCCCTCATTTCCCCCCTCCCCTTCCTGCTGGAACCCTTCCCCCAGGCCATGCAGATTTACTGACTTAGTTTTGAAGGGAAAGTCCAGGATGGCCTCACACTTTTGATCTTCAAACCCCTGAGGACTGGAATTAAGGGTCTTCGCTACCTCCGTGTTGCTTCATTGTGTTTTGTGGTCCTGGATGTTGAACCCAGGGTTTCAGGCTTGCTAGGCTGAGGCTGGGGCAGGGCACAGTGGCAGATGAGAAGGCCACTCTTGGGAAGGTTTCACGAAAGAGGCTTGAGTGAAAGAGTGTGGGTGACCAGCCAGCGGTGGCCTCTGAAACCCTGGTCAAGTGAAGAGTGCAATGGTGGCCCGAGGCCATAGCCCATTCTTTCCCGGGGAGCAGTGATGGGCAGAATGCTAGCTAAAACCTGCCTACCAGCAGGTTGTCACGCAGCCTCAGGGCAGGTTAGGATCCCAGCACCCAGAGTCCAGCTCCAGCCCTCTTCTCCAGAAGATCTCTGTCTTTGTCCTATAAACTCAGCCAGGTCTGAACTTTCAGCACAATGTAAACAGCACTGTGGTGATGTGGGGTACTTCTCACATCCATGTGTTCATGTTTTCTAGGACTTTCCTTCCGGGGAATGCACTCCGCCAGAATCTGCTTGCAAGCTCTTTGGCGTGTTGACAATGCTTTACTGATGTTGGTCTTATAATCCTGTCTGTCTCTGGAAGATGGTGCAATGCTGTACAACAAGTGAGTTCTCTATGAATGTTTTTCCTCTGAATGAAAACCAGGGCTTGACAGGACAACAGCCTTGGGTGAGCTTGTTGCATTGTGGATTAAACTACAAGACACAGCCTTTGAGAAACATATCCAGCCCATCCACACCACAGTGCATCCCGGGGTATAAATCTGAGCTCCAAATAAGTAACTGGCTTGAGGTCTTAGGGTTGTTTTTATTCTCTCATTTATAAAGAAATAAACTCAGGATTCAAATCCAGGACTGAAAAATTCAGGTACGTTTAAAGGCTTTTAGCCAAAGTTTATTCTATAGTAGAATCAAGAGTCTCTTTTCTGTAGTATCTAGAATCTTTCTTCTCCATCATGGCTTCCTGTAAGTTCAGGCGTCTACTCTACTCTGCTTTGCCTTGGGTGGTAAGGTAGCCCACGGAAAGTTGCGAGAAAGTATTCTAGGGAGATTTCTATTGCTGAGATATTAGAGAGCAGAATTTAAAGTATGAAAAATGAGTGTCTGGGTGCTGGTGGCTCACACCTCTAACACTAGCTACCCAGGAGGCTGAGGTCTGAGGACCACAGTTCAAAGTTAGCCCTGGGGAGAAAATCCATGAGACTCTTACCTCCCAGTAACTACCAAAAATGTCAGAAATGGAGCTGTGGATCAAGTAGTAGAGCGCTAGCCTTGAGCAGGATAGAGGCCAGGCCCTGAGTTCAAGCCCCAGAACAAGAAGAAGGAAGGAAGGAAGGAAGGGAGGGAGGGAGGGAGGGAGGGAGGGAGGGAGGGAGGGAGGGAAAGAAAAAATGAATAGGCCTAATATTTCTCTTGTTAACTTCAGCTCCACCCAGGTCCTACAGTCTAACTAGTGAGCTGGATAAAACTCGCCCCATGGCCCATTTGAGAAGTCTAATGAATGGCTCCACATACAAAGCTCCCTTGTATGAGCTGACCAAGTGCACAGAACTGAGTCCTTCAAAAACAGAGGCTTGTGTCCTGGGTGGAAAACCACTGACCAGCATGGACCCAGAAACAGTTATTCATTTAGCTCAGCAAGAACTCGACGATTTTGCAGCTGTTCCAAGCCAAACAGCACAGGGTGAAAAAACAAGCAGTGGAAGCTTGCTCCCATGTTTCCAGGAATTGCCCAAGCCAGTAAAGAAACAGATGCCGTGTGTGCGTGATAACCTACGCACATCTGGCCGCACCGGGAGCTGGATCTCTGTGTCACCTTTCTAGGGACATGTGCGAAAAGCAATGAAAATCCCAAAGCTAAGACCTTGAAAGTCGTCGTCGTCGTCGTCGTCGTCGTCGTCGTCGTGGGACTCGATGGGAAAGCAGAACTGTTGCTCTACCAGGCGTCCTCTACCCTAGGAAGCAGATGCACAATAATTCATTGCATATGACTATAGAAACCTGGAAAATAACCAAATCCCCTTTAGTGAGCAATGGCCACTACATTAATAAAGTCAAAACGTGGAATACTGTACAGTAAGAAAAAGGAAGTTCTATATGAATAGGAAGTGCTCAGACAGCTTTCTTTGTCTATGTAGTTGTGTATAAAAACCTAATGGTGGGCTGGGAGTTTGGCATAGTGGTCGAGTGATTGCTTAACAAGCACGAAGACTGGGGTTCGATTCCTCGGTACCCCATACATAGAAAAAAGCTGGAAATGGTGCTGTGGCTTAAGTGGTAGAGTGCTAGCCTTGAGGAAAAAGCTCAAGGATAATGCTGGGGCCCTGAGTTCAGGCCCCAGGACTGGAACACAAAACAAAACAAAACAACAACAACAACAACAAAAATGAATGGCAAAACCAGGCACTGGTAGCTCACACCTGAAGTCTTAGCTATTAAGGAGGCTGAGATTTGAGGATTGCAGTTCCGAACCAGCCAGGGTAGAAAAGTCCATGATACTCTTATCTCCAATTAACCACCAGAAAACAGGAAGTGAAGCTGTGGCTCTCAAAGTATTAGAGAGCTAGCCTTGAGTAAAAGAGCTTGGGAACAGGGCCCAGGCCCTGGGTTCAAGCCCCACGAACACCACCAACAACAACAAAAAAGTTACTGGCAGAAGACTGTGTATAGTTTGGCATTATTTCTATATCAAAAAGTAAATCTGAGCAATTGAGTCTTTCCTGAAAGTAAATGCTCTGGGATATATAGCAAGTCCGTAGGAACGACTCCTGGGAGAGTTTGAGAGCAGGGACTTTGGTTTTACTTATGGTATTTAATTCTTTTTTTTTCCCCCCAGTCCTGGGCTTAAGCCCAGAGTCTGAAAACTGTCCTTGGATTTTTCTCAAGGCTAGAACTCTACCACTTGAGCCTCAGCACCACTTCTGGCTTTTTCTAAGTATGTGGTACTGAGGAATTGAACCCAGGTCTTCGTGCATGCTAGGCAAGCACTCTACCAGTAGGCTAAACTCCTGGCCCCTGGTATTTAATTCTTTACAAGAGGAATCTTCATGCATTAATCACACAGTTATGAACTCAAAGTAATTACCAAACAAATCACTGAAAAAGAGGGGGCTTTGTGGTGCCTAACGTGAGATTCCCCTCACAGAAATTCATGAGGGAAACATGTCCATGTTGTTCTGTCTTTCCCTCCCCACCTCAGGCCCCAGTTGGTGCTGGATAGGGACTGAACAAATGATGGCTGCATGGGAATGCAACATGTGCCATCTCACGGGTCTTACACCCTGAGCTTTGCTTCGTTTGGAGCTGAGTTTTGTACAGTTCCAGTCTTCTACATCGAGATAACCAGCTCTCCCAGCGTTGTGTCTTGAGGAGGCTCTCTTCTTTCCAGTGTATGCTTTTTGGCTCCTTTGTTAAAGATCAGATGTTGTATTATTGGGGTTTTACTTCTGGGTTTTCAATTCTGTTTCATTGGCTGTTCAGATCTGTACCAAGCTGTTTTTGTTATGGCGGCTCTGTATCAGAACTTGAAGTCTGGCATCGTGATCCTTCCAGTATTGGGCTTTTTGTTCAGGATTGCTTTCACTATTTGGGGTCTTTTATCCTGCCATATGAATTTTAGGATTGATTTTTCTACTTCTGTGAAGCGTGACTTTGGGATTTGAGATATTGTGTTGAAACGGTAGGTTACTTTCTCAGGATTACAGAGAATTTTCATTTTGCTCTTTAGTTTTTTTTTTTTCCAAAGAAAAATTCAGAATCACAGTGTTTCTTTTATAACAGAAGAAAATAGTGTTTTAAAAAAGCAAAGAAGGAAAGTAAATGAATCCTCTGGTCAGTCCCGTTCCTTTGAGGATGACATAAAAGCCTTGGCTTCGATTTCCATCCTAATTCACATGGAGTCTGAAGTCATGAGAACAATGCAAAGTACAGAACAGATGAAAAGTCAGCTATGAACTCTACACAAGCCTCTTGACACACCTTCCTGGGGGCTCTGGGAAGTCTTGTCAATGGAAAGGCCATGAAAGTGGAGCTAACTTCTGTGCTACTGTTTCAATGGGAAGAGAGAAAAGGCCTAACCTTCTATAATGTGCCATTTTTATCTTCTTTTCAAGGTTCATAGGCAAGGTCAAAATCAATCCAATCTGATACCTCCAGAAGAATCCCTCCAACTCCTTCTACCACCCTATAAGGGTATACATAATGTTATACACAGGTTATAAGTAAAAGCTAATACCAGACCTGTTCTTTAGTAGTTTTTTTTTTTTTTTTTTTTGCCAGTCCTGGGCTTGAGCTCAGGGAGGGCCTGAGCACTGTCCTTGGACTTTCTCAAGGTTAGAGCTCTACCACTTGAGCCTCAGCACCACTTCCGGCTTTTTTCTATGTATGTGGTACCGAGGAATCGAACCCGGGTCTTCATGCATGCTAGGCAAGCACTTTAACCACTAGGCCAAACTCCCGGTCCCCTGTTCTTTAGTAGTTTTAAAGTTCTTGGCCTGTTAGAAAATTTGAGACCAGAAACATAGTTATTCCCTTGCTTTGTTTGTTAAGGAAGTGAGATGGAAAAAATTATCTTGATGTCTGCAACCTGAGCTGTGCATGTGAACAAATGATCTATTTAAAGAGTTTTTACTGACTCGTGTGTGTGTGTGTGTGTGTGTGTGTACATGCATATGTGAGCCAGTCCCAGGGCTTGAGTTTTTACTGACTCTGTGTGTGTGTGTATGTGTGTGTGTACATGCACATGTGAGCCAGTCCCAGGGCTTGAGTTTTTACTGACTCTGTGTGTGTGTGTGTGTGTACATGCACATGTGAGCCAGTCCCAGGGCTTGAGTTTTTACTGACTCTGTGCGTGTGTGTGTGTGTGTGTGTGTGTGTGTGTGTGTACATGTGAGCCAGTCCCAGGGCTTGAGTTTTTACTGACTCTGTATGTGTGTGCGTGTGTGTGTGTGTACATGCACATGTGAGCCAGTCCCAGGGCTTGAGCCCAGGCCTGGATACTGTGCATTGTATACTTCATCAGTATATAATGAATTTTATAACTATATAATGAAATATATATTACCTTGTTTTTTTAATCAAGAGTGTTTACATGTTCAGAGCACTGTGTCTCACTTCTAAAAGCAAAAAACAAAAACAAAAACAAAAAAATTTGAGGCACAGAAGCAAAACTCAGCAAGAAGTCAAAACAGATCCAAGATTATTCTGTTGCTAAAAGCACTCTCAATTCTGAAATGGCACTGTAGAAAAAAACAAGTCTATAGTATCTAGGCATGTTTTTCTCCCAAACCCCAAACTATCCCTATTAAGGAATTAATAAAAATTAAGAAAAAGAAATTAGAAAATAAAAAAATAACTTTTTTTTTGTTTTTGTCAGTCATGGGGCTTAAACTCTGGGCCTGGGCATTGTCCCTGAGCCTTTTCGCTCAAGGCTAGCTCTACAACTTTGAGCCACAGTGCCACTTCTGGTTTTCTGATGGGTTAATTGGAGATAAGAGTCTCATGAACTGTGATCCGTAGATCTCAGCCTCCTGAATAGCTAGGATTATAAGCATGAGCCACCTGTGCCTGGCTAATGAAAACTGTTTTATCTAAGTTCATTCTTCAACATGACTTGTTTGTTCTGTTAAATCTGTTTATGGAGAGAAATGGCTGAAACAAGCTCTCCTTCCCTTTTAATAAAAGTAAAAATTACGTATCATATTTATAGAGCCGCATTCTTATTTTTCTCCAACTTTCTGTTCTTCACACGTGTTTGCTTAGGTCTTGAAAAACTGACATGCCCAGAAATAGCTGTCATCATTTGCACTGCCACAGGAGAAAGGCAGCGATTCCAGGCTATATATATATTTTAAGCCCATCGCAAGAGGTACATTCTCCATCACCACCCCAGAAATCCAGAGTGCTCCTCTCTCCTCAGGCAACTTACAGAGTAGAATGTCAACAGTGTGGGTGACATGAGGCCTAGAAGCCCGTGCCTGGCCCAGAAGGGGAGGGCTATACTTATTGCTAGAGGAAGATGTCCATAATGAATTGTTAAAGGAAAAGATTGTGATCTAATTAACACAACGTCACCCTTCTTCCTTTTGATGGGTTTTGCTATATAGTCCAGGTTGTCTTTGAATTCACAATCCTAATATCTCAGCCACCTGAGTGCGGGGACAACAGGAATAAACCACCCTAAACAGAAATGAACACAGTTGTTATTTTTTTTAATGTCAATACAAAGGTAAAAGTCCAAAGTGTTAATGTCGGTAAACTTCATGTGCTATGGCCTTTGAGTGCTGAGCTTATGGTTTTTAAATTAAAAAACAAAGTAGGTGAAATCTAGGGTATGTAGCTCCAAGGCAGAGCGCTTGCCTGGCTTGCATTCAGCGCCATCAAACAAACACAAAGAGCAAAGTGGACAAAGAAGCAAAGCAGTCCTTCCCAGACACACCAGTAAGCGAGGCAGGAGTGTTCCATGGCGTGAATCAGCAGGGAAATGAAAACTGAAGTCTTGCTGGAATACCCTTGCGGATAACACTGAGCACTGGCAGGCGAGGGGGCAGTGAGCCCTTCGTGTGTTCCTGGTGGGACGGAAAATTGTGGAGCCACTTGGAAAATTGGCCTGGCAGACTTGCATACAGTTAAACATGTGCCTAGCCCTGTGACCTAGCAAACACATCGCTAGGTATTTACCCAGAAGAAATGAAAACGTTATACACAGAAGAGACTTGTATCTGGATGTATTAATAGCACCTTTATTCATAATGTTGAATACTCCAGAAAGCAAATTATATTTCAAAATACCTTATCAGGCTGGGGCAGGGCAGAGCACACATGGGTAGAGGCTTCACAGAAATGAGGCCCTGAGTTTGATTCCTGGCTCACATTCTCTCTCTCTCTCCTCTCTCTCTCTCTCTCTCTCTCTCTCTCTCTCTCTCTCTCTCTCTCTCTCTCACACACACACACACACACACCCCATCACTACCACTACCACCACCACAATTAACAGCAACAACAATAATAACAACAACAACAACAAGAAGTTACAACTTCTCTCATTATTTTCTATTTACCCAGCTTTGGTCTCAACAACTCCAATAGCAGCAAAGTAGAAACAACCCAAATGCTTCTCCCTAGGGAATACATGAAATGGGGGTGACAATTCGGTAACAGAGACAGAAACCACAAAACCTCAGACACGTAGTATGTGCACGGATCGTGCTAGTATTCTACGGAAAGTCAGGCACAGAAAGGCAGTGCCTGGAAGGTGCTATCAGTCATTGCCATGGCCTTCAAGGTGACAGTGGAGGACTTGCTTCCTTCCTGCTCAGAGCCAAGCGCGCTCTGAGCTCTAGGGAGCCTCTGGGAGCTCGTGCATGTCCACAGGAAGGTGGTGAACCCAAGAGGCCAGCGTGGTGGGGGCGGGCGTGCGGGTGAAGGGTGGAGACCACCTCCTTCTCCTCCGCAGCCTGTCCTCACTCCGCACGTCTGGCCGTGGGTGATGGAAGCAGGCCTTGCTCTCCATTGTGCTCTGTGGAAGCCACGTCCTGTCATCTCAGCTAGTCAGGAGGCTGAGGACCTGAGGGTCATGGTTCAAGTGAGCCCGGGCAGATCCAGCGGAGAGAGTCTTAGCCCCATTAACTGCAAAATGCTGCACGTGGAGGTATGGCTCAAGTGGTAGAGCACCAGCCCAGAGTGAAAAAGCTAAGTGAGAACTGGAGGCCTTAAGTTCAAACTCCAGTACAAGGGAAGAGAGAGAGAGAGAGGGAGAGGGAGAGGGAGAGGGAGAGAGAGAGAGGGAGAGAGGTCCATAATCATACACGTAGAATGACATAACCCTCTCTCTTAGGAGCTGACAGGCAGGGGAGAAGGGAAGACACTCATCAAAGGATGCAACATTTCAGTAACACACATTTAGTCATAAACTCTGCAGAGCCAGGGGAAGGTGTGATGAATATGGTTAATAACAGGGTATATGTACCTGAGTCGACGTTCAATGTTCTTACCACAAAAAGAAAAGGGAAGCGGCTGCCGGGTGATGAGTAGTGGACCACCTGGACTGGGCGGTCAGCTTGCAGTGGGCGGCCATGCTGGAACACAGCAGCATCTATCCATTACACCTCGGGAAATCGGGAAACACACAGTCAACCCTGTGCAACTTCTGACGACAGGAATTCTGCAAGGCTGTAAGGTAGAGGTGCATTTTATTACTCACAGGAGCATCCCAGTGCGTCTGAAGTTGTGTGTGTGTGTGTGTGTGTGTGTGTGTGTGTGTGTGTGTGTGTGTGTGTGTGTGTGTACAGCAGTTCTAGGTCTTGAACTCTGAGCCTGTTTGCTCAAGGCTAGCACTCTACCATTTGAGCCAGGATTCCACTTCATCTTTTTTTTTTAAACCAGTCCTGGGGCTTGAGCTCAGGGCCTGAGCACTGTCCTTGGTCTTTTTACTCAAGGCTAGCACTCTGCCACTTGAGCCACAGCGTCACTCCTGGCTTTTCTATGTATGTGGTACTGAGGAATTGAACCCTGGTCTTCCTGCATGCTAGGCCAGCACTCTATTACTAGGCCGAACTCCTGGCCCACTTCATCTTTTTTTTTTTTTTTTTGGCGGTCATGGGGCTTGAACTCTGGGCCTGGGTGCTGTCCCTGAGCTCTTCAGCTCAAAGCTACTGCCCTACCCCTTGAGCCAAGCCCCACTTCCGGTTTTCTGGAGGTTGATTGGAGATGAGTCTCAGGTCCTTTTGTGCTGGGCTGGCTTTGAACCTCGATCCTCAGAGCTCAGCCTCCTGAGTAGCGAGGATGACAGGCGTGAGCCACCGCTTCCGGCTTCCACTCCATCTTCTTTGTTGATTAATTGTAGAGGAGTCTCACAGACTCTCCTCCCCAGGCTGCCTTTGAACCATGACCCTCAGGTCCCAGCCTCCTGACTAGCTAGGATTAGAGGTGTGAGCCATCTGAGCTTGGCCTTAAGAATAAATTCTTTTCAAGGGGAGAAAATAAAACGCTGTGTCCCACAGAGCAGAAGTCTTGTTAAATGTGTTGTCAGTGCCATGTATTTTTGTTGGTGACGTGGACCACTGACGTGATTTCCTCAGAGCATTCTCCTCGGTAAACCACCACCTCCTTGCAAGCTTCCTGTTCTGAACAGGAAGTCAACTTGGCAGAGCATATATGCAAAGCCATCAACTTCCAAAGGAAGGGAGGACGTTTTTATTTTGCATTTCTAAAGTTTTGCTGTTTACTGGTAGCCTACTTTTGGGTGTAGAGCTATTGGTTGTTTGTTTTTTAATTTTAAGACAATGACTTGGTTTTGCTTAGTTCTCAATATAGGTGAGTGTTTTTAAACTTTCAACCCAAAACTTGGAGCACAAATGTGATGCCATCGTACAAAATTTTACATTTGATCTCATGAGGCAGGTCACAGGTGTACTAAAAATGACCTATAAAGTTACCTCAGGTGCCAGGCACAGTGGCTCACGCCTGTAATCCTAGCTACTCAGACACTAAAAACTCTTATCTCCAATTAACCACTAGAAAACTGGAGGTGGCACTATGGCACAAGGGATAGGGCGGTAGCCTTGAGCTGAAGAGCTCAAGGACAGTGCTCAGGCCCAGAGTTCAAGTCCTATGACTTGTCGGAGACATTCTCCCCTTCCCTGAATTCTTGGTGCCTGCATGTCTGCTTGCATTGATATGCAAACATCCTACCACCTGGCTTCTACCCGGAGCAGAAGCAAACATCCCATTACCACACCCCCTGCCCCAAGCGGTTCCCACACCCCAACCCCCTCCTGCCTCTCCTGAAGAGGCATATAAACCCCTGTGTGAAAAATAAAATTTGCAGCTTGATCAGAACGCTTGTCTTGCTGCCTTCTTCGTGTCTCCTGTCCCTTTCATTCCTCCCTCTAGGTTCTTGGCCCTAGTTGACATCCCGCTGGACGGGACAAATGGCGCCCAACGTGCGGCTCAAGTGCCCGTGAGGCTGAGGAACGCCGTCTTCCAGGAAACCTTGGATCCAAGTGATTGTGTGACCAGCTCGGAGTGGCCCGCCCGAGACATCTCGGTCAACGCTGAGTGGAGACGGCGAAAGGTAAGTGACTGACCATGGGACAGGCATCATCGTCACAGGAATTGTTCATAGGCTCTCAAGACACGAAGAATTTGGGTTAAAAAGAATTAAGTACGGCGAGGAGGTACTGCGACAGGCCTCCCGACCCCCCTTCTAAGTAAGTACGGCGAGGAGGTACTGCGACAGGCCTCCCGACCCCCTTCTAAGTAAGTACGGCGAGGAGGTACTGCGACAGGCCTCCCGACCCCCTTCTCTCATGCCCCGGCTCTCCACGAGCCCGATCTCCCTATGCCTGATTTATTAGCCTTGCGGTGATCACTCCAACATAGACGGGAACATATTCAACTCCTTAAGAGTTGCGTTCCCTCCCTCGATTTAGAACTCTGCCACCTTGCTTTTGAAAAACCAAACCTTCTTAGCTTTCCCGGTAACCCAGAGCCAAGCTGGAGATCAGATTCATGTAGTTATTGCAATTGTGGTCAAATAAGGAAGATTTTCTGCTTGAAACTGTAAATAGTGCATGCTTTGCCATGTATGCTGGAAATAGCCTTTACCAAATGTGTTTGACAAGGAATTGTTTTTATGTAGATAAAAAATGATCATTGATCTTAAAGACTGCTTTTTTACAATTTCCCTACACTCTGATATTTTGTTGGCTGCTCAGGACAGGTCAGATCTACAAAATTAACCGGTGCTCATAGCGTCCAGATTTAAAAGCAGAGGTATGGAGATTTCAGATCTCTGGGAGGCCTTAACGTGTGCCGTGTTAATGGTAGCCATTCTTTTCAATTGGGCCACATGGGACTGCATATGTCTCCTGGTGAGAGGGAGGAAGATTAACTTGGGAGAGGATCCTCCCCTTGGGGTCTATCAGACTTTATCTGCCCTTAAGGCATCTAGGGCCAAGGAAACTTTAAATAAGGAGTGCTCAGAGTTGTGGAGAGTTAGCCTTCCCGCTGCTCAGGTTTTAGAGCCTCGCCCTGAGGAGGGATTTTTGGGCCCCTTTGATCCTGGGATCGGGCCCCAGAGCCCTACACCAAGTGCTCCTGCCCCAAAATTTGCGGCAGACAATTGGAGGGCAGAGCAGCCTCCGCCATTTTACTCCCACGCTTCACCTCATGTTAAACCGGAAGAGGAGGTTAACCCGCCATATCGCGGCAGCTCCTCCCCTGAAAGGAAAGGGCGGGTTAAGCCGCCATTTTACTCCTCCCCACCATGCTTGATAAATGCTAACCCTGGGGGCAATAGACCTGCCCTAAAAGACCTTAAGAAAGCAGTCTCCAAAAATGGGCCTAATTCGCCTGGGCCAAAACCATCCTCCAAAGCCTGGCTCATCAGCAATCCTCTCAGGCCTTAAGCTCCCAGCAACTAGAAACTGCCACAGGCCCCAGCTCTTGGGTGTAGCTGGCCTAGCAGCATCTTAGCAATTGGCAAGCCCCCTGTCCTGGCCAGAGCCATTCAGCCGCTGCTCTTAAAGAGGACCTGCCCTGTAATCTCTAGGGAGAGACAAGATATAGATGTTGTGACATTTTATGATGACTGCATTAGTTATGAAACAATTAGCATAGAACTGCTCCCCCAATTCTAGGGGCCATAGTCTAATTGCATGCCCCCCGCCCTGTGGGTGGAGCAATGACCTATTGGCCGGGAAAACAATTGGAGCTACTAAAATTAATAAGGTCAGGCAAATACAAGTTTCAAATACAGGTTTCTTCATGATCTCCCTGCAGTATGCCCATGGGAATGACCCGACCAGGGCTCCCAAGTCTTTTATCAATTCCTAATAATTTGTATATTTATGCTATTGAGATAAGATTGCTTTTTCTAGAAACAGTGGTTTTCCTTTAACAACCATTTTTGTAAAAGATGCCCAGGTATAGTGGTTTCATTTTTGCCCCCCCTCATTCGGGAGAAGCCACAAAGGATGTTATTTCACATCTTGTCACAGCCTTTTCTGTTCTGGGAAAACCTGTTAAAATTAAAACAGATAATGGTCCTGCTTATGTTAGTGCAAAATTTAGACAGTTTTGTGAAGCGCTTCACATTAATCACATTACAGGAATCCCCTATAACCCACAAGGTCAAGGAATTGTTGAGAGAGCCCATCAAACGCTAAAAACTTGGCTTACGCGGCTTAAACCCACTTCTTTATCCTTTGCTTCCCCCCGTGATCGATTAAGTCATGCACTCTTTGTGTTAAATTTTCTGACTTTGGATAATAACGATCATTTGGCTGCAGACCGCCACTGGCACCCTTCTCTAGATACGTCTCCGCCTATGGTGATGTGGCGAGACCCCCTCACTAATAACTGGAATGGTCCAGATCCAGTACTCATTTGGGGACGCGGTTCAGCCTGTGTCCTGGATCAAAAACAATCGGCACCGAGATGGCTGCCTGAGAGATTGATTAAGCAAGTTAACTCATCAGCCCCTAAGGACATTAACGTTTAAAAGATGCCCAGGTGAAAAGCAAAGGCCTCCAGAGGTAAGTATCGGCCGACCCCCTGTATGTGTTTTGTTTTGTTTTGTTCTGTTTTGTTTTATTTTTATAATACAGAGGCCTGGGTGGTCAAGGGACGCCTTGACCCGCCCCCCCCCTTCTGAGTTTCTTGTGGATAACAGCATTCCTGAGAGTCCCACCAGCAAGACATGTCTAAATCTAAAAATAGCTGTTTGGTGAAAACATTCGCCTGAGCTCATGTTTTTGTGGTAAGTATATCTGATTGAGTATATGTCAATGTCTGATTTTGTTTCAGAGCCTTTTGTTAAGTGTGTTAGGATGGACTCCATCTGCCAGCTGGTAGTTTAAGGCCAGGCATGCCATCAAAAGTTTAGGAGTCTCTTCTCTGTCTTGTTCGTGTTACATATTTTTCCTTGTCCAGTTTTGTCTTTAAAATTGGTACCAGTTCTAAATATGGATCCTTATGGTTTTTCTGCGTGTACTCAAGCACACATCCTTGTTATCTACTTGAATATTTCTGGGAAGTAAAAAGTTTTGGCTCCACTCGGGCCTGGTATGGCCCCTCCCAATCCGCTGCAGCTGAGGTGAGCAGAGGCCAGACAAAGCAGCTGCAGGCTTCGTTCAGTTTCCTTTTTCCTACAACCTGCTGAAGTGACAGTCTAGAGACACTTGGTGACAGGACACAGACTTGTCTTAGTTCTCCTAGGTTTAAGACTCCCACCCAACTTTCATCTGCAAAAAGTAATATGTCTGATATCAGAAACAAACTCTGGAAGAATAAATTTCAGCTAAGTTGCCTTGTTAGAAAGCTTTGTTTAAAAACAAAAACAACAACAACAACAAAAAACCTGGTTGTCACCTCCAAGAATAAGCTTTGCAAAAACAACAACAACAAAAACAACAAAAAACAACAACAACAAAAAAACCCTCATGGTACTAAAATTTCCGGAAAATGAACGGCCGATATTAATTTTGCGCGCTTTAAGATCTTTGAGTATGAATGTGTGTACGAATGGGTGTGAGTGAACATGTTCAAGGTTAAATTGTCAGCATGCTGTATAAAACAATGGTTGAGCTCATTTGAAACACAAAAGCAATTGGGTAAATCTAAGTCTAAACTTCAAGAAAATTAGTAGGTTTGAATGTTTCCTATGTCTCAAAGGATTATTGCATTGTCTTAAAGAAAAACTGGTAAATATTTTTCTAGATCCTGAAATCTGCATTTTATTGCAAGGCATACAGCTGTTTACATTGTAAACATTGTATCCTGTTTAGCACAGAGATGTTAGGGAATTTGGGATTTATTACTTTAAGTTAAAGTTTGGAAACATGTATTAGAGATTTAAATGTGAAATTGTTCATTAACGTCAGAAATTTTGCCTGTCTGTCTTTTCTTGCAAATCTGATGGTAAAATGTGGATAATGTGATTAGTATTTTAAAGGAATGTTTAAAGGTTTATCTCCATGCTATTGGGTGTATTTAAAAAAAAAAAAAAAAAAGAGAGGAAACTAAGTCCAGACCTAGACTTTTGGTGCACTGATGTCTATAGTTCTTGCATTAGGGAAAAACTGTTATTTGAGTTTAAACTGTTGTTGGAGTTTAAGACAGTAATCTAAACTGCAAAAAAAAAAAAAAAAAAAAAAAGCCCTTTTCTAAAAGGCAAGAGGAGTGACTTGAGCCCTAGGGGGCCTGAAGGCAGAAGGAGTTCTTTGTGCCCTTAAAGGTTTTTCAATTGCAAATAAAGGCTAAGGTGTTGATTGTTTAAGCCAGTATCAGCAAAAGTTTTAAGAACATTGGAAATGGGTTTCTAAACAATATTTGAAAGTGAAATTGTCTTAAATGTTTAAAGAAAGAGAAAAAAGGAAAATCAGGACTACCAAAGTAATTGCTTAATTGCTATTTCAGCTTGCTCTTGTAACTTCCAGCTAGCCCATGGAGAAGAACAGCAATCCTTATTCAGATGTAACTTTGGCTTTTACCAGGTTCTAGGTAAGCTCATGCTTAGAGACTATTTCTGTGTCGACCACCTTGTTGCTCTAATTGGAGTAACGTGGCCTTTTGTAGGACTCACTGATCTGAAAACTGCAGTTTCCAGCCAGCCCGGGCAAAGCAAAGGTCCCTGTGAGACTGTGGTGTCTAATCTGGCAGCAGAGTGCTAATTGAGGCAGAGTTGCTTTGGAGCTCAAAGTGGCAGAGTGCTAGCCTTGAGCTGGAGAGCTGAGGGACAGTGCCCAGGCCCCGAGTTCAAGTCCAGCAACCAAGCAAGTGAAATGCCAATGGGATGTTTATCCCTGTGTGGAGACACACTACTGGGACAATGAAGTATCCAGATGCAGAAAGCCTCTGCGTGGATGGCAGAGATGGTGTCAGACCCTAGAGTCACTTGTGCTTGGCCATTCAATATTAATCAGAGCCGGGAGGTCATAGAATAGTTTATAAGCATGCCTTACTAATGCCCATGCCTTCCATAACTGGGCAGGAACTTGTCAATCATCTGTGATAATGGGTAGTTTAAAGTCCTAACTGAGTAAAGTTTGATTTGACTCCAGCCACAAATTCAGGAAAGTTTGTGGATCTGAGACTTGTGTCTCTATTAATCTGTTTAGATCTGACAACTAAAGCATTGTTTAAGGTTGCAGAGATTTAGTTTCCCAGACAATCAGGAAAATGCCTTTGCAAATGGGTGCTAAGTAAGCTAAACTATTGAAGCTAAAGAAGGTTTGTGCAGTTGTTAAATGTCAAATATGATCTAGTTGGAGCAAATCATTGTTCCTGATAGCTAATCCTGGCAACCCCTTGGTAAAATAGGCTAAGCCTTTTAAGGTTCCTGGTCAAGTACAGAGACAACGCCCCTGAGTCAGCTTGAAGAAGTTATAGAAGATGAATCTCCGCCGTCAATCCCCTTTAGATAAAGGGACCAGGGAATCATTGGGAGAATTCACTGCAGTCAGGCCTTAGGTTAAGCTGCTTTAACCAGTTTGCGCAGAAATTTGCAGGCAATCCAGCAGGAGGTGTGACATTCCATTGGATGAAGCTGCTGCCACATATTCTGCCCTGCCTGATTCCATCACCACCTCACAGCTGTTTCCTGAGCTCCTGCGGGGCGGGATGCGCCCGATAAGTTGGCATCCTCACCAAAAAGACAGACACATCAGCTAGTGTGTCTTGCTTCTTGCTCAACATGATCTCCTTTCTATTAGGGCCTCTGTTCCCCCACTCAGATTAAATCTTCGCCCTCACTTATTTTAAGGTTTAGGGAGGATATGTCGGAGACATTCTCCCCTTCCCTGAATTCTTGGTGCCTGCATGTCTGCTTGCATTGATATGCAAACATCCTACCACCTGGCTTCTACCCGGAGCAGAAGCAAACATCCCATTACCACACCCCCTGCCCCAAGCGGTTCCCACACCCCAACCCCCTCCTGCCTCTCCTGAAGAGGCATATAAACCCCTGTGTGAAAAATAAAATTTGCAGCTTGATCAGAACGCTTGTCTTGCTGCCTTCTTCGTGTCTCCTGTCCCTTTCATTCCTCCCTCTAGGTTCTTGGCCCTAGTTGACATCCCGCTGGACGGGACAATGACTGACCAAAAAAAAATTACCTTAGGTAATGCTGCATATGAAATATATCTGAATTTCATTTTTAAACTTGGGTCTCATTCCCAAGGTATTTCATTGTACATATGCAAATATTGCAAATCTGAGGAGAATTTGAAATGGAGAATCATTTTGGTAATAAGCAGTGGGGCTAAGGGACTCTCAACCTGGAAAATATTTAGTACATACTGCTAAATGCCATGTGTGACATGTTTATTCTGACCAAATAAAGGACATTTTGGAGGCCATTTTTTTACCTTCATTTTAGATGAGCTTGTAGGAAGAGACAATCTTGAGAAAATTAACTCAGAGGGAGTGAAGTGCAGGTTTAAAGATACTTGTTTTTCTTTCTTTTTGAAGAAATTCCCATTTATTACACTTTAACCCTGGAACTAGCAACTCTTAAATTTTGTTTATTGTTATTTTAAAGGTGATGTACAGAGGGGTTAATCCTGCGTCTCAGGCCCAGGGGTTCTTCTGCGATGGGTTTAAACTGCAGCCTGGACTTTGGAGTTTTTGAAAACTGCGCAGGACTTCCCAATGTCTAGCCAGAGCCAAGCCTCACGGCCACAAAGTGAACAATGCCCTCGCGACCAGCACTGACCCAGGGTCAGGCCCGCACTCAACCCTGGCCAGCTTACATTTTACTAACAGGAAAAACAGGACTCCTAGAAGTTAGCTTGCTCTGATAGAAAAAATACAGGTTAGAAAGGAAAAGAAGAGGGCCGAGAGCGTAACCTAGTGGTGGACTGCTTACCTAGCATGTACCAAGTCCTGGGTTCAATTCCTTGGTACCACATACACAGAAAAAGCTGGAAGTGGCGCTGGGGCTCAAATGGCAAAGCGCTAGCCTCGAGCAAAAAGTGTCCAGGGACACAGTGCCCAGGTCCTGAGTTCAAGCCCCAGGACTGGCAAAAAAAAAAAAAAACCTGGCCCTCATATTCTTTTTATCATTTACCTACTGGTGACTAAAGAAGGTGGTCAAGGAAGAAGCCGTGACACTCACGTTGATTTTCCAACGTGAAAATCTGCAGGCATCTGCTGACCTAGTAACCCTAAGTCAGACTTGAGAAGGGTCCGGTGTTAGCCTTCATTACGTTGAGCATCATTCTGTGGCCAGTGTGGGGGTAACTGCCCCATGGGGTGGAGCTGGCCTGGGGGAACCCACTAGTGCACATATAACCATGTCAGTTCATGCAGACCTCTGCTGCCTGCTGCGGACTGAGACTGTGTATCAGAGACAGATAGCCAGGCCACTTAGAAACCCCCGGGAGCCTTTCCGAGACAATAGATTAAGGAAAACAATACTTCATTCAAACCCAACTTTAGTTGTGCCTGTTTACAGGTGCTGGTGACTTTAACGAGTATGTGTGCTGTGTCAATTTTTAGCTCAAACAACCCCTGGGCCCATCAGCACTTCCTGTTTCTAAATTCTCCTTTCTTCTGGTCTGTCTTCCATCCTCACTAACTATTGTTCTGTCTGCTCATAAACATTTGGCATAATCAGGACCTGGGGACATTGCAGTCTCATCTGAAGCAGTGAGAACTACATACAACAGAAAAAATAGAACCAGGGGTAGGTGGAGAGAGGGAGAGACACAAAAAGTGAAAATGGGAGGAAGAGAAAATGACAGGGAGCTACTTAAACTCAGAAAGAGAGAAGCAGGCAGATTAAGACAGAATGAATGAGACACGTGGAGGCAGGAAAAAAGATATTTAAAAAGAAGAAACAAGAGAGAAGCAGACATAGAGAAACAGGCCAGTTAGTCCTAGAATAAGGAGAACCAGAGAGCGAGAGACAGACACAGATGAAAGGGTGACAGTCAGAGACCTAGACACATCCTGAGCACAGAGGACAGACAGGGGGACAAGGAAGAGGAGGGAATGGAGAGGCATTACCAGACAGGATTGTGGGAAATCCTGTACCCGAATTTTGTATGTAGTTCCTCACAGGGCAGTGAAGAACCGAACAGCTCTGCCTGTAGCACGGGCCTTTCCAGGCAAGGCTGTCAAAGAGTCAAGTGCAGTCATTCTAAACAGAAGTGGGTTTTATCCTCAGTCTCAATCCCCCCTCCATCTGCAGGTCCTCTGGTAGAAATGGCTTTTGTGCCAGAACTCTAAGCCATGGGACTCACAGAACTGACTGCAGGACATGGGGACTGAGGGCCTTGTGGGGTGGGTGTGGCTTCTTGGCCAGAGCCTATCCACTCACCCAGTTTCTAGTAACAGAACCCACTGTTACTCTTCTGTCCATGTGGCTGGTGGAGGTGCCTCTTCCCCCTTCCTCCGTGGTAGGTCCACACCCAGAGGAGGCGTGTCACAGCCAGTCAGCCTCTTTGGAGAATTCCTGGGTTGGCCCTGGAATACAAGGGATCAGTTGTCTGGCTAGAGCTGGGCTGCCATCTTGGTATCATGTGTCTGTTCAGGTTGGATTTTTCTAGCACCTGTAATGTCTGGGATATCACACACCATCACATAACTAAAATGAGTTTAATCAACAGGAAAACACAGGAACTGAGGTGACCACTGTGTGTACCCCCTTCTCCCAAACCCACGCTCGCGTTCTCTCTTCCTTTAGCTGCTTTTGTGCCAGTACAGTGGCTTGACTCAGGGCACTTTTGTGCTCTAGCACTCTACCACTTGGGCCACATCTGCAATGCTGGATTTTTGGATTGGAGATACAAGTCTCATAGACTTTCCTGCCCAGGTTTGCTATGAACCACTACCCTCAGATCTCAGCTCCCTGAGTAGCTACGATCTCAGGTGTGACCCACCGTGCTGGCCCTTATTTTGTTTTTAAACTAAGATGCAGTGTCCACTTCAAACATATGTTTTGCTCTGGTGACTTCTTGAGATCTCTGTTGCCAGCCTTTCATGAAACTGCCACCTTTTCTTTGCTTAGCCATTTCCCCTTTCCCTGTGACCTCTCTCCCTTCCTGGGCCCAGGTAAGCAATCATGACAGTTATGCTACTTTTATATATGAGCTTCACTTTAAAAGAGAATAGCAAAACAGGTCCAAGAAGTAGAATTATAATTCAGTGAAGGCACACGTGGTCAGGGGAAATATTTTGATTGCCTTCATAGAGTTCTCTTAAATCTCAGTTCTGAGTACAAGGTCCAAGTTTACCGTAAAGATTCTAGATGCAGCTTATTTACAAAGGCCAAATACGCTAGGGAAGAAGAAACACAGGGTTGGAGCAGGTCAGGGGACAGCAGAGATGTGGCCAGGCACTGTACTTGTAAGCAATTTGCTCAGATTGTTCTTTCTAAACATTTATTCTAGCTGAGTACAGTGGTCAATGCCTGTAACCCCAGCACTGCAGAGGAAACTGAAGCAGGAGCTATAGGAGAAGCCTTGCAGCCCAGCCTAAGCATTGACCACGTGGGACTGCTGTGCTCTGAGAACAGAGGAAAGATTCTGCCACCAAATGAGTCCCTTGTCAATGACAATTCCTAATATAAACAAACAAGTTCTGGGCTGCCATAAAACTCAGACAGAACATAAATGACTGCAGCTAACGTGCATCGGTCCCTGGAACTGGGTTTGACTGGAGGAAGGTTTAGCTTCTCTCTAGTGTAACCCTGTCACAGTGAGAACTCCTGATGGGAGACACTCGAGTCCTGTGACAAACAGAACAGAACACGCTATTTATTCAAGAGGCTGAAGCAGCCGGGGTGAACAAAGGGGGCAAGAGAAAATCAGACTCTCAAAAAAAAATGGCATTGGATGGCTGAGAATAGATAGATGGCCGATTTGTTCTTATGGGAGCAGAATGAAAAGAGCTTCCTCAGAAAGGGCCGAATCTCCCCCACGCTGAGCCCAGCCAGCACCCTCCTTGGCTGGGTGCCCCTGCCCCATTCATGTGGGCCGTATGGGAAGAAGCAGGCCCCGTTCTCAGCCACTCACGTTTCCTGTCTACCAGGGATCCTGTGTACGCTGATGGGAACCGGGTCTTTATCAGCATCAGTTTTTCAGAATTCCTCACACAGATGCAAACTCAGAGGGGGAACACAAAGAGTCCCCGGGAGGTTTGCTCTCGTGACTCACTGGGCCCCCCTTACTCCCTCAGGAACCCCACTCCCATACAGAGGTCCTATTGATGCCAGGCCCCTGTCAGAGGCAGAGGCCAGAAAGGAAACGATCAGTGGGAGCCTTTCACGTTGGGCTCACCAGACAAGCTCTGTGGCAGGCACAGGTCAGAGCCACTCAGCTCTGGAGAAGCAGCAAGAAAAAGAGGCCTCTGTTCAGATCCACGGGAGCTGCGGGGGTTCTGGCCAGGACGGGGTGCCAGGGGAAAGGGCAGCAAGGCTCTTCAGGGGATTGGGTGAGCATGCATCCAGCCTCTTCGTGGTGGGAACTCTAAGTATGTGCAGCTCACGCCGCTGCTGCAGGCACGAAACGTTGCCATTCTGGTTTTGTTTGCTCCTGGATTCCAGGCCACGTGAGCACAGGGCACACACGACAGTTCTGACTGCGTGCTTCCAAGGCAGAGGATGGAGGAATGGCCAGGACGGACCTGAGGGGCCACACAAGGCAAGGCCAGGGACAAGGAAGGGACCCGGTTGACAGGTCACTGAGTCAGGAGCATGACTGACCAGGAGTACTGAGGAAGGGGTTGGCACAGGGGGCCAAGACATTTTCTTTAGAGCTGCTGAGACTTCGGAGTCGATGAGCGCATCATAGTCTAACACCATCTCTCCAGTGCGTCCTGAAGAGGCGGGAGCGTGACTGGTTCAGTCTGTGTTCTCCTCCCCCGGTACTTCTGTCATACTTAGAGAAGAGCCGCGGTGCCCCGAGCAGAGGGCTGAGTTGCCTCCCAAAGCTCAAAACCTTCTAAGTGCTAGTCTAGGATCTGGCAACGGGAAAACTCAGTTCTATCAACCGAAGTCCTGACTCTCTCTGTACATTCTAAATAATGATACTATATTGTGCAGAGTTTCTATCGCCATGGGCATGTCTTAAGGGCTCTTGGGCGCTCTCTCTCTCTCTCTCTCTCTCTCTCTCTCTCTCTCTCTCTCTCTCTCTCTCTCTCTCTCTCTCTCTCTCTCGCCAGGAAGATGAGGCTAGTAGCCTTGAACTCATGATCCTTCTATCCATGCTTTATGATGCTAGGATCATAAAAATGTACATTATCATGCCCGGTCTCTCTCCCTTTAAAAATGCTCCAAATGAGTAAACAGTAATAAGGTAGGATAAACCAGAGAAAAGGAGGCATGGTGACAGGAAGTTAGAGGCACTCACTGTGTTCGTGAGTAGCTTGATTAGAAGCACACAGGCACTATGTCCTTTTCTTTAAGCCTTATACCCCTCAAGGAGCCGCACCATTTAGTGGAAAGGAAAAAAGAAAAAAAAGCAAGCATGTCTCCTCTGACCTTGTCTGTATGCCTACAGCACAAGTGCACTCTGGGAAGTAGGCCAGGACATCTTACAGGAATGACAGGTGCATCTTGGGGGCGGAGGGCTCTCTTGACAAGCTGACACCCCTGGGCACCAGACATGTTTACAAAGTCCACTGCATCTCAAGGATGGCCCCTGTCCCAAAGGGGTGTCTGACCAAGCCCTCCTTTGCAGAAGGATGCCCAGGCATCTGTGAGCAGACCTACCTGCTTTTTTCTATGTATGTGGTACTGAGGAATTGAACCTGGTCTGGCAAGCACTCTACTACTAGGCCAAACTCCCCCCCCCCCTTTTTTTGAAGATAGACTCTTACTTTTTTCCCCTAAGGCTAGCCTGGCCTGGCATCCACCTATGGCCTGGAACGATAGCTGTGTGCCAACATGCTCAGCGTTTTGATTCTTCCTTGCCCTACCTCTGCCTCCCAAGTAGCTGTGGCTACAGGCACAGGCTTCTGTGCCTGGTCTCCAAGGAGATCTTTAAGAAGAGAAAGGAGAAAGCAAATCTCCCAAAAGCTCCACCTTAGAGACATTTTTTTTTGTTTTATAGTATAACAAGATGTATTTTTTGTAAAATTAATTATGAATCAGTAATACATTTAAACATAAAACTTTAACATTCTGCACAAAGAACTTACAGACCACATTTACTTAATAACAAATTTCCAGCTATCTAATAAAATAGTCTTAAGAAGTACAATTTAATTTCCAAAACAAAGAGAACATTATGACAGAAATATTTATGCAATTGGCAGATTTTTGTGCTAACAGCAGACCTTAAGCCAAAACTTCAGGGGTTTATATGAAACAGGAACTTTTGGGCATCAGAATTTAAACAAACCTCCTCAAGTATTAGTAGTATGCTTTTGGTATCAGCCTTTTCCCCTTTTGATAATTTAGCATCCTTCTACTAATCAACTTTGTAATAATTGGTAATTCGGAGTGGGGGAAGCAAGGCAGTCCTGGGTTTGAGCTCGGGGCATGCTCTCTTGCATACTAGCTGGAGTGCTACCATTTGAGCCACATTTCTGAGATGTGGTCTGGTTTCTTGCCACAGTCTACTTTAGACTTCACACTGTTGCTGGAATCACAGGGGGCCCCGAGTCCAATTTCCCTCCATGGAGATGCAATCTCACAGACTTTTCTACCTGAGTTGACCTGAAATCATAGCTCCCCCAGTCTCAATCATCCATGCAGTTTGGTATTACAGGTACCTGCCATGTCTAAAAATGTGCTGAGGGGTCCCACAAACACTGTGCCAGTAAATGGGGGCTGTGTATCATTTGTGCCTGGCTCTGGTACATTTCTCAAATTACCATGTCAACCTTCACATGCTGATCCTGTTATCATTTCTTTTTTTCCTCCCAGTAAGCCTTGGGAAGTGAGTACACGGAGACGTGCTATAGTAAACACTGGTGTGATAGCTCATTCATGACTCAGGAAGTTTTTATTGAAAACCTCCTATAGACACAACCCTTTCCTCTAGAGAGCTCACAGGACAGGAGGTTAAGCACTGACTCGGAATCTCTAGAGGTATTATTCATCATCCACGATACACTACAGGTACTGATACTCCTTTGAATGGCAAATAAAATCTTCCATTATGTATTTGATTCTTTAGGTTCTAATAACTTATTTTGAAACTGATAGACTGACAAGGTCCATGGTTCACTTTCTCTGCTATTTATTTAGGATTGTCGAGCATTTTGTTATCTGTTTTCTCCAACATGCACTATTTTGTTACTGTGAGTTGACAAAAACAAAACAAAACAAAATTGTTTTTTTCTGTATACATGGTGTGAATTTCCTGCTCCTCTTCCCTGTTACTTTCCCTTCTTGTCAAAGCTTGGCCGCCTTCTGTTCCCTGGCTTCTTATCGCCATGGATGAGCACATCCATGCGTGCTTGCCAGGCGCAGTGGCTCAGGCCTGTAATCCAGCTACTCAGGAGGCTGAGATCCGAGGATTCACGTTCAAAGTCAGCCCGGGTCCTGCAAAGTCTGTGAGACTCATATCTCCAATTAATCATTAGAAAACCAGAAATGGTGCTGTGGCCCAAGGGGTGAGCTGCAGAGCTCCGGGACAGTGCCCAGGCCCAGAGTTCAAGTCCCATGACCCACCAAAAAAAAAAAAAAACAGTTGAGTACTCAATAAGTGTAACTCACTATCCTTTCCAATGAGGCTACACTGTACCTTTCATGTTGTCACTATAACAACACTCTCTTAAGTTTTTTGTCTTAAAAGTTATCAAAAGAGGGGCCGGGAGTTTGGCCTAGTGGTAGAGTGCTTGACTAGCACGCACGAAGACACGGGTTTGATTCCTCGGTACCACATGCATAGAAAAAAGCCAGAAGTGGTGCTGAGGCTCAAGTGGTAGAGCTCTACCCTTGAGAAAACCCAAGGACAGTGCTCAGGCCCTGAGCTCAAGCCCAGGACTGGCAAAAAAAAAAAAAAAAAAAAGTTATCAAAAGATTAGCCAGAGTTTGGCCTAGTGGTAGCGTGCTTGACTAGCACGCACGAAGACCCGGGTTCCATTCCTTAGTACCACATACACAGGAAAACAAAACAAAACAAAACAAGAAATGGTGCTATGTGGCTCAAGTGGTAGAGCACTTGTCTTGAGAAAGCTCAAAGACAGTACCCAAGCCCAGAGTTTAAGCCTCAGGACTGGCTGAAAAAAAAAAAAAAAACTAAGCAAAGAAGGCTTTTAAATTTCCACCAAGACAAATACTAGATTTGAGAGATCATTTTGGTATCAGACATCAATTTATATACTCAATGGTTTGATCAAAATACTCCATTTTTGATTTGATACTAAAATGACACAAGACACTTAATCATAACTGATGGAAGCCTGACACCTACTCAGTGAAAATTATCTTCATAATAAAGTATATATTTAAAAATCAAACTATGTGTACAAATCAGATGGTAGCAAACAATCACCTGCCATCCAAATCCATTTACTTTTAAAAATCAAGGACAAATAAATGTTAAGATTCATTACAATTTTAATGAATTTTAATCCAAGTGCTCTCAGAAAGAATGGTCCACCAATCATCCTCCATCTGAAACACAATGCTGGATGATCCATTTGCCTCCAATGAACTCTGGCCTTTTAAGGTGGCAATCCAATGACCTTCTGCAGTGGTGGTACCCTCGGTCCATAGGCACTCCTCTTCACAGGAAGAGCAACGAGAAAGGACTGCGTCACCTTTCATTGCTTTTTGACTCCTGGGTGTTTTCAGTGTATGCCCAATGCTTGATTTCAATTTTATAACAGCAAAATATACCCGTCCTTATTCTCAAAAGCAACTGTATGTTCCAAGTAGCTGACATTAACAACTTCCAACACCATTCCTAGGAATAATTCGAAGTTCTGAACCACGCTTTAGGAAAACATTTCCAGCTGTCTGTGCAGGAATTATTCCTAGTCCACCATTAGTAATAATTGCACTTGTGGCTGCAGGAACTTTAAATTCTTCTGCTGCAAACATTAAGACTGCTGTGAAAGGTGTACTTTCAGGAACAGAGTACTTTGTAAGGCGGCGTGATTTTAAACGAAACCTTCGACATAGTGGAGGGGGCCTGGGACCCAATCCTGGCGCCAAGTTCCCCGGACAGCCCACTTCCTCCGAAAACCCCTTAGAGACTTTTTGTGAAAGGGAACAGTAAGAAAACGTGGGATGTATTTAGGCCACAGCCCTGTCCACGTGGGAGGGACGCCTTGCCTCCTCCTTACTCATCCACAGGGTTCCTAGACTAAAGGCTAAAAGCAAGCCGTATTAACTATCTCCTAACTGGAATACTTTCAAGGCAGCCTTGCGCTCCAGGCTAAGCTCTTCATCAAGGCAGTGTGTGCTGGGTCACAGGGAGCCCAGGCCTTCCCCACAGCCCTCACAGGTATGCGCTGCCCTATTAAAAGTAACACCCGCCCTCACCTGCCCGGCGTTCCAGCTCTCAGCACACCCACTTCCCTTCTTTCTAAGAAATTTCTTAGATAGTCCACTTAGGTTAGTTACAAGCACTGTCTTTTGTCCAAGTTGCAAGAAGAAAGGAGAAAGGTCACTCTTCTCCTTAATCCCGTGCTATTTTTGGACCTCAGCCTTCTCTTAAGATTTTTTTTTTCCCCTTTCAGATGAAAAACATGAAAAGCCAGGCACTGTGGCTCACGCCTGTAATCCCAGCTGCTCAGGAGGCTGAGCTCTGAGGATGGAGGTTCAGAGCCAGCCCAGGCAGACAAATCCAAGAGATTCTTAAAATTGAGACTGATTATCTGCCCCAGGGGAGGGGCAGGGGCCTGGCTTGAACACCCCCCTACCCCCCCCACACCTTCTCACGACTCACTGAGCATGAAGGCGAGGACTGCGTCCACAGAGAAGACACGAACAGCAAAGAAACAGGCTTACACAAAAGGGTTTATTTGAATACTGACTACATTGCCAGGCTACACAAATGCTCTGAGAATGCATTTTTTTTTTTCCAGTCCTGGGCTTGAGCTCAGGGCCTGAGCACTGTCCTTGGACTGAAGGGTAGAGCTCTACCACTTGAGCCTCAGCACCATTTCCGTCTTTTTTCTAAGTATGTGGTACCAAGGAATCGAACCCAGGTCTTCGTGCATGCTAGGCAAGCACTTTAACCACTAGGCCAAACTCCCAGCCCTGAGAATGCAATTCTTTTGGATAACACTGGAGCAAGGCAAATGCCATTTCTAAAATGGAGACAAATAGTTACACTTAAAGAATTCCCTTATCTGACATGTTACAGTTTAGCTGAAACTTACTTAAGTCTAAGTATTTAGAATAGTTCAAAAGTAAGCAACCCATTTATAAAAATAGATGCAGCATATTACAATTAAATAACTTTAATGAAAACAGTGCCTGGCAAGGTTAAGGTTTTGCTTTAAAAAAAAACCCCTCAAACTAGTATTTATATCAGGGATCAAAGTGTTGTTTTTATTTCTAACATAAGCCATCTGACACATTTATTGTGTGTGTGTGTGTGCACATGTATGCGCACGCGCGCGCGCGCATGTGCCAGTCTTGGGTCTTGAACTCAGGGTCTGGGCTTTGTCCCTGAGCTTCCTTGCCCAAGGCTAGCACTCTACCACTTGAGCCATAGCTCCACTTCCAGCTTTTTGGTGGGTAGCTGGAGGTAGGAGTCTCCCAGGAGATAAGAATCTCATTTTCCTGTCTGGGTTGGCTTCAAATTCTAATCCTCAGATCTCAGCCTCCTGAGTAGCCAAGCCTCCAGGCACGAGCCACCCGCACCCAGCGAACACATTTATCTTTTAAGTTTGCCCACGGCGGGCCAGAGGTTGCCAGGGATATAGCCCTCCGTCCTCAGCCCCCCTGGAGGGTCACAACAGCAGCAGGACAAGTCTCAGGATCATCAAGAAGCTGAAGTAAACAAAGACAAAGGAGGTCACTCCGATACCTGGGGGGGGGGGGCAGGGGTAGGGGCGAGGGGCACACACACTACACTACGAGGTGTACGTGGGTATATGAGATCAGGTAGTACCAGGGTAAAAAAGTACAGCCGAGCCAGGTGTGCAGGCTCAGGTCCATCACTAAACTGCGTGGGAGGCTGAGAATAGGAGGATCACAGGTTGTGAGGCCAGCTGGCCAGAAACATTCATGAGATCCCATCTTCCCCTGCAGCTGGGCGCGTCTCGAGCTGCAGGGCAGGCTGAGAACAGGCTGTGCTGTATCAGAGAGGCTGGCTGTGGCCGTACAGCCCGTGATCCCAGCCACCACAGAAAGCCAAAAGTGGGCTGACTGTGGCCCAGGGGTGCTCAAGGGCAGGAAGGCAAGACCAACTGCTAAAAAGAACCATGAAAAACAGCCAGGGAAGCCTGGCTCCAATGGCAGAGTGCCAGCCCAGCAAGCACAGGTTCTGAGTTCAGACCCAAGCCCTCCCCCACCGCCAAATAAAGTACACCTAATAAAAACGATGGCAACACCAAAGTCAGATGAGACCATGGCAGTTTCTGGGGTTGACAGTCAGACTGGCGGGATCTTTTGAATGAGAAACTAACTCTTGGCAAACTGTCAGCACTTCAGAGGGTGGGAGAGGAAAGTCTCAGTCAAAGCAGTTCTCACCTTAAACCCGCCATCAGCCCGGCGGGCTTTATCCTCTTGGACCTCTTGAATCTCGTGCCCATCAGGGTGGCCAGGAAAAACGCCGCGTCTGAAACCAAGTCCCAACACCGTCAGGGCTTGTTTCTGGAAAGAACTGAACATGGCTTCAAAGCTCTCATTATTAAAACTCCACAGGCCAGGTGGTGATGGCTCACGCCAGTGCCAGCCAAACCAAGAAGACAAGGCCGTGCTCTCCCCACTGGAGCCATCCCGGCAGCTCCCGCTTCGGTGGAGTCCTGGATGGGAGGTGAGAGTCTCACCGACTCTGCCAGGGCTGGCTTCAAACGTTAGAGTTCTCAGCCTCCAGAGTCTAGGATTAGTTTACCACATATTGTTTTCCAGATAGACAAAGGTGGCCATGAATCCTAGACATAAATATGGAGGTGTCCACTGTCTTTCCTCTGTGGACATTCTCTTTGGCTTAATGGGCAAAAAGCTAAACTTGGGTCGGCTCTGGTTTTCTCAATCAAGACTTAATGCAGAGTAGAGTGCTAAAGCTGTGTGTAAATTAAATAACTCAAGGCTGTCTCTTTTTCAGATATGTTCATAGCAGATTTTAAAAAAATTATACTAAATGTGCATTTGAGAGAGGTAATAGAAAATCTAGGAATGATTCTTAAGCATTTTGCCATTTCTAATTTAATCTATTTTTTCCAATAACAAGAAATTGAACTAGAAGGCTTTATAGTAGTACTGTAATTTTTTTATCTGAGCTAAAAAGGAGCAAGAGTTGTTCTCACCCAATACTGGCACAAAGCCACTTAACAGCGGGCAGCACATTTTTTGGTAAACCTACTGTGAAGTGTCAAGAGGCTTATCTGCTACCAGGCAAGACAGATGCCTTACTTACACAGCGACAGCTTAATGTCTCGCTGGTCCCTGGAGATGCGATAAGCACCATAGGCAGACAAAATTCCAAAAAAGAGACCGGCAATCAGAAACACAACACCACCTAGGGAGAGAGGAAAAGGAGAAAGTTCACACAAAGAGAACCCCCAAACAAAAGAAATCCACCCCACTGCTTCAAGTACCCCCTACACACACCTTCAAATGGACTCTGAGCTGGGTATCTTCACTGGACAAAGACATTAAGCCCTAGAGCACACTTTCATTCTTGGCCCCATGTCACCAGCTTCCTCCCATGAATCCCTTCTGCCAGTTCCCTAGCTCTCTGACAAGACGGCCCCCTTACAGACCCCTCACAGGGGACCCACCCTCTCCCCTCTAAGTGCTTCCATGGATGTCTGCCTCAGGCTTACCTTTCCGCCTATAACTCCAAATGCTTTCTAGTATCACCACAGCTGCAAAACCAAACCCAATCAGATCCATTGGTGAGGGCACAGTTCTAAAGGAACAGGGAAGAACACAGGCCAGAATAAAGGAGCGAAGGGGAGCAAACCTACAACCTAGACCCAGATAGCTTAGCTCTCCAGCCCAGTGAAGAGAAGGTTCAAGCCTTACCACTCTCAGCACTGAGCTCTTTCTCAGCCCGCCGTGCCCCATCAACCTCAATGAGCTGGAGAGGAGGCGGGGCACCTCAGTGGCTTCTCCTTTCTCCTCCCTCAGCAGTGCAGTTTGCCCATGCTGTCTGTTGCTCTGGGCCGCCGGGTCCTGTAACACTATTGTACACTGCAGGACTCAGCCGTGGCCGATATGGCCACTTTGCAATCTCCTCCCTTCCACCCACACAACCCTGCGGCCCAGCCTCCGACCCCACCAGCTTTCTCCTCCTCAAGTAGCTGCCCTGGCCTCCAGCAGGCTCTACAGAAAATGGCTTCTGCTTCCTCTGGATTCCTGCCTGGACGTTAGCAACTGTCTTGTAATCTTTCATTTTTGTGCTAATATTCATCCTTCCATTCTTCCCACATTGAAGGACAGAAAAGGAAGAAAATGACTGCTTGGCGACTGAAGGTGTTGCTTACTTTGTGTGTGTGTGTGTGTGCGCACACGTGCAGAGACGAGCACTGGGCAAAGCTGGGGCTTCACCTCAGGGCCAGCGCTCTCCCTTAGCCTTCTCACTCAAGCCTGCTGCTCCACCACGTGAACAAACCCCCGCTCCTGGCTTTCTGATGCCTACCTGCAGACAAGAGTCTCACGGACTCTTCTGCCAGGACTGGCTTTGAACCTCCCATCCTCAGATCTCAGCCTCCAGGTAGTTAAGAGTCCACATGATGGTTGCATTCCCTATGTAGTCCAGGCTGTCCTAGAACTTGTGATCCTCCTGCCTCTGCCTCTTGAGCACTGGATTACCCCCAGCCAGGCTCTCTGTAAACGTTTACCTTGTCACTAGTTTCAGAGAGAGACAGCTCTTCTGTGCTGGCAGAGATCGTCACAATTAAATAAACAACACAGTGGAGCAGGGCAGTTGAGGGCCTGGTGAGAAAGCCGGGTTGCACAGCCCACATAAGCCACGAAGGGGAAGAGGACAGAGTGGTGGAGACTCTGGCAGGTGAAGTGGCAGAAAGTGCCAGGAAGGAAAGCCGGGAGGGGATGGAGGCAGACATCATCCTCACCACCCCAGCTGTACAGGGGGTTCTGGGGACAGGCTCTGTACCACCACAGCTCTACAGGGGTCTGGGGACAGGCTCTGCACCACTCCAGCTGTACAGAGGGTCTGGGGGCAGGCTGTACACCACCCCAGCTCTACAGGGGGGTCTAGGGACAGGCTCTGCACCACCCCAGCTGTACAGGGGGTCTAGGGACAGGCCGTGCACCACTCCAGCTCTACAGGGGGGTCTAGGGACAGGCTCTGCACCACCCCAGCTGTGCAGGGGCTCTGGGGACAGGCTGTGCACCACTCCAGCTCTACAGGGGGTCTAGGGACAGGCTGTGCACCACTCCAGCTCTACAGGGGGGTCTGGGGGACAGGCTGTGCACCACCCCAGCTGTACAGGGGGTCTGGGGACAGGCTCTGCACCACTCCAGCTGTACAGGGGGTCTGGGGACAGGCTCTGCACCACCCCAGCTCTACAGGGGGTCTGGGGACAGGCTCTGCACCACCCCAGCTGTACAGGGGGGTCTGGGGGCAGGCTGTGTACCACCCCAGCTGTACAGGAGGTCTGGGGACAGGCTCTGTACCACCCCAGCTGTACAGGGGGTCTGGGGACAGGCTCTGCACCACTCCAGCTGTACAGGGGGTCTGGGGACAGGCTCTGCACCACCCCAGCTGTACAAGGGGTCTGGGGACAGGCTCTGCACCACCCCAGCTGTACAGGGGGGTCTGGGGACAGGCTTTGCACCACCCCAGCTGTACAGGGGGTCTGGGGACAGGCTCTGCACCACCCCAGCTGTACAGGGGCTCTGGGGACAGGCTCTGCACCACCCCAGCTCTACAGGGGGTCTAGGGACAGGCTGTGCACCACTCCAGCTCTACAGAGGGTCTAGGGACAGGCTCTGCACCACCCCAGCTGTACAGGAGGGTCTGGGGACAGGCTCTGCACCACCCCAGCTGTACAGGGGTCTGGGGACAGGCTCTGCACCACCCCAGCTCTACAGGGGGTCTGGGGACAGGCTCTGCACCACCCCAGCTGTACAGGGGGATCTGGGGGACAGGCTCTGCACCACCCCAGCTGTACAGGGGGTCTGGGGACAGGCTCTGCACCACCCCAGCTGTACAGGGGGATCTGGGGGACAGGCTCTGCACCACCCCAGCTGTACAGGGGGGTCTGGGGACAGGCTCTGCACCACCCCAGCTGTGCAGGGGCTCTGGGGACAGGCTCTGCACCACCCCAGCTGTGCAGGGGCTCTGGGGACAGGCTCTGCACCACCCCAGCTGTGCAGGGGCTCTGGGGACAGGCTGTGCACCCCCCCAGCTGTGCAGGGGCTCTGGGGACAGGCTCTGTACCACCCCAGCTGTGCAGGAGGTCTGGGGACAGGCTGTGCACCACCCCAGCTCTACAGGGGCTCTGGGGACAGGCTCTGCACCCCCCCAGCTGTACAGGAGGGTCTGGGGACAGGCTCTGCACCACCCCAGCTGTGCAGGGGGTCTGGGGACAGGCTCTGCACAACCTCGCCCCGGCCAGGCCCTGCCCCGCTCCGGAGCCTCGGCGCTTCTTATTCCTCGCCTTTGCAGGACGCTACCGTGTAGGGAAGGAAATCCGTGCGGCGCGGAAGCTCACCTGCAGCCCGGCAGGGAGGCGGAAGGGAGGACCTGATCCCGGAAGCGAGGACCAGGTCCCGGAAGTGGGCTCCGCGCAGCTGCGTGGAGCTCCACAAACGGTCCCGGCAGAGTAGGGCTGCGCAGAAGCACGGGTGCGCATCCCCGCCCTCCAGGGCCCCGCCCCTCGCGTTCCCGGCCCCGCCCCTAGTGCCAGGCCCCGCCCCTCGCGCCTCGGCCCCGTCCCTAGTACGCAGTACCCTTGACGTCTCTGGCCCGCCCCTCGCGCCCAGGCCCCGCCCCTGGCTCCAGGCCCCGCCCCTCGCGTCCAGCCCCCGCCCCTCGCGCCTGGCCCCGCCCCTCGCGCCCCCGGCCCCGCCCCTAGTGCGCAGTACCCTTGACGTCTCGGGCCCGCCTCGCGCCCAGGCCCCGCCCCTCGCGTCTACCCCCGCGCCTGGCCCCGCCCCTCGCATCCCCGGCCCCGCCCCTAGTGCGCAGTACCCTTGACGCCTCAGGCCCGCCTCTCGCGCCTAGGCCCCGCCCCACACGCCCAGGCCCCGCCCCTCGCGTTCAGTCTCCCTGATGCACCGGGCTCGCCCCTCAAGCCAAAGCCCCGCCCCTCGCGCCCAGGCCCCGCCCCTCACGGCCCGACCGCCACCCCTCGCTCCCCGGGCCCGGCCCTCGCACTCTGGCCCTGTTTCCTAATGTCCGGTACCCTTGATACCCCGGGCCCGCCCCTCGCGCCCAGGCCCCGCCCCTCGCTCCCGGGACCCGACCGAAGGTTGCGGAGCCCGGGCACAGCGACCCCAGGCGCCAGGTCCAGCCCGCGGCAGCTCCCGGCTGCGGTCGCCGCGCACTTGGCCGGGACCCGCAGCCGTCTCCTGGCTCCCGGGGTGACCGCCCCGCGGACACGGGAAAACGCGTGGGCGCTGAGACTGCGCCGAGGCCCGCGACGGAGGGGCCGCGGCGGGGCGGGCGCGGGAGCGGCTCGGGCCGCCGGGTCCAGACCCTGCCGGACCCCCCCCCGGCCGGGGTGGAGTCGGACGGCCCGCGCGGGACCCGGGACGCGTGGTGGGCGCGCCTGCCTCCGTGACCCTCCTTCCCCTGCGCACACCCAGACCGCCCGACCGCGTCGCGGGCGTCCCCGGAGAGTCGAGCCACGCCAGGCGCACGCGCCTTGTGAGGAGGGTTTAATCCCAGGAGGAGGCCGTTAGGGAAGCCGGGGATGGGGAGGGGCGGGCGTGCGCGCGTCCCGGGCGGGGCAGCCGGAGGAGGCACGGCTGCGCGGCCGCACGGAAGCTGGCGAAGCCGACGGTTCCCGAGGAGCCGGGATGCACCCGGCGGACGCTGCGCTGGGCCAGAGCGGCTCAGAACAGGAAGATCTTCCTGGCCCTGGCCACGGCTTCCTCGTCCACGGGAGGCTGCCTCTGGCTGCCCGGCTGCAGGAACTTCTTCACCGAGGGGAGCTGGCTGATCCTGGTCTTCAGAGCCTGCCACGCACACAACAGCCTCAGGGCGGCGCCCGAGACCCCACCAGCCACACCCAGCCCTCCCCGCCGGCGGAAGCCCGCGCAGGACGCCCCGCGCGGCAGCGCCGCTCTCCCGAGGGAGGCTGACCGACCCTGGAGCAGCAGCACATGTTCATGCGCAGAACCTGTGTGTGTGCATGTGTGTGTGCGTGTGTGTGCATGTGTGTGTGCGCGTATCTGTGTGTGTGCGTGTCTGTGTGTGCGTGCATGTGTGTGTGCATGTGTGTGTGTGCGCGCGTGTGTGTGTGCATGTGTGTGTGCATGTGCCTTTACTGCAGCTTGAACTTAGGACTTGGGTACTGTCACTTGAGCCACAGCTCCACTTCGGTTGTTGTTGGGTTTTTTTCTGCTTAGGGGGGGTAAGAGTCTCACAGAATTTCCTGTCTAGGACGGTTTTGAACCACGATTCTCAGGTGTTAGCCTCCTAGGCAGCTAAGACTACAGGTGTGATGTACCTGTGCCCGGCCCATGATCTCTTTTTTTCATTATTATTATTATTATTATTATTATTATTATTTTGTAGGTCATGGGGCTTGAGCTCAGCCTGGGCACTGTTCCTGAGCTCTTCAGCTCAAGGCTACCGCCCTACCCTTGAGCCAAGCTCCACTTCCAGTTTTCTAGAGGTTAATTGGAAATAAGACTCTCGGGTCCTTTTGTACCCAGGCTGGCTTTGAACCTTGATCCTTAGATCTCAGCCTCCTGAGTAGTTACGGTTCCGGGGGTAAGCCACCACACCCAGCTCCATGATTTCTTTTAAAGCCTCAGAACAAGTGCCAGAAAGCTCAATTTTGGAGTCCCAGGGATGGGCTGTGCACACCTGGGGAAGACAAGGCAGAAGGCTCCAGCCCAGAAGTTCCCATCAGATTCAGGACGGGATAGCTGGCCTGGCTCGGGGGAGTGAGATAGGCTGGGTACCTGCAGCAGAGGGAACCCCGCGAGGATATTGGGGTCCAGCTCCTCCATGTTGTAGATCATCTCCACCAGGTGAATGTCAGCCTTACTCAGCCTGTTGCCAACGAGGTAGTCTTGTCCATGGCTCTTGAACACCTGTAGCATTGAAGAGACAAGACTGTGAACACACACACACACAGAGCCAGACTGGGGACCCTACTTCTCCCTGAGGCTCCCTATCCTGTTCTTCCTCCTCCCCTACCTCTGGACAGGTTAGAGTTGCAGACATTGCTCCAGACCCCGACTCACGAGGGCCAGTGAGGAGCACTGAGCTCTTCTCTCTCTCCCATTGAAGCCTCCCTGTGATATCGCCTCACTCATCCCATCTGCACCTTTAGAACTGCCAAGGCTGCATCCTCTTTCCATCTGCCAATCAACTGAAAAGGCGTGGCCCTAACCGTTCAGGCACAGCCTGTCTCCCTCCCTGTCTTCTCCGACATTAATTTTGCCTGTTGACACACCATGCCAGGGTCTCTCTGATTTCCTGGTTGTCTAGAATCTGAGGTAAACATGGGTGAACTTGAGCTTTGTCCTCCCCTTGGCAGCCCTGGCGCTGCCTGGTGACTTACACCGTGTAGAATCTGTACGATTTGTAGATTCCAGGGTTGCTCCTGTTTTAACACCTACTCTTCAATGCATGAAAGGCATATCTGCCTTATAGAGAGGGGTGGAAAAACACGCATATGATAAAGCTAGGAAATCGGAGTGGTAATTTACCGAGCAATGCAGAGTTCTTGCATGTTCATTAACTATTTCAACCTTTCTGAAAGTATAGAATTTTATGTAACAAAACTGAGAGCAGCTAGATACTAGTGGCTCACGCCTGTAATCCTACCTGCTCAGGAGGCTGAGATCTGAGGATCAAGGTTTGAAGCTAGCCTAGGCAGGAAAATCCATGAGACTCAGCTCTAATTTACCACCAGAAAATGGGAAGTGGCTTGTGGTAGAGTTCTAGTCTTGAGTGAAAGAATGCAGGAACAGTGCCCAGGCCCTGAGTTCAAGCTCTATGACTGACACAAAAAACAAAACAAAACAACCCAGCCAACCCACGAAACAAACAGCAACAAAAAAAGAGGGCAATTTGTGCTTTTTATTAAACTATCAAAATAATATTTTAGTTTTAAATAATTAGTAGAAAATGCACACAGGGCAGTGCCAATTGAAGGAAATGTTTTGAAAGATACTATCTTATGCTAATGAAAGGCCCCCAGAGAGCGCCTGGACCTACCTACCCCGGGGAGGAAGTGACTGGGCTGACCTTGAACCTGCAATCCTTCTGCCTCATTTTCCCAAATTTTGGGATTACTGGTGTGTGCCACCGTGCCCAGCTCTCTCTAAACATTGTTTTCCTTCATAATAATGAGATAGGAGCTAGGGACATGGCTGAGTGGTAGAGTGCTTGCCTAGCATGCCCGAAGACCCTGGTTCCATTCCGCAACACCACATACATAGAAAAAGCCAGAAGTGGTGTTATGGCTCAAGTGATAGAGCTCTACCCCAAGGAAAGTGCTCAGGTTCTGAATTCAAGCTCCAGAACTGGCAAATAATAATAATAATAATGAGACAGCTTCCACTTTCCTTTTTTTTTTTCTTTTTCTTTTTTGTCAGTCCTAGGGCTTGAGCTCAGGGCCTGAGCACTGTCCTTGAGCTTTCTCAAGGCTAGAGCTCTACCACTTGAGCCACAGCATCCTATCTTGCCATATATATATATGTGATACCAAGGAATTGAACCTGGGTCTTTGTGCATGCTAAGCAAGCACTCTACCACTAGGTCACACTCCTGGCCCCCCCACTCACCTTTTCTTTTCCTTTCTTTTTTCTTTTTTGTCAGTCGTGCAGCTTGAACTCAGGGCTTGGACGCTGTCCTAGAGCTCTTCAGCTCAAGGCTACCGCCCTATCCCTGGAGCCACAGACCCACTTCCTGTTTTGTAGTGATTAATTGGAAATAAGAGTCTCACTATCTTTAGGGCCCAGGCAGGCTTTGAACCGAGATCCTCAGTTCTCAGCCTCCTGTGTAGCTGAGATTACAGGTGTGAGCCACCATATCCAACTCCCACTTACCTTCTCAAAGGCAGGAAAATACCGGGTTTTTGCTTTCTCTATCATCTGGGCAATGCTTTCTTCTTTTTTGCCAGGTGGATGAAATGGGTACATAATAAACAGCTCGTTCAAATCCGCCAAACCCTCAGAATACATATCAATCCTGAAAGGCAAAAACAGCCCAGCTATCAACGGCCTTCTCTATCGGGATGGGGTTCATTGTATGCCAGCCATTGTGCTAGGGTCTTTGTGAATATGTTAGCATGCTTCTTAGTGCAACCTACAGAGGACTTATGTCTCAGTTTATTGATACGTACATGACCAAAAACAATACAAAGTACATCCATGTCCCATCAGAGAGTCCCTGGGAGAACTTGGTAGAATCACTGCATGTAACTGCAAATATTAGAAATAGAGTTTGAGGTACTATAATCTTCTGTAGTAGTGTGTGTGTGTGTGTGTGCGCGCGCAAGTGCGCGCGCTGCTACTGGGGCTTGAACTCAGGGCCTTATACTCTCACTTAGCTTCTTTGCACAAAGCTTTTACTCCACCACTTGAATCATACCTCCACTTCCAGCTATTTGGGGTTAATTGCAGATAAGAGTCTCAGAGAATTTTCTTTCCAGGGTTGACCTCAAACCCCAGTCCTCAGATCTCAGCCTCCGGGGTCTCTAGAATTACTGGAGTCAGCTAGGCATGCCCAGCCTCTCCTACTTGCACAGTCCTGCTCAGGCTGTTTGGGGAGAGTTCCCGGCCTCTCCGACGTGGCTCCCGTTTTCAGTGCTAGAGATTGTCCCAATTCTTTCCCAGCAGGCACGGCTCACGACGCTCCCGTGTGCCGCTGTCTTCATTCACGTCTGCAGTCCTCGGATGCTACTGAAAATGGCTCTGGTGAGAGGCAGTTCCTTACCGTCTCCCGCTGTGTCTGGCACACGTCACCTTCATGTCTTTTGTTCCAGGCTGGGCTTCACAGAAGACTAAATGTAACAACTATATTGCTGTGTGTTCACACACCCAGTTTCAATCATTTAAAGCAGGGCATTCAGGGATTGACCCCCCAAAATTGCAGAATTTGGCAAGTATCAGCAGGTTCTAATCCCTGAAATTTTTTTTCACCTCAAAATGAAGGGGCTGAGAGTGTGGCCTAGTGGTAGAGTGCTTGCCTTGCATGCACGAAGACCTGGGTTTGATTCCTTGGTACCACATACATAGAAAAAGCCAGAAATGATGCTGTGGCCTCAAGTGGTAGGGTTCTAGCCTTGAGAAAAATCCAGGAAAAGTGCTCAAGCCCAGGACTGGCAAAACAAAAACAAAAATCATCCGTGCTTCTGAATGCTCAGCTCCTGTGTAGCCGGAACCCACCACTGATCTGCTGTGTGATTCTTTCCCATCAGAAGGGCTCTGTTGCACCTGGCCCTCTGTGCTTGGCTACTTCTCTGTCACACAGTACTTCCAAACATCCATCCAAGCTGTCGCACCCTCCATGTCATCATCCTCTTCATGGCCACCAGCACTTGAGTGCACAGCTGCAGACCATTTTGTGACGGATGAATTCTGAACATGGGAAGTTCTTCCTCTTAGCCCATGCCATCTCTGTGCCCATTAACCCCTGTCCTGTGCACTGTCACTCCTCCATCCCACGAGCTCTTTCCAGGCTCAAGTGATTCCTTCTTTCCCTGAGATGGTTGTGAGCTTCCCCCTGGGACTCTCCCGCTGGTCCTTCACTGCAGAGCAGAGTCCTGCGTTGTGTGAAGTAAGCCAAGGGAAGGACCAGCAGGCATTGCACACTTGTTTCCCTTCTTCCTCGGGCCATTAGGTATCTCCATGCTCTTCATCAACGTAGCCACTTCCTCACTGTACTCTGAGACTGCCTGAAACTTCCCAGCAAAGGAGCTGCTGTTTCTTCCCTGTTGTGGTCCCATGGTGTGCAGAGAAGCCATCTTGCTCTGATCTCCCCACAGACGTTTCTGCACCGGCATTAGTGGGGTACACTTCATTGCTTGGGTGCACACAAGGTCGTGGGATTGAAGGGTCGTTGGGGACTCTGTGTTTCACTTCAGTCCATCTACCAACAGAGCAGATGGCCAGCTTTGGGTGGGGGTGGATTCGGTCTGGTCGCCCTACATGTCCTGCATGAGTGGATTCGGGGACAGGCCACCTGATTATCTAGTACGTGAAGGTGCTGGTCATCCGTTTCACAATTTCAGAGAGCCTCCTGTCCTCACGCCTTCATCTCCGGACATCGAATCTTGCAAGCAGTAGGCTGCAGTCCAGCCTGGAGCTTGTGATCCGCCTGTCTTCCTAAGTCAAGGCTGAGCAGTGTCTGCTGTGAGTGCCTGTGCAGTGTGTCTGACCATCCTCAGCTACAATCCTACGCCTGGATCCACCCTAGTTTCGTCTTTCCTCATACCACAGGACTCCGTCATGAGGAGCCTTGGTGTGCATGCCGAGTCCAGCCTGACGCTGGCTCTGACCCCCCCCACACACACACCAAGATCCCGCTCATTCAGTGAGTGAGCTCTCACATCGACCTTACAGCGCTCTCTCCTTCGGGTCTTTCCCATAGAGGTTGTGTTTGCTGGAGAAGTAGTTGAGAATGGCTCTGGTTTGCACTAGCTTCATGCCATCCACCTCCACCATTGGCACCTGCTGGAACATCAGGACCCCATCTTTTGGGAGAAAGAAAGAGAAAAGGAAGCAGAATGTCAGTGGGTTGAAAACAGTCAAAACGCTGAGCCTATAAAAGGAAATACAGTTATCTGATAACATCTGTAATAAAGTTAACTATTAATATTTTTTGTCTTTGCTGAGTTTTTTTCCTTTTGTTAACTGTTTGATTTCTAATTCTAGTCCCCATCCACAGTCAGGCTCGGGAACTTACATTTCTCTGTGCTGCCTTATCTTCACAGTTACCTCAGGAGGAAACTGGGAGAGACGGCAACAAGGGCTCATAGCATTCCTGACATGAAAATCAGTTCTAAGAGAAGATTCTATGTAGAGCCCGAAAGCACTAGAACGGCACACAAGGCAGGCAGGAGCCCCTTTCCTCAGGTCGGCCGTGACTGAGGCTGCCCCCAAATGCAATGCCATCTCATTCTCACTCCACAACCTTGCTGAATCACCTCCGTCAACCTAGCACAGAGGAACCCAAGGTGAGGCCAAGTCCTCTTGTCACCTCCTGCGTGTCTCTGCAAGTCCTTGCAAGAAGCAGTCTGGGATCCTAGGCCGACTGTAGTCTGGTACCGTGCAGAAAGCATGAGGGGACATGCTCAGGGTTCTGGGGACAGCTCCTGAACAGTGTCCAACTCTCCTGCCCCTGAAAGAGTCTCTAGGCTCCCATGCAAAAGCCCTTGTACATTAGCCACCACCAGCCTCTCCACCCTCGTGGTTTAACCTTCTACCAGACTCCCTTATCTGGGATATCCATAAATTTTCCCTTACCATGTCTTAACTTTTCCAAGTCTGCATTGGTGTGGATAAACTTCTCTTCAAACTGGAAGACAGAAAGAGTTAAGTGAGCTGCTGGCTTACCCCTTAGCGTGTGGGCTTTCCAACTGGTCATCTCTTTGGTACCTAGTGTGACACGGGGAAGACGTTTGAGTGTGGTGGTGTGCACAGAAGAATGGGGTCATGGGGGCTGGGAGTTTTGCCTAGTGGTAAAATGCTTGCCTAGCATGCACAAAGACCCAGGTTCGATTCCTCAGTACCATATACATAGAAAAAAAAGCCGGAAGTGGTGCTGAGGCTCAAGTGGTAGAGCTCTAGCCTTGAGAAAATCCAAGGACAGTGCTCAGGCCCTGAGCTCAAGCCCAGGACTGGCAAAAAAAAAAAAAAGAAAAAAAGAAAAAAAAGAAGAACGGGGTCATGGCCATTTGGTAATTTCCATTAGAGCCGTCAAGTAGACGTCATGAGTCAGTTTGTCCCTGCTGGGTTTTAATCTCACTCCACTTGGACTCTGCCCCTCACCGACAGCTATGGTTAGACAACGATTTGGGAGAAATTTCTCTGCAGTGCAAGGAAGGGACTGTGAGACGCTGGTGATAGCGTGATAGTGTCTCAGGAAGCCTGTGTCTTCAGGGCGCCTGGAAGAGATTGTGTGTCCTCAGCATGGGACATGCCCTGGGCCCACAGCCATGGCATTCTCTGTGAACAGGGAATCTCAGCTGCACTTTACATCACTCTGGTCCCTGGCTGAATTGTGTCCTGGGTGTTATATAGCTTCAGTTCTTGTAATTAGAATTCCCACTGTTCTCTGGTATAATGGGTGGCAAGGTAGTATCTCCCGATGAAGGAACGTTTACAAAGAAGGTTATAGGACTCAGGTTTAACGTAAACTTCATAATCTTGTGTGATCATGAGAGTTCCTACATAAAGTTTCACCAAAATATGAGGTACCGGTTTGCCTGTCTGCAGACAAACAGCTGAAGAAGAGGAGGCATAGGTGCTGTGGCTTGTACATTTCAATGGGGGTAGATGTTTGTTGGGAGCCGGAGTGTGGAGTTACACTGACCCATGAATCTGCATAACTCAGCAAGATAACCACACTAAGATTTGAGCTATAATGTATAGCGCCATGCCTAGAAACTTTTGAGCTACATTATCTGTATTGTGAGCTCCCTGACCTTATCAATTTATTGCTTTATTGCTTCATGGCCTTGTCCTGCTCAACTGATCTGAGATTTATCCCTTTGTAAAAATGTAACCCCTGGCAGTTCCCTAGTTTCAAGAAAGTATATAAGACTTGATTTGGAAATAAACCGGAGCTACAGTCTTAAGCTCACAGCCTTCTTGGGCTGTAGTCCTCCCGACCCCATCTGTTTGTCTCTTTTCTGTTTTTTCCAAGTCCCTGCCCCCTATTTCAGGAATCCAAGTTCTCTGCCGCTGCCACCTGCTGACCCGGCAGATGTTTCCATTATGAAGGAGTCAGATGATCTATTTCAAGGGGAAAAACCCAATAGCCAAGAAAGGTGCTATGGTTCTATGTGTGTGTGTGTGTTTCTTTTTTAATGTTTTTGTCATTCATGGGGCTTGAATCCAGGGCATGGACCCTGTCCCTGATTTCTCTTGCTGGCGCTCTACCACAGCACAGCTTCTGGTTTTTAGCAATCCTGAGTAGCTAGGATGACAGGCTTGAACCACCAGCACCTGACCTCTGTGTGCCTTGGAAATCGAGAGTCTCAGGCATTTTTAAGGCAGTGGAGGAAACTCTCATCCATGGGTGAGGCCGCCCTGGGGCTATGAAGCTAAGGAGTCTCTAGCAGACGCTTCAACCTTCTCTTCTGCGCCCACCTGAGAGCCCGTATTCCCTTCTTCTGGGAACTGGTCACCTCACCCCGCTCCACTGCTCACCAGAGGTAGCCAGGGCTTCCCATCCACATCCCAGGCCACTCCACATCGGGCAGCGTGTGTCACATATCTCACGCTGCAGTACTTTCTCTACCACATACTCATTGTTTCAGGGGGGAAACGCGCACGATACATTTCTCATCTAAAACAGTAATGCTTTAATGTCACCAAATAATTTTTCTAGTTCTTATACAATGCCATACATTATTACTTTACTTTGGGACCTCATCCAAATTAGGTGTGCACTTTGTGACTGCTTCCTTTGTAATTTACTGACCGTGCTCAGTGAAATTTTATTCAAAACTCAAAAACATTTTTCAAAGTTTTGTATTCAAACTGTTTGTGTATATCTTGACACTAAAAGATTTTATGTAAGGAGTGGTTCTCTTTTGGTCTGGTTTTATTCATATTTTTGAGACAGGCTCTGCCTATGTAGCCCAGGCTAACTTTGGACTCAGGAGGCTGAGATCTGAAGGCTGTAGTTCAAAGCCAGTCTGGGCACTAAAGTCCCTGAGACTCCTATCTCCAATTAACCACCAGAAAACTGAAAGTGGCACTGTGGCTCAAGGGGTAGGGCAGTAGCCTTGAGCTGAAGAGCTCAGGGGCAGTGCCCAGGCCCAGAGTTCAAGTCCCACGACCAACAAAAACAAAATCAAAAACAGTTGCGACCATGACCTGACACCTCCGCTCCAGCTGAGAACCCACCTCTGCTCCACCTGAGAACCCACCTCCACTCCAGCTCAGAACCCACCTCCACTCCAGCTCAGAACCCACCTCCACTCCAGCTGCGGCCAGGAGCCAGCGGATGGACTCCATTCTGCCCCGGACCTGTTCGTAGTGAAACAACGGCTTCCCAGACATGTCTGTAGGATCACTAAACCGGAAGGAACAAATGAATAAATGAATGAATGAATGAGGCCACAAGAGCAAAATGTCCTTTGAGATTATGGCTCATCACTGCTCATAGAGAAAGGATCCTGGGGAGGAATGAGGGTTCTCAGGAGGCTCACACTCCCAGGCACCCAGAGTGACCCACTCAGCTCCACACTGCAGCCATCCTCACGTGTGCACACCACAGCTCCCGTCCATCTACACTGCAGCCATCTTCATGTGATGATATGAACATCGTAGCTTGTCCCCAAGGACCTGGGGAGCTGGATGTGGATGCAGGGGGGCAATGATGGGAAGAGGGGTGCAGACAGAACCCCAGCTCCTGAGCTGCCGTGTTCAGGAGCTTTCAGTGTGGGTCAGTCTCACCCCTGACCAGAGCCCTCACCTGACCTCTCCCCACAGGCAAAGCTAGTCTATTTGAATTCTATTTTTTTTATGGTTGGGTTAAGTTTTATTAAACTGTCTACCAAAAAGAAATGTACATGAACTATAAATTGCAAGCAAGTAACATATACTTAATGTCTACCACATAATGAGCAGTGTCTCATTTTTGTCCTTATCCAACCATCATAAAATTTACTTGGTAGAAAATCTTTATTGCTCAAGTTTTACAGGTGAGTACACAGCTGGCTGTCCAGGCCACCCTGGAAGTAAATCGGGCAACCAAACTCACTTTTGTGTGAGTCTACACTCTTGGAGCATCCCAGACTTTGAGGAACTGGTCCCCGACTTGTTTTTTGTTTCTTGTCATATCAGCAGTATGCGTTCTGAGTAGCACCCTTAAGTTCCAGTATCCCAGAAACTATCCAAGTGCGTCGTAGGTGGTAAAAACAAGCACTGTAAGGAGAGAATCGCAGTCCATGCGGCGCGTATCGCGTGACTGTGCTCGGGGTTGGTAGAGAATGTACAAAATACACCCGACCAAGACCTGCAAACGTTTGACAGCTTTTTGTTCCTGAACCACTGTTTCTTCACTACTGACATTTCGGCTGGGTGATTCTTCCTTCTGGGAGCCTGCCCTGAGCAGGGCAGTGTATTTACTAAGCTGCCCCCAGAGCTACTCTTCATCCTGCTGCCATGACAACCAGGAACAGGTTACTTAGCAGTGGGTTAGGCTGTCGGCTTCTTGTAAAACAAGGACTGGATTACCCGGGTTTAGGGAGCGGTCCTGACTCCACCTCTACTCAGGCCTCCCACTGGGAAGTAGTATTTCTGTAAACTTTCGTGCTTGTTCAATTTTTAGCCCAGGTGTATTTTTTTGTGTACAGAATATATATATATATATATATATATATATATATATATAAAAGGTTGAACTGTCAGGGGAACATTTATTTTGTGTGTGCGATGATTTCATTCTGCTTTCTATGTAAATGAAAATCTCTTTTGGAAACATTCCATTGTATCTTGAACAGATTCCGTGTCAGGTCATGGCCGCAACTGTTTTTGATTTTGTTTTTGTTCGTCATGGGACTTGAACTCTGGGCCTGGGCACTGCCCCTGAGCTCTTCAGCTCAAGGCTACTGCCCTACCCCTTGAGCCACAGTGCCACTTTCAGTTTTCTGGTGGTTAATTGGAGATAGGCGTCTCAGGGACTTTAGTGCCCAGACTGGCTTTGAACTACAGCCTTCAGATCTCAGCCTCCTGAGTAGCTAGGATTACAGGCGTGAGCCCAGCTAACCACAAGGGTTAGAGACTACATTTCTGCCTATATCTCTGACTAATGGGGTTTAGAACAAGTCAGGCCCTCAGGCCCATGGAGCTCTGGCAGAACAGAATGTGACCTGCAGAGTTACACTTCAGAGGTTCCTGAGATTTCAACCTAACTGTCTTCATCATCTTAGCCAGGTAAGGCGGAGCCCTGCAAAAGAGAATGAAGCAGAGAAGAGAATGAAGGACCTGCCCGTTCTGCCCTGGGGGCTCCTATCAGCCACGCTACTTTTCTTTGGTCAGATGGGGTTGATCCTTCTGGTCTCCAAACCTAGCATGCCAGTAGTTCCCTGGGGCTCCGTGCTTTGTTATTTATGAATTCCAGTTCACCCTGCCCAGGCCCTCCTCCATGTGGCTTTTCACCGGGCCTCTTAAAATTCTGAGGGTTTTCTGTATAAGCCCTTGGCTTCATTCTTTTTGTACTGGCAATTCTTCCAGGGCACTTCTGGTTCTCATTAGCACTGATGTATCTGGATCTTTCCTCAAGATTTTGCAAGAACAGAGCTAGCATGGATTTAAAGTTGACCCAGCCTCCAGATTTCTAATGAAGCATATGGATTGCTGGAGAGACAGAGACAGTGCTTTTTACCACTCTAGGTAGTGACTTGTAACAAACGCTTTTTTTCCCTGACATGTCACTAAGTTTTCACAGCTTGTAAAAGTTCCAAAGCTAAAGGAGCTACTTTTGTTTGTTCTTCTGCTGGGCATAGATAATTCTAGCTATTCAGGAAGCTTAGAGTAGAGGACCTTGGTTTAAACCAAGGCATGAAAGTCTGTGAGACTTGTCTCCAAATAAGACCTCAAAGCTAGAAGTGGAGCCATGACTCAAGCGGTAGTGCACCAGCCTTAAGAAAAGCAAACCAGGGGCCGGGAGTTTGGCCTAGTGGTAGAGTGCTTGCGTAGCATGCACGAAGACCCGGGTTTGATTAGACCCGGGTTTGATTCCTCGGTACCACATACATAGAAAAAAGCTGGAAGTGGTGCTGAGGCTCAAGTGGTAGAGCTCTAGCCTTGAGAAAGTCCAAGGACAGTGCTCAGGCCCTGAGCTCAAGCCCAGTACTGGCAAAAAAAAAAAAAAAGAAAAGAAAAGCAAACCAACTAAGGGACAGTGTCCAGGCCCGAGTCCAAATCATAGTACTGGCATACAAAAAAATATATATAGCAAGCACTTAAATTAGGATTGTGGTGATAATGAGTGATGGCTACGTGACTTTGAAACCTACTATTTGGCTATTTTTAGTAGAATTATCAAAACAATGGAAGTCTCCCACGTAATAGAAACCAATTGGGCTAAAAAGTTAAAGACAAAAAAGTATGGATCCATGCTCCAGGAGACAGCCCAAGGGCAGTGTTTAACTTGGCACGTAGAAGTGATTTGTGGTTCTGAGAACAGAGTCCAAGGGAGGAAGGGTGAGACTGTTCCTGACCTGAGGCAAGAGGGCAACGAGCTCATAGGAACATGAAGCAAATGGGTGTCAAATCAATTGCACCAATGGAGACGGAGATTCTCATGGGCGGAGGTTTTGACTGGTTTCCAGATGTTGCACTCAACTCCAGGAGGGAGGAGAAACAACAGTGACCTAGATGCATGCTCTCTTCACCAGCGCTCATTCAAAGCCAGTGTAATTGTGTGTGAACTGGTGTGTGAACCACAGCCACACATCCGTGCAAGCGTCTCCATAACGGTGAGGGCACTGCCATAGCCATGTTTTAGAGAACTGACTTTTTCTCATACCTTCACATTCTCTGCTGTCCTGGTTCTAAGTTCTTGGCTATTCTTGTTCCTTAAGGAACTAATAATGCGTGCATAGCGTCCAGAAATAAGACAATCTCCTGCGGGAAGAATTACCTCCTCCACACAGTCCTGGCCAAGCCACTGTCCTGCTCTGCCAGGGCCTGACTGACTCCCTCGCAGAATGTGATGGTCAGCTAGTTAAGTTAGTGGCACAGACTGAATGCGAATCCAGCACTCCTGACACATGGACTAATACATTTCTATTTACAAGTGAATTTTCCCAGCCTAACTAGTATTTACAGTATCACAATGCCCAACAATTGCTGATTATTTCCACAGCAGCACTAACTTTGTGCAGAACTCCTACAACCCTCTTCAGGGGTTACAATCTCATTTTATACAAATGTGTCTCTCTTCTTTCTCTTCTCCCCTGCTCCCCCCTTTTCTCACTTCATCTCTTGAAAGTGGAGAACAAAGAGTTAAGATACTAGTTAACAGTGGTTAAGGGGTGGGGGTGGGGGAATGGACAAAATAGTGGCTTCAGACCAAACTTGCTAGAATGTAAATGTAACCACCAGAGGCCCTAAGAAAACAAAGCCTCAAAGCTTTTTATTTTTTGGGGGGGGGAACTCTACCAAGAAAGTGAAAGTAACTGCCACATCTGATCTGAGCCAAATACCGACCGATGGAGGGGACTCTGCTTAGGACAGCAAGGCTGAGATGAACTGGGCGGGGTGTGTGATGGGCCCTGAACCCTCCTCTGCCTACAAGAGGCCAGGGGGCTGCACCCTGGAGAGTGAGGGGTGCAAACGCAAACATGCCACCTGCTTTCAGGACAGCCCCGAGAGTTTCCGGTCCTCCTCCCTCTTCCCTGTCCCGTGTTATTCCTCAGTATCAATGTCTCTGCCTATTTTTTCTAGAGGAAAAAGGTCACAAGAACCCACAGGTCTGTGAGTGTAAAGCTCTTTTTTGGGGGGGGGGGGCGTGGGTACTGTCCTTGTGCTTTCTCAAGGCTAGCACTCTACTACTTGAGTCACAGCACCATGTCTGGCTTTTTCTGCATATATGATTCTGAGGGATCAAACCCAGGGCTTTGTGCAGGCGAGGCAAGCACTCTATCACTAAGCCACACTCTCGGCCGCAGCTCCTCCTTCTAAGAATTCTGTAATGGGGCATCCGCAAGAAGCTGCGTCAGCAATCCCAAAAGACTCGTCCGTGCACACTGGAGGAAAAAGACCAAGCTAGGAGTGAAACGCTTTCTCTTATGCTCAAGACAGACTCCAAAGCATGCCTCTGGGTTGAGGGGGACCAGGGTTTGGCCCAGTACTCACCTACTCTCCTCCTGAGCGGCTCCCTCTGTCTGTCTTGAGTCCCCCACACTGCCACCACCGGCCTTTAAAGCTACTTATTTCTGGAAATCCCTGCCGTTTCTTGATGGGGAGGAGTCCAGCTAGGACAAAGCTTCCTTTGATGGGGAGGAGTCCAGCGAGGACAAAGCTTCCTCTGATGGGGAGGAGTCCAGCTAGGACAAAGCTTCCTCCACTGCCAGGGGCTGAGGGCTCCTTGATAGATTAGGAGGAAAATGCAAAGTCATCCTCAATTGTAAAGCAACTGGTTAATATGTTGCTTTTCAAGGTCACCATGGAGCTACCCACAGACTATCTCAGATATTTTTCTTGCCTTGGCCAGGGAGCAAACTGCATATTGGGCACCACAGGAGAACAGGGGAAGCCAGGAAACCTGGGCGGGAGGCTGGCCACCCACACAAGGACACCCACACACGGACAGTTTAGGGCCTGTACAGTGGATTTGCCAACAGGACCTGGGGCTCTGTAGGGACCCCCCGCCCCCCGCCACATCAAGGTTAAACGGGGCTTCTGTAAAAGAAAGAATGGCAGTGCACACAGCTTCTAGAAGTGAAGACTGAGGAAGATTCCAGGCAAACCAGCCGCTCATGTTTGTAAGCCTGTGCGAGTGTCCAGGCCAAGAGGCAAAATGGCCCGTATTTTGGTAATTCTCCAACTTGGTGTTGTTAGATGCTGCACCATTATTCCCTGTGGGATCATTTACTGCGAGGTGTATGTGTGTTAGTTTAAGGTTTCTCTGAGGCCTCAGAGAAGCAGTGTTAGTCCCCTGTGGCCATTTTGAGTTCTGTGCTCTGACTTCTCTTTTGCCATCGACTGTCTGCAGCAGAGACCACCAGATGAACTTACCTCCACAGGCCATGTTTCTGTTGCCTTCCCCTCTGTCCTTGTACAATTTCCCCATTTGGGCATTCGTGTGATCATTCTTAGGAGCACTTGGCTCAAGTCTGTGCCTTTGTAGTTCAGCTCCTCTGGGCTCACGGATGACTCAGATGTCCCGATAGCACTTCACTTTTGAAAAATGTTTTCCCATGGAATGTAACATCTCAACCTGAGTTTAATGCTTCTTTGGGCCTCCACGGATCCTTCAGAAAGTTAATTTGAGGCCAAAAATATTTTAGAATTTGCTCTTGGGAAGCTTGCCAAATATTAACCGTTTAAAACCACCAGGTCACGTGCGTGCTAGGCAAGCCCTCTACCACGAGGCAAAACTCCCGGCCCCATAGCCATTATTATTTTTACTGATTCTCAGAGTTTGTTATGCATTGAAACCCACCGGTGAAATTTTACCTATCATGATGCAACATCAGATTCTACACAATTAAATCCGAATGTCTGGAGTAGAAATCAACTTCAGTTTTTCCAGAGAGGCACATAACACCATGTCTCAACCCTAAAGCTTCAGGACTATTAGGCTTAATTGTCTTACTCCCAAGTCTATAATTAAGTTATATTCACAAATAGCAAAAGATCCAAATGAATCTCCCTCTCTTCTTCCCATCACTCTGCTATTTCCTGTTTAATGCACTTCCTGAAATCCTGGGAACAGGGAAGTTGTCTAATTGCTAATCCCACAGGCAAACACTTCAGTGGCTCCATCAGTCACATTGTAATATTTTCTCACCTCACAAAATGTTACCTTGGAGTTATAATAGTCTCAAGCTCTTCGTGGATCTATTTAGAACACATTGTCGTTTTTTTAAAAATCTGCTTTAAAAACACTAGACACACACGAAAAAAGTTCATGAAGAATAAAGCATCAAGCTCTCTTTTCTATACCATTGTCAAGAGCCCAAACACCCCAAGGATTGTAGTTCCGAACCTTAGTGCTTCATTTGAATGAAAACGGGTGGGGCTTGAGGGGAGGGGGAGTCTTGTCACTGTTGGTCATTATTGTTGTTACTGGTACAAAAATTATAGTTCATACTTAGAATTATGAAACCATTGAGGTGTCCAAAACAACAAAATCATACATTCCTTCCACATTGATTCTCATTTTCAGATTTATTCAAGACCTCAGTAAACACAGGTTTTCTCATTTCTTATCTCTACCCTCATTCTAAGTTGTGGTATTCAGTGGTAATGGTGGATAAAACATTGTTAATATGTAAGAAAAACATCCTTTATGCACTATTTGTCTTCTAATGATGATTAATGCTGCTACTCCAGTGCTCAATTGAATTTATGAATTTTCAACATTTGTTATTAAACAGCCACAGAGGCCACCATTGTAAAACTGCACCCATACAGTTAGCAAGAAGTTCTAGGGCTTTGGAGCTCAATAGATGACCAGGTGTCTACAGATATATGTACATACATGTTTCAAGACTTTAACTCTTAAAATGTGTATAGACAAATGTGAGCCTGGCTATTTATCTCTAAGTATTTTTGATTAAATAAATGACATGGTTATGTTAATGCTGCATTTAGACTTTCTAAACATAATATTCCTCTCATTTTAGCTAAAATATATTTCCTTACAGCTCCAATTCAAACCCATTTGAGATTTTGGAACACAGCCAAGAATTTTAATGAAAATCACTTTTTTTTTTCAAGTCCTAAGATATTTTAGACCTAGCATTCTAATGTGTAATTAATGCCACCAACAACCCATTAATCACATATACGGCTGTTGTATAAGTAATTCTTCTGCAAATATAGCTTAAAGATTATGATTGAAGTCAGAATGCCCTGCTTTATCAGCTTATTGATATTCTTGATGAATTAATTCAGTCCTGTGCTTCCATGTATTTGGAATTGGTTTCACAAAATAAATTATGTCATTTTTCATTAAAAAAAAACACCAGGTCAAAATGGGATCTTAGGTCATTTATTTAATCATGGTCATTTATTTAATTAGTCAGGTCATTTATTTAATTAGTTATTTAAACACAGCGATAAAGTATTCAATAACTAGCGAGCCAGATTTAACTAGCTAATAAGTAATCAAGACTTTAAAAAGTACTATAACTCAAGGCTAACTCAAAAAGTAATCAAAACTAAACGGACATTTAAAACATAGAATGAGTTTGACAAAGCATGAAATCTTGGCAGTACAGGTGTATAAAAGAAAGCCATTGTAACGTTCTCCTCAAGAGAAAGTCAGGTCAAAGGCCCAACCTGGTCAGCTAGTTCTGAGGGACAGAGGCTACGTGATGCTTAGGGAGAGGGAAGGCCTATGTAATTGTCTGGCTACACAGAATTATCTGCATACAAGATAAATTGGGGGTAAATTAATTAAGAATCTCAAGCCTTTGGCATAAACACCCAGTGTGGGCCCTGGGAGACTTAGCTGGAGGAAACTAGAACCCCACTGTGTGACAGTCACCAGGTATGTGGAAACTGAAAAACAGCGAAGGCAGGCGCTGAGAAGGCAGTTGAAAAATTAAAAAGGAGATACTTAGAATTAAAAAACAAAACTCTAATGTAATTAGAGATTCCCTCCTTGAACAATTGTTTGTTAAACTTGTCATTTAAAATATGATGTAAACATAAGCCATATAATTAATGATTGTTGTTCTTAAGGCACTATGTTATCTCTCATCACTTCTACTGTCCCTTGGTTATCTCATATTGTTACACTATCTCACTTTGTTACCTGATATATCGGATATAATTGTATTTGGTTATCAGAAATTGGATAGGGAAGGGGGAAAACAAGATGAGGAGTGGGGGAGGGGGGAAGGGAAATGGGGACCACGACATGTGAAAGGGTATCAATGTGTGGGAATTAATGCACCATTTATCTGGCAAATATCATGTAACCCTTCTATTAATTACAATAAAAAATATATTTAAAAAAACCCCAAAACTCTAAAAAGATGGCTCAATACCCAAACAAAAAAGAATAATTTTGGGCTTTTGAACTTAATACCTAAAACAAGATAAAACCCTTTTCAAGTTAAGAAGGAAGTAGGCCTCCCAGACTAGGCCCGAAAATGGCTACCAGGACTGGCTCCAACATGGCGGGGAGGGGAGGCGGGGGGGGGGGGGGGGGGGGGGGGGGGGGGGGGGATTGTTGTAAGGTGAGGAAGCAGAGAAGCCAGGTTTTGAGAGGCCAAATCTTGGAGTCTTTATTAAAGACTGGTGAACTCCTGCCTCAAAGACCAGCAAGCCAGCAAACACCCGTAACACCCTTGGGAAACTGAGCCATGAAGGCCAGAGGGGAAAGAAAGAACAAAAAACATACCAGCCAGCCAGTTAGCTCCGACGGAGAGCTGAGGTGGGACGTGGTGACAGGAGGAGGGACAGGAGGCCTGGGCCGGTCCAGGCCTGCACGGGGCGGGGAGGGGGGGAAGGGGGGAGGGGATTGGCCTGGCCAGACCCGATCGCCCCGTTCTACAGTGACCCAGAGCCCACTGCCCTGGGCTCATGTCTAGTCACGGTTCTGCAGCCTATCCCCGGCCCTGTACCCAGCCCTGTCCCCGGGGACAAGGCCGGGGACCCCCAGAACAGGGCCTGGCCGGCCCAGTCGTCAGTCCTTTAAACCTGGCCTGTATGTTTAAACACCTCTGTCTGTCTGTCTGTCTGCCTTCCCCCCCTGCTCTGTTTACACACCTGGTTATCCACAATGGAACACAAGAATGAAGCATGGAGTTGGGTTCTAACTTAGCCACTCCCACTCCACCACAGCCTTCTGAGCAGCAGGGACCACAGGGATGTGGCATCTGCCTGACTACGCCACATTGTTTGTGTCCAAATTCCTCCCATCGCCACTTTCTTTACACCCGAGTGTGAAACTGGTTCAGCCATCTCAAGCCTGGAGTTGCTGGAAGCTCACTTGGGGCCACACGGGGTGAGCTCGGAGTGGCACACCCGGGCCCCTCTCCTCCCGGCTGCCAGCCACCTTGGAGGACAGGGCGTTGAACTTTCTCAGCATCACTTTTTCTTGTTGCTGCTTTCTTTCTTGAACATGTGTTATAACCACTCTATTTTCTTCTTGCAATACATCATTTTTTATTTTTTTCTTTGGAAATTTCCTGATTCTCACTCATACTCCTTTTTATTTTTTTTCCTCCCCCCCCCCCTTATTCTTCAAAGGATTCTTTCCTTTTCCCCTTTGCATTGGATGTTTTTTTATTCCTCCTTTGGAAAGTTTATTTTATGTATTTATTTATTTTGTTTCCCAATTTGCTCTGTATTCACTTTGGCCCTTTCTATTTGTTGTTGGAGTATGCTTTTTACTTTACTTCTTTGCTTTGTTTTGCTGTTATGATTGCTGTTTGCCTTCTTTTTTTCCCTGTGCCATGTTGTGGACTAAAATTCACACCTCGTATACCTGCATATGCATCCAATTTGCAAGGCTTTATTATCTCAACATAGCAGATTCAACATGGAACACACACTGCAGAAGGTTCACTTAGCAGCTTCTTCAATGCCAGCTTTGTTAAAACATGAAGATCTTCCTGGCTTCTTCTAGAGCTTTCTCGTCCATGGGGGGCTTCCTCTGGCTGCCAGGCTGCAGGAACTTCTTCACGGTGGGGAGGTTGCTGATTCTGGTCTTCAAGGCCTGCAACACCAGAAGCAGAGCTCAGCCAGCAGCCCAAAGCCCTCTCCAGCCATTAACACCACCCAGGAAAGGGGAAGCCATCTGGGCGCAAGCCCAGGTGACTCCCTCCAGCCAGTTCAGGGTGTGCGAGGACCAGGGGCCCAGGACAGGAGGCCTGAGAGCAGAGCGCAGAGCTCAACAGCGCAGTCCTCAAAGACCCATCTAAAGCCGCACCTGCTCAACTCTGCCCTGTGAATTCATGATCTCGACTGAAAACAAGAATGCTGTGTCTTTCAGGTGTGGAGAGATGTGGGGTGAGAAGAGGGAGAGGGGGTATCCCAACAAATATTCGTGAGCACAGCGATGCCAAATGGAAATGAGGGCAGAATAGGTAAGTCTAACCGCAGGCCGGTGACAGCCAGTTTTGAAGGCGAGAGACTGTGTGTGGGAATGGGCTATGGAAATGTTGAAGTAGAAATGAGAGCAGAGGGAAGGAAACCAGAGGCCTGGCAGAGGCACTGAGAAGGAAAGTCTAGATACATGAGAGGAAAGACTTCCCAGAGAAGCCAGGAAGACACTCTAGGGCCAGAGTTGCTCCACCCGGGTCCTCCTTGCTGTTTCTCGGGTGGCATTCTCCTTCCACTTCCTTGTGTAAAAATTGTCTTTGTGGGGCCAGGAGTTTGGCCTGGTGGTAGAGTGCTTGCCTAGCATATGCACAAAGACCTGGGTTCGATTCCTCGGTACCACATACATAGAAAAAGCCGAAAGTGGTGCTGAGGCGCAAGTAGTAGAGCTCTAACCTTGAGGAAGTCCAAGGACAGTGCTCAGGCCCTGAGCTCAAACCATAGTACTGGGAAAAAAAAGAAGAATTATCTTTCTGCCTCCAATGCAGGACATGGAAGCTGAACTTGAAGGGCTGAGGTGGTGCTGGACCATGCTGGCTTGAGAAGGCAAATCTCATATTCATGGAGGGAGGCGCGGGGCTGCCTGGCCGGGGGCTCTGGGAGGCCCTGGATACACCACCTGCAGCAGAGGGAAGCCGGCCAGCAGGCTGGGGTCCAGCTCCTCGATGTAGTAGAGAAGTTCCACCACGTGGACGTCAGCCTTGCTCAGCCTGTTTCCCACCAGGTAGTCTTGTCCATGGCCCTTCAGCACCTGCGGAATCGGAGCAGTCAGAATGGGAGCTCACACACACACACACACACACACACACACACACACGCACACACACACACACACGCACACACACGGTCAGGCTGGGGCCCTTGCCTGTTCCCCAACTCTCTCTTCTGTGCAGCCTCTGTGGGCAGGTCCCAGCCTCGGCCTTCCGAGAGAGAGAGAAGTGTGAGCTGTTCGCTTCTGGGTTGAAGGCCAGGTCTCCTTATCACACACTTTTGTATTACTCCATACCACTCTCGTGCTACTTCCTCCCTGTTTCGTTCGGTCGCCTGCCTTAGAAGCGGGCAGCGCTGAGACATCAGGAAGGGCCTGGCCCTGGGCTCTCCCTCAGCACTCAGCACCTTGAAGTACAGAGAGGGATTTGAGGACCTAAGCGCCTCTCAACATCTGCACTGCTCTCGCTGGCCAGAGTCAGCAGTGAAGCCATTTTTGTTAGAGTGTGATCGTTTATAAGAGGCAATCTGAAAGGTCCTCTCCCTGGTTATTGTGAAGATATTGCACTGCCGGTGGTATCCTTTGGCATCTTGTACTTAGTGTAAGTACAAGGACTTTGAAATGTTTTCAGTTTACCTTCAACGGTGAATCCTTACTAAGGCAGGTTCTCCTTTATAAGAACAGACTTTTGCTTCTTAGCTTGCTTGACTTTCCTCTAAGGTCCCAGAGACACAACCTCAAATCATAGGTATTAATGGGTTTAAAAAATGTTCCTAGACTGAATCCCGGAGCTTACGATTGTAAGTTTGCTTGAGTGGCTGGCACTCTGCCAGTGGAGTCACGCCTCCACACCTGTGACTTGTTGCGTTTTGGGAGATGGAATCTAGCCGAGCTTTCTCTGAGCTTGCTTTCGTCTTCAAGTCTCCTGATCTCTGCTTCCTGAGTTGCTATGATTACAGGTGTAGTTTTTCTTGTCACCTATTCACCCAGCCCCTCCTGCTTATTCTCACAATCTCCTGCTCCTGGTTAGACCCTCTCATCCTTTCTTGAAGCACTGACGTATACGCCACGCCTCTGCCTCTCGACATGAACTACTGGAATACTTTGTGTTGCACGGTTGTCACCCCTGGTTCTTGAGTTCAAGGCTGTGGCGATCTGCAGGACCTCGTCCAACCTCAGGCGTGGCCCACGCTTTCTGCAGATCAGGTTTAGTTAGGACTAGATTAAATCAGTACTCTGTGGAGCGCTGAGGACCAGACTGGGGTATAGCAAAGGGAAGTTGTATAGAAAAACTATAACTTTGGCAGAACCACGCAATCCTTTTGTGGCCCACGCTGCTGAATGCCTGAAGTTCATGGTGCCGAACTCATGTTCAGGAAAACTCACTGAAAATGAGCTTAGAGAATGTTCTAGAATGTTTCAGCACAGCCCAGCCACTGCCTCCCTCTCCTCCTCTGGCCTCAGTGCCCCACGTGTTGTGCAGCCACACTCACTTTTTCAAAGGCAGGCAGGTAGCGGTTTTTGGCCCGGTCTCTGATCAAGGCCATCTTGTCTTTCCTCTGTTCCGGAGGGGTCACTGGGAGAGTAATGATCAATTCGCCCAGATCTGCCACGCCTTCTGTGTACATGTCAATCCTGAAAGGCAAATGTCCACACGCCAGTGTTTTCCACACCCCAAAGTATCCTGTCCCGTAGGTCATCCATGTGCTAGCAATTGTCCTGGCAAGTTTATGGTGTCTTAACATGGATTTCTGAGGATAACCTATCGGGATAGCTAGATGTTCAGATTTTTTGATACACCAGTGGCTGAGTGGCCCATCCAGAGTGGCAGCCATGAGAGAATATGGTAGAGATACGTCCTGTTTCCACCAGTCATACAAATAGGATTTGTTTGTTCTACAGTGCTTTGTTGTTTGCACAAACATGATGTAATTCTAATGACTAAAGAATTCTGGGGGCCAGGAGTTTGGCCTAGAGGTAGAGTGCTTGCCTAGCATGCACGAAGGCCCGGGTTTAATTCCTAGGTGCCACATATATAGAAAAAGCCAGAAGTGGTTCTGTGGCTCAAGTGGTAGAGCTCTAGCCTTGAGAAAGCCCAAGGACAGGGCTCAGGACTTGAGTTCAAGACCCAGGACTGGCAAAAAATAAAACAAAACAATTACATCCTTTGAAAATTCAAGACAGAGCCCCTGATTGTTACATATCTCTCTTCTCATCACATCTCTTTTCTCATTACATACCCTGACTCAATCTCCCATCCAGGGTGAGAAGCTCTGCCAACTATTTCTCGCAAAACACATTCTTTTCCAGGACAGTGTGAAGTGCTGCCATACTCCCGCAACTTTTTATTCAGTTATAAATTCTGTACATTCGAGCAGGCGCAGGTTCCTATATTGTTTTGAATTGCGTTCCCCACCATTTTTTGATAAAATAAACAACTTTATTATCTTTACAAGATAATACCCAGTATTTGAGTGCATTGACAGAATTATGCAAACACTAACCCATTTGTGGAGTTTTTTTCCTTCCAGCTTTCAAAACATAAAGTTTTTGGAAGTCACCAGGGCTCATGGCTACCACTCTGTATGTGGTCAGCATTTCTACAGCTTTCTGTGAGCCAGTTCTTTCAACAGAGTAGAGACCTGAGGGCACAGGGTCAGTTCAGCTGCTTGAGTCTTGCTAGGAAATGCTCCCGATAACCCTGTTCTCCTACCTACCATCCTCTGGAACCCTCATCAGGCTGGCAAGGACATTCATTTAGGCAGTAGTTGGAGTTCCTGGCTGGCGTTATTCTCATTTCTAGAACTTGGGAACTCATGCCACTGGATTCTTACTTCCTAAGAACTCACTGTCTTGATCCTCAAGCTTTGTATCTCTTCTCCCAGGCTGATGGCTGAGGTCCCAACTCCAAGTTCCTGGGTACCTGGAGCCAGTCTACCTCAGCTAATTCATGGGGACACTCTGTCCTTATGCTGTCACAGAGAGCTTCACTGTTGGCCATAATCACCCGAAGCACATCTACTCTTCCCTCGCCTCCACAGCACTCTTCCAGGACCATCTAAGTGCATGCACCAGGGCCAGCATGCCGCTGGCTAGGACTGCCCTGCTCATGCAGGAAAAGGAAAACACCGAGTCCTTCCTGTGTTATCACTGATGTCAAAACAGAAAGTGCAGCCAGGCACTGGTAGGTCACGCCTGTAATCTCTGCTTCTTATTAGGAGTCTGGGATCGGAGGTTCTCACTTTGAAGCCAACCTAGGCAGGAAAGTCCATGAGACTCTTATCTCCAATCAACTATCAGAAAACTGGACATGGGGCTGTGGTTCAAAGTGGTAGAGCACTAGCTCAGGGACAGTGCCCAGGCCTTAAGTTCAAGCCCTGCAACCACCACCACCAACAAAAAGAGCAGGAAGTTCACCGTACAGCGCTCTCTCCTTGGCGTCTTTCCCGTAGAGGTTGTATTTGGTGGCGATGTAGTTGAGAATGGCTCTGGACTGCACCAGCTTCATGCCGTCAATCTCCACCATTGGCACCTGCTGGAACATCAGGCTCCCGTCTTTTGAAAGAAGGAAAGAGAAAAGGAGGGAAATGTTGACCCATTGTATCTTTGACCATAAAATGTTGATTGAAGAGACTAAAGAAATGAGGGTTGTGCTCAGCAATCTTGGAAGTCAATGATGTTATACTTTCAGCTTCCTGTTTCTTCTTTTGCTCCTCTGTCTTCCTTCAGCTATTTCACCTGATCACTTGTCTTTTATGTCAGACACATACTAGACCTCTTCTGGGTTTTATGCTTAAATAACCTTCATTGATACCTTAGAACTGCTCAGACTGCATGCCACCAGCCAACCAAGCAACTGTCATTATGTAAGAAATTTCCAAAGTAAGTCACCCGGTGTTCAAGTGGGTGGTGGGTTCTGAGAAATGGTTCAATGTAAAAGGCCCTACTGTGTGCTCCTCCAAGCTTGCGCTGCTGGTGGGAGAGGGAAGTCACCACAGGCATAAATGCAGCGCAGGAGACAACCTACTGTCTTCTTTGTCCCCCATGTGTCTGGAGGGAAGGCACAGTGGGATCCTACTCGGACTGGAGCTCCTTAGGGCACCCAAAGCATGAGAAAGCAAGGAGAGAACACTCCTGGGTGCTGGAGGGGTGCAGGGCACTCACCAACGAGCAGGCAGGCCAAGCCAGCCAGCTGGCTTCCTGGGGAGCCCTGCTCACTTCTACCACTGCCTGCCTGACCCTTGGCCCTGACCCCAGCTGCCCTCACCCAGAGCACGTAGATTGTTGTTCTTACCATTTCTTAACCTTTTCAAGTCTTCCGCAGACGTTAAAAACTTCTCTTCAAACTGGGAGCAGAAAAAGTTAGCAGAAAACGTTAGCTCGTTCCATAATGTTCTGGTCTTTTAAATGCTAGCAGTGCCTGGTATCTAGCCAACATCCAAGCTTCTAATTGCTGTGGAAGTACCAAACTTACGTTATGGTTTGTTTAAAGCCATCTAAGTTCTATCCAATGGTATAATTTGTTTCTTTTCTTTTTTTCTTAAAAATGCCTTCTAATGGTATGTGTGCGGCTTGATGAACAAACTGCTAAACATTTCATTTGCATCTACCCTGAGCATCATAACCCAGGATATGATAAGGACACCTGCTCAGCTATGTTCATCTCTGCACTATTCACAATAGCCAGGCGATGGAAACAATCCAGAAGCCCTACTGCAGATGAAAGGATACAAAAAATGTGGTACAATGGGATTCTACATAGCCAACAGACAAGATAAAATAATGGCATTTAATGGGAAGTGGGTGGAACTAGAGAAAATCAAGTTGAGTTAGATAAGCCAAGACCAAAGGAACAAAAAGGCACATGATATCCTTGATATGTGGATATTAAATCCAAACAGTACAAGAGTGATGACTCAATACTCAGGTACTAAAGGTCATTGACATGAATTTAGAGATATAAATATATCTATATAGACATATAAGTCTGTAATGGGATAAATCTTCTATAGACATATATTGATATATTACATAGATCAATATGTATCTATGACATACAAAAACTCAGCTTAATTTTAATTATGTTCTTAAATTTATGTGCCAGTGATTGCATATTCCTTTCTTGAATACTTGTTTGTAGAACATGACATTTGAAATATGATGTAAAAATTCAGTGTTAATTTAAAAAAAAAAAGGGTTTGGTTTTTTTCTTGTTGACCATAGGACTTGAACTGTGGGCCTGGGTGCTGTCCCTGAGCTCTTCAGCTCAAGGTTACTGCCCTACCTCTGGACCACAGTGCCACTTCCAATTTTCTGATGGTTAATTGGAGATAAGATAAGAGGCTCAGGACTTTAGTTCCTAGGCTGGCTTTGAACGGAGATCCTCAGATCTCAGCCTCCTGAGTAGCTAGAATTACAGGCATGAGCCACTGCACCTAGCAATAAAAACTTTTAATAAAAAAGTTTCATTTGGTCAAATGCATCCACTTCTTTCTTAATAACTGCAGATAAACTTAAAAATTGTTATTATAAAGGTGATGTACAGATACATTTCGTTAAGCAAAACTAGTTGTTGGTTACGTACTATGGAAATCTCCTGTTAGGAGAGTTTTTGGAGAGTCAGTTCCGGGTCCAGCTGAGGATGCTCCATCTCAGAACCTACCTGCACTCCGGCGGCTGCCAGGAGCCAGCGCGTGGCCTCCATCCGGCCGCGGGCATTGCAGTAGTGCAGCACAGGCTTTCCCGCCATGGCTCCAGCCGCTCTGTGTCCCTAAGGAAGAAAAGGAGGAAGGAAGAAAGAGGAAAGGGAGAAAGAGAGAGAAAGGAAGACAAGAAAGAGGAAGGAAGAGGAGAGAAAGGAAAAAAGAAGGAAAGAAAGGAAGAAAGAAGGAAAGAAAGAAGAGAAAGGAAGAGAGAAGGCAGGGTAAAGAAAAAGAATAGAAAGCAAGGAGGAAAGAAGGAAAGAAAGAGATGGAGAAAAAAGAAGGACGAGAAAGAATGAATGGATGCAAATGAAGAAAAAGGCATTGGTTGGTAAAGTAACCACCCCGGGATGCCTGCCAGGTGACTTTTATTTCACTGTTCATGCAATGCAGAGGAGCGTCTTTAACTTCATATTGGAAGCAAAGGAACCTGTGCCTGTGTCTTCTACATGGCAGGCAATTTCTCATTGCGTCTTTAGTTCATCACCATGAGAAGCCCTTAGTGAAAGGCTCTGCTTTCTGAGTTCATGGGTGAGAATGAATACTAGTCATTATGCAGGTTACATGCCATCCCGTGCGTGTTTCTTCCATGCCCCACTCTTACATACACTGTCCTGGTGCCGTACGAGGTAAAAATGAGTAAACTTTGGTGACACAGTCATTCTAGGGCCATTAATGTGCTACGTGTGGCTGTGTGACTGTATGTACGCGGTGAGTGGGAGGTGTGACAAGTCCTTCTAGATTAGCCACTCGTGGTTGATAGCCCCTTGTTGTGGCGTTCCAAGATCCCCCTGCGCTATGATGCCTGGAGCTGAGCGATTCTCCATTCTAGGAGAACAGAGACCTGGGCAAGAGCCCGGCGACCTCCGCTGGTGTGCCATGTCCACCCTGGGCCCTGACAGTTAAGAGCACCTTTACATTTCACCGTCTGTCCTCTGTGGGGTGACCAACCCTGGCTGGGTGCCACGGCTTCGGGAAAGCCACATGGAGGAAACCAAGCAGAATCCCTCACACCGGGACCAGCAAGCCCCGCAGTGGGCCAGGCAAGCTATGTCTAAAGTGAAAAAGCCCAGGATTCACAAGTAGTAAGCGTTCAATTGCTGCTGTGTAGACAGGGTGATTTAATACTATTTTAAGTCAGAATATCTCTGGTCAGAAAACATATAAAATTGTTTTGGGGGGTCCGATTTTATGATAATTCATTTTTTTAAATTGTTTTGCCAGTCCTGGGGTTTGAACTCAGGGCCTGGCACTGTCTTTGAGCTTTTTCAAGGCTAGTGCTCTACCACTGAACCACAGCACCACTTCTGCCTTTTCTGTAGATGTGGTACCAAGTATTTGCTAGGCAAATACTCTTTGCCACTAGGCCATCCTCCCCTCTCCCTTTTGTTGTTGGCTATGAAGCTTGAACTCAGGGCCTAGGCACTGCCCTTGAACTCTACCACATGAGTCACAGAACCACTTCTGGTTTTCCCGAGTTGGCTTTGAACTGTGATCCTCAGATCTCAGCCTCATGAGTAGCTGGGATCACGGCCACCACCGCTCAGCTGCAGCTGCTTCTCCTCCTCCTCCTCCTCCTCCTCTTCCTCCTCCTCTTCCTCCCCCTCCTCTTCTTCTTCCTTCTCCTGTGTTTCTCTTTATACAATCTTGTGATAGGAAACTCGAACCTTTGCCTTTCAAAATATCTGTTTCTCTCTTTAATGCTCTGTTTCTAGCTTACATGTAAATGTATGCATCGCTGTTTAAAGTTTCATTGCAACCCCCTAGCGCTCCAGAACCAGTTTCTACATGTGAAATGTGGTGGTTTGGTCCATGTGATGCAAGAGTTAAACATCTCTCCTGTACCACACACCCGAGGCCACCAGGCAGAACAGGATGTGCCACACGGTGCACCGATCCCTCAGAATCCTGACATTTCAACCCCTGGTTCCCTTCCTCGAGGCAGAGCCAGGGAAAGCCTGGCAGTGAGGGCTGATGTGCGCAGGGGCTCCAGACCCCGCAGCCTCGTACCCTCGGGTCTGCCTTCCACCCGTGGACTCTGCGTGTCCTCACAGGTATGTGAAAACACTGTTTGCATCTCAAATGCACAATGGAGACATTACATTTCAATACCTTCTCCCACAGGCACCATGATCTGTGTGCACGTGTGTGCGTGCATGTGTGTGAGCGTGTGCATGTGTGCGCGTGCACGTGCCTTCTTTTCCACTTCTCCAGGCACCGTCATGACTATTTTCAGATTGCTGATAGCAACACCACTCTAACTTTCTCTTTCCAATTCCCATTCCCTCCATTTCTCAATTCTACCGATGCTTGACATGAGTCTTCTGAGCACACAAAGAAGGCACAATAAAAAAAAAGTCACACACTAGAAGCCATATTCATCATGAAGCAGACATGAGAACGTTCATGAAGATTGAAAAGGGCAGTACTAACCTAGGAAATGTTGCAGCTTGTGTCTCTGCTCAGCTCCCCGGGGCTGGCTCAGGGTGATGAATACGCTGCTTTAATCCCTCTCTTGGCCTCCAGCGGGGGGTGGGGACTAGTCTGGAACACCCACCATCACAGCGTCCAAGGTCCCAGAGGTCCAGGCCAGAATACCGGGAAGATGCCAAATAACAGGGTTCCAGGCCAAGCTTACCCAGGAATGCACCACAAGGGAACTGAAGATCGTAGCTGTCTACAAAGCCACGGCAATCATTTCCTTTGAATGTTGTTGTTGTTCCTTTGAATTCTCAGAAGTTCTTGAAGTCTCCTGCCAAGTGAAAGGTGGATGGATGTCCCCCGGGGATGGAGGAGAGCCGGGGGCAGCGGTGTCAGGAGAAGTCACTTGGAAGACCACGCTGGGCATTCCAGTCAAGGCCGAATTATGAAACTTGTTGCATAATTCAAAGGTCCAAGACCGCTGGCAGAGTTCTTGCAGCCCCGGTGCAAAGCCCTCAGCTGTGTGTCCATGCTACTAAAGATAAAGTCTGGTGTGTGTATGGGGGGTTGGGGGGCCTGCGCTTGGTCTTTCTCCCTCACCTGGGCCTTTGTACCCTCTGTATCCTCTGCTTGGAGAACTTGGCTCCTGCCCCTGGGCCCCCGGGCCTCCTTTCCTGGTGTGTGTAACATCTGCTTTCCTCTGGGAGCTCTGAGCAACTTGAGGTCAGGACAACACAGCTCCATGGATGTGTCTGCACAATACAGGGCCTTAACAAATACACATGGCTTCCCTCTGGGAAACCTGCCCCATGCGCCACTGCAGGGAGAATGCATGTAGACTGCACTCGAACTGGGTGTGGCACAGGTAGAGGTGACCAGTTCCCCCCTCTGTGTCAGTTTCTCCTTCTGTGACATAGAGGGATAGCTGTATCTATTTCTTAAATCTGTTGTGAGACGAGCTCAGTGCAAGGAGCCTGGGTCAGGCCTGATAGAATACCAAGCAAAGCAATATCATCAGTGTTCCCGGTGAATTCCTGCCTGACCACCGTGCTCCCTAAAGGCAAACTGCTAATCACAACAAGGTGTAGACACTGCAAGGAAAAATGCAGAATTGTAGCATTTGATGCTCGACATGGTTATCCTTGTAGGTTAGAAGTGGGCGGCGCTAGGGAGGGCACGGATATGCCTACGTTGTCTTTCATAAAATATGTGCATAACTATTGTAGCTGTGAGTAAATTCAGAAAAAAAGCTATTGCTATATTTGAGGTAGCCAATGAGTAAAACAATCACAGCAACCAGTTATTTCTTCATCGCGATCGCATGCCGTTGGAACGTAGCTCGAGTGTACAGATTTCACAGAGCTGTTGGTCCTCAGGACTGAAAAAGAAATTTGCCCAGTTACCCTATGACAGTAAATGTATGCCTACACATCACAGACACATGAGCAACACCAGGAGTTCATAAAACAAGAAAAACTAAATAATGTGCGCTGGCGTTGCGATAGTGGGGTAAATTTTCCTTCCAAATATTCAGAAGGAACATCATTTCCTGTCTTGCCGTAATCAAGTATACCGAGGGAAATAGATGTACAGTAGACAGACCCTCCCCACGTAAACGAATGGCGAGGTGGAGACGAACCATGCTAGGCAGGCACTGCTGTCTCCCATCCACATCCGGGCTTCCTGGAGGAGGCCGAGATGAGGAAGGGCTGAGGCTCCCTCAGGCCAATGTGTACTTGCCACATCATGGGTACAAGGAGCCCTGGGTACAAGGCCAGCTCAGGAAGAAAAGTCTCCACTCTCTCCACCTCTGTGGAGTGAAGCAGCACACACACACACACACACACACACACACACACACACACACACACACACACGCCCTGCAAGCGAGACCCTGCCAGTAAAATAATCTGTGAAAACAGGTCAGGAGAAAGGGCCCAGCAGTCCAGCAGTACTGAACCAGCCAGGTAAGCAAGGCCCTGTGTTCAAACCTTCCCATCAGCCAAACAAAGCAAAATGGAACAGCAAAGAATGGAAGAGGAACCAGGAGACTCTCTTTATCCCATGCAGGCCTGTGTGGCCAAGCCACGCCCTGCGCCTCACATTAGACCAGGGCGCCGTGTAAGGTGCCACCCACTGTGCGTTGATCACTTCCACACGTGAGTTCACAGGCCACGCTGTGTAAGGTGCCACCCACTGTGCGTTGATCACTTCCACATGTGAGTTCGCAGGCTACGCTGGACTGGAGCTGCATTCTCTGCATGGCTCGAGGCTGGTCTGTGCTTTCTGAACAGCCTGAGCTGTCCTGAGCCGCTGGACCTTGGTGTGCTCAGCTCAGAGCCCAGCACGGCTCTCACTCACTCACTCATTTCTGCATAGTAGGTCAGTGGCTTAACCTCTCGGAGCCAAGCATCTCACGACTGCAATGGAGACAGTTCCACCCGCCTTACCCGAAGTGACACTCCCGCCAGGTCACATCCATATTAAGGTCACTGCAAGGTGCACTTGGCACTGTGTGGACAGGGGGCCACACAGCTCAGCAGGCCAGGATTTTAGGTCTGGTTGGATGGCAGTGGGTTCAAAGTAGGATTCAAGGTATTCATTAATTTGAAAAGATCCAGTTACGAAAAGTACACCCCAAAGCAAGCACTAGATCAGAGAAGAAAACAAACATTCAAATAAGAAGTGATGTGGGCCTGAGGTCATTTGAGCCCAATAAACAGACCCAGGTTTAGGATTTCACGTGTAACGGGAGGGCAGGGTGTCCATCTTGGGTCCACGCCTGAAGGCCTAGACCTTGGATGTCCTGGCTCAGGAAAAACACTGCCCAGATAAGGCTGGAATGTGGCCCCTGGCATTGTAGCCCACAGCAGTGTTTATACACCAGGGCACATGTCTCCTTGTGCCATGGAGATGGTCTTTGTGATCAAGGACCTGTCATAAAGCGGTCAAAAACATTTCACAGAAGAAAAGAAAAAAACAACAGCCGGATGAACCCTTGGAATAAAAAGGTCTAAGCACCTCCTCTCCGCCTTCTCCTTCTGGCTTATTGGGCCTGTCCAAGTCCTCGGGTCAAAGGGACAGAAGGATCCACAGGAGTCTCTCCCCAGATCCCAGAGCCTGCTTCTCACTGTACCAAAGATGCTTCTAGTTTCAAGGAAAAGCCAGTATGTTTTAGCAAGTAGAAAGATACTAGTTCAACAACCAAAAAGTAGACATCTGACCTAAAATAATAATGATAATAATAATAATAATAATAATAAACAAGCAACAGCAACATGAAACAATACTGAAAAACAAATTACCAGACTGCAAGTTCAGACTCCACACCCGTCCCTGCCCCGTCTGACCCTGGCTGGGGCTTCATCTACAGCCCCCGGTGCTGGTCTTGGGGCTCCCTTACTCCTCACAGCCACCCTGGCCAGACACATGGGGTGCTGGGAGGTGGAGGCATCCCCCAGAATCCCCCAGCCCTGTGTCATTGGCACAAGTCCCTTTCCACACACGTGGTCTCCATTCCCAGTGGAGCGCCGGGAGAGCCAGGCATGCCAGCGCAGCCTCCTGGCCTCCTCCACGGCCCCTGTCTGTGTCTGACGCTGCCTGCTTGCGCTGCTTCTCATTGGTCCTTGGGGTCCGGTCAGTCAGGCAGCCCTGCGGGTGAGGGGCCCACAGACTGGGCCCTGGGCCAGCAGGCCGTCAGTCCCTTTCTGGAAATGGTGGAAGATGGGATCGGGTCTACAAGATGGCTGTCCAGCAAACTTTCAGGTGACCCAGAATTTTGCTTTTCATTGTCTGTTTCTTCTTTGTCGTCTCAGTCACCCCTTGGCATTTTGTTTGTGTTCTAAGCAGATACCTGTGAGGATCTCTGTGGTTTTCGGTCATAATTCATCTTTATGCATATGTTTTCCTCTTGACATCTTTCTTCCCACCAGTTAGGGGCACGAGGAGGCTCATTGTGCCACGACTAAAAAGGCACACAGTGACCCCTGAGCACACTTCCCGCCCTTTCCTCCCGTCCCCTCCCGTCCCCTCCCCAACCCAAACCAATCTTACTGAGCAACACTGGGCCTTTCTCACACTGTTACATAAAGTGTTTCACCCCTCCTCAAGCCTTGTCATTCCCTCCCGAAGGTGTGTTAACTGCTCAAAGAGTTTCCAGGCGGTATTTCAGACATTGCATACACCTTGCTTGAATCGGATTCACCCTCACCTCACCCCTAGTAACTATATTTCAAGGACTTTTAGTGAACTTCATTTGATTCTTAGGGGTGGATTTTATTTTAGGTGGGAGCTTCCAAAGGGAGTCTCATGGTTCATTATGTTTATAGTGGTTTCCCAGAGGGCTTTCTCTGTTGAAGTCCCACTGTGTGCTGTTTCTGTAAAGGTCCCACTGCGTGCACCTCCATGCTTGCACTCCAGGTGCGATGGAAACTCATCCCAAGCCATGACTGAGAGAGCAGGGGATTCGCCCGGTTTCGCTCTCCTCCTGTGGTTCAGTGCCTGTCGCTGTGCCTGCCTGAGTGGAGGCACCATGGTTCCTGAGCTGACTGGCACAGGAGGCGTGAGGACTCCGGAAGCCACTGTCATGGGCAACTGGGGGCTGCTTGGAGCAGTTCGGTCCTGTCTAGCACTGGCCAAGTTGTCAGCTGCTCCAGAAGCCCTGCCTCTCACATTACCCTCCCCGCCCCTCTCCACCCACCATCTATCTTATGTCATCCTGCCCTGAAAAACCTTTTCTTGATAATCGGGGACAGCAGATAGCTGTGCTTACCAGCTTTTAACCTCGCCAGCTCTTCTGCAGATGTTAGGAATTTTTCCTCGAACAGCAGGCAGAAGTAAATTAGTTCATGTCAGGCCTTCCCAGAATTTTATAGTCTCTTAAACTTGAATGATCCTTTTCCAGTAGAAGATATGGAGATGCGATGATTTCTAGTTTGTCAGTCTAAGTACCCTGACCTCACTGGTGCCCATGACTAGTTGTTTTGCTTTGTTTTATGTTTGAATTTAATCGATGCACATCCTGGAGCCATCCAGCTGTGGGATTTAGACAAGAATAAGGAGGGAAGTTTCATTTGGCCAAGTCTGTTACTTTCTGATGAACTGGAAATAATTTTATTTCAGGCAAAGTTAGTCCCAGGTTATATAAAGTGGAAAGTATTATGATAGTACTTTGTGAGGGTCAATCTCAGGTCCAGCTGAGGAGGCCTGAACTCAGAACCTACGTCCATGCCGGCGGCAGCCAGGAGCCAGCGAATGGACCTTGAAGTTGTGGAGCTCAGGCTTTCCGGCCACGTTAACAGCCTCTTGGTTGCCCTCAACATGAACCATTGAACAAACAAGTACAGAGAGGTAAAAGGTATTTTAGCGTTGTGGCTAATGATCCAACCTTAAGGTAAAGCAAAGGACCCAGAGAGGGAGGAAGGGAAGAAGAAAGGAAAGGAATATAACCAAAGAACTAGCTTGCTCTAGGGTCCTGAAACCAAACTAATGTGCATGAAATCAATGGCATATGAAACCAATTATGTCCGTGTAAACTTTTGTGACTGGAGGCAGTGGTCACTGGCGGTGTTCTCCAGAAGCGTGCTCAGGAGATGCTCAGGGTGTAGAGGGCTGGCCTTGTACAGAAGTGCCCAGGCCTTGAGTTCAAACCCTGTGACCCAAGAGATGCCTACTGAGCCAGCCCAGCAGGGTGGACTCCAGGTCAGTCCTGACAACAAGAAACCATGGAGAAGAGTAAGAGGGGATGCTCTTACATCCTAAATGAAGCCACTCTGTGCTTGCCTTTTCAAAATTAACCAGAGCCAGGAGAATGAGACAGTTAACGAGCATGCTCATCTAATGTCCTGTCAATTTTATCCCTGTCTATTTTATAATTGGGCAGGAACTTACACCCCTCGACCGTCATCTGGGACAGTGAATAATAAAAGCTAGGGCTGTCAAATGAAATTCCAACCCCCTGTATCTGCTCAAAGTCCTAACTGGCAGAAATTCTGGGTTGGCACCAGCCACATAATTTTATAAGAAGTTGTAGACCTGAAACCATGTCTCTGTCGAGGTCTGTGTGGGCTTGCACAGGTAATTTTGGCATCGCTAGGATAGCGAGAGGTCAGTTTTGTCAGGAAACCTCTGAGTTTGCTAAAAAGATAAATATTGTATGTACTTTCTGGTTAAAACTTCTTTAACCAGTCTGTGTCGAAATTTGCAGATAACTCAAGTAGGAGGTGTGCAATCAGTCAGTCCATTGCAGAGGACCACGCCCAGCCAGGACCATGCCTTCACGTCTCCTAAGCGCCCTCAGTCCTCTGGGAAGGCAGGACATGCCAACCACCCCCTCCCACAGACTCTCACCAAGCGCCTTGAGTTACATCTAGTCTGGTTGAGCGTTTACCCTTGGTTCCTTTTTATCTGCACGTTCTGCAAAAAGTCTCTAATGCCCGGCCCTTTCAAAGCCACCTTTGCCTCGCATTCAGGCCTCAGACTCCCCTTTACCTTCCCTGACGTTCCTTCCTTCAGCCCCCAGGCCTTCCACTTTGCCTTCTCAGCCCTGCAGAAATGTCGGAGACCTGGCAAATATTCCGAATGAAGCAAGCTGGAAAACATTTGTGAAGATTGTGAAAGCCAGTCCTAATCTAATGAATGTGCAGGCTGTGTCTCTCCTGTGCTCAGCTCCTCAGGGTCAGGGTCAGATGACTTCTAACATCCAGAGCAGAGACCTTCACAAGGACGCTGCTGCCTGGCTCAGCCCCAATTCTGGGAACCGTGGGGACCCACTGGGGACACCCTCCCCTTGGAAACATCCCCTGTGCTGAGCCAGAGTTCCTGGATGTTCCGTCAAGGCTGGATCCATATTTGCAGAGGGCTAAGAAGCCAGCTGTCTTCCCACCCGTTCCCGAGATGCCTGGAAAGATCACCAGAACACAGCCCCACTCCTGTACCGGGAACGACAAGATAGGAGCATTATGGTTCTAAGCCAGCCCGGGCCAGAAGGCCCACAAGACTCTCACCTCCAATGAGCCACCAAAAAGACTGGAGTGGAGCTGTGGCCCAAAGTGCCCAAGTGGCAGAGCACCAGCTTGGAGTGGAAACGCTACAGGATAGTGCCTGGGCCCCGAGTTCGAGCTGACTGACTACTCACGTTTTCTCAGTGTCCGCTCTATCTTTGGGTCAAAGACCAAAGATGAGAACTCGGGAAATGAGTTTGGTTTGAGATGATGTGGGTCCAATCAATAAACACACCCAGGTTTAGGGAGGCCCTGTTCTCTACCGGCCAGGGGTCGTGTTGCCGTGCTGGGTCAGGGTTTTAAAGGCATAGGCTGATGCCACACCCTCAGAGTCCTGGTCTCAAATGAAAAAGAGAGAGGAAGAAAGAAAGAAAGAAAGAGAGAAAGAAAGAAAGAGAGAGAGAGAGGGGGGGGGGGAGTAGGAGAGCAGCGTCCCAGCCCTCCCTGGTCTGTGGTCCTCGGCAGCAGTGTGTTTTGCAGTAGTTTAGATGAACCGGGTCGGGAGCTCCACACCCCCACACCCCCCGCCTGTGGCTCTCCTTCCTTACCGAGGGTACATCGGGAAAGAGCGAACACACGTCAGGAAGACACAGATGAAGCACAGACATTCACAGTGCTATGCTGAGTTAGCGTCACCATCAAACGTTTGCCTGCGTCGTCCCTGCCTCCTGGCACAGATGTGGGTAACACACGTGACGTTTTCTAAGCATCAAGGAGCTGAGTGTGGCCTGGAATCGGGTCCACATTCCCTCACCAAGTCACCCGTCATGTCTGCCGAGTTTCCTCCGTGGTTTTGGACTTTCCTTCCTTTTCTGTCCACCGGACCCACCCCAACCTCTGCTCCTCTGCATCCTCCACGGAGCTGCTGCAGCCGTAAGAGAATGACAGCTCCTCTCCGGGAATGAGTCACCAGGCAATGCAGCCTGTCATCCAGTGCCCTCCTCCCCACCCCTGCGGGTGCCAGGGTTAATCCTTATTAAGGCCTATATAAACTCACCCCAAAATCCAGTCCCTCACACAGCCTCCAAACCCCTGAGAAGGTCTGTAATAAACAGTCCTGCCTGCTGCTGACAGAGTCTGGCCTCCTCCTTTTCCACTCTCCTCCTTCTGGTGTCTGGTTGTCCATGCGGGTTCACCCTGGGCCTTCTTCAAGCAGAGGGCGCCACAGCTGGCATGCTGCTCTGCCTTCCGGCTCTCCTTGTCCCTGTTAGATCACGATTTTCTTTCTACAGTGGCTCTTCCCTCTCCTGAGCGCCAAGCTCATCTTGATTCTGGTATTATGGGTCGGTCTGGAGTTCTCCAGTGTCGATCCAGTGGTCGCAGCATGAGCTTTGGATGACTTGGTTTAGCGGGAAAGAAGAAAAAGTCCAAGGAGGTCTGACGAGAAATTATGGTAGACACAGTGATGACGCCAAGCATGTGGGAGCATGCTTACAATCTCAGCAATTCAGCAGGCAGAGGTAGGAAGAGCCTACTCTCAGACGAACCACAGAAAACGAATGGGAGACCCTATCTGAAGAAAGAGAAAGAGTGGAAGTGAGCAAGTCCTGGTGGGAAGGTGGCTCAAGTGCTGGAGAACATGCCTAGCAAGAACAAAGAACTGAGTTCCATCCCAGTATTATATTTTCTTTTCTTTTTGCCAGTGCTAGGACTTGAACTCAGGGCCTGAGCACTGTCCTTGGACTTTCTCAAGGCTAGAGCTCTACCACTTGAGCCTCAGCACCACTTCTGGCTTTTTCTGTGTATGTTGTCATGAGGAATCGAACCTGGGGCTTTGTGCATGTTTGGCAAGCATTCTACCACCAGGCCACGCTCTCGGTCCAGATTTCCAGTATTATAAAAGGAGGGAGGGAGAAATGGATAAATGAAGGAAAGGAGGGCGAGAGAAAGGGAAGTGTGTTGGGGGGACAGTCAGCAGGTGAGAGCAAGGCTTCGTGGGTTCGGGACGTGGCCACAGGGAGCCTGCCATCCCACTGGACCGTCCTGACCAGATGGGAGACTGGGGTCTGAGGCAGGGACCAGGCAGTCCATTCATTTGGCAGGGATCAGGGAGAGCACTGGAAAGAACGTCTTCAGCTCCTGTTGAGAAAATTCAAGCCATTTGTCCACCCAGTTCACAGGTGGGATCTGAGTCTGATCTCCCGAACACATCACACTGCTTCCCAATGTTAATAAGAACCCAGGGGCTGCGAGCTGGTAATGGAGATTCGTGGACCCATCCCTTTCCCATCTTTCAGCTGGCTTGGAAAATACTTTTAAAAACAGAAGACAGTAACCAACATGGTGATAGTCATGCAAACCTCCAGACATGAGGTTTCCTTTGTCAAATCGCAGAAAGCCCGGGGAGGGGCCGCGAGTTTGGCTCACTACTTGCCTAGCATGCACAAAGACCTGGGTTCGATTCCTCAGTACCACATACGTAGACAAAAGGCTGGATATGGTGCTGTGACTCAGGTGGTAGAGCTCTAGCCTTGAGAAAGCCTAAGAACAGTGCTTAGGCCCTGAGTTCATGACCCAAGACTGGCAGAAAGAAAGAAAGAAAAGAAAAGAAAGAAATCCCAGGGAACCTGGAACACTCAGCCATCGCAGCAGTGCCAAGACCTGAGCACAGGTTCTTGTGGTGACTCCCAGGCCTGGGGCACAGGCTTTCCAACCCCAGGGAGCCAGGAGGGCCCTACACCAACCTTAGTCTCTGCATGGGAAGCCATCAATACAAATGTAGGTTCATGAATGCCTAAAAATAGCTAGTAGATTTACACAGACAGAGGAGCCTTACCAGAGAGGAAATGATGTGAAAAGATAATCAACTACCGATTTTCACTCGTTTTTTGAGATAAGGAATAATCGAGTCACAAAAGGACAGGAAAACCAGATCTCTGAGCTATGATAGTCAATTCCTGGGTGCTAAATGGAGAAATCAGGGCGGGGCGGGGGGAGGAGAATGTCAGACGAGTAGAAGAGGAGGGTGACTCAGGGACTTTATTTCTTAGCAGTGACTCCAGCCCCATTAGCAGCCTCGGGGTGTCAAGGCCGTTCCTTGTCCTTGGTAGTGGATTGGCACTGTTCCCCAAGGATTTCCAAAGCCA